>NC_140581.1:314089308-314689308 GCF_964204655.1 Triturus cristatus
CAGTGACCAGAGTGTAGTGAAGAGTCAGAGGAAGCCCAAAATCAAAAAATATAAATCCTACCAGAGGTCGGATGACATAGTTCGATGAGCCGACGACCCTGGGATGAGTAGAAACAGCTTCACGAAGAAAACGGGTCTTCAGCAGAACGCAAGGAAGCTCGAAATATTGGTGAGTGCTGCCTTCTTTTTACCTTCTCCCCTCATCGCCAAATTTATGTAGTGAAGAGGCAGACAGCGGTGGATCCGATAAGTAGATTTATTGCAGGAAAAGAAGGCAGCTTAAACAGCCACCAACAGGAGCAGAGAGCAAGGCAACCGTCTTCTCCAGCACAGTGTACAAACTCCCCAAGATTCCCCTCATGACAGCCCTACATTCTAACATTACATACTTACATTCTAGTAGCATTACATACTAACATTCTACTATGACTTACATTGGAATACTACACAGAGCACATGACTTTACAGCAATGAGCTTATGGTTTCATCCACGAGTCTTGAGACCGGTAGGGGTGAGTAGTTCGCTTCCCACTCCCTCTATTGTATAAACAGTCTCGTGGCAGGCCCTTCGGACTTCCCCAATTATCTTGACACTTATATACAGGCATGCTAATATAATGTCCTGAAGATGATCCACGCATTGCTCATTTGGATCAAAACGCCGTCGACACCTTAAAACGCCTCATGCATTAAATGTGATGTCATTATCAATTGTGTAGAGACGTTATTTGCGATTTGTTTCTTAAAATTCATACTACTTGTCAAAACAAACCGTAAGCGTTGCGTGAGCCTCGCTTAAATGATCTCCCTATTTTATGTTTGTATGTTTGTGTAGTAGGATGCAGGCTTGTGTCCCACTTTTCAGTATTTGTGTTTGTTTATATCCAAAAAACTAGCTGATAAATTAAATATTGAACCTCTGTCTGGCTGGATAAGTTAACCAATACAGCACTGGTTGGGTCTGTATTCATTTGTTACTTCCTATCCCTACCTCCCTAGGGACCCTGTAGCACAAAATAACTACTCATCCCATTGCAGGGTGTCAGAGCGCTTTACATCAAACTTGAAGATTAAACAATGACAATAAATCATATGTGTGTACATCAATATAAAGGATGTGTTACATAAGATAGTGAGGGCTACAAATTCTGGGAGACGCGTGTCTCCTTCATACCTCCCAGTGCTATATTAGAAAGATTTCAATTTATGAACTGCAAGCAACAAAAGGATCTCTGCTTTAAAAGCAGTAACCCACTTACTCATTTACATAAAATGAAAATCTGTCATCTGCGTGTTACATAATGTGCTTTGCAGGAGACATATTAACCCTCTATGCTACCTTGATTCAAAACTAGGACTTGTCAAAATACAGATCTCTCTAGCAAATATGTTGTCCTACCGAGTTATCAATCCATTAGTATTATTACCTGAGATTTAGCTGGCGCACAAAGATCTCTGCAGCAGGTGCCCTAACCCCATAAGATATTTTAAAATTCAGAAATTGCAACCAATTAAGCAGAACAAATTTACTGCCACATTTCATGTTGTTGATAATTTCCCTGTGGCAGAGTTTAACAAAATAAATGTATAAGCTGAGGCCCCGATTTTGCGTCTGGTTTGTGTCAATATTTTGGCACAACCCCAATGCAAAATTTAATTTGTTAAATATTGGCATGTGCTCAAATGTACTCCTGATAGACCTTATAAACATATGTGCAGTGGCGGCTCCTTGGCTAAGGCGGAGGAGCGTCGCCCACTGCTATTTCAGCAGTGCTAAAACTAAAAGGATAATTACAGATCATTTAATTTTTCTAGGCTGAGCTCTGTGACGCCAGAGCAGGGGAGGAGTACACTTCTCTAAGTGCACATGACGGTTTTGCCAGCCAAACCGTCATGTGCACTGGGAATGTACTCCATTGGGCTGTGTTGTACAGCTCAGTGGAGAACATGCCCAGGCTCCCAGGCACTGCCTGAGCGTCCAAACAGGACGCTCAGACCACTAACAATGCTGCACCTTCAGCGTTGTTATTGGCTGGGAGAGTCCAGAAGCCTGGGTGCTTCCAGTGCTTCCTGCTGACTGAGGACGGAGGAGAGGCGTGCAGCGACGGGAAAGACATGCGGCGACGAGAGAGACATGCGGTCTCTTTAGACCGATGACACTCCCTGAGAGGTCATGGGGTGTGATGTCACTTCCTGTGATGTCACATGCGATGTCATGAGCAGGGATGTCACTTCCTAAGATGTTACATCTAGTGATGTCACTTCCTATGATGTCACAGGCAGTGACGTCACTTCCTGTAATGCCGCGCCCGGTGATATCATACCAAGTCCGCTTACCTTGGTGAGTCCCCCCACTTCTGTTTCTTAGACCTTGAGCCCTGACTGCTCCCCCAGAGGCCCGGAGCAGGCCTGCGCCACCTACTCTGCAATGCCATTTCCTGGGCTGCTAACAATCCGAGCAGCTTGAAAAGCACCTCATGCAGAGTGGACGGAAGTGTGTTCTATACTTCCCCCAAATATTGTGTCAGTATGTTATTTAGGGAACGCAGCGGCATATAACAAATGTATGCATGTGGATTTATAGAGCGTGTAATTAGCTACGAATCAGAGATTCTCAACAGTGGGGTGTGAGGAAGAAGGGTGCCTGGGCTCTTCTGATTATGTGAGGACAGGCTAATTTGCCTAGTTTAGTTCCAATTCTAAGATATTTGTCTAAAGGATGTTTTTCTGTTGCTTCTGAGGTACAATTGACTGCACCCTATGCAACCAACCCATCCCACCCCAGTCACCCCCCTTGCGGTGACATATAGCATACCTATGGCATGGCATCGTTGCCAGTTATTTGCACCCGTAATAATCCACCCGACAAATACAGATAACAAGAGATGCAGTATTCACTGTTTATGGTATTAATGCATCTGGTGGAGCAGGTAAAACGAAATTTTGTATACCTTCTCTATTTTGCATGAAAATACTAATTACATAATCATTCTAAATACTAACCTGTATTAATTGTTTGGAGTGCTACTACTAATCAACTTTACACCTTGATAAACACAAGATACACAGGGACTAAATGCTAATTGTATGGCTAATAATTCTAATGACTAACTGTGGTACGCATGTTAACTGTAGAATGTGTTGGTATAGAAAATTGCACGATTTATGTTGCTTTTGTGATGGTTTGTGCTCCTGGTGTTGCGGAATGGTGAGTATTATTGCTTTAAATGTTGCTATAAGCTAGGAAAATACTAATATATGTAGGGAGTAGTGTGGGTTAAACATTAGAATCTTCATTTCCATATATTAATTATTTTTTTATGTTTGTTTTGCTTTAGTTGACATTCAGGCCTGCTAGGCCGCAATACTCAAAATGGAGTTCAGAAGTGGCCACCATCGTGTAAGCGCGATGCCTACTGCGCAGACTCGGATGGCTCTGAAGATCTCCAGGCGACCTCCAAAGTGGCCACCTTGTTCCTTGTCAAGGATAGGAACATGGAGGATTGCCAGAACTCGGCTAATGTGAATGACAGAAAAGGACAATGAAGACCTGTATCCAGAGGTCTACATGTTGTTACTTCGGAACTTTTCGCATGAGAACTGGACAAACTAAAGGATGACATATTCAATTCCCTGAGAACCAAGAAAAACCTGGGAACCAAGTCCAATATTTCAATTTTTAGGGGTTTAGCCAATCAGGGGTCTTCTACTCCTGGAGGTGTTGCGGATTATTTTAGAATTTCCTATATAGGGGGAACTTTAGGAGAAGTGTAGAAGTGCTTTCCGAGTTTCCGTTGGTGATTGTTGGTGAGGAGAGTCGATTTGCTTGCACGATTGCCTGGTCCTTGTGATACATTTGGGACTGTGTCGTGCCGAGCGAAATAACTTTTCCCGGACTTATTGGGTCTCAGCTTGCACTTTGATTGGATGATTTCACCAGAAGGGATTGGATTTATGCAGGGCTGAGAGGTTTCGGGAAATGGTCACTGGTATCTGAATTTAGGTTAATATAATTGTTATGCAAATTTGTGACAAAATATTCATTGAACTCTGATTTGATTAAAATGCTGATTATGCCAACGGAAGAGAATTAATTAGATAAACTAAATATTGATGAACAAAAATGAGTTTGTGATTCTTTTAATAAGATATTGATTAATCAAAGGTTCCGAAGCTTAAATGTGTTTTAGCTGGTTCTAAATCACCATCAACCAGTCCAACTAATTGGTTCATCGACCAAGTGGTGGAGTGCCTTGATGTTAAAGTTAGGATTCTATAGATACAGATGTATATAATATATATGTTGTAAAGAATTTTCTTCCTATAGGTAATAAGGTACCCCCATATGTCCAGCGCTTCTTTCCTCCTGTGCGCAGATTCGGAGTGAGACGTATGAGTGTTGGTGTTATGGGCCCCACCAATGGATGCGTGTGTGAATGAGTTAGTGTGATTACGGTTCTGTGACACAGGGAGGATATGTAAATTTACCCTTTCCGCTGGAGCACATCATTCATAGTTCTACATCTGATCATGAGGGTAACACAGTCATAACGCGTGGTAAATACCGATAGTGACGCTGGGGTATTCACCAGTTGTGTTATCACAACATCATTCCGACTTCTGCACTTCATAATGGGGGTAACACAGTAATGATGCAGCGGGTGAATACCGATACTGATGAATGTGGTATTTACTGGATGTGGTAAAACGTCATTACTCCCTGCTCTGCACCTCACAATGGGTTTTACACGGTAATACCGCACCCGGTAATTACCGATCCCGAAGATGGTTGTCTTTACTCATTGTAGTATGACGCATCACCCTGAGTTGAGCAGGTTTTAATGTGGAATAGCAGTGTAATAACGCAACCAGTAAACACCGCAGCCCTCGGTTCGGGATTTATAATTATAAACTCTTGTTTACACATGCTTCGGGTTTAAAACGTGGCTCGTAAAGAGACTTATAGTGCAGAACAGAATCTCATCACCGAAGAGCCCAGAAACATGATAACCGGAGGAGTACATTTCTAAAGCAACTGCCCCCCTCCCCCCTCTCGCCACAGTAGGGGGGGGGGGGTGAGCGCCCCAAACAAATACTTGATAGCAGCGTGAACCCCTCTTCCCTCTTCAGCGCGGGCCCTTTTTCCATGGTGACATTTCTGGAATGGCTTCTGTAAATCTACGACGGAGCAGCCCAGGGTAGCGTTTTGGAAGAAATTGTGAGAACAGCGTCACCGAAGCGTGTTCAGACAAGTGTCCGGATTACCTGAGTTTTCCGTGCCATCTGTGCCAACTGTGCCCTGCCAAGTTTAATCTCCCCAACAGGGACAATGCTTAATTAAACAAAGCACCTGTAGAAAGGACGAGTTAGAAAAGGCATATCATTATGAAATGTACATACCAGAGGGTCTTAAACTTTTGACTACTGTGGACTCCTACTGAATCACTACGACAAGTCGGGGACCCCCATCTACGAATTGGACCTCAGAATAATACACATATTTCTATAGCTCAAACAAAAACACATATTATGATGCATTTTATCTAATTCACAAATGTGAAAATCAACATTGTAATTTAATGTAATGGGAACGTGGAGCTGTTCAAAATATAGATTTATTTTAAAAAGATGAACTGATATTCTAGACTCTTGCCTATCACTGGCCTTTCTGCCCATAGTACATGCTCTATTTTTGTTGGCACATCTTCGTCTTTCTTCAATTGAGACAACCAGTCGTCCATAGCAGATTCAGGGACATAATGATCAAAGAGTTGCGTCGCCCTTGCGCCCCATCGCATGGCACAAGGGCGACGCAACTACTAAGTTAGATTTATCAAGTCAAACAAGGCATGGCTCTGCATGGCTTGATAAATCCAGAGTAATGCAACACTACGCAAATCGCTGCGTTGGGTTACGCTGCCCCAGGGAGGCGTTCCATGGACGTTGCGTGGGTGTTCCCTCGCATCCACCTACGGATGTTTGTGCATTCCCAGATTTACTAACACTGACCTAAAAATGCATCAACGTGCTACACTTCCCTGGTGAGGCCTAACGAGGAGAAATATCTTTATTTCTCCTCGTTTGTTCCTCTTTCCATGTGTGCTGCAGAATATCACACATAGAAACAGCACGCATCGAAAGTGGAAAATGCCTCTCAGGATTGTTTTTGTGTAGGAAGGTGTCTCTTCCTGCACAACAACAATCCTGCATGCAATGGAGGCATGCAAGGGTACCTGTGTTGCCGCTAAGCAGCCATGAGCGCACCAGCGCAAGGGAAAGACAGAAATGTGCCTTATAATGTTAAATACGGAGCATTTCTGCCCTTTCCCTATCAGGCAGAGCAGCTCAGCGCACCAAGGTGGCTTGCTGCGCTTAGGTATTTTTTGATAAATGTGACCTCAGTTTTGCATTTGCACTGCTCCCACAAATCAAGATAAGGATAGCAACTTTATTTTGAGCTTCCAGTTTCAAATACCTTCACATTTACATAGTGTTTTAAAACTTTCAGTTTTGCCTTTTTATGTATATGAACTCCATTAATCTGCAAATATTATTACATTTTTCTAAATAGTTGCGATCCCCCGCGTATCACAGGTTAAAAATCATTCCAATAAAGTATGCTAAAACGTTGTCACCAAAGTACTCTGGGGAGATTAAGTGGATATTACCCTTTAACCCCTGATGATTTGAACACCTTGATGCCATCAGGGTTTAATACTTGCCCTACCTTTAATCCGACAACAGTCTCCTATTTACTGCTGATAGGATGGGGAAAGGGCGAGGTGTGGAAACCACAGAAGGGAACAATGGCGTTCAGAGCAGCATGTAATTTCAGTTCCTTCCTCGGCTTTCAGGGTCGTGAGGCCATGGATAACAAGAACGGTGCCAAGAGGCAAGCCAGGTGTAGCAGTTGGTACCCATGCCCGTCCTGTCCGGTGTGTTAGACTTGTATACAAAAAGCCTGGGCTGGGAAACAGGCAGGTCTTAGACAGCTGCAAGATGTAGGTTTGAGCAGGGTCATGGAGACATCAGCCTGGAAGAGGCTTGAGGTTCACATACACTGTCGCCATCATAACTAATCCGTCGGGCATCGATGCGCTACACAACGGGGGGCGAGTAATCAGAATAGGAAAGTCTTAACCTCTCTCCTAAATAGTCAGAGACTGGTTACACCTTATAAAGAGCACATGTTCCAATCCATGCACACCCACTGACCATTTCATCCTTTGGAGGTTAATAAAACAAGTATGTGGCGGCCGCCTCCGTCCTTAGTATCGTGATTGGCATCCTTTTCCACCCCTCCAACATAATATACATTTCCCATGAATAAACACACAACACAAATTTTTTGTTTGGGTAAAATTGCTGCAGGTTAATTACATACATCGTTATGTAATAGGTGGGTTATCTTACGGGCGATCCAAGGGCAGGCAACCAACTGGGCCGCCTGCCCGCCTGATGAACCAGGCAGCACTGGGGCGAACCCCGCCTGTGCTGCCCTTACTAGTGATCCTTTTCCCGGATCACATGACCGTTGGTACCTTCTTACTCACGCCCCTTTCAGGGCAGAGCAACGCATAGCAAACCCCCCGGTTGTTCAGGCCCACAACCGCCCAAAGGACTAGCGGGGCGCCGACACGGTTTCAAGGACCCTCCCATGAGGCTCCTCGGATTTGGCTCTGGCACCCTCTATGGTGCAGTGCAGAGGTACCCTTGGTACCGGCCTGCTTCCAGAGCGCCCTGTAACTCCGCCACAGCTCTGGAGGTGGCCCCCGTCACCGCCAGAGCCCCCCACCACAGCTATGGTCTTACCTGCAACCTCTCATCACTAGCATCTCACTTAAGTCTAAGAGAAAAGGGTCCATGCCTAATGGCGATAAGTGCTCTTCCTCAAAGTACCCTTTCACCTTCTCTTGAATCATCTCGTGTCTGATGAATCCCAGACCCCTCTGGTCAGTCAACTTGCGCATTGCACCATTAAGTTGCTTCCGTGAATGCTCGACTGCCTCCCTAGATTTAGCCCCTAGTCACTTTCTGCGTGGAATCATCTCTGACCAGAAAACCTCACATTGCCCCAAGCGTTTGCTGGTTTCACCTAAATCGCTTTTCATGGCCTGCAAGAGTAACCTTCTACCCAAGGCAATGAGGTCATTCCCCCCCAACAGAATCACTAAAAGTTTCGGGGGAGCCCCCTGAGCTGCCAGTCTCTGTTCCAATTTGTTCCCGAGGCTGCTCCATCTCATGCCATGGAAACCCATCCACTCAAACTGTGTCTGTGGGAAACACCGCATCCAGTTCCGGTGCGACGCCCACTGAGCCACCCTGGAGATGCATGAATGCCCGATCACCCATACCGGGAGCCCTAGTAAGACAAGAGACACGATTTACATGCTCTACTCATTTAATGATTGTCCATAACACGCAAAATAAGACATGAAAACACTGCAATTCACTGCACACTTCAAGTAAACAAAGTACATCAAAGGCGGCCGTAGCGTTTGTAACAATCAGACTCCCACCGCCCCACCTTCTTTACGCTCCCTGGCTCCATACCTGCCTTAAAAGCAGCCGTAGCTGCACCTATCCTGAAGGAGTGGCTGGAGTATCTCTTATCTGGCTTAGACAGGCCTGCCCTGGATAAGCTTGCCTTTATTATTCTCTCTATCTGGTACCTAGTCAAAGGGCCCTGATCTGCATGTATCAGTAGGTAGCCGGGGGCGTGAGGACGGCACGTAAGGTACTCCCTGACCTTGTTGACTGGACAATACCTGAGGTCCCCTAGCTGCATGAGAACCACATCAACACCCCGACCATCCTGATCTGTTTAGGACTTCCGAAGGCGGATGGACAGGGTGTCTGTGAGGGCCACATCTTGAATGCTTAAGGCATCCCCCGAACTGTCGGTCTTGGATCTTGCCACCAGTTCACTAATCCGAAAGGTGCCGAAGAACGACAAGCAGAAGGCTCGCGCAAAGAGAGACGCCTCAAACTTAGAATAGGTGACCCCGTCTAAGACACCCGGCATGCCCTTGAGAATGACAAAATCAATAGGGGCCCTGCTGTTGGGGACCCTGGGCTCGATCCTGGCCCACCCCTTGAGGGCTGCCCAAATGACAAAAGATTTAGTTGGGTCGAGCCCCCCCATCAGCTTGGCGTCATGGCTCACGGCCGCCAGGTGGCCACACACCCAGGAGTGGCTCCTCCCCTGCTCCCTAGCCCACACCACAAATGCCCGTACTCTGCCCTCCAGTGGTAGAGAAGAAAGTCCCAGGGATTGTGACACTGTCCTGAAGGTGGCCAGGTGTGCCCCATAACGCTTCCTAGTACCTGGAGCCAGCGCGCGTTCCCCCATTGCTCTCAGTCGTTGGTCCACTGCAGGATCCTCCAGAGGTGTGCCGGGAAGGGGGTCATCTGTGCTCTTGCCCGCGGCCAGGCCTCCCTGAAGCGGAGCCACTGAAAACAAGAAAGAGTATCAGCTGCCACATTCTTGACCCCCTCAATATGCCTTGCCCTGCATTCAACATTACAGCGCAGGCAAGCCCTGACCATCTTCCTGAACAGGCAGAGGACCAACGGGCATTTGGCTGTCTGCCCATTGATGGCCTGAACTACCGCCATGTTATCAGACCAGAATAGGACCTTTCTGTCTGACAGTGTCTCAGGCCATAGATGTAGCGCAATGATGATAGGGAACAATTCAAGGACAGTGATATTCGCAGTGATGTTTCGCCTGCACCAGGCATTGGGCCACTCCTGAGCACACCAGTCGGCGCCCAAAATTGCCCCAAAGCCCTCTCTACCTGAAGCATCCGTGAAGAGTCAGAGCTCCTGACTGTCCGCCCAGGGTGCCCGCCAGATCACCTTCCCATTGAACTGTGTGAGGAAATTGCCCCACATGGTGAGGTCTTTCTTCAAGCCTGTCCCCAAACGGACCCAATGGTGCTTCTTCTTAACCTTGGGGGTGGCCCTCGCTAGTCTCCTGGCAAACACCCTCCCCACGGGGATCACCTTCGCTGCAAAGTTAAGCTTGCCCAAGAGGCATTGGATGTCACCCAGTGTGGCGTTGTCTTTCCCCAGCAATGCCTGAATGTCAAGACGCAGAGCCTGTACTTTGTCTGCAGGTAGTCTGGATTCGCCCATGATCGTGTCCAGCTCGATGCCTAAAAAAGTCAGGACTTGCGCCGGACCCTCAGTCTTGCCAGGTGCTAACGGAACCCCTAGGTGCCTAGCCAAGTCCTGAAAGCACTGCAAGCCTCTACTGCACTCCTGTGTATCTGCCCCCCCGATGAAGAGGAAATCATTCAAGTAGTGGGTTACGCCCTCAATCTTGAATCTACTCATCAGCACCCATTGCAGGAAAGAGCTGAACGCCTCGAAGTAGGCACAAGACACGGAGCATCCCATGGGCATACACTTATCAAAGAAAACTTTGCCCTGCCACTTGAAACCCAGGAGGTGTTGGTTGTCAGGGTGGACCGGCAGCAGGCGGAAAGCCGACTCATTGTCTGACTTAGCCAGCCATGCTCCCTTTCCAGCCCTCCTGACCATGTCCACCGCCAGGTCCAGGGAGCAGTAGGACACAGAGCACATCCCCTCGTCTAACCAAGAGTTCACTGAATCCCCTTCCGGATAAGACAGGTGCTGGATCAACCTAAAGGCCCTAGGCTCTTTCTTGGGTACCACCCCCAGCGGGGAGATGACAAAGTGCTTAAGTGGTGGCTGGTTGAAGGGGCCCGCCACCCTCCCCAGGGCAGCTTCCTTATTGATCTTTGCCAGCACGACCTCAGGTTGATCCCTCGCTGATTTGAGGTTTTCAGCGTCCCTGCTCACTAGTGGGCCCTGGTACGGAATTCTGAATCCTTCCACAAACCTCTCTGCGAGGAGCGGTCTGTCCTTGGTGTTAGGATACTCATGGATCAGGGGGAGGAGGTTGGCGATGATGATGGGGGACGGACCCTTAGCCAAGGGTAGAGTAGCAGACCCACCCCCAGGGAGCACGGGGGGGTCATAGCTGCTGGTTGGGAGTGGGAGGGAGGGAGGGAGGTGGTGTGGGGGGGCAGGAGAGAGAAACTGGTCTACTTATCCTGTCTTCTCGGTAGCAGCGCTGAACTGTCTCGCTTGGAGCAGGAGGAGGCAGGATGGGTAGCCCCACACTTGCTACAGTTGTGGGAGAACCTGCATGCTTTCCCCGAAGAGCAAGACCCTGCGTTGTATGACCTGCAGGTCCCGTTGTACACTGTTCTTGCTCCCTGTTTCTTGCCCCCTCCGCGACCCCCCCAAAAGGACTTCTTGGAATCGCCCTTCGCTTCCTGCTCTGATCCTTGGGCTTATCACCCCCACTGTTGGAAGTGCTAGGCTTGACTGTCCCTTCAACTATGCGCTTTCCCATGTACTTGACCCAAAGCCTCACCTCCAATTGGTCCCACTCCAATTCTGGACACATGGCCATCTTTTTTCTGAATTCGCAGTCATAGCGGTACCATCCCATCCCCCGCTTGTCTCAGCCTCATTGGTAATAATGCTGGCGTATTGAAATAACCCCGGCCCTTGCTCCGGGTATTTTTCCATTATCACTGCCGCCAGGATGGCGAAATCTTGCCCCCACGTGGCAATATTCTTCTCTGGCCAAGATTGATAACGCACTTTCTTGTCCTCATCTTTACCCCCCATTTTTCTAGTATGGACCCCTTCGGCCCCATGCATGAGCAGAGTGAAAATGCCTATGAACTCTCTCCTCCAAATCCCCTCTTTGGCTGCCAAAGGAACTTCCCACCCCAAACAGCATCGTCCGGAAAGCAATGGCGCCATGGTGACCAGGGGCTTGGGCACCACTGCAGTGGGCAACTCTGCAGGACGCGTGATCATAGAAACAACCTGTGGTGCGGTGGGTACGATCGTCACAGGGGGCGGTACCATGGAGGGGTGACAATGACCGGCAATGGAGTGGCCACCACTGCTAGTTGCTGCCCACCCGCCTCTGGGGGGCTGCCCAAGGCCGATCCCCCAACCTGAGGAGGAGATGCGCTAGCAGAGCTGACCCCCCCCCCCAGACCTTGGGTGATGGACGGGACCCCAGGAGCCCCAACAGGAAGGGCTGAAACGGCACATCCCCCCCCCCCCACCCCCCATTGGGTGAGCTGGCCACAGCTAGGCCCGCTCTGACCTCCACCATGAAGCTCTGCAAGGTGTCTGTGAGCTTACCCAAGTCTTCAGTTGTCACGTAACCCACTGAGAGCGAGCTGCTGGCCAAGGGGGGTACTGGTCCAGGTCCCAGGGCCGGGGGTGCAAGAAGAAGGGGGGTGGTGCTACGAGGGGCGGCCATGGCCTGGCTCTTGGTTGGCAGCGGTTCTGCTGGGAAGTCTTTGACCGTGGGTCTGTGTGTCCTCTTAGACCTAGTGGGGCCTGCCTCATCACTGGGCTCGTGTTCTGTGGACGGGACCTCACTGGCGAATCCTGAGTCCTCCGGATTATTGGCCTTCAAAAGTTCCGTGGCCCAAGCCAATCCCTTGGTCTTGGCCAAGTTGAGGAAGGCTACGATCCGCTCATCTTGGGGGGTGCCTGGCTGGGTCTCATCGACTTGGGACCTCTGCGAGAAAAGCGGTGGGGATCCCTGACTATCCATCCTGTCGCCTGCGATTGCCTCACAATCTGGAAGAAAAGTGAAATATTTAACCAACAAAGCCGTGGCCGCGGTGCCCGGCTTGCCCTGCTCCTGTCCCGGGGAACCCCCGCTTTGCCCCCCCCCGTTGGCTCCGTACTTACTTACGCCGAGAGGGAAAATGAACGTATAGCAGGGGCCGGTTGGAACGAGCTTCGGAGTCACTGTGTGTGGAGATCAAGTTAAGGAACTTCCCCCATACCTCCCACGCACCAGCCCTCCAGGCCCAACACCCCAAAACACGGGCACATCCTGTGACTCTGCTCTGCCACCATGCGTAACGGAACAGGGCATGCATATGTCCCTGCTCGCAGAAACTTTCATACGCTGCCGCCTGCTCAACCAGATTGCCCCCCCTGCACCCATACCTGCTGCTTGCGTGTATCCCCTGTGAAATCCGGCGTTATCTGCACTGACCGTCCAATATAGACCTGCTTGTGGAGACAAAACCAAAGTTAAGGCACACACTGACACAGTACTGTCCTCCAATACTGACCGCTGGACAGTGTCCCCTCCCTAACACAGAGGGGGCTGGTGGATGCCACATCCTGCGCCCTACGAGGTTGTGGCTTCCCACCCAGGATGCCACCTAAAGTTTTGAGCCTCCCTGTCTAGTTACCTTAACCTCGTCTCCAAACGTTCGAGCCTGCACTTCTCCCCTAGAACCTTGTGAGGTGCCACAGCAGCTGAAAAACAATGAAGGTGGTGAGGCATGTCAGGCAGGCAGCCACATATCTGCCAGGCCGTGGCACCTGCGCGCTAAATAAATAAGCGGCGTAACCGGCCAAGCTGCAAGCCGTGGTGAAACACCCAGGGTAAGTGGGGTGGGCACATTGATAGGCGACCGGTTCACCTGGTGGCGGGTAAGTGTAATGCTGGGGAAATAGAAACACAACGATCAGTTACCCATACCATAACACTTAGGGGCAGCTAAAGATATTTGAAGATAACAGCATGCAGTAGAGCAACAGGAACTGCGTAGAAAGACTTGTTCTGGTCGGAACAGGTAACAGAACCTTCTGTTAGATGAAGTTCCCTAAATATGGCATGCCAGGAGTCCGCCCTCCACCAGGCGCACGAGACCCAGCACGGGGTGCTGGGCTATCCTAGCCCCACTAACTCTCTGCCGGGTCGTTGCGGGTGCGAACCTGCTGTCTGGAATCCAGGCCAAAGATCCCATGAACGATGGGCCGGGGATGGGAAGACTACCAAAGCATGGTCCCTTAACTGTAGAAACAAGAGCACCGGGGAAAGAGCGCGTAGCCTGGAGAGGGTGAGTCACAGCCCAAGCTGATGGCCACGGTAACTCTCGCTTTCCGGCCATTCGAACAGTGCCGTACCTGCACAGCCAGATAAACGTGCGCGTGAGCACACTTCATAAAGGTACGGCACAGGTGCTAAAGCGTCTATCTCCCCTTGGTCACCGCGCCTCACACGCATCGTGTGACGGCCGCGATCTAACCAGTGGAGACGCCGAGGACAGTCGGCAGGGACCTGACAAAGCAGGCCGGGCCGCCCGGGAACTCACTACATGACCCCAGAGGATGTGAGGTTACCGCACTGGAGTGGAGCATGCAGGGAGTAGCGAAAGCGTGCACTGGCAGTAGCCGCGCCCGCTAAATCCGCATGGCCTCTGCCCCCGCGAGAGGAGGGCCACCAAACTGCTCCGATTTGTCCCTGGCCCCGATGAGCAAAAAATGCCCCCAAACGGTCGGGCCATGGGACACCGCACGGGGAAACAAAGGGGGGAGGAGGCAACAAGGGGCACGTACCCCCTGGGGGGGGACTGCAGAGTAGGCCAGAGAGGAATGCCCATAGACCCGCCAGGCAGGTTGGATTTGCACTGTTAAGGACAAATACTCAACGCTTACTAAACTCAATAACACGGTTACCTAGGGATCTGGACCATTTTTTCTCCCCCCTCTTCTTCTCTGAACTTTCCAAATGGTCAAATCCCTCAAACCGTACGAGTATTATTATTTATGACGGTGGCAATCTACAGATCTCTTAACTTCTTATTTCGGAAAATTCTCAAATGGCAACTTGCCAAGATCACAGAGCACAACGCTCCACAGGAGTTGATGAGACCTTCTCAACCAATCCAGTCAACGCTAAAGCGACATTTGGCAAATCCAACCCGACATCGGTCAGGAATACTTTCCAAAATCTGGAACGTGCCGTTAAGATAGAAACAACGAAATGGTAGGAGGCCGCCTCGCTAAAAATATATCTGGAAGTAGATAGGATCCCGCGGGGCCTTAGAATTCTGATCTTCCCACCATCTGACACAAGCAACCCAGATTACATTGAAAAATGGGATGGAAACTTAAAAGAATGTTCCAACAACATGATCAGACAACTTATTGATCACTCTGAGGAAGAGTACCAGAAAGCCAAACCAGAGGTTGACAATCTAACGAAACACATTTAAGACTCAAACTGGGGAGATCTAACTGCAAAGAACTACGGCTGTACTTTGCTGTTGCCCAACCTTGAGAAATTATCAGTATCATATGCAACCGCAATTAAACAGAATTTACACTGACTCAAGACCGTTCTTCATGGAATTTTTCTACGCAAACATTAACAAATAATTAAGATTTGTCCTAACACCCTCCTGATACTTGTTTACTACCAGTGGGGCGGGGGATTGCCCACTGTTAAGGACAAATAATTAACCCTTCCTAAACTCAATAACACGGTTACCTAGGGATCGGGACTATTTTTTCTCCCCCCTCTTCTTCTCTGAACTTTCCAAATGGTCAAATCCCTCAAACCATATGAGTATTATCATTTATGACGGTGGCAATCTACAGAACTCTTAAAACTTCTTAAATCGGAAAATCCTCAAATGGCAACTTGCCAAGATCGCAGAGCACAACGCTCCACATGAGTTGAGGAGACCTTCTCAACCAATCCAGTCAATGCTAAAACGACATTTGGCAAATCCAACCCGACATCGGCCAGAAATACTTTCCAAAATCTGGAACGTGGCGTTAAGAAAGAAACAACGAAATGGTGGGAGGCCGCATCTCAAAAAATGTATCTGGAAGCAGATAGGATCCCGCGGGGCCTTAGAATTCTGATCTTCCCACCATCTGACACAACCAACCCAGATTACATTGAAAAATGGGAAGGGAACTTAAAATAATGTTCCAGCAACATGATCAGACAACTTATTGATCACTCTGAAGAAGAGTACCAGAAAGCCAAACCAGAGGTTGACAATCTAACGAAACACATTGAAGACTCAAACTGGGGAGATCTAACTGCAAAGAACTACGGCTGTACTTTGCTGTTGCCCAACCTTGAGAAATTATCAGTATCCTATGCAACCGCAATTAAACAGAATTTACACTGACTCAAGACCGTTCTTCATGGAATTTTTCTACGCAAACATTAACGAATAATTAAGATTTGTCCTAACACTCTCCTGATACTTGTCTCTTGTGTAGTATGTTTGGTGTGGTAAAGTGTGGAGACCATATGCCCTGGAGAGAGCGCCTGCAGTACCAGCTGCAGAGGGGCCAGAGTGGGAGGTTTACTAAGAAAGTCTAGGGTGATGGAGTGTAGGCCCTGTCGTAGTCGTGTATAGAGGAATACGTCAAGAGGAGATGGCTGGTTCACCTGAAATATATGGGCCAGTGTCCGAAACTGCCCATTGTGGTAAAAGTCACTCCTTGTTTTGATGTTTGTCCATTCTAGGAGTTTGTGGAAACCTTTTTCCTGTAGGAGCTGCATGTGGGGATGATATGTCAGTGGGAGTAGTGGGAAGTAGAGCATAGGACATTGCAAGAGACTTAAAATGCGATGCCAGGCATAGACCGTGCAGGTGACTGTGGTAGGCGTTTTGTCCCTTGGTGATGGATTGTCGCATAGTGTGCCCTGTAGTCTAGAGGTACGGGGTCAGCCAGCAAATGCTCTGCTGCAACCTGTGGCATATACCGGGGAGGGTGGAACCAATAATACGCATAGTGCGCTTGGGCACATGTGTAATAGAGCTCAAAATTTGGGTTGTCAAAGCCTCCCAGCGCCTAAGGCCTGGTTAGTATGCTCCATTGTAATCGTGGCTGTTTGCCCCCATACAAGCCTGATCATTTCTGTTTATAAGGCCTTAAAAAATTGTTGGCCGGTATTATAAGGGATATTGAGAAATAAATATAGCAATTGTGGGAGAACCACCATTTTGATTAGAGAGGCGCGGCCCGCCAGGGAGAGGGGCAGGGAAATCCAATGGGTGACATTGTCTGTGATACAATCTAGAGCTCTGCCGCAGTTGAGGTGCATGAGCTCCTCCCTATCTGTAGTGATGTGGATCCCTAGGTAGCGCATGTCTGAGTGGCACCACTCGAGAGAAAAGTCATGGGGGAATGGTACAACTGCGGAGGTGAGAGGGAATATTTGCAACTTTCCCCAGTTTATATGAATCCCTGATAGCTTCCCGAAAACAATAAATTCTCATTGAAGTGGGTTAATGTTGGTCTGTGGGTCGTGAACATATAGGGTGATGTCATTGCATAAAGTGATAGTAATATTTGACGCATGTTGCAGCGTAATGCTTTATCTTGATGGTGTTGTCGTAACTTGGCTGCCAGTGGTTCGACCACTAAGGCGAAAAGTAGGGGGGAAAGTGGGCACCCTTGTCGGGTGCCCCTGGTGATATGAAAAGCTGGCGATAGCTGTCCATTTATTAGGACTTTAGCCACAGTAAGTCGGTACAGCAACCTGATCCAGGATAGGAACAATGGAGGAAAGCCCATTTGCTTCAGGATTCCAATTAAGTAGTCCCATACGACAGAATCGAAGGCTTTAGTTTCGTCTAAGAATACTGCAGCGAGTGGCAAGTCAGGGTCAACATTATGGCGAATCGAAAAAACATGCGAAGATTATGTGTGGTTGCTCTATTGGGGATGAAGCCCGCTTGGTCGGGGAGAGCCAGCTTGTCCATAAGTAAATTCAGTCTATTGGCTATAACTTTGGCCAGGATTTTAGTGTCACAGTTAATGAGGGAAATCGGCCTGTAAGAGTCGCAAAGGAGAGCGGATTTCCTAGGTTTAAGCAGGGATGTGATGAGGGCCTCCCTCATGGTTGGGGGAAGTATGCCATTGTCCAGAGCATCCTCATATACTTCTTGACGGATAGGAACTAGGTAGTCTATGTATGTTTCGTAGAATTCTATGGGAAGCCCATCTTGGCATGGGGCTTTACCTGATTTTGTGTGCATTATGGCTTCCCGTATCTCGTCCAGCTCAAAGGGGGCACTTAGGAAGTCCTGTTGGTTGTTGCCCAGCCATTCGAACACTACAGCCTCTAGATTGCTGTCCAAATCAAGACTGTCATGTCTCTGCGATGTGTACAGGGAGGAGTAGTGTGTTGAGAAGGTGCGGAGTATGTCAGGGGGATCCCTGTAGCTGATGTCCCCAGGCCCTGTAATTTCTACTACGTGATTGGAAAAGCAGGGTCTTCGTATTGTTTCAGCCAGTGCTTTCCCAGGGTGTTCTCCTTTGCCATACCGTTTGGCTACCAAGTGATTACCCCTGAATTTCACTTCCCTGTCAGCAGTGGTAGTGTACTCGGTCAGCTTATCCCGGAGTTCCTGTTGGGCATGATTGTCAAAGGTCGTAGCGAGTCGTGCCTCGAGGTGTTTGATCTCTGTTTCCAGTTTTTTAGCGTGCCCTGTATGTCTCGCAGGATGCCCGAGCTCTTAGAGATGCAGAAACCCCTGATTGTGAGCTTGAAGGCCTCCCATACCGTCTCGACGCTGTCTACGGAGCCTTTCTTTTTCTTTTTCTGTAAAAACTCTGTGATCATGCCAAAGAGGGCCGGCCAAACAGACATGCGCACTTACACTACGCCTACCCCTTCACCCTGCTGTACCAGACCCCTCTCTACACTGCTGCATCGGCTCAGTCAGCGGTCATTTGCTAGGCCGCTGACTTCCTGACCGGTCGGGGGACGCTCCTCTGCAGTAATGGAGGAGCCGCCCCTGTGGCTGATGTACAACCTCACGCATGCACCATCCAGACATTCCCTTGCAGAGTGCCTGTTCTTTCAATCAGCTTTTTGCAGATGGATCGTGGCTCAGCCTCTCAGAGCCCTGGAAAGGCGAGAGGGCTGACATGCATGCCAGCAGCGTTCAGGAAAAGACTAAAGTTGTGGAATGGGATGCCAACAGATAAAATGAATGGAATTAAGTTGCATCTCATCAACACGCACAGAGCGAGGGTGTCACGCCCGATATGGACCGACGGGTTCTAAATCACATACGCTTTAGCACCACGCGTTCCTGGATATTGTTCCCTCCCTATATTGCTGTGGTGTCTGTTCTTGTGTGTCAGGGGCTGCACGGATGACTACATGCCATATGGAGTGTACCTTATACAAAGGGCACGAGAGGACATTTACTTGCATGTGCAAACATTCTTTACTGTACTCCCAAAATTAGCAGCTGGGTACAGTGTAAAACCTACGCCAGATCAGGTTATGTTTGAATTGTCAACTGAGATCCAAATTTAGACACCATGTGCAGCTTCTGCTGTTGCCATGGGGATCTTTTATTAAAAACGTCTCTGATTGGGCTGTCGTGTCTATATATTCTGTTTTGTTCAGCACGAGCAATATTTTACAGGCCACGTCGATTGCCCACTGGTCTCACGTTAATGGCAAGGAATTTTCTTTTGTGAATGCGCTGCAGTGGTTCCTCAGGTGTGCGTTTCAAAGATTTGTGTGATAGATTTGATGTAGTGCTAACTTGGATCTCGGCTCAAGTACACAGAATCGTGTTATTGCGACAGGAGTTTCTAGGAACACGAGGAGTTGGACCTCTTACAGTACTGGAGGTATGTGGGGTCTTTCGAGACCAGATGACAGAAACCCAGACGAAGTGATAAGAGAGGAGAGAGGGGGTGCCAATCGCACTGTAAAATCGTACTTGCCATTATTCTGTGGCCCAGGAGGGCTAGGATTTTTCAAACTACTAGTTAGCATAGTGACCATATCACTGGAAATTACACCACGTGACCTTTGGCTCATAGTGACATCACAGGAATTCCTTTATCAAAACACTCCGTAGCTTTCAGAGCATTGTAGGTAATTCTCTTGGTGAGGGAGCCTGGTGTCACCTCATAACAGGTTCAACCTACACTTCCCCCAAATGAAGTAGGGTGACTCTGAGAAGCCTGTTCCCCGCAAACCAGCAGGCTGGGTAACTGCCCAGACTTGTATTTGAAACATAGACTGGGGAGGCAGCGTTGGCGCCCAGTACCTACACAGAAACTGTATTTGCCACTGTACGTTTGCACGATATTCCCCCTCATCACTTTGTTTTCTGTACACAATTGCCTCCATGTGGAACCTAAGGAAATTAACAGTTAGGGGGGAGGGGTCAGGGGAGGAAATGTGTGAGTACTTAACATAGATACATTGGAAAAGGAACTGGCCACGTGTAGGCCAATAAGCTACACGCCTACGCTCAGGTGATTAAACCTTCACACACTGCTAGTCAGCGCCGGCCCTTGCTCGGATGTTGCCCTGGGCAGAAAGGAGCCCTCACTACTGCGGGTGAATAAGGTGAGACAACAGGGGGGCCTCTTGTGTGTTCACAGGTCAGTTCCTGGCTGATGACATTAGAGCAGTGTCTGGCATCTGACTGCCTCTCCCTCAAGGGGGAGCAAACAGGGCGGGACTGGGAACCAAAGCAGTCCTGGCACATTGTGTCAAACCAGCCTCGACAGATGCTGCATGTATCGGGCCGGACCACTGCAAGTGGGATTTGGGGGGGGTTCTGTCCCAAGAAAGGTTTCCAAACAAATTGCAAATATTGTGCGTTTACAACACATTTTTTAATATCCCAACGCTGTCCAATAAATGGATGGATGGATGGAGATTAGAGACAGGGCTATGTGGCTCAATGAATGAATAGTTGGATGGTTGGGAATAGGTGGATGAATTAATTCAAGAATGGGTGGCAAACAATTAAAACGTATAGCTACGTGGAGCAGATAGTCTCAAGGCAATAGCTAAGGCTGGGTGCACTGCTTTTCATTTTGAATTCAAACATCACCCCGCCCCCCCAAATACTCTCCCCTACCACCAAACCTTATGAATCATGCATATCCTGGGTGTATTTAATACAATGCATTCATTTAGCACCTCAAAGAATTCAGCACAAAGCATGATACTTTGATCTAAAATAGGAGACAGAATGAGATAACCTAGTAGTGGATGGATTGCACATAATCTTTGCATCAATTCCAGCTTGCACTTGAGCACATTGTGTGATCATAAGCAATTACTTTTTTCATAGTGTTTCCTTCACGTCAATCATGTGAAGGACGTGCGCTGTGCAAACACAAAAGACTATGGGGGATATTCTCAAGAACATGTGAAAACTACCGCAAAGTAGCTTAACGCAACTCTTCACATCGCAGTCTATCGCGGGAAAATAACACCGTGGTAACGCGGTATTCCCAAGCCGGCGGCACCATGCGATAGACTCCCGATAACGCGTTAGAAGTCTGCGACAAAGTCAACACGACGCCGCCAAAATGCGAAACAGAAACGCAAAAAAAGCTGCGATGAGGCCAAGCGCAATACAAAAATCAGCGAAAACCAGACACAGGCCTGCAATTCCCACGCGTCATGCGGGAAAATGCACCATAAAAGCAAAAAAAAAAACACACCAAAAACTGCGTAGCACCATGGATGCACCCGAATCGAGTGCAGAGGACAACCTGAACCCCACAAGCCCCACAGAGGAACAGCCAGGAACCCCGTGCTCAGGAACGGGCAAGAAGAAGAGGAAGACTGTGTTCAGTCCACAGGAAGACCGGATCCTCGTCACGGAGGTGATAGAACACTACCAACAACTGTTTGTCACCTCCACTGCTGCATTTGCAACACAAACGGAAATATGGCAGTCCATTGTCACCAACGTGAATGCAGTCGGAGTGTCGAGGAGGTCAATGCAGGAGGTCAAGAGGCGCTGGCATGAAGTGCACAGCCAAACCAAGGAGAAACTCGCTGCCAACAGGAAGGCAGCAAAGGCGACTGGAGGTGGGACTTCTGTGCCACAGGAGGAGCTGGATAAGCTTGAGCAAATGGCCACAGTCATTAGTGCGGAGACGGTGCAAGGAGTTGGGGGTCTGGACACAGCTCACTATGACCTGACCCAACGGCAACAGGTTGAGTAACGACCAGGGACTGGGGGGATGGAGGGAGATGGGCACAATGGCACACATGCACAATCATGCGCTACACACTGCACACCCACAATGAGTGTGGAACATGTCCCTGACACCCTTGGCACACTGCAGCACACATAGAAACACCAAGTAGGCCCCCTCCACAATGTGCACAAATGAGCCCCCCCCCACACCACCAATGCCACAACTTACCCATGCGCATGTGCTGAATCCAGAAAAGCAGCGGCTCCATGAGCCACAAGGACTATGCAAGTGACACTGCATGACTGATAGCATGGCTGCACTCACAATACATGACATGGTGCACGAGACGACTCTGAGGTGGCTGGGTGTGGACCACATCCGTAAAGGAGCAGGTCACACTCTGACACATCCACGTGCACCTACAACCCATGACGTCAAAAACACATCTGCAGACAAACAATGCTCAAGAGTACCAAATATGTCCAAGAGCACCAATGACCCAAGTCGCAAACATCACAGCACCCAAAAAGCACACAAGTCAAAGGCACAACGACTCAAAGGGATAAGGGGACGCCAAATCAGAGCTTCAGGGCAGACTCGCCAACAATGCAGCACACACATATAGCAATCACAGCACATCAACATTGATGACAATGTGGTACAAAGTGCAACACTTACACCATAGGATAGAGGACACAACTGGTGCCGCTTGTGCGTAGAAACTGGCCAATCACATCTGGCATTGCATAACACTGTGAGATGATAATGTACGAGTACAACCTCACATCCGTCATGTAGTCGAAATGTCCACTGTCTCCCATCAAATAGCCAGCTTCACCAAAACAGCCAACATGTACACTGTCATGCAGTCTGAATGTAAACATCTCCAATGCGTGAACATACATTGAACACACTGTTAACCTGCATCTCCCCGTTACATTGCAGAGGGACACTCAACACCTCCTGCAGAGCAGACCACACATCTCTACAGTGATGATAAAGAGGACACCATGCACATTTTCCCAGACACCCTCCAACGGCTAGTGGACAGCCTCTGCACCCCATTCCCAGGAGCAGGGCAGCCCAGCTGCATCGCCGTGACCCCACCCCTGCACAGACCACACAGCAGGAAGCACACACTACCATGGCTGGCCCACAGGACCCCCACAAACAACACATGAAATTCCAACGCCATGTGTTAGCGTGCCAGGTGGAGTTGGTAGATAAGCTGCGGGTGGGTTTTGAGCTCGTAGCAGCCAAACTCGATGCCATACATGGGTGTCTGAGTCCCATCAGGGACCTCATACAGTCCCTAACGGCCACCCCCTGTCCGCACCATGCTCACCGACAATCCTTGGCTGACCTTGCTGGGGCCATTACTCGGATACAAGAACTGTCGAGTCAGACAGGCTCCAGCGATGACAGCACAGAGTTGGCACAAATGCAGAGGACAATGGAGACCATGGAGAGGATGCAGGCTGGAAGGATGGCTGCCACGGCTGAACACCAGCGAGATGTAGCTGGGATCTTCCAGGCTTTGCAGATCCTCATCTTGCAATTGCTGCCACAGAGCCTGTCCCAGATAACTGCTGCTGGAACTTCGACACACATCTCCGCCCCCTGATGTGTCATTGGCACACAGTTATGCAGCCCTATCACCTTTGCACCCTGATGTGTCAGTGGTCCACAGTGATGCTGCCATAACACCACCACACACACCTGACACAGAAGACGTCTCAGAGGAGTAAGATGTGGAGGGTAATGACTGTGTGAGGAAGGAGGTAGTAGCATCCGTACCCGCCACATGGCCTGTCCATGCCTGGTTCAGACCTATGCATCATTCCCTGGAACAACACCTCCCACTGTCCCCCACTCTGCGGCATTCACCTAGACCCCGACATGGACTGCCATATCTGCTCTTGTACCAATCACACAGAAATCCGGCTGTGGACTGAACTCCTACGCTTCTGATTAACTTTGCATTCCCCCCAAGGACTTTGGTTGGCCCACCACGGGGCAACCATGTCATTTGGGCTTGAACTGGCCATGTACCCCTCCGGCTTCGAGACTCCCCAGAATGTGAATAAAACATTCCAAAACACACGGATGTGTCATGTCTATGTTCACTCACGTGTACAAGCATGGATGAATGTAGGGACGTTGATTGCACTAAAAGGTACACCCTGGTAAATGTCATCAATGTGCATGTTTGAGCCTGACCCACATGGCCAATTAGATGAATGTGAAGGTGTTAACTAGCTGTGGCCTCATTGCACATGAACAACAATCTCGCATCCATCAACGTAGCCTCACGTCCATGTATCATATAGGGCTCTGTGTGTAAATGTCAGAATAGGTAGCCCGCCTGAAGTAGTGTCCCCCATCGCATGTGGCTACAGTACATCTCTTCGCATGATGTGCTCACACACAAATGAGTGTGGACACAGCCTGTTTTAATGGATCATATTGATCCACATGGCAAGGAGTTGGACACCATGCTCACATTGCTGAAGACACGTAAGAGCACAGGTCTACCAGCAACTATCCCAAACACAATGTGTGGCTCACAGTGGCGGAGCTGCCAATAGGGATTCACCACCGATGTACCAGAGGCAGTCTGTCCCTCCATGTATACGGACAATGCTCATTGAGGCACACAATGTGTCTAACTAATCAACACTCATCACAGTTGTACACTGGTGAAGTTGCGTAGACTTTATTAGCATGTGCGTGTCAGTACGGGCAAGTGATGGGACACAACAGGCAGACAGATGCTTAAGGCACTTACAGGCAGAATAGGAACGTGTCGAGGTGCAAGGAATGGGGTGGCAAAAATGAACACATATCCTTATGGTTGGCAACAGTCTCAGCCCACCTTGCCTTGCTGGTTGAGTCATGTGATGTTTGGCGTCTGCTCATTGCCCCGTGTCAGGGGACACAACTCACAGCCCATGGGATCTGCATGGACCTGTACCACCGGACTGCACCGACTGTGTGCTATGCTGACAGTGAGCATGTGAAAGGGACCTATAAGGTCACATGTCGTGCTACATTGCCATGTGTGTAGTCTCCCTCCAGCAGTATGGCAGATTTAGGAACGTTGCCAAGCGACGCTGTGCAGCTCCGCCCATGGGGCGGCAGCACCTTGCACAGGTGTGTGACAACACGTGTAGATGCACGCACATGCATCCGAGTCCGAGTCTGAGCGAATGCTGACATGTCCACTGTTGTTCTGGCTTATGTGACCATTCCTCCACGATTCAACACAGTGTTGGGACCTATACTCTGGGTGTCAGTCAGTTGTGGCTGCAGCAAGGGAGTTACTGGTCCATGAATGCGAGCGCTGCTTCATAGGCAATCAGTTCCAGAAGTATGGCGTTCTCGAATTCAAGGAACACGAGGGAGAGCCAATCCATTAACTGGTCCAGACAGATGTGCTCCAACCACGCTGTTTCACCAATCCGCAACACAGCCCAATAGAGGAGCGCCCTGATGTGGTCACTGCACACGATGACTTGTGCAATCTCCCATCCACTGCTGTCGGCACAGACACCACATATCAAGCCATCCCATGCCCGGGTATCCCCGTTCCACTCCTGTTCGTGGGCCAGCAGGGGGCGCACACACAAGTCATTATCTAGTTCAGCTACCGTTGTGTTGGATAGGCAGACCTCCATGGGCCACTCGAATGTGCATGATGGACAGTGGAACCATGGCTAGACGCATGTGTTGTACGCAAGCCGGAAACTCAGACGGTAACTGATTCGCAAAACTGCCATAGGCAGAGCTTCCAACAGATGCAGCATTTGTGTACGGTACAATTCCACGTGACTGGGGTTGTGCATGTGCCCGGGATTGCCTGCCATAGCATTTGTTGGTCTTGTGCCACCGGCACTCCTCAGACCGCCAGCAGTCCTGTGGACGATATGCCACAGCTCCGAGCAATGAGTCGTATGTGTGTTTGACGTTTGGACGTATGGGTATGGATTGTCTTTTTACAGATGTGTTGGGGGCATGCCATGCAGGTGTAGCTTGAGCAGGGACAAGTGTGTGTGGGGTGTGGACACATTGGTTTTTCATTAGCGCAGTTCGTGGTGTGGGAGTCGCCAGAGTCTGGTATGGTATCTCATTCAGGGGGTGCCCGGCGCATTGGAGACCAAGATCGGAGGTTTGGATGTCCTTCCGCCTTGTGTATTGAGACAAAGGAGCTTTCATGCCTAATTTTAGTCTGACTACTGCTTGCATTTCTGAAATGTGATGTGGCCTTCGCGCTGGAATTGTTGCCAGGCCTTAGATTTTGGGTGCACCAATTGCGAGACACACGCAACAGTTGGCATGTATGTACCAAGGGCCCGACTTTCCTTGCGCTCCTTGTTCTGTCTCTCTCTCTCTCTCTCTGTCTTTTGATGAGTGCCTGACACACCTTCTTATCTGGGATATTGTCTTACAGGCTGTCACTTACGGATTGTCTAGGGATGACCCGCCATGACTCTTCCAAATAGTTGTTTGGTTCGAAATTTGATTGTAATATTTTGTTTGGACTCTCAATGGTGAATGGTTGATTCTTCTTTTTCTGTACTCACATGACTGTTAGTTGTTGTGATTCTGCGGCATCAGGCGAATGATATTGTTCATGATTTCATGACGTTGATGTGCAATCTCTTGGTACGGGGGAGGTGGGGGGTGCATGGGGTGGGGTCCCGGGGGAGTGTGGGGTGATACAGGGGTGGGTGGCGGTGGGTGTTGTGGCCCTCTTGGGTGTCCGAACTGCATGATCATTGGCTCCATGGCATCTGTTGTTCTTCAGGTGTGTCTCTGGGCTAACGCGCTTTATCGCATGTTTTGTGTTCTTATCGCCGATCTGGCTGGTCGTTGAGAATGCTGAGGTGTGGTGTTGTCGCTGCTTTTTGTTCGGGAACGCCTACTCTGCATCTCATTAGCGATAGTTGCTGGGGTGATTCATGGCGATGTTTTTTGAGGATGCTATAGCTGGAAAACTGGTGGTACCGGCTGTTAGCACCAGCTTGTGAATAGGGCAGTTTTTTTATCGCGAATTTGGCTGCGCTAAAGTGCCGATAACTCGGCGATAGCTCCGTGAGCATATGCCCCTATAATGTTACTCCAATTATAGTAACACCATAGGTCACCTATCGGGGACATACAACAGCTTCCTCTTAGGGGCCGAGTCCGATCTCGCTCGGAAGGGCTCCGAACGCAATCCGCCCGGAAAAAGTACGAGCCATACTTGTGTGCTCCGCCCGACTCGTACAGCTGTACGAGTGAGCATGTACGATGCGAGCAAGATGAAATTCGCCGACCCAATCGTTTCCGGGTCCGAACCGCTCTGTACGTCTCGTCCGTAAGCAAACCGTGCCCCGCAATGGAGGCGATTTCCGACCGAGCCAGTACGATGCACGCGTCGGACAGCCGGATCGAGCCGAAATTTCCGGCTCGCAAAACATCTGGGAAGCTGCCTTTGGGGGTCCGCGTCAGACCCCCCATCACCCACAGCCTTATGACTCGGACACAGGGGGAGACCCAAGGGTCTCTCGAACACAGGCATGTACGGTGCGGATGGCACCAACGCCTACCCACTGTAGGGGGCGCCCTTGTCCGAGACGTACCCATTCAGTCAATGGGAGCCCATGTACGCGACGTATGACCGGCTCCCATTGACTTCTATGGGAGTCCGACCGAACTGAGTCCGGCAGCATGTGGCCGCATCGTACTCGCTCGGGCGGAAAACACTCCGGATCCGGCTCGGTCGGAGAGCTTTCCGACCCAGATCGGAATCGGCCCCTTAGTTGTCTAATGACATTGTCATCAGTGTCGTGATGGTGTCGTGATGGGACAGGGCTCTTTCCAAGTTCATGATTTCAATCTGTCACTTCTAACAATTGTCACTCAACGCAATGCTACAATTGAATCTACTAAAGTAAAATGTGTGCAAACATCACATTATTTAGACCTACGCTGTTTTGAATTTTGAAGAATCTATATCATATATGTACTGTTCTCTCTGAGCCAAGCAATTGCAGACCCCTCCCTCCCAAGCGCTGAAGGGCATCTCTGTGGTGGTGACTCTGCAGGAGGGAGAACAGACCCGAATCCAAAAACAAATGGGTCTGTGTGTAGTGCACTTTAAAACCATTTGTTTTTCATTGCTTATTTTTACAGCACTGAAGCGCTGCAGGTAATAAACGTGGCTGGCCTGCCCCCCAGCAGCAAACCCAGCCCCACCAGCAGTGAAACCGGCCAGCCCACCGGAAAAAACACCTGGTGCCCGGTGGGCCAGTCCGGACCTGGAAGCACCTCCCCCGCCCCCTGCATGGATGCCGCAGACACATACCAGCGCTGCACTTGCGTTGTATTGATGCACAGAAACCATCTTACATTCAATATGGTTTATATGATCTTTGTGCATAAATCCTTGCCAACGCCGCATGATTAGATGAAGGATGAACAGGTTAATGTGCATCCTCTGTTTGTTGCCTTGCCAACCGTGACTCCGTGCCATCGCAGGGTAGAATCTTGGCCCATGTAGGTTAATCCAGCTTCAAGGTGATTAGTTTGTCACTAAGCAGCCAGCCTCGGCCTGGCTCCACGCCCGGCCTGCTCGAGTCTCTTAACAGGAGGCAGGTGTGGCTTCCGCTGTCTTCACAGGCTGCTGCTGTACGAAGGAAATGACGACTGACTTGGACAAGCCCGCCTCCTGAACCCTCCTGAACTGGGAACAGCAAATTACTTTTTGATTGAAGCATAACCAGGGCCGGACTGGCTGTAGCGGGCACCGGGCATTTTCCCGGTGGGCCTGCCAGGGTGGGGGGCGATTTTAAGCCCCTGGATGGCCGTTTTTGTTACAGGGCAGTTTTTGCAGCATAGCTGCAATATCGGCCCCTGTAACAAAATCCGCCGAAACCGTCCCTGGCAAATAACTCGGCCGCACCTCCAACCCCCGGGGGGGGGGGCGGCCAAGCACTTTGCCAGGGCCGGTTTTGGTTTCCAGTCCGGCTCTGAGCATAACATGCGCAAACTTCCTTTGTTACAGGTGTACTAACCTGAACAAACACTTGAATGGCCAAACGTACACTGATCGGGAAGGACAGGGCATTTTCAAGTGTAACTGAAAAGCGTAATAAAAAACACCAATGGCCAGTAAGGAGCACAATGTTTTTTTAATGTGTCTATTTAGATTGTTCTACAGAGCGGCCATTATGCAAGACAGTACTAGAATGCTTTAAATGAAAACACATGGATGATATACAGTGGCTTTGGCATTCCTGCTTGAGGTGGTAACCCATCTTCAGTAGTGTTAGTTTCAGGGTCAGAGCTGATCAGCAAAAATGTGGTTTTGTTTCCGTTTCAGTCTTTTCATCCATCTTTATTGTTGGGATGGCTGTTTCTTTCGGTGCTTGATGGTGGTGCTCTGCTAAATCCTTGTGTAAAGCTGTGCATCATCGAAGTATTGGCGGCAACAGCGGTCCAAAGTGTCTGAGAACTCCTGAAGGGGGTTCAGGGTGTGCCTTAACTGGAACAGGTGCCAGGACCAGTCCTTGAGGGACCCTGAACATGCATTTTACAGGGTATGAGTGGTAGTAAGAGCAGTGTATGAGTAAGAGTCATTTATGTGCAGTGTCTGATTAAAACCACTGAAGATCTGTCCCACCCATACCAACTTTAAGGGAGGGTGTAGAGCAGAGTGCCACGGTCCACTGCACCCGACCTTGCTGATGAGGCCAAGATCAGTGGGCAGGTTTAGTTTCCGTCCAATGTTTGGTAGGAATTGTCAATCATGTTGAGTGTGTATTTCCCTCCTGCTGTGCCCTGATAGAAATCCTGATTTGTGGTTGGCTAGCAGACTGTTTTCACACACTAATTCGTTTAGCATTGTAGCCTCAAAAGTTTCCAAGATTTTTGCTACCGAGGATAGGCCACTATTCATTCATTCATTGCATCTGAAGACCTGGATCTTTGCTGTCCCCGCATCATTGTGTTACACACTTAATTCAGTGCTTTCTTGTTTTTGTTAGTCACGTTGTTATGTGCCCCTTGCTTTTACCGCACAGAGCCAGGATGCCACTTTGGGAGCAACAGTTGTGCTTTATAAATGCAATATTCATTCATTCATTCACTAACCGGACAGTAATCGTTATTGCAGTCAGGGTCTACCTTTGGGTTTCTGAATATCGGAGTCATTGCTCCTTTTTTAGGGAGATGTGAACAGTGTGTAGGTCAAGGGAGGCATGTGTTATCTTCTCCCACAGCAGGAGAGGTAATGAATAAATTGCGGATTTAACTGTTTTTTGGGGAACTGGGTCCTGTTGATTTTTATTTTAACTTCTTTATTTATGCAAATGTAAGACAACAATTAACAAACCCATTGTGCATGTTTTTCAGTTATAAGTATGAAAATGAGTCGCAAAGATCCGTGTTCCCCTTCCACGTCCGTTTCCCAATAAGGCCAACACAGTACATGATCATTGATATGTATTGTCAATCATCCATAAGCGGTGTACACGCATCAGCCAAGTGGCCCACTTGTTTATCACACATTTCATCTGTACAGGTTTCTGCCAATGGACCCGTTCAGTTTTTAGTTCGTCGCTGGAGTTCCCCTCTGTGCACCTGTCTGGCCCCTCAGCAAAGTACTCTGTGATTTCCCCCCAAGTCGCCAGGTCATTCTGCACCTTCTCCTCGCCATTTTAATGTGTGTTTTCTTCTGCTAGGGACCATTCCAGCCTGTCCTGCACCCATAGTGTAATACTAGGATGTCATGTATCCAACCATCCAATGGCAACCCACCTTTGTTCTAGCAGCAAGGCTAGCTCTAGAAACATATAGTCCATTTTTTTAGGTTTCGCCTGAACAGAGCTTGTGCTGTGCTTGGGAAATTTCTTGTATTTAATATCCTCATGCCTCATAGTACTGTCTTCTTGTACCAAGACGTGTGGAGTCCTACACCTGCTGTCCCCAGCCAGGTCTTACTGGCCACGCTGTCTTCCATCACATCTTGCCAATCTCTGAGGGTCAAAGGAGCATCTTGCCCCTTCCAGCTGTCGTGCTGGTACCGTAACCCAGAGTTCAAGCCAAGCCCATACCTTCTCCGGCAGATGATAAAAGTGAGTCTTTCCATTGGCGATCACTCGCAGCCTGGTTGGATATAGCAGCATATATCTCAAGTTCATAGCTTTGAGTTTTTGCTTAACTTCTAGGTAAGACTTTCCCTGGGTCTGCAGCTTGTGGCTGTAGTCCGAGTAAATGACTATGTAGTGGTTTTCATAGTGCAGTGTTCCCAACTCTCTGGCCACTTTAAGGATGCAGTTTCTGCCTTTGTAGTGGAATATGCGAGCAATTATGACCCTGGGTGGGGCGACCTGTGGACAACGAGATGTCAGCACCCTATGCCCGCGCTCCACTGAGAACATTGTGGAGAGGCCTTTCAGCCGCAGTGTCTGGTAGATCCATTCCTCTGAGAAGCACTCAGCAGAAGAGCTCTCCTCCCTCTTGCGGAATCCCAGCACTCGAATGTTGTTGCGCCTCAAGCACCCCTCAGCATCTTCTGCCCTGGTCTATAGGGCTTTTGTTACTGTCTGCATCCTGGCCGTTCACTCTTGAAGAGTTGTAATCTCAGTTCTGAGCTCTGTGATTGCGAGCAGCATGTACTTTGTTGGCCACTTTCCGGAGGTCTGCCTGAACTAGATTAACAGTACATAAAGGTGGGTGGTCCCAGCGGAAACACAATATTACATAAATATCAACATCACCTGTTAAATCAATTATAAACAATACTTGTTCATGTTGAAAATATTTAATCAAGTTGAACATATATTACATCTTGTAAAAAACAACACATTTGTCAATAAAGTTGTGCATAGGTGCCCCAAAAGGGGAGGAGGGAAAGAATGGTGAAACAATGTGCAACGGTGAGGGTAAGTGAGAGACGGAGAACAGTGAATAATATATACATCAAAAACATAAAAGGCCTGTTCAGCCTTAATCAAGGCTAAATTATTTACAAAACTAGAATGTCAGAGAAGACGCAGTGAATCTATCACTGTTGTCTGCATTTGTTAAACAAAACAAAGCTGTCGACGTTTCGACCAAGGATTAGTGTAGGAAATTCTACTCCTTACAGAAGGCTCTTCTTCAGGACCGTGGGGGGCACCCTTAGTCCACCAAAGCATGTGGTGGAAATAAATGACAAAGACAGCCCCGCAGTCTCCAGGGTTAGAGAGGGACAGACTCTTGGTGATGGTTGTTAATTGATTCTGCTTATTGCATGAATTTTGTAGAAAGAGGCCATGAATAATTCAAGGTGCTCTAAATATCTCCAGGCAGAATTCACAACCGTTCACTAGATGTTCAAAAAATATTGGACTATAAAATAACATCCATGGCCACAGCTTCAATTTTTGCCCTTCGGAGTCTTCCTCGAGCCCAGTATGGCGGCTAACAGTTCTGCTCTCATCAGTTCCTCCTGCGTCAATTGGACCTCGCGATCCACAGGAGATTCATCCCTCTTCATAGCCTCCAAAGTGGGCGTCAGAGCCACAGTGTACTGTGGTATTTATTGCCCTGCTGAGGTTTGGCTGCTATGTGGTTACCCATATCTATACACAAGTTCATCAGCAGCCGCTCTGCCCAAGATCAGCCCACCTGTGGAGTTAGGTCTCAGGCACAGAAGAGCTGTGTGACAGGGTTGTCCTTCTTCCAGTTGGGGTCTCCGCTACAGCAGGGGCCACAGTTTTTGCTCAGGTAGGCCCACTAGTAGGATGATACACAAAAGGCACCCTCCTCCAGGCCAATTCAGGTCCAGAGGGGCCTTCAGCAGCTCTCCCCAGTGCACTACATCATGCTAGAGGACGGTAAGGGACAACTCCGTGTCCCCCCATAAATCCTATAGCCCTGGGCCCTGCCCCGAGGGCCTACAGTCTGACTCGCGGGTCCCACACACAGTATGGAGCAGACAGGGAGACGGGCTACAGCACAGAAGCCAACCAATGCCACCCGGTCTCCCATAGCAGCTCCTGTTCCGAGTGCAGTCAGAGCCAGGCAGCACCTTCCCGGGGCAGGTGGTGTTCGGTCCGCCTCACCGGCGATGCTTTCAGGAGTCCACCCTTGGCCATGCAAGTCAACCCCAGGCCGGTGCCCACTAGTCTCTGCAGCCACTACCTCCTTAGAGTCACGTACACCTCCAGTTCAGCTGCTGCAGGACACAAACATCGAGTGCAGCCTATTCAGTGTCAATTCAACGCTTACATATTGAGGTTTATGCAGGATATTAATGGTGGGATAGTGGAGCTCTCCAGGAGCATGTCCCGTTAGCCACCTTGCCTGGGCACACCCCCCAGGTCCTGTTTATACCTGGAGGGTTTGATTTGGTTGGTTGAGGTGAGTATTTCTCAGGATTGCTTTACAGAGATGAATAAAGCATGTCCAGCTAGAAAGTGGTAACTTTATGTTGATTTTTCATGCATACATACCAACATTTTGACACTAGGAAGAGGGAGATTTTGAAAACAAAATCGGGGGATTTCATTTTTCCCATTGACTTGCAGTGAAGCAAAGGCAATTTTAGATGCTAAAATAAAGCCATTTATGGTTTAAAAATCGTTATGGCTAAAACATTGTTAGTCTCCTGCATGTATTGGGTCTGTTGGCATGTATGTTTATCTCAACTGAGCAGTAGATATTGGCGTTATCTATATTCTCCTTGAGTATTTTAGATATGTCATTGTAGCGTCCTCCCCAGCCCAGGTACTCGCCAATGACTACGGCACACACAGAGCTTAGTATAACGCATCTTTATTCTTCTGGGTGTAACCGCAAACTCAGCATTCTAAACCTGCATTCAATTCACTACGCTCTAATGATTCCGTTACAATTCTACGGAGTCCATTAGGAACCACAGAGGTTCCGTCATTACAAACTCACATAACACTACATCTTCCCTCTGTTTAATAAAAAATTACAATTGTTTACAAATATATACAATTAGAGCTCTTCAATGAGTCTTAATGGCGCTTGGATCACACGTCGATAGTCATCTGGGGTTGGTGAAATGCTGCCCAAGTCTTCACAGGTCACAGTACCACTCCACAGGTCCATCCCAGGTAAGCTTGTCAGCTCGTTGGCTCAAGGGTGCCTTTTAAACACAAGGGGGAAGGGAGCACACTACCTCTCATTCCAGCACAGTCCACGCCCCATGCTGTCTATCTGCTCAGATGTTGGCCTGAAATTCATGAAGACAGAGTGGAAAGTCACTCAAAAGAAGCACAATTTTCTATATTTTTCAGCTTTTAAAAATAAATACAGATACAAAACACATTGTTTATGTCTGTATTTATCTTTAAAATACTGTAAAAGTGGAAAACTAGGAGCCTTAATTGTATTTCTCCTCAGGCATAATCTTTATTGATGCACCACTATTGAGAATGAAAGGTATTTAACAACCATTGACTTTTGGTGTGATCTTTGGATAATGTTGGAATGACTTTGATTCCTTGTCACAACCATTTTTCTTAGACCAGTGTTTTTCCTCACAAGCGGCCAATCCAATATGCATATGTTTCTCCGAGGTGAACATCAGTATGGCACAACCATCTTTTTCAGTTTCACTTGATATTGATACGAAAAAACTGTTTAGTGAAGATTTAGATGTTGATCGACTTCGTTTGGTGTTGATTTGCCTCGCTTGGCCTTATGGGCATGCGTCAAACGTCGCTTCAGGAACATTTGAGTGGCCATTTTGTCTTCGTTCTGTGATGCACTTACTTGTTCCTTCTCCAAACCATCGCAAAATGATTCTCCTTACCACAGCCTTTGCCGATTTGCCCAATGACTGTACATTTACCTTCTTGTAGAAAAGAAAATTCACACCTAGAGCACAACTTATTTTTCACTGGAGACTTCACTGTGTATCTCTCAGCCTTATGCATTGGCTTACTTTTCACATTCATGACTGACTCACTTTTGGCACCTCCGACCTCCATGTCAGCACCTTGTCAAGCAGCGCGCTCTTCATCTCTGGCAGCCACGGGAACTCACTCAAGAGTTTCTCTCAGCATTCATCCGTCAATCACTCTGAGGCATATACGTTCCTCATCGTTAAATTAATTGAACTTACAGTGTTTGATGAGCGTATCCAGTGTCTCAAAAAATGTGCTGATGGTCACACTGGTTTTCTGTTGTTCTTGACTGAATATGTACCTTTTGTAATCTACATCTAGCATTGGATTGAACTTGTGATTCAAGTCTGCTTTGATTAGAGAGTATGTAATTTCGTCAGCTCACAGCATTTCCTTTATGACTTCTTTTACACCTTCACCAGCAAGATTTTTAAGGTACTTGATAATCTGCTTGTTATCTGCTTCTTCAATCGCATCAATTAAATCATCAAATGTCTCTATTCAGGCTGTCCATTTGTCGCCAATATTCAAATTTGTGGCGTCATCAAATGGCGGTGTTTTTTTCAAGAAGGTGGCAGCATTGTAACAATTGGTGGATCTTATTGTTGTGGAAAGTATAGTTCTCTCCGACTCTACTTGGTGATCTTGTTTATGAAAACCATCTCTGAGGTCTTGAAACACGCTGGCCTCTGGATCATCTTTGATAATGAGAGGAAACGGGACCCCTTTCTTGGTCTCCATTGGAGAAGCAAACTGTCATGATTCCGATTGCCGCTCTCGGCTTTCTTCACATCAGAAACCTTTGGAGTTGTTCTGAGCCCCACTCAACAGCTCGATTATGGGCAGCTCTGTAAGCACAACCCCAGGTGCTTTCTCTGGGGTCACTCCCTCCAGCAATGTGCCATGATGAGTTTCTTTACTCAGTACTGGTGAGCAGATGACAGTTTCTTGTATCACTTAGCCTTTATGCGTCTCTTTGTGCTGTCTGACACCTTCTTGAACTCTGCCTCACAGCACTCCTGTTCACAGTGTTATCTTGCACTTTGCAGCTTTTTCAAAACCTGGTTGCATCTGCCTATTGCGTTATCACTCTGTATGAATGTATGGCTTTGAGGTGCGCAGTAGCGCAGTACCTCTTTGTGCGGCCTTTACAGCAGGTTCTCGGCCATTGATGTGTAGACTTCTCAATGGTGCTTTCATTAACTTCGAATGCTTTACACAGAACTGGGTCTCAGCTTTGACTCCACATATGCCAAACGTCGATTCCACACTTTGACAGAGGCACATGTGGCATGCATCAGCACTTTGGTGGACCACAGCAAACTCTCTGGGAGAGCACTGTCAATCTTTAGGTTATTTATCCCCTATCTTGTCACCAGTTGTAGCGTCCTCCCCAGCCTGGGTACTCGCCAATGACTACGCCACACAAGGAGCTTAGTATAACATGTCTTTATTCTTCTGCTTGTAACTGTGATCTCAACATTCTAAACCTGCATTCAATTCATTGCGCTCTAATGCTTATGTCACAGATCTATGGAGTACGTCAGGAGTCACAAAGGTTCCATCAATACAAACTCACACAACACTACAGTTATCATCAAAGAATTAGGCAAATTCAGTACATTGAGTGAACTATAAATGAGCAGTTTTACTTACATCAGTAGTTTGATCTCTTACAATTTTCAACATATTTCTGGCGCGGTTCTTTTCTACTTTTATTTGATCTTGAAAAAAGGCAAATATCATACTTAGAGTATTGTTTTTTGTTTCAGTCCCAGTGTTCTTTTAAGCTCTTGACTAGAGTGGGTGTGAGAGCTGCATTCCTCCATCGTGTTAAGACCCTCCCCCAAAGGGAGGGGAGAGGCAGCCTTGTTGTATACACATAACTGGCACCCCACTTTATGTCTCTGTTCTATCTTCCATCCTCCGTATCCACTTGATGTACTATATTTCATGCATTAAACTATGATTTCTGTGTTCTGTGTACTGCATGTACAGCTTATGCTGTCGAGCCAAACCTCTGTTAAATTTGTATCATATTATCTGCTCTATCTGCCCTCCGGTGATGCAACTATTGGATTCACTTTATTTCACATGAAGTCATAATGCCATTTCTGCTTCTTGGTGCACTGTATGTACTACTCAAATTCTTTGGCTAATTTGATTTGATTCTTAATATAACATATGTATTTGTAAAGCGTGCATTCAACCAAGGGTTTCTTGGCGCTGAATAAAAGATGTTTATTGTTATCCAACTCAATGGTACTCATTTTATCAAAACAGAAGGATGAAATTCTGATTGAAACCTATGGCCATGAGGTCCAACACAGGCCCCTACAGTGGAAGCATTAGTCTACTAAGCCACCAGATCTGGCTAATTATTTATGTATGCTTGTGTGGAGTAACATTTATTGTTAGTTTTATTCATTGTTATCCTCATCTGTCCTCATGTTCTAACGGTGTAACTTTAATGGCTAGGCATGAACTTGTATCACTTCACCTGGTGGTTACCACAAATCCCCTCTCCTCAGAGATGCCCGTGCGTAATCTGCTAGAAGATGGAGACAACTCTATACCTTATTACAGACCAGGTAGTTTTTCATTTGTTTTTCAATTACTAAGCCCCCTTTCCCCTTTTTTCATAATTCTTTGCATAATTTTTTCCAACTTTCATTTTCCAAAACTTTCAAGTATCATGAACACATATTTTTTTCTCTTTGTATTCATGATGCGCAATCAGGTGGCCATTTTACTACCTTGTAGCCTCCCGTGTGCATATAAAATCCTTTGAAACGGTGTCTGGGATTACGACTGGTGTGGGCGTTCCTGCTCAATCTGCAAAACTGCTGCTTCGCAGTAAGTTATTTAACTCGCGGTTGTGAGTCCTTTACAACTATTTGTACTGTGTACAACATTTACATTGGAATTTCTTTTTTTCCAAGTGAGCCTAAAAACTTTTAGGACCCTGGCCATACTAATTAATGCATTCTTCATGCAAGGTTCTGCCTGACTTGCCATTAAGTAAGTTGCACTCCCATCAGATGAGGTCACCTTGGCACACTTTGTCACTGCTGTTGCACTTTCTACCACTTTTTAAAATTTGTTTACACTTTTTTCATAAGATACTTTTTTTCCATTCTTTCATATTGTATCCCCGGATACTGTTTATGTGAGTATCTGCCCATGGAGGTTTTTCCATCCCGACAGTTTAAGAATTTGTCAATGGATGGTTCTATTTTTTTGCTTTTGTTTCCAGATGAATTGCTCTTGCATCATCTGTACGTTTTAGTCCTGATGATGACCCTTAAATGACACACGGTCGAAACGCCATCGATGATCATGACAATGAGAACATTACATTAATGAACTGGACTCAAAGGATCGGACCCGAGAACTTCTCAGAACACTGTAACTCTCAAAATGGATCCATGGTCTGCTATATTCTACACACATTTTTTCACTGATTTGGCATTATTCACTGTGTGATCACATGAGCAGAGAACTCTTGCTGTGAAGCGTATTTTTTTTTTAATAATTATTTTTATTTCGTTTTTAAAATAAAACAAAACATCAAACAAAGCATGAATACACAATACACATTGCATAGCATTCCACATTGGCCCTGCAGGGCAATTATAAAAACTGAATGTCTGTCGCAATTTGTGAAGCGTATTGTTAATATAAACAACATACTTTACACTGAGTGAATGGGTCCAGCTATTTTTCTTTTTATTATGACATATGTTTTTTTCTATTGCTGATTAATTCTGAATTATATGATTGTTGCTGATCATCCCACTCGAGTCTCTCTTCTCGATGTGCTCTTTTCTCCTAAGATCTTCTTGTTTCTTGAGTGGGTGGCGTATTAGAGATGTTTATTAAACAAGAGCCAGAGGTCTTGATGCTAACGTTCAGACATGAAAAAGAGAGGGTGCAGGGAGGTGTGAACGCAGTGGATATAATGGTATTCTTTCAGATTTTTGGTTGCTGTCACACCTATCCTGTTTTCTCTATCCGTATGCAATATATTCTATCTTTGTGAAGTCATTGTGTCAGAGGATGAACTGAGTGTGCAAGTTTGTCTTCTTTAAAAAAGATTGTCAGACTTGTATGGAGTGATCAATACATAAGTGATTACACTGTTGATTTGACACAATAATAGTTGTTTAATAATTAGAGTCCAGTATCATTTCTTAATAGTCCTTTCACTATTCATGTCACATCCATGTGCCCATGTGTGGGATGCCACTCATATGTTGGGACACCCAGGTGCTTCTTTTGAAGTCCTTTCCATCCGACATCGCTTCGCTTTTTCTTTTTTTTAAATACCCTTTTATCGCTCTCTCCTGGATCTCACATTCCTATATTATGATATAATGTAGTGTAAGAAGTGCATCAGTTCAAATATTTATTGATGTACTGGTAATATATAAAGCAGGCAGTAGTTAGATCTACTATTATCATTAGTGGAGTTTATGAAGTCTCGTAGATCCATGCTACCTACTAGAGGTATCCAGTGTAGATCCAGGAATCCAGCGGAATCCATGTCAGATTTTCAGAATAACCACTGACTGTAAATGTGTTACAAATACATTTATTGTACGCACATTTATCTTATGTGGGTATTCTGAAGATCTGGCGTGGGTCCACCTTCCTGCATTTTAACTCATTGCTACCTTAATATAGGTGATCAACACCTTGAGTCGCAGCCGCTTCTGAATGCTGGTGTGGGTGCTGCAAGTTCGTGCAATGGGATCTTTCATTAATTATCTTCACTAACATGTGGTCGTCTGACCTGGCGGGGGAGGAGGGGGGGCAGGCTAGGTTCAGGGATGCAACTGGCCTTTACTCTGTCAAGTCTAGTTCTTCTCCCTCCTTCCCCCCGCCTTCAGATGATAAGGACCCCGAGAGAGCTGCCCTCTCTGCTTCCTGGTCAAACGCCTTGTAGGAGCTGATGTTGGGGGGAGGTCGAGGGGGGGGGGGGAAGATGTGCTACCAGCTTCGTTTTTCATATGTTGACTTCTGCTATGACCTGACCCTGGCCTTTTACACTCATTGTGTGCCCTCACCTTTGGGTCAGGCCCATATCTGCAGAATGGGCAATTAACAGTGCTTAATGCTCACAGCCCAACACTGATTAAACCCATCAGCAGAAGCCTAAAACTCTTATTGAATTCTGATTTAGATGGATCATTAGATCCGTAAGAATTGTAAGCTGAACCAAATATTCTTAATAATTGCCAAACCTCTTCCTCTTACTGTATTATAATTTAAAAACGTATTATCAATCTGTGCATTTAGTTCTATGGAAATGTGACTAAATGAAACAGTCGAGGTTGCAGCAGGGCGGTGGCACACATAGGCACCGCGGCACCGTAGGGTATATAATGTGTACATTATTTTCTGAGTCCATGGCAATTTGACTTGGCAGCAACAAAGAACATGTTTACACTAAATAACATACTGTTTCCACATACGCCAATGACAATAATGGAAAGTGAGGCAAATACAACAGCAAAAGCTGACAAACACGGGCAATTACAGGGCAAGTTTGGACTTGTGTGGCCCGCCCAGGCAAACACAGTAGGATTTCTGGTAAAAGCAGAAGCTGGAAAAAACATTGCCTGTGCTGTACGGGCATTGGTGAAGGGAAGGCTGGGTAGAATTACTTACTTTTCCCCAGAAATTCCAAAACACATAGAGACAATTTTGACGTTTCAAACTTCGGGAATCGTTTGCAGAGGAAAACAGTCACCAAAAAGTGGTGTATGTCTCGTCGGCCGAGTCGAACATCCAATCACAAGTTGAGGATGTCACGTCTGTCGTATTTAAAATTGGAAACTCGAATTAAGGCCCTTAATATAAAGTCCTAAAATCCAGTAAATTCATAGATTGTATAGCACACCCTAGAGCAGTGAAAGGGAGGACAAACCCTTGCTTAGAAAGTAAAAAAGAATACAAGATATGCAGAGGTAAAGTAGAGGTTGTGATTGGCCTGTGTAAAGTCCTGATCAGGCAAATGAAGCCTATCTTTTTCAAATTCTCCACAAAAACTATCACTTACAGTAGAAAGTATGATAACGAAAGCTGGTCAAATTAAAAAAAGAAAAAGTACAACAAAAGGTTTAAAAATGATCAAAAACCAGCTTACCCCTCTCCCCCAAAAGCTCATAAGACCGGTTGAAGTAAAATAGAAGGTATTGGAGAAATTCACAGCTAAGATTCTCCAAATGAACGCAGACGCACTAAAAGGGACCAAAGTCCAATATCGAACTGTAACATGCATTGGTAGTGCCAAAAGGTCTGGTTTTGGCAGTTAAGTGCAGTGGTTAAACATATATTTTTTGCAATCATGTGGCATAAAAAGTAAAAAAATGACGCCTACTCAGTGTGGTTGCTGTCTGCTTGCAATACATTTAAAAAAGAAACATTCACTGAGTGGCTCACCGTCTAACGAAGCACTAAAGATGCAGGTAGTTGTGTTACAATGCCAGTTTAGAACTCTAACTTTAAAACAAGTGAGGGAAAATGAATCCCCATCAAACTGCTCACTCTAAGTGCAAACACAATACATAGCAAGTTGAAATAAATAAATAAAATAAGATGCGCTCTTTGAACCAGGTTTGTCGTTGAAGAGAAATGAACTATTTTAGGTGGATGTGAACAATGTGCACAGACTTTGTGCAGTCACTCAAAGTGAAGGGAGCCACTGTGTAAAGTGGACTGACCCATTGCCCCATGTTGTATGCTGTCGTGGGTGGCAGCAAATTGTGAATAACAAATAACAAACCTTGAGCTACTCAATCTTTCCCTGTCTCAGGGAACCGTACCATCAGCCTTTAAGGAAGCGGTAGTTATTCCACTTTTTAATAAGCTGGAAAACTACCGACCCATTTCACTGCTTCAGTTTCCAGCAAAATTATTGGAAACTCATGTGGCATCTTGTCTCAGTTCCTTTTTCGAAGCATCAAAGTTTTGAACATTTATCAGGCAGGTTTCCGTCCCGCTCATTCCACCGAATCTGTGATCTTATCTCTCCTGGACGACCTTAAAGGACAGGCTGACACTGATCACAATCAGGCTCTGATCCTCCTTGACCTGTCTGCGGCATTTGACACCGTGAACCACAACATTTTGTTGGACTGCATTGCCGCAGCAGGTTTTGGAGGGTCGGCACTGGACTGGTTTGGGTCCTTTCTAGAAAACCGCAAACAATCAGTGTGGCTGTCGCCCTACAAATCCAATACTTTTGAAATGAGTTGCGGGGTTCCACAGGGCTCCTCCCTGTCGCCGATCCTTTTTAACATTTACATTCGTCCTCTTATCCTGAGTCTTCGGCAGAGGGGGGTAAAAATCTTCAATTATGAGGACGACATGCAGCTGATTTTTACTCTGGAGAACTTCTCCGAATGCAAAGATTTTATCAGGAATTCTATGATGTATGTAAAAACTTGGATGGATAAGAACCAACTTAAATTGAATTTGGAAAAAACTGAAATAATCATCCCGAGCAATAAAATCACTCATTGGACACCATCATATTGGGCGTCCGAGCTAGGTGCGGCCCCTAGCCCTAAATCACCGGTTAAGAGTTTGGGTCTCTATATAGACTCCGACCTATCTATGAGCGCCCAAATCACTGCAGTAACTTCTGCTTGCTTTGTTCAACTCCGTAAATTGCGCAAGATCAGATGTTTTTTTAGTAGAGAGGCCAGCATTCAAATTGTGATTGCCCTTATCCTTTCTAAGTTAGATTATGGAAATGCCCTTTATCTTGGCATACCACTATATCTGAGACATTGGCTTCAGATGATTCAAAACCAGGCAGCTAGAATCATCCACCTTAAGGATAGGAGATGTCACATCACCCCGCTACTTAAAGATCTCCACTGGCTTCCATTTGAGCAGCGGGTGTTGTTCAAAACTGGCTGCATACTTTTCAGAGCCACTAAAGAAACTGGTCCTAGTTTTATTATTTCATGCATTAGAAAGCACTGGCCCGAGCGCAATTTGAGATCGATGCACTTGAACCTCTTGGAGGTGCCTAGAATCAAACGGAAACGAATAGGTGGGACCCGGTTCTCTTATCTGGGTCCAAAGCTTTGGAACTCACTGCCCAATCCTATTAGACTGGAGACTGACTACATGCAGTCCAGGAAGGCTTTGAAAACCTGGCTGTTCTCCCTAGCTTATAATTAGTTGTTCCTCCTTATGCTCTCTTTCTTTTTTCTGCTTAAACCTACTAGCGCCAAGAGACCTGTTGGTGAATGTGCGCTTACATAAGTTCCTAAATAACATAACATAACATAACATTAGCCGTCTGTCAAGACGGAATTACAGCAGTTCAATAATTTGGAGTGGATGGACCACTGTGACAAATGCTAGCAGGAGGCCGCAACGCATAGGGCAGTCCGGTAGTATCAAGGCTTTTGCAAGCATATCTGGGCAGTGCCCTCTGGAGGTGAAAACCTGACATTGCTGATATGTGTCCCCTTCACATGGAATCATATGGGCTATCTGCTACCATAGGATGTTCGAGATGGTGCTTGCTAAAAAGAAAGGTTTCTATGTGATAAAGGGTCTGTGGAAGAGTGTTTTTCGTCGCTCTTTCGTTAGTACTAAATAAACCAGGGCCAGGCTATCCGTATACACGTCTCCAGGCATTAAAACAAAAGATTTTGTTGATATTTGGGCTCCTATGCACCAGTTAAACTAGCTTTGGCCCTTGCTGCTTCCTCTGCTGATACAAGCGTCCCTGTGCTCTCTGAGGATGAGCAGAGTCCTGAGAGCATCACTAATTGTCAAACAGTTCTACATTAGGGACTGCCATCTGGGCACGTTACAACAGAGACAGCATGTGGCTGAGGGAATTGTGAGTGCTTTTAATTGGCATGTGCTTCAGCCGGGCTGATTGACTGCTTCTAATTAAAATCAGAGTATTAGACAAACAGACCGGATAAGGAACATCTTACCCGCGCCAGCAGTGGCTCATTTTTAAGCAACTGAAAGCTAGGTTAGCCCGGTGGGTTCGATCCCTGGTACCCACAGTTTTCAAGCGTGGCATGCCTAAGTCTGCATCGTATGGCACTGACAAAGTATCATATTATCTTTCCTATTTACTTTGTACACAAATCCAGACTTTAAAAAGAAAGGGAGACAGTTATTTTAATGAAATGTTATTCTGGCAATTTGGTCTTCTAGTTTATAACATCGTTGTTTAGCCAGTCCATCTTATTGTACATATTGTTTTCATTACTGAGCTTATAAAAAGTAATATGTCCTCCTCACTGAGGGCTCAATTATGAGTCCACGGACTGCCAGACTCATGGGGACCCGGCAGTGGTGGTGTCCCGACTGCTCTATTAAGATTGGGGCGCTTAGACCGCCATTGCCCCACTGCAGCCGCCAGGGAACCATCGTTCCCTGGCGGTGTTTTGGCGGTCAGTAGGAATCAATATGCTTGGTGGGATGGCCGCGGTCCCACCAAGCATATTACGAGTTTCCTCTCCGCCATGATATTCATGGCAGTTCCTCCTCCATGAAAAGCCTGAAAGAGAGGGAAAAAAGGGAGCCATACAGCGCCCCCTTGTGCATCTGCGCCCTGGTGTGGTCACCAAATGTGTCTCCCTGTGTGCATGCACCCCAGTTCCTGCACGGCATGCACTTTTCAATACATGCCGCGCAGGAACTGTTCTAGGTGTTCCCGTTGCAATGCCAATTTTTAGAGTCACCGCCATGGTAACGCCAAAATAAAAAACACCAGACAGGATGAAACTTCTAATCTGGCGGGCGGCCAATCATGGCTTTAGCAGTGAGGTGGCAGGGCAGGCGGACCCGGCGCTGCACTGTCAAAGTTGTAATCCTGCCCTGAAACTTAAGACATTCACTGATGGCTGTTACAATAGTAGCTGAAGTTCATGCTAATTAGGTGGGCTAGTCTTGTGTTCTGATTAGTCGCATGCTGCATCCGCTCCGCCTTTCTGGTACTGTGGAAAGGAATACCATATTTGCCAACATTCTATAACCAAAAAATAATAGAATATTTCAGGTTTCACTACCTCTAATTAGCATATTGCTGCATCAATGGAAATTACATTGCAGAATCGTTGTCCGGACAATGACATCACATGACTGGGAAAATAGATCTAGATCACAACACATGATCACTTGGCTTGAGACCCAGATGACATGGTATATAAATTCCATGACAGATCACTGTGGCTAGTCTTAACCTCATTAACAATGTGCGACTCCAGCAGCATCGGAAAGGCATGTTTAAAACACTGCCAAGCCTTCTGAGTATTGTTAATAATTTTCTTTTTGCTCAGGACACTGGTATTTGCCTGTTACAATTTTAAATCCACAAAGTAATAGGATGACAAAGATAGATCTATGGCGATAGCATTACCAACAAAGATAATGGGTCTCGCGTATGCAAGATCTATTGGCTTTGTCAATGTTTTGTTAGCCATGTTGTACAGTAGCGCACCTAAGGAACTATTAAACTTTGCATTTTAGCTCGACAATGTCTCTGTTCTGTTACCATGGAGGACCAGCTAGGTCAATGGACATCACTTTCTTCTCAAAGAACACCACAAAAAGTCTTTGCACGTGGATTCAGGAGCCCTGGAAGTGGTCTTGGATGTAGTGTTGTTTGCCTGCTTACCCCATTCAAAAACAGCATAGGTCTGTTGTTGGAAATGTCTAGGTAGGACCTGAAGTGAGTGGTCTTGGCTATGAAAATGTGAGCTTTGTAATTCCTTCTCACAACTGTCATCCTTGTCAGATGTGAAGGAGAGGGCAAATGTCTTCATTTTATTTCCAGCTTTCTGCTGTATTTCCTTTCAGCATGAAGGTAAGTTGAAAAGCAGGGGAAGGAGGGGTTAGGCTTCCTTGGCTTGGTGGCTTTGAGGTGCAAATTTTTTAGTTATAGATTCCATGCACTTGTTATAATCGCCTGTAGAGGTATTGTTGTTAAGTTGAGAATTTTTCTCAGAAGGCATTGGTATCAATGTTTTTATATCAAGGAACCATAATTTCTCCCTTGTTAGGCTGCCCTGATACTGATAAAGGTCCCAGTGAACAGTATTCGATGGTGATCAGATCAGTCAACCGCTATGGGATAATTGACTGTGTCTGCATCCTTTGGAAATGATCAAGAGTTGAGCCTTTACAGTACATGGGTTCTGGCAATGCTGCTAGAGGACTTTGTTGCAGAAAAAAGGAGCAAAAGGAGATGGGATTTATTTTTCAAAAGTGAATGCCCAGGTGCCTAGCCAGGGCACCCACATTACCAAAATTATTGGTGCCCGCGGGGCTAGCCCAAAGCTCCCACGGCCCCAGCCGGGTCCCTAGCCAGCACCTATACTGGGTGATGGTGGGAGCTGACATTTTTTTCAAAAGTGGGTGACCCGATGTCCACCCGGAAAGCCACATCTCCAAAATCCTTTGGGGGATGCAGGCAGAGCTCTACTGCCCCCTCGGCCGGCTCCTCAGCCAGCTCCGTTACTTTGTTGCCACCAGGGCAGAAAGAGCATTTTTATATACTTCCACCCAGGCGGGACCAAAGTTGTGTTCCCTGCCTGGGAGAGTGCAGGTGTTTTACGTGATGGTGTACCACGGACATTGCAATGATATCGGATCCCGGAGGATGAGGGCTGATGTACTGCTCGGGAAGGGGGGGCCAACCGGCCCAGGAAGGCGGGCCACCCGGCCCCCCTTCCTTAATTAAAAAAGAATATTTTTTTTTTAAAAGCTGAGCCCCAGGGATGGGGTCCCCAGGGCTACCTGGCACACTACTGGTTGAAATCCACTTTACTCACGTGGGTCCTTGAGGGTGAACAACCCCTCCTGTTACCTCAAGTAAGACCCACACAGCATGATTGCTAAGAGGTCTTCAGAGGCCATGCACCCTTTCCCTGCCACTCTGAAAATGTGCCTCCTGGCACACTACGGGTTGGGGAATAACGTCCTCTTGGATGCTGAGGGACCTTAGGGAGCCAAGAATTCCTCCTAGTACCCCTGTAAATCCTACAGAGGGGACGCCCACTCACTGAACCACCCGGCAAACATGATTACTACTTAAAAAAACACATAGAAATTCACTCAAAAAACCAAAGGTTACAGGGACATTATAGTTAGGAATTAGCATTTAGAAAACCTTAGAAATTCACTGAAAAAAACAAAGGTTACAGGGACATTATAGTTAGGCTCAGGTTTCACTCATACAACACCAGTGAAATTCAGCAGTTATAGATAGCTGAGGGGACCCATACAGTTACTCATGTACCCACTCACACACCCATACAGCCACTTAGACACTTATTGACAGACTGATACATACATTCACACAACCAGTCACTCACCTATACATTCACTGAGACACATAATCACTCACTTATACAGTCAGTCACGCAACCACTGAATCTTCCATAAAGGCACTCGTGCACCCACTGATTCACCAATACACCTTGGTATATATATTTAACTCTCAAAAACTCTTAAAAACACTCACACTCACTGGATGACGTCGGTGATGTCACTTACTGTGTCATGAGTGATATAATATATATATATATATATATGTATATATATTTGCTGTATATTGAATTGATACATGGTCTGCTTAGTTGTGTGCTCAAAAACAGTCACACAGCGTCAACTTATGGTGGTCTTTCATAAGCATTAGCAAACACTGACACAAATTAAGCGCTGGTTAGTAGTTTGACTATATGAGACCCAAGAGTCTAAGTAACAGCCCGCACATTACATTTAAAAAAATCTGTTTTATTACTTTCCTTCAAATTTCAGATAATTTCACCTGCATTTTCTTGATACATATATTTTTCTTATTCTACACAAGTTATCAACAATATTTCTGTCTAATTTCCACTGCCGTACCTTGTCTCTGATGAGTGCTTTTCATACATTTAAGTACTTAGGCATACATATATATATATAGGTCACATGCGGATATGCTCAACAGCAATCTCACAAGAGCAGTGAGGGCAGTGCGGTCAAAAGTGGCATTCTGGACATCACTGCCTTTATCAGTAATGGGCCAGGTAGCTATATCTAAAATGGTGGTCCTTCCCCGATTGTTGTATTACTTCGCTAGCTTGCCAATACTAGTCCCACCATCTATATTTCGTGCACTGGACACCATACTACTGGATCTGCTCTGGGGGCCCGGATGAGCCTTAAAAACTACAACTGGAACCGCATAAAGGGGGACGGGGAGTGCCAGACTTTAGAGCATACAACTAAGCGAGCCAACTACAATGGCTGTCCTATTGGACCGCGTGCAGAAATCTGCACGAACTAGGGTACACAATGCAGAATATTAACCGGGGGACGCTCCATACACTCTTGTTGTTGAAAAGCAAACTTCCCCCATCTGCACCACCATTGCTCAGAAAAGCCCTGCAGCTCTTGAAAAAAGCGCCGCAATATATGTCCCGCTCCATCCCTATGCTGGAAATATTCCACTACTGGTGAAACCGATTCCTGGTGGGAGAATTCTGGGTCGGCGATGGGTACATGTTTTGCCCCCAGCCTGGCGAATCTCTTCCTAGGATGGTGGGAGGAGCAAACAGTATGGGTGGAGGAATATGAAAAATTCACAGAACACATCCCAATCTGGATCAGGTATATAGACAAACTGTTCCTGATTTGGGATGGATCCAGAGAACTGGCAGAGGAATTTATACGCAATTTACAGAATAGCACCTTGAATCTGAGTTTCACATATAAAATCAGTGACAGACATTGCGAGTTCTTGGATGTGGCTATTGATATCGTAAATAACCAGTTAGTTACCAGTTTCTTTAGGAAGGAAACAGCGGGCAATACGCTCCTCCATGCCCTAAGTAAACATCCCGCTCTGCTCATCAATAGCATCCCCTACTGTGAGTTTCTCCGAGCTCGATGAAACTGTAGCTCAGAAACTGGTTTCAATAAAGAATGGTGCATCATGAAAGAAAGATCTGCACTGTGCAGCTACAGCAAAAAAGTTTTATTGAATACCGCCAAAATAATTGAGAATTCCAGTCAGAATGATGTCCTTTTTAGATCTAAACCTGACCATACAAAGAAAACCATGACTCTTAGAATGATTACAACCTTTAACACAAGGTCTAATGTAATTCGGAAAACTATGAAGCGACACTGGAGTTTACTGCTAACCGATCCTATAATAGGAAATCGAATTGGCAAAGCCCCACAAATTACATACAGGAAATCTAAATCCCTGAAGGTCCGGCTGGTCCATAGCTATCAAGAAAACCCTACCAGCACCACATGGTAAAGCCCTCCCGTAGGCTTTGTTAAATGTAATGCTTGCAAAGCCTGTAGAAACAGCAGAAATAGGGATCACTACACCATCAAGGGCACCAAAATCAGAACTAAAAAGATCACTAAATTTATCATTGTATGAGTGATTTTATAATCTATGCAATAGAAAGCCCGTTTGGCATAACCTATATCAGGAGCACTAAATTGCAGCTTAAGACTAGAATCTTATAGCACATGCGAGCAGTTACTAATCTTGATTTTAACTATCCCATAGCTAGGCATTTTAACGAAAAACACCAGAATAATTCCAAACTGATTCAAATCTTTGGGATTGATAGGATCATGCCACATCCCAGGGGTGGCGACAAAGAAAGACAGCTACGAATAGCAGAATCAAGATATATAATTGAGCTCAATACAAAAATCCCACCTGGGCTCAATAGCGGGGAAGAATTGGCAACACACACCAGCCTATGTTGACTGTATCCATCATTCATAACTTTTGAATTGCTTTGATGAGCTGTCTTTTAATCAAGAAGAAAAACTTTGGGACCTTGTCCGTTCTCCTTCCTTCTCTGATGTATGTACGTTTCACCAACAGCTATGAATGTTAGATTATTCACTACATTTTTTTTAAATGGGGGACATGTAGCTGGCCTGTAATAGGGATCGCACCAGATTATAATTGTAATGCTATTTGCTTGACAAAGTCTCGTCTACAGTAAGGTGTATATCGTATCTCGATAATGATCCTGGGTGGGTAGCCTATCTATACCTTCCCATTTGGGCCTAGAGTGGGCTGTAATCATCCCTCTACCTACTTTTACCCCTTTAATATTACCTTGTGCACATATTTTTTTCATTTTTTCACTTGGGGCGCACACTCACACTGGAACTGCCCACTCCTTTTCTTGCCTTACCACTAGCCTATTGATGGTCCTTTGAGTCGGATATGGATGCCCTCTTTTAGGTACTTTACCTTATATTGTCTCGAGCTGGAACACAGAACATATCAGGGTACATTACCCTACAACAATACTTGATTTGGTCCGTGAAATATGAAATATTAGGTACATTACCTTATATTGTTTTGAGCTGGAACACAAAACAAATCAGGGTATATTACCCTGCAATAATTTTGGATTTGTTCCGTTAAATGTAGAATATTGGCGATCAAGTCAAAATATATATAAATTGTTTATTACATGGAACTACCATTGTATTAGAAAATATCCCATGCCCTCATTATGCCACCAATTTTAGTGGATGTAGGAATTGATTTTCGTATACAAATTGATAACGGATTTTGTATTACATTTACATTGTTCCTGATTGTGCTGCCTAGTTTTGATTGTCTTTCATGTATTCTGAAATTGAAATTTTAGACCATCAAATTTAAATTCAGCAATGGCTTCGGCACGTCCATGAACTTTAGAGTATTTCTTCTATGTTGATTATGGGCCGATGGAATTATCGCACAGGCGATTTTAATTTATTTTCATTAATTGTTCCGTATTTCGTTGTGTTTTATTCTATATACATGAAGGGCTTAACATGTCTTATTTGCAAATTTACATTTTGTTTTGGTAATGGCTTCGACATGACAGTATTTTGTTTATGTTCATCAATCATGAGTTGTATTTCTATAGGAGGTTGAGCGCAATTCCTCATCTTGAGAAAGGCATCGCCGAAACGCGTTGTTGTTTGTGTGCACAATAAATCGGTGTACTGTCCTCTGGTGTGCCGCTGGACTTCTTCTAAAAAAATACCAATTTAATTACACATAAAAAGTTAACAATATAAAAATCACATTTTACAAAAATATATTACATAATTACATATTACAAACATTTGTAAATAAAAATAACATAATATTAAATGAACAGAAACATCATATGAATATATATTTAAACAATATCAAAACTATAAAATTGTAGGAATAATACATTCAATCTCTGCAACAGTAGGGAAAGCGTTGAACTCAGGAGGGGTATAAAATACTATTCCTACTCCAGTGACTGCAACAGTAGGGAAAGTGTTGGATTGCGGAGGGGTAATGTTTACTATTCCCACTCCAGTCTATACAACAGTAAGGAAAGGGTTGGACTCAGGAGGGGTAACAATGGGTTTTCCCCACTTTAGCCGGTGCAACAATAGGCAAAGTGTTGGATTGAGGAGGGGTAAAATTTACTATTGCCACTCCAGTCTGTGCCACAGTAGGGAAAGTTTTGGATTGCAGAGGGGTATTATTTACTATTCCTACTCCAGTCTGTGCAACAGTTGGGAAAGGGTTGGCCTCAAAAGGGGTAAAATGTACTATTCCCACTCCTGTCTGTGCTACAGTAGAGAAAGAATGTATAGCGGAGGGGTAATATTTTCTATTCTCACTCCAGTCTGTGCAACAGTAGAGTGAGAGTAGTTCACTTCAACCAAATAATTTTTTTTAACAACGACATCAAATATAAATATTTTAATATAAAATATATATATAACTTGTTTTTAATGAACAAAATTACATATTATTACAATGTGTGGTAAATATGTTAAATTAAAACTGATAATATAATTGAAATACCACACTGTACTTTCACAATCATAACAACCAACAAATGTAATGTAATTTACAAATAAAAAGCATAACACAATTAACGCACAAATTAATAAATAACACATTGTTTAAACAATAAATAACTATGTTTTACATTTTTTACTACTTAAATACCTTTCTACACTATACCTCTACAAAGGAAACAACACACACCTAAAATATATATCTTAATGTTATAATTATTATAAATTTTACATAGTTAATTATCAATTAAACAATTGATAGTAATTAACCAATAATTAATTCTATTTAACTTCCCACCCTTTACCTCTACAAACCCAACAAGGCGCACCATATATATGATAAAAAAAAATCTTGACTACATAATATACTTAATTATCAATTAAACAATTGATAACAATTAACTAATAATAAATTAATTATATTTAATTAACTTCTCACCATTGACCCCTACAAACACAACTTGCACATGATATATAACTTTAAACAATTTTTAATTACACAATTTACATAGTTCACTAATAATTCAATAATAAGTCATAGTTAAAATTAATTATTCATTATAATAACTAATTTCCTTCACATCCTTTACCCTTACAAAAACCACAACCCACAGCAAAAATATATATAAAAAGTTACATTAATTACACAATTTACATAATTATCAATTAAATAATTAATAATTTCAATTTAAATAATTATAATTAAATAGCCCCACAACCTGCATCTAAAACTTAACATAATTTAAAAAATGAATTACACAATTAACATAATTGATTATTCATTAAATATTTCACACTAAAAATTATTAATTATAATTCATTTATTTCCCACCTTGTACCCCTATAAACCCCACAACCCGCTATGTCACTAAAATACAAATAAACTATTAAATTAAATTTAAAAACAATTAAAAATTCACAAACTATATTAAAAAACATTAACAATAATTACACAAACAATTCATAACATATACAATTAAAATATTTACTAAAATACATGAAAATGAATTACAAAACAATATTATTAACAATTATATTTTTGTAAAGGATAGTAACAACATAGATATTTTTAACATCAATATTATTTATCTTAAAATCAAAATTCTTGTTAACAATATTTTTGCACACAATAATTCTGCATCACGATATTTTAAACTTAATATTTCTGCTCCTCAGTATTTTTTTGGGTACAGTTTGTCTGAATATCGCTAAACAAACAACCGAAAACAAATTATAACAATCTTGTTTTTAAACTGGGAGTGTAGATTAAGTCTAACTTCAGCTGTATCTCATTTCTAGTTGCTACCTAGTCTGATAAGATTTACAGTATGTGGGTTTTCCTTTCTGAATGCTTTCTTCTCTGTGTGTGGTTGAGGTGAGCGTGAGGCAGTATTGCTGTCTTTATGTTGCATTGTTGTGAGCATGCTAGCTTCTTTCATTAAGTGTTCAGTCCATCCATCAACATCAGCGGTGATCTGGTGTCCCAGTAGGTTGTATGTCGAAACAACGCATACCTTTACAAAGCATGCCATTACTCCACAGTCTTAACAATAAATGTATCTTTACCACGCATATCGTTACAATGAAATGCCTTAGGGAAAGCGCTGGACTTTGAAGCGGTATAATTTACTATTCTAACTCCAGTTTGCGCAACCATAGGGAAAGCGTTGGACTTTAAAGTCCAACGCCGCTTTCCCTAAGGCAATTCGTTGTAACGACATGCATGGTAAAGGAATGTGTGGTAAACATGCATTTGGTGTAGTGGCTGTGTTGTAAATGTAGCACGTGGTACGGCCGTCGTGGTAAAGGCTGTTTCCCGTCCCAGTTATGCGTAATTTCCCCCCATCTTGGTACCTGTTTAACCCAGTGCTATTTTAACGGTTTTGGGGACCCTGGACAAGACTCTGGCCAAGACATATTTTGGGTAATTTCATTACCCATTTTTTCCACATGGCCCTGGCATATTCTCTATGAAGTGCTGTGTTTTCAATCTATGATTATTTCTGGATCCATGTTTTCCATAAAGCTATCATAGGAGCTAGAGCTGACTTCCAGTTAATGGCTATAGATCTTTTGGCCATTAATAAGGCCAGTTCTGTAGACGTGTTTCCTGTTTTTTTTGCTTTAGGACTGTTTAAAGTGTATCAATAGGCATTGTGTAGGTGTATATAGGCCCTCCCAATCTCTGGGAGTGCTGTGACCTCCTTCCAGTATGATGCTCCCGAAGGACAGTCACAGACTATGTGGTAAAATCCTGCTTCATTTTGGGTACCTCTGGGGCATTTGGAGGGTCTTGCTGCTGATACTTGGTTGTCTTTTAAATGTTAAGTAAGATCTGTGCATTAAATGCAGCTCCATTCACTGTCCTCTGTTGCTATGCTTTGGTCTGTTTCCCATACTTTTTTAGGGTGTCCAATTTCGTAAAACCCGCACATTATTATTACACCATTTGACCACTACATGTAGGAATATTGAGTAAGAACAGAAGGAAATCCTGGCAGGCTCCTAAAGAATATCTTTTTAATAAATCTAGGGACAGATTTACAAAATAATAGTGTAACGGACTGAAGCAACCAGAGTTGCTGTGTTTCTATAGGGGGAGAAACCAGTGCAGAGTCATATTTTCTAACAAGCATTTACAAAACCAGTAGTTTGTGCCTTTGGGAACTATTGGCTTTGCCAATGATTTTTAGGTATTCTGTAGAGGATGGTTAAAGAAAAAACAAAAAAGGCCTATGACATGGCCACATCACCTACATCATTTTGTAGACGCACACACCACTCATGCTTGCATCATCTGCTCGAGATCAGTAAATAAACAAGCATTGGCATAGCCAATAGGTCTCGCTTTTGGGACCTTCTAAGTATTTAGTTATGCAGCACAATATCCTTGGTGCAACCACATCAACTGTTGCGTGGCTAAACACTTATAAGGTCCCAAAGGCGAGACCTATTGGCTATGCCAATGCTTGGTGTGGTTGTGTGTGTGTGTGTGTGTGGGGGGTTGTGTGTGTGTGATTGTGTGTGTATGTGGTTGTGTGTGTGTGGTTGTGTGTGGTTGTGTGTGTGTGCGGTGGTTGTGTGTGGTTGTGTGTGTGTGGTTGTGTGTGTGTGGTTGTGGGAGCGGTTATGGGTGCGGTTGTGGGTGTGTGTTTGGTTGCGTGTGGTTTTGTGTGTGGTTGTGTGTGTGCGGTTGGGTGTGGTTGTGTGTGTGTGTGTGTGGTTGTGTGTATGGTTGTGTGTGTGTGTGTGTGTTTGTGTGTGTGATTGTGTGTGTGGTTGTGTGTGATTGTGTGGTTGTCATTGTGTGTGTGTTGTGGTTGTGTGTGTGCAGTTGTGGGTGCGGGTGTGGTTGTGGGTGTGTGGATGGGTGTGTGGATGTGGTTGTGTGTGTGGTTGTGGTTGTGTGTGTGGTTGTGTGTGTGGTTGTGTGTGTGTGGTTGTGTGTGTGGTTGTGTGTGTGGTTGTGTGTGTGTGGTTGTGTGTCTTTGGTTGTGTGTGGTTGTGTGTTTGGTTGTGGTTGTGTGGGTGTGTGGTTGTGTGTGTGGTTGTGGTTGTGTGTGCGGTTGTGTGTGTGGTTGTGTGTGTGGTTGTGTGTGTGCTTGTGTGGTTGTGTGTGTGGTTGTATGTGTTGTGTATGTGGTTGTGTGTTTGGTTGTGTGTGTGGTTGTGTGTGTGGTTGTGGGTGTGGTTGTGTGTGTTTGTGTGTTTGTGTGGTTGTGGGTTTGGTTGTGTGGGTGTGTGTTGGAAGGCGTTCTCCGGGGAGGCTACGGAATGCGTTCCCGACCACCCGGAGGCCCACCTTTCCCAGAGTTAAGCCGAGCAAGAGCGGGGAGGCCCTTCCTGGAAGGGTCTCGTACCTAGGATCGCACACGCTGCGCTTACTCTCTCTTCGGATAGAGGGACACCACACAGTAATTCGTTGTAAGACAATATGCTTTTATCGGTAGTTGTCAGGGATCTTTATGATCCGGCAGGCAGGTGCAGAATTAATGCCACAAGCGGCAGCGATCTCGTGATGAGGAAAAAGGGGTAGCGGGACAGTCTTTGAATTAGTGTCTCTGCGAGGTATCCGGCGCACAGCTCTCAATCCTCGAGCTGAGGGGATGTTGCTTCTCTCGGCAATCTCTGCCGATTCTCTTGGAGGAGCGGGCCGCGAGTCACTCAGCAGGCACCGGAGGTTCGTAGTTCGGAGAGCCGCGACGGCGTCAGCAGGGCTCAGATGGTTCAGAGTTCGAGGAGCCGCGACAGCGTCAGCAGGGCTCAGATGGTTCAGAGTTCGGGGAGCCGCAACAGCGTCAGCAGGGCTCAGATGGTTCAGAGTTCGGGGAGCCGCGACAGCGTCCGCAGGGCTCAGATGGTTCAGAGTTCGGGTAGCGTTCTTCGGTTCGGGGAGCGATCGAGCCGCGACCAGGTCAGCAGGCTCTCGTCAGTCCAGGTCTTCTCTGCTCTCGTCCCTTCAGCACCCCTTGTTATACTCCCCCTCCTCTTTGAAGTCCGGAGTCCTAGCGGAGAGGGGTCTGGTGCCTGGGGGCGGTGTGCCGGGGTTTCCTGTCGCTCTGCCCTTTGATCTGTTCAGGTGGGTCCGGGAGGGACTCCAGACACCCAGCAGGCGAGGCGCCCGCTCACCGGGGGCCTGGTGGTCGATCGAAACCTCCCTCGGGGGAGAGACCAGAGGTGTGACAGGGTCGGCGCCTCTCGGTCTGGTTTGGGGGGTTTCGCTCTCCCTCGGCCGGGCATGCGTGTTGGGGATCTGGTCGGCCCTCAGGATGTTGGTCCACGGGAGCTGGAAGGCTGTATCAACGAGGTTCGGCGTGGTTGCAGGGTAACTTGCTGGTCGGGAGGGCCCACGCCACGAGGCCAGTCTCACACGTGCCCCCCCGAGCTGAAAGGCGGGGAGAACTACCCATCCACTTGGGGGTTCTCCTCGCTGAAGCGGAAGAATCGGGACAGGCCGTCTGCGTTGGCGTGGTCCGTCCCGGGGCGATGTTCCACCGTGAAATCCATCCCTTGGAGGGAGATGGACCAGCGTAGCAACTTGGGGTTTTCTCCTCGCATCTGCATCAACCACCGCAAGGGGCGGTGATCCGTTTGTACTCGGAAGTGTGTTCCGAGCAGGTAGGGCCGTAGCTTTTTGAGGGCCCAGACTACTGCGAAGGTCTCTCTCTCAATGGTGCTCCACCGCTGTTCTCGGGGCAGCAACCTTCGGCTGATGAAGGCTATGGGCCGATCTATGCCCTTGTCGTCGAACTGGGAGAGGACTGCCCCGATGCCATGTTCCGAGGCGTCCGTCTGGACCACAAACTCCTGGGCGTAGTCGGGTGCTTTGAGCACCGGAGCCGCGCACATGGCGGCCTTTAGGGTGTTGAACGCCTTCTGGCAGGAGGGAGTCCAGTGTACTTTTTTTGGGTGTTTCTTGGAGGTTAGTTCGGTGAGGGGGCCTGCGATGCTGCCATAGTTCTTAATAAACCTCCGGTAGTAACCGGTGAGGCCCAGGAAGGCCCGGACTTCCGTTTGGGTTGTGGGGGGTTCCCAGGACAAGATGGCGTCGATCTTCGGCTGGAGGGGGGCGACCTGCCCACTTCCCACCTGGTGCCCCAGATAGGTTACGGAGCCGTGCCCAATTTGACATTTGCTGGCTTTGATGGTGAGGCCGGCCCGGCGCAGAGCCAGCAGGACTTGTCGGAGGTGCTGGAGGTGCTCGGTCCATTGGGAGCTGAATACCGCTATGTCGTCGAGGTATGCTGCGCTGAACCCCTCTAGTCCGGACAGGACCCTGTTCACCAGCCGCTGGAAGGTGGCCGGGGCATTCTTCATTCCAAACGGCATCACCCTAAAGCGGTAGTGCCCATCCGGGGTGGAGAAGGCGGAGCGCTCCTTGGCTCCCTCGGTGAGGGCAATCTGCCAGTATCCACTAGTCAGGTCGAAGGTGCTGAGGTAGCGAGCGGCCCCGAGGCGGTCAATGAGCTCGTCGGCACGGGGGATAGGGTGAGCGTCCGCTCGGGTGACCGCATTGAGTCCTCGGTAGTCCACGCAAAACCTCAGCTTGGGGGCGACACCCGGGGTAGCCGCTTTCGGAACCAGGACTACCGGGCTGGCCCAGGGGCTGTCGGAGGGTTCAATCACCCCGAGGTCCAGCATCTTCGCCACCTCGGTCTGGATGCAGGTTCGGACCCGATCAGGGACCCGGTAGGCCCGGTGTCTCACTGGCGGGCTGTCGCCGGTGTTCACGTCGTGGACACACCAGTTGGTGACCCCAGGGGTTAGGGAGAAGAGGTCCGCGAACTGCCTTAGTAGCTGGCGGCAGTCGTCAGACTGTTGGGCTGTGAGGGTGGTTGATAGTCTCACTCCCTCCACGGAACCATCGGTCTCTTTCGCCCCCAGGGGGTCTGGAAGGGGCTCGGTGTCTTCTTCGGCCCCATCGTCGGTGGCCAAGAGTAAACTCAATTCTGTCCGTACAAAGTGGGGTTTGAGGCGGTTCACGTGGAGAACCCGGAGGGGGTTCCGCGGGGACTGCACATCGACGAGATAGGTGACTTGGCTCTTCCGCTCGACCACCTTGAAGGGTCCAGTCCATTTATCTTGGAGGGCGCAGGGTCTCACCGGGGCCATGACCCAGACTTGTTGGCCCGGCTGAAACTCGACCAGCGTAGCATTCTGGTCATACCAGCGCTTCATCTCTTCCTGACTAGCCTCGAGGTTCGCTTCTGCGAGTTCTCTGAATTTCCGGGTCTGGTTGCGGAGCGCCAAGATGTATCGGAACACATCCGGAGGGGTCCCCCGGGGGGTTGTTTCCCAACCCTCCTTGACCAGGCTCAGGGGTCCCCGGACGGGGTTTCCATATAGTAGTTCGAATGGGCTGAATCCCAGGGATTTTTGTGGAACCTCCCGGTAGGCGAACAGGAGGCATGGGAGGAGGACGTCCCACCTCCGGCGTAGGGGTTCCTCGAGGCCCATGATCATTCCTTTCAGTGTTTTGTTAAAGCGCTCAACTAGGCCGTTTCCTTGGGGGTGGTACGGGGTGGTGAACTTGTACGATACTCCGCACTGCTGCCAGAGGGACTTCATATATCGGGAGATAAAGTTCGTACCCCGGTCACTCACGACTTCGCGGGGGAACCCCACGCGGGAGAAGATCCCCATCAAGGCCCGGCCTACCACGGGGGCCGTCACGGTGCGGAGAGGGATGGCTTCGGGGTAACGGGTGGCATGATCCACCAGGACGAGGATGAACCGGTGGCCCTGGGCGGTCTTGGGGTCCAGTGGTCCCACAATGTTGATTCCTACCCGCTCAAAGGGGGTACTGACAACTGGGAAGGGTTGTAGCGGAGCCTTGCGCTTGCCCCCACTCTTTCCGCTGGCCTGGCACGTGGGGCAGGACTTGCAGTGGGCCTCCACATTTGCTCGCATCTTGGGCCAATAGAAGTGGGTGACGAGTCGTTGGTAGGTCTTATCTTGGCCTAAGTGTCCGGCCAGGGGTACATCATGGGCCAGGCCCAGGAGGAGACTTCGGAAGCGTAGGGGTACCACTAGTACTCGGGCCGATCCCAACTCGGCCGACTTCTGTTCGCTGTACAGGAGGCCGTTCTCCCAGTATACCCAGTGGGTGCCAGTCCGGTCGCCTGCTGCTTGGGCCTCGGCCTGTTGTCGGGGTCCAATGAGGGACGGGCAGGTGGATTGTTCTTGGCAGAATTCTTCACGGGAGGGGCCCCCTTAGCAGTGCCACTGGGCCAGTTCTGGCAAGTCCCCGAGTTCGGTCAGGGTTTCGGGGTCGGAAGGCACGGACCCTTCGTCGGGAGCGGTCGTTTCGTCCAGAAGGGGGTCGTTGGCCTCTGGTGGTGTATTCTGGACCTCGGGGATGGTGGCGGTGCTTAGCGGCATGGCCTCTCCCCCCTCGGAGGAAGGCGCTCTGAGAGTCATCGAGCGCGTGGTGGCGCACACCCATTCGGGTAGGCCCATCATCTCGAGATGGGCTCTTCGTTCCACTTGTCCCCACGGGGAGTTCTCAAGGTCGTTGCCCAGGAGGCAGTCCACGGGCTGGGAGGTTCGGACCGCCACCTTTAACTTGCCGGTGACTCCCCCCCATTCGAAGGGGACTAGGGCCATCCGGCAGAGGCTCTCGGAATTGTCTGATGATATGACGGGACAAAAGGCGCCAGGCAGGATCTGATCTTCGGAGATCAGGTGACAATGAACCGCCGTGACACTCGCCCCCGTGTCCCGGAGGCCCTCGACACGGTGACCGTTGACCGTTACCTGCTGTCGGTACTTCTTCGTGTTGGCGGGCAGGGACGTTCCGGGGACCATCTCCCGGTCCCCTAGGGAGACCAGGGCCATGGCGGCTGGTTCCCATTCTTCGGAATCTTCCATCTCTTCCCCCAGGGCTACGGAGGCCATTTGTCGAGCCGGCGGGGTTGTTGTGGCGGTCCGCTGGTACAGGGGACATTGAGGGTCGCTGGCATAGTGTCCGGTCTGTTGACAGCGGAAACAGGTGATCCTCACTCGGGACCCCGGCCTCCCTGGTGGCCCGGTGCTGGCCGGAGGTGGAGCTGGAAAGGGCGGAGATTGTCCTCTGGGGGGGGCTGAGCGGGGATCCCCCCGGGAGTTCCCTTGGCCGGCCTTGATTCCCTCCGCCCCTCTGGCGGGGGGGTCCCTGACTGTGGCGACTGTAGTCTCCCACGGGGCCCCGGGAGGCCCGGGTGTTCACCCACCGGTCAGCCTCGACGGCCAGTTTTCGAGGGTCTGTGAGTTTGCTGTCCAGGAGGTGCTGGCGCAGCTCTACAAAGCAATTAGCGGACAAGTGTTCCCATGCGATTAGGTCGAACAGCTCCTCAAAGGTGGAGACCTTGCTGCCCTTGATCCATCCGTCCAAGGCCCGGCTGTAAAAGTTCACGTACTCCACCCAGGTGGTACCGGGTATCTTTTTGCAGTCTCTAAACCGTTGCCGGTACATTTCAGGGGTGAGCCCATATCTGGCTACCAGGGCCTCTTTCATGTGACTGTAGGAGTTCATCACCGTGGAGGGCAGGTCCAGCAGGGTATCTCTCCCCTCGCTCAGGAACCGGCCCAACAGCCCAGCCCCCCAGTCTTTCTGCGGGACTCGGTGGGAGGTCATGGCGACTTCGTAGGCTTTGAACCATTGCTGGATGTCGTCGTTCTTATAGTATTCTTTCACCACATCTTTGGGGATGTGGACCTTTGGTTCCACGGTGGAGGAGAGGGGTTGGGTTTCCGAGGGTCTGGCCTCTGCATTCTTAGCCTTGAGCTCGATCTCTTTTAGGCTACGTTCGTGCTCTAGTTGGAGTTTTCTTTCTTCGTGTTCTCTTTGTTGTTTCTTTTCCTCGTGTTCTCGCTGTTGTTTCTTTTCCTCGAGTTCTCCTTGTAGGCGTAACTGTTCTACTGCCAGCTTCTTTTCGGCCAGTTTTAGCTCTCCTTCGATTTTTAATTTTGCTAGTTCTAGTTCGTGGTTGCGACCTCTTTCTCGGTCCGCTAGTTCCTCTGGGGATAGGCCCCCCTCGGGGGCGCCGTTCCTCCCCGGGGTGCTTCGTGGTTCGTTGGGAGGCTCTCCTTCTGTTTGTGTCCGGGGAGTTCCCGCCTCGACCCAGGTTTTTAATGCCCCCTGGAAGTCCTCTTTCGTGCTTAGTCCGGTGGTAGCGATTCCAAAGTCTTTGCAAAATTGTTTCAGTTCTCGGTGCGTATAAGATTCTAACTGGTCCTTTTGGAATGTCGTGCTCGGGTTGGTGCCTGCGGCACCTAGGGAAGTTTCTCCTTCCATTTCTTCTTGGTAGTGCGTCAGCCGTCTACTGCGCGATCTCTAGGTGTTGGCTCGGATCCCGTCGTCTGCCACCAAATGTTGGAAGGCGTTCTCCGGGGAGGCTACGGAATGCGTTCCCGACCACCCGGAGGCCCACCTTTCCCAGAGTTAGGCCGAGCAAGAGTGGGGAGGCCCTTCCTGGAAGGGTCTCGTACCTAGGATCGCACACGCTGCGCTTACTCTCTCTTCGGATAGAGGGACACCACACAGTAATTCGTTGTAAGACAATATGCTTTTATCGGTAGTTGTCAGGGATCTTTATGATCCGGCAGGCAGGTGCAGAATTAATGCCACAAGCGGCAGCGATCTCGTGATGAGGAAAAAGGGGTAGCGGGACAGTCTTTGAATTAGTGTCTCTGCGAGGTATCCGGCGCACAGCTCTCAATCCTCGAGCTGAGGGGATGTTGCTTCTCTCGGCAATCTCTGCCGATTCTCTTGGAGGAGCGGGCCGCGAGTCACTCAGCAGGCACCGGAGGTTCGTAGTTCGGAGAGCCGCGACGGCGTCAGCAGGGCTCAGATGGTTCAGAGTTGAAGGAGCTGCGACAGCGTCAGCAGGGCTCAGATGGTTCAGAGTTCGGGGAGCCGCGACAGCGTCAGCAGGGCTCAGATGGTTCAGAGTTCGGGGAGCCGCGACAGCGTCCGCAGGGCTCAGATGGTTCAGAGTTCGGGTAGCGTTCTTCGGTTCGGGGAGCGATCGAGCCGCGACCAGGTCAGCAGGCTCTCGTCAGTCCAGGTCTTCTCTGCTCTCGTCCCTTCAGCACCCCTTGTTATACTCCCCCTCCTCTTTGAAGTCCGGAGTCCTCGCGGAGAGGGGTCTGGTGCCTGGGGGCGGTGTGCCGGGGTTTCCTGTCGCTCGGCCCTTTGATCTGTTCAGGTGTGTCCGGGAGGGACTCCAGACACCCAGCAGGCGAGGCGCCCGCTCACCGGGGGCCTGGTGGTCGATCGAAACCTCCCTCGGGGGAGAGACCAGAGGTGTGACAGGGTCGGCGCCTCTCGGTCTGGTTTGGGGGGTTTCGCTCTCCCTCGGCCGGGCATGCGTGTTGGGGATCTGGTCGGCCCTCGGGATGTTGGTCCACGGGAGCCGGAAGGCTGTATCAACGAGGTTCGGTGTGGTTGCAGGGTAACTTGCTGGTCGGGAGGGCCCACGCCACGAGGCCGGTCTCACAGTGTGGTTGTGTGTGTGGTTGTGTGTGGTTGTGTGTTTGGTTGTGGGTGTGGTTGTGTGTGTTTGTGTGGTTGTGGGTTTGGTTGTGTGGGTGTGGTTGTGTGTGGTTGTGTGTGTGGTTGTGTGTGTGGTTGTGTGTGTGTGTGGCTGTGTGTGGTTGTGTGTGTGGTTGTGGTTGTGGGTGTGTGTGTGGATGTGTGTGTGTGGTTGTGTGTGTGTGCTTGTGTGTGTGTGGTTGTGTGTGTGCTTGTGTGTGTGTGGTTGTGTGTGTGGGTGTGGCTGTGGGTGCAGTTGTGGGTGTGTGTGTGGTTGTGTGTGTGTGGTTGTGTGTGGTTGTGTGTGTGTGGTTGTGTGTGTGTGGTTGTGTGCATATGTGTGGTTGTGGGTGTGGTTGGGTGTGGTTGTGTGTGTAGTTGTGGGTGTGGTTGTTGGTGTGGTTGTGTGTGTGTGGTTGTTTGTGTGTGGTTGTTTGTGTGGTTGTGTGTGTGTGGTTGTGTGTGTGATTGTGTGTGTGGTTGGGTGTGGTTGTGTGTGGTTATGTGTTTGTGGTTGTGTGTGTGGTTGTGTGTGTGTGGTTATGGGTGTGGTTGGGTGTGTGTGTGGTTGTGGTTGTGGGTGTGGTTGTGTGGGTGGTTGTGTGTGGTTGTGTGTGGTTGTGTGTGGTTGTGTGTGTGATTGTCATGTGTGTTGTGGTTGTGTGCGGGTGCGGTTGTGGGTGCAGGTGTGGTTGTGGGTGTATGTGTGGATATGTGGTTGGGTGTTGGTGTGTGTGGTTGTGTGTGTGTGTGATTGTGTGTGTGGTTGTGTGTGTGTGGTTGTGTGTGTGGTTGTGTGTGTGGTTGTGGTTGTGTGTGTGGTTGTGTGTGTGTGTGGTTGTGCTTGTGCGGTTGTGGTTGTGTGTGTTGTGTGTGTGGTTGTGTGTGTGGTTGTGTGTGTGTGGTTGGGTGTGGTTGGGTGTGGTTGTGTGTAGGGTTGTGGTTGTGTGTGGTTGTGTGTGTGGTTGTGTGTGGTTGTGGGTGTGTGCGTGTGGTTGTGTGTGTGGTTGTGTGTGGTTGTGTGTGTGTGGTTGTGTGTTGTTGTGGTTGTGTGTGTGGTTGTGTGGTTGTGCGGTTGTGTGTGTGTGGTTGTGTGTGTGGTTGTGTGTGCTTGTGTGTGTGTGGTTGTGTGTGTGTGGTTGTGTGTGTGGTTTTGTGTGTGGTTGTGTGTGTGGTTGTGTGTGGTTGTGTGTGTGTGGGTGTGGTTGTGTGTGTATGTGTGGTTGTGGGGTGGGTGGGTGTGGGTGTGGTTGTGGGTGTGGTTGTGTGTGTGGTTGTGTGTGTGGTTGTGTATGTGTGTATGGTTGTTTGTGTGGTTGTGTGTGTGTTTGTGTGTGGTTGTGTGTGTGGTTGTGGGTGTGGTTGTGTGTGGTTGTGTGTGGGTGTGGTTGTGGTTGTGTGGGTGTGGTTGTGTGTGGATGTGTGTGTGGTTGTCTGTGTGTGTGTGGTTGTGTGTGGTTGGGTGTGGTTGTGTGTGTGGTTGTGTTTGTGTGGTTGTGTGTGTGTGGTTGTGTGTGTGGTTGTGTGTGTGTGGTTTGTGCGTGTGGGTGTGGTTGGGTGTGTGTGTGGTTGTGTGTGGTTTTGGTTGTGTGTGTGTGTGATTGTGGGTGTGATTGTGTGTGTGTGGTTGTTTGTGTGGTTATGTGTGTGTGGTTGTGTGTGTGGTTGTGTGTGTGTGTGTGTGGTTGTGTGTGTGTGGGTGTGGTTGTGCATGTGGTTGTATGTGTGGTTGTGGGTGTGGTTGTGTGTGTGTGTGTGTGGTTTTGTGTATGTGTGTGGTTGTGTGTGTGTGTGGTTGTGTGTGTGTGGTTGTGTGTGTGTGGTTGTGTGTGTGGTTGTGTGTGTGTGGTTGTGTGTGTGTGGTTGTGTGGTTGTGCTTGTGGTTGTGTGTGTGGTTGTGTGTGGTTGTGTGTGTGCTTGTGTGTGTGTGCTTGTGTGGTTGTGTGTGTGGTTGTATGTGGTGTGTGTGTGGTTGTGTGTTTGGTTGTGTGTGTGGCTGTGGGTGTGGTTGTGGGTGTGGTTGTGTGTGTTTGTGTGGTTGTGGGTTTGGTTGTGTGGGTGTGGTTGTGTGTGTGGTTGTGTGTGTGGTTGTGTGTTTGGTTGTGTGTGTGGTTGTGGGTGTGGTTGTGTGTGTTTGTGTGGTTGTGGGTTTGGTTGTGTGGGTGTGGTTGTGTGTGTGGTTGTGTGTGGTTGTGTGTGTGGTTGTGTGTGTGGTTGTGTGGCTGTGTGTGGTTGTGTATGTGTGTGGCTGTGTGTGGTTGTGTGTGTGGTTGTGGGTGTGGTTGTGGGTGTGTGTGTGGATGTGTGTGTGTGGTTGTGTGTGTGTGTGGTTGTGTGTGTGTGTGTGTGGTTGTGTGTGTGGGTGTGGTTGTGGGTGCAGTTGTGGGTGTGTGTGGTTGTGGTTGTGTGAGTGTGGTTGTGTGTGTGTGGTTGTGCGTGTGTGGTTGTGTGTGTGTGGTTGTGTGCGTATGTGTGGTTGTGTGTGTGGTTGTGTGTGGTTGTGTGTGTGTAGTTGTGGGTGTGGTTGTTGGTGTGGTTGTGTGTGTGTGGTTGTTTGTGTGGTTGTGTGTGTGTGGTTGTGTGTGTGATTGTGTGTGTGTTTGTGTGTGGTTATGTGTGTTTGTGTGTGGTTGGGTGTGGTTGGGTGTGGTTGTGTGTTTGTGGTTGTGTGTGTGGTTGTGTGTGTGTGGTTATGGGTGTGGTTGGGTGTGTGTGTGGTTGTGGTTGTGTGTGTGGTTGTGGGTGTGGTTGTGTGGGTGGTTGTGTGTGTGGTTGTGTGTGGTTGTGTGTGTGATTGTCATGTGTGTTGTGGTTGTGTGCGGGTGCAGTTTTGGGTGCAGGTGTGGTTGTGGGTGTATGTGTGGATGTGTGGTTGGGTGTTGGTGTGTGTGGTTGTGTGTGTGTGTGATTGTGTGTGTGGTTGTGTGTGTGTGGTTGTGTGTGTGGTTGTGGTTGTGTGTGTGGTTGTGTGTGTGGTTGTGGTTGTGTGTGTGGTTGTGTGTGTGTGTGGTTGTGCTTGTGTGGTTGTGTGTGTGGTTGTGTGTGTGTGGTTGGGTGTGGTTGTGTGTGGTTGTGTGTAGGGTTGTGGTTGTGTTGTGGTTGTGTGTGTGGTTGTGTGTGGTTGTGGTTGTGGGTGTGTGGGTGTGGGTGTGGTTGTGTGTGTGGTTGTGTGTGGTTGTGTGTGTGTGTGGTTGTGTGTGTGGTTGTGGTTGTGTGTGTGGTTGTGCGGTTGTGTGTGTGTGGTTGTGTGTGTGGTTGTGTGTGTGGTTGTGTATGGTTGTGTGTGTGTGGTTGTGTGTGTGTGGTTGTGTGTGTGGTCGTGCGTGTTTGTGGTTGTGTGTGTGGTTTTGTGTGTGGTTGTGTGTGTGGTTGTGTGGGTGTGGTTGTGTGTGTGTGGGTGTGGTTGTGTGTGTATGTGTGGTTGTGGGGTGGGTGGGTGTGGGTGTGGTTGTGTGTGTGGTTGTGTGTGTGGTTGTGTATGTGTGTATGGTTGTTTGTGTGGTTGTGTGTGTGTTTTTGTGTGGTTGTGTGTGGTTGTGTGTGTGTGGTTGTGTGGGTGGTTGTGTGTGTGGTTGTGGGTGTGGTTGTGTGGGGTTGTGTGTGGGTGTGGTTGTGTGGGTGTGGTTGTGTGTGGATGTGGGTGTGGTTGTGTGTGTGTGGTTGTGTGTGTGGTTGGGTGTGGTTGTGTGTGTGGTTGTGTTTGTGTGGTTGTGTGTGTGGTTGTGTGTGTGGTTGTGTGTGTGGTTGTGTGTGTGTGGTTTGTGCGTGTGGGTGTGGTTGGGTGTGTGTGGTTGTGTGTGGTTTTGGTTGTGTGTGTGTGTGATTGTGGGTGTGATTGTATGTGTGTGGTTGTGTGTGTGGTTGTGTGTGTGTGGTTGTTGTTGTGTGTGTGGTTGTGTGTGTGTGGTTGTGCATGTGGCTGTGCGTGTGGTTGTGGGTGTGATTGTGTGTGTGTGTGTGGTTTTGTGTATGTGTGTGGTTGTGTGTGTGTGTGGTTGTGTGTGTGTGGCTGTGTGTGTGTGGTTGTGTGTGTGGTTGTGTGTGTGTGGTTGTGTGTGTGTGGTTGTGTGGTTGTGCTTGTGGTTGTGTTTGTGTGTGGTTGTGGTTGTGTGTGTGACAGTGATACATTGAGTTTGTGGAAAGAGAAAGTACGTTGTAAGTCAAACGGGCGCAGCATAGCATTAACACAACAACAAAACAAACCATATCACTTAGTGAAAAGTGAGTGCTGATCATGGATACACACAGCCCATCATCTTAAGAGTTTGATTGCAGCCAATGTGCACTCAAACCTGCCCCCTTCTTGTGAGTTGCACCCCATATTTTATGAGTTGTAACTGCCACATCAGTTTGAACCCAGCCAAATGCAAATCAGTCTTGACCCTGCTTCAATGGGAACAGTCTAGCCCAAACTGCCAGGCCAGGTCCTTGCTGAACCGGAACACAATCAACAAAAGACAGTTTTCAGCCTTATTAGGGTTCATCACTCAGGTAAAGCTTGGTTCCAGTGTCACAGTGTGCACGGGACCCACGCCTGGGCATACAAGTCCCATTTAGGGTGACACACTGAAGTATATAAAAAAGTGATAGATAGAATAATTGAATTGATCTCAGCCATTGAGATTTACTCAGGCTGCATTCCAGTCCATCCTTATTTTGCACACCATACCACCTCCGTTTTGACCCAGCCATATGCAAATCAGTATTGACAATGCACCATTGGGAAAACTCCAGTGCAAATTGCCAGTGGTTAAACACATTGCAAGCATTCCTCCCATCACTTTTTGTGTGTTTGAACTACCAACTGGCAAGAGTATGCCAAGCCGTTGGTCCCATGCTCACGGTGTCACACCCTACTGAAGAGACCCAATCAGGATGAAACTTGTTTGGGTTGCTGGTGTTCCAGTTCTGGGAGGACCTGGCCTGATAGTTTCAGCTAGAATGCCAGACTGTTCCTATTGAAACAGGGTCAAGATAGGTTTGCATATCTCTGGGTCCAAACTGAGCTGGCACAGAGGCCAAAAGAACAATGGGTTGAAATTCTACCCCAAGCGATTGCCATTGGTAGGAGAAATTGCAAACATTCCTCCCATAACCTGTGGTGTGTCTAAAGTACCACTCTTAGTGACAAGGGTATGTCCTGACCTGGGTCCTGTGCTCACTGTGCCGCTGGAATCAAGCTACACCCAACTGAAGAAACCCAACCAGCCCAGCAGCATCCCTTAAGGGAACTGAAGCATCTGCATTGAGGGCTTCCCTTTCTCTCTGAAAGATTATGATAACTGTCTCTTTTTTCCAAACCAGGCATGCCTCAAGCTCACCCCTTCAGTCATTCAGCCAATCACATTTACACAATGTAAGCTTAGAGTCACTCCCTTCTTGACCACCAACCCCCCACATCCTGTGGTTGCTAGGGCATAATTGCAGTTATCCATCCTTTGGCAGTTTGCAACACAGTTCTGCCCTTCCAGGAACCAACAGTAATTAGGTATTCAGGGCATGCTGACAGTATGCACAGGTTTGATTGATTTCGTAGTCAAAAAGAAAATCATTACCAACAACATATACCTTCACATTCCCTAGGTAAACACATCTGTATGGTTGAACAGTTCTCTTGTTCTTTATTACATGCAGCATTATTACATGGATGTGTTTCTGCGTGATATGTATCTCCCATGCACCAGCCACACCCCTACCTCTCTTAAATGTCCAGCACCATTGGATTGGGCAAAGGTCCATGCATAGTCATCGAATGGTGGTCCATCTTTTTAACAGAAGAAACACCAGTAGTGCCGTGCTCCTTTTCCTCTTATTTTCAGTGTGGAAGGGTTCTATGGTCATTTGGTATTTCTTGGGTAACAGTCGGGGTAGAAGGTGTGCACACACAGAGCATCTATCTGCAACAGCATAAAGTTATTTGATGACATTTCTACATCAAGTCTACATATAGGGCAATTATGACTTCTGCATTGATTCATTTTGTGTAGCTGTCTGGGTAGCAGCTACCTGCAACGTTTTGAATTGTATGATCCAGAACCTGACTATTTGGCGCGCCGGCTGTCATCTGCACCAGTGCTGGCTTCCGTCTCCCATCGTTCGATCGCCTCCCTTCAGTCCTCCATTCTTCTAGTTTATATCACAAGAGGAGTGTTGGGTGTGTCAGTTCTGTGAGCTGCATGTATGGCAGGTATGATCCTACAGTCAGCACCCACACTCAGTATTGTGGTGAGCAGGGCATATGCAATCTCAGATTCACACCTTTAACATGGCACTGCATGCATATATGCAGAATCAGCCTATGAGGGTGGTCCTTACAGCTCCCCTTCGATCACAGCTGATTCTTGTCCTTACTCAGCAAGTGAGGTCATGATTATAGGTGGAAGATGGAGAACTCTGTACGTTTCACAAGGAATTGGCTAGGAGTGTGTTTGCTAGGGGTGTGTCATGCCCCATGTAGAATGTCGATAACAGTGGTAGTACCTTTGCTTGATAGGTTTTTAACAGTGGCATTAACAGGTCTCCTCCATAAGACCAACTAAGTGACTTTAGGCTTCTTTCAGTAGATCCATCCATGTGACTTATTTTCTGTAAATGTTTGTTCACAGCACCTGTTGGCTGTTATTATATCTATCTCTGCATTCTATATGGAGTCTCTCTAATACTAATGTGGAGCAGCACTTACATACATAAAATGAAAGAACATTTATCTTATGAGGATATCCTGAGAAACTGGTAACTATCTGGTGCTTCGGGACCTACATTGGGCATACTGGTGATACAATATGAGATAGTCTGCTAGCCTGGATTATCCCAAAATTCAGTTTCAAATAAAGCTTAAAGATTTTTGTCAGTACAATTTTTTTCATAGATGAAAATTGTTGGTGGCAGATGCCAGAACTGTCTGAGCATTGGTCATAGCGCAGAGGAACCGCCCACATTGTCTGCAGGTTTAGTATAGTCTTTCGTAGAAGATTCATCTTTGTCAACACTCTTTTTGCCGCTTTCCCGTCTAGCCTCAAACGCAGCCATTTGTTGGGCCAAGTAAGTCATCCAAACCTTAAGATCAAGCCTGTTGCCTACTCTTCTGGTATGCCTAGTTCATGCTGCCACGTGACTCTGTTCATCTTACTTATAGCAGTGGAATTAGGAAAGACGGGAATATGATGAATGTCCTTGGATGCTCACCTTTTTTCTTCCTACTGCCCACTTATTCTTATCCTGGAAGTCCACCAAAAGAGCTGGAAGGATGGAAGAAAGCCTTTTCCCTCTTACACTTCAGATTCTAAACCACACACTTTATCTGGACTCCTTATTGCCACCGCTGGTCTTCAAGGTGTCCAGGCGCCACGGACAGATGGTTTCAATCACCTCAACTTTGATGGTGAAATATACGCTACGGACAATCACACGGTGATGGCACATGTCAACCTGGATCATAAGAGGTGATCTAGTGCTTAATCTGCTGACTCGAGGCATGGCTGCCTGGGTTCTTCTAATGCTGCCTTCAGCATTTGACTGAACATATTGTTATAATGGGAAATTGATTAATCTCCCTGTGTCTATAAAATTGTGAAAATTGAACACAGTTGTAAACATGTGAAATGTAATGCTATTGTGAAATGCAAACAGGTAAATCTCCTATTGCAGTACGCAGTACTATTGCTATGCAGCTAGGTTTGAACATTATGAATGCCAACACGAATTTATATTTGCTTGTGCAACATTCTGGCTTTTTTAAAGCTGTTTTGAAACCGAATGCCAACACTTTTCCCAGATGGTGGTAAAATGCAGATTCTTGTACTTGATTGACCCTTGTAGCAGCACACAGGAGCTTGAAATGATGGAGTGAAATGTACTCCCAGGGACTTGAAAGTATTATCTAATGCATCAGGACATGGGTCTAAATCATGAGCATAGAAACCATGGAGAACAGGGGGGCATTATCCCCCCCAAGAAATTGGAGTGGGATGGGGGGCATGCGACAATATGCCCCTCACATTTTAAAATGGAACCTGGAGATTAAACAGTGGCAGGCAGAGCATGTCTCCTTGTAACAATGATGCAAACTGCTTAAGTCTTCTTTAAGCGCTGTAACCTGAGGAGCAACCTCTGCCAGGGCCCCAAGGTCTCTTTGCTCCGATGATTGTTTAATTGTGGTCACCGAGATGTTGAACCTTTCCTAAAAACGGTCTGTTGGTCAAACCAAGATGGAACCACCAGAGTATGGAAAAGAACTGCTGGTTAGGTTAATAAAGGGGTACTCACAAACATTTGCCCAGGGGCCACAAAGTACAGTCTGTGGTGTGACCGAGGGCCGCACTGATGCCAGCAGGGTGGCAATAGGGGGTCTGAGTGGGTCAAGGCAAGGAAATCTAAAAACATGTTAAATAAACGGTCAAGCATTTATTTGGGGGGATTATTGGATCAAGGGAGAGGACGTGGCCTAATGGCTAGAGCGTCGACCTTGAAGCTGGGGAACTAGGTTCAAGTCTCGGCAGTGACGCTCAACATCATGTGATTGTGGGCAAATCACTTAACCTCCCCATGCCTAACAAAAATAATGTGTCCGTCTGCAGTGCAACTGGTGCTCATGTAAAGCTCTCGGATACCTTCCAGGTTTGCCCTATATAAAACTCCCCAAAAATATGTATATATTCACTTTGCTGTGTTATTTTTATTTGTAAAGCACATCATCACCAGCGAGGTATCCTGGCGCATGTCAATAAATGTCATTTAATTCAGAAATATAATCATCATATATATTCAACTGAAAAATGTTTTAACGTATTTATCACATTTTTGATGACCTTTGTTGTTCGATTTACATCTTTTGATGGCTCTGAGAGTCAAATCAGACCCCTGGCTCACCACTCCCTACTATTTTAGTGACCCTCGTGCCCCTGGTCGAAATCGCCCCGTACTCCATTCTTCTCTTCGTAGCAGCCATGAGGAGGGTTTGCAAGGATAGCTGGGGGAACGGGGTGAGGTGGGGGGCATGTTCTCCGTGCCCGCTACTGTAGCTTCTTATTTATGGCCGTCGTGTTCCCTCCTCAGAGGCTCTTTTCTTTGATTTACAGTAGCAGATTAATTAAGCAGCTCAGCGACGCATCGTGTAATTCTCGGAAGAGCAGCTCAGGGGGCTGTGAGCCGGCCATGCATGGCAGCCCTTGCAGGGTGCGCGTAAATCGCCGAGCTACGCGGGCAGCGCGCGGGCACATGCGTACTCGCTCATTCATTAGGACGGCAGCTCTCCCTGCAGGAGGAGAGAGGGCCGCTGCTAATTAAAACCCCCGCTCGGCTTCTGTTTTCTGCGGAAGGATTTTCAGTGACAGGTGGGCGAAAGCACTCCCAGCTTTCTCTTTACTCTGCGGAGGCAGGAGAAGTCACGACGCGGGAAAACCCCAGCTCGCGCACTGAACGTGTATGTACCTTGCACGCCAGATATGGAGAGCTTTTCATTTTGCTGGCTGATAAAGGCACAGTAAGAAGAAGGTATTTTTCCAGCATCTGCACCTTGCGAGGTAAGTGGATTGATTCTGCGTTGTTGCATTTTAGATCCCCCCCCAAAAAAATATTTACCATAATTTAGTGACGGGGGTTCACTGTGAAGCAGCCCTTCTGCCTGCAGGCGCGTTTCTGGCTTGGATTCCCTCGTCCCGCTTCCTTGGTGCTGCAGGCTTGCAGGAAAACCTTTGGTGTATGAGGGGGTGTGTGGTGTACTTACAGACCCGCCGCGGGTATACAGTACCCACACGTCCATATGTTTATAACTGCACATCATGTGTTACATTTATGCTGATATGCCTGTGTATATCCAGGTGGGCTGAACATAATACCGTATTTATTACCACTGTTGAGCGTGGGGACGTGATTCGCTAGGGATGCAGGTTTTGCTTGGGTCATTTACTCCCCCCCCTTCCTTAACAATAGTAATACATAATAATATATTGCACTTAGCAGATCGGCGTGTATGGTTTATGCCATGCTGTTTTCATCTACAGTTATACAGTCATGAAGGATTGTTTAAGGGGTTAGATCGATGCAGTGAGATATAACCCCAAAAACTAGGCCTTGTGAGCATGGTTGCAGATGTTTTCTTCTGTAAAGTGATTCTGGAATGAATTCTGGGAGGCAATAATCAGTGTTTTTTCTTCAGGCTAGTGAAACACTACAGTGGTAATAATGGTGCACAGTAGTAATGTGTGAATTTGTGTTTATTATTATACTAGTTCCAAATAACATATTATTAAAGCACGTTTATTTTCACCACATGGGACAGCTGTGCCTGTCTTCAGCGACATAGATAGATAAATTATGATGACTTTTTATTCATAGATAGGTAGATATATAGATAGATAGATAGATAGATAGATAGATAGATAGATAGATAGATATTTCTGGGTTGTACATTTTTAATTCAGAGTTTTCTACCATACCCTTTCTTGGTGAATGCTCCAGATGACCAGATAAAGCGGATTCCTACTGGATAACCTATGGTGATAGTGCGCGGTATAAATTTCTTTTAACATAACATTTAACATAACTTTCCTAGGAAGTCATCAATGAGTTGTCATAGATGACATTGTGGTTACAGCTAGTTGAAAACACCAATAAACCTAACAGTTGGAGAAGAACAATGTCTATTTGGTTTAGTTGGCACTTGTGTATAATGGACGGACCCCTGTGTTTATAGGTGTTTTATTTGAGCCGCTAGGTTTGGTGCATAGGCTAAGTTGATGGCCTTGAAACCAAGAATCCTTTGTTTTCAATACTGGCTTTGGGCTCGTGACCAAGACAAATTACATGATTTTGCTAAAATGACTTACCTTCCTGCAAATAAAATTGTATATGTGTAAATGTGTAAAAATAAAATTAGGATATGAGACCCAGAACTGCATGATGTGCTGTTTGCTATAGGCATAATTACACTGTCCCACCAGTAGCCCGTTACCTTGTGGTTTGTGTTATCTTGATTTCAAAGGCCAGCGAGTACAAAACTGTACTCTATACAATACCTCAGATATTCCTGCTTTTATAAAGATGTTTGACTGGCTAACTGCTAACTGCAATTTCCACCAAGGCTTCTGGCTAAAACATTCTCTGTGTATTGTGGGAACCTAGAATTGAATCCTGAACACCTGCATTTGATCATATTGTGTGACCGTGGGCTCTCCAAATGCGCCTTCTAACCTCAGCTCATTTGTCTCTTAAAATCGAGTTTAAAGTTAGTGACTGGCTTGACTGACTGCATACATTAAATGTATGAGGACTCAAGGCAGGCCCTTGCAGACCTTACAGTGCAGGGCCTGGGAAATGGCAAGGGCGGTACGCTCCAGGTACGCTTCAGGTAACCTCTGTCCCGATCTCTTTGTGTTGCTATTAGGTGGCCTGTTGACTAGAATATTTAGCTGCTCCTCTCTCTCACCAATTTTTTGGGAGGGAATTGCAGTTTTGTGTCTCACCATTGTAAGCACACTATTTGTAATAATGTTAACTCTTCCAGGTAAATGAATGGAGTGTGACCACTAAATTGTTTGAGAACCGATGCAGGTATAAAGTTCACAGCCCTCTCGATATAGTACAATTTCACTTAAACGTGGTTTTAAACTCGCTCTCCCTGTTATCCAGCAATTCTTTTTTGAAGGTTTAAATACATTTGGTGAATATAATCAACTAGTAGGGTTGTGAAGCAGGGCCAGAGGCTTTGATCTGAGTTGACTTGGTGAGAAATTGAAATTAGATAAATAAATTAGTTATTTATATTTGTTTGATGTAAAATAAATGATAATAGGAACGCCGCTCTCTGTTCGTTGAATTAAGGTCATCCTTTCATCCTTGCTTTGCTTCTTTTGTTTCCCTAACAAACCAGATAGTTCAAAGCTTTCTCCCTACACCTGCACAGCTCCAGATCCAATTAGAAAATCATGTCACAGAACGTCTGAAAAATTATACTGGGCATTTATAAACCAAACTGAAATCCAGTCAGTCATGTTTTGTGACGCGCTTTTGTATATCATAAGCCTACAAATGATTGATACTCTTTCCTCATTACATGTGTTTGTGTGGTCGCTATTATGCAGGGACACAGCTGTAGACAATTGGATGTACAAAATCAAAAAACAATATGGAAAGTGTGAACTGTACGTAAGGGGCCACTATATGTGCTGGGCCGTTTTAGAGGCCGGCGTTATGTAAATGAATTACAATTATCTAAGTACGCTTGTACAGGCTGGAATCGTAAGTCAATGTCAGCTTAAACTAAGCATTACACATTTCCACTGTCCTATGGTAGGATGCTCTTCTCAGAGGGCAGTTATCTGCATATGTAGACTATCAATAGGAAAAATACATTTTTGTCAGAGCTAAGAAAGAATTTGAAAGAATTTTACACATTACATTTGCTAATCCTCATTCCAGAATGGCTTCTTCTGCACTCTCCTACTTATAAATCCATTATTACTACCACATCCAACTTCCACTTTCCTTGGATTCTGATCATCCAAATGATCTAGTAAACATTTTTGTAGTTTCACTACCAACTTCTGATTCCACACATTCCCATCACTCAACAACACAATGGATTTGTTAACCCTAACCACTTTTAAATGTTGGGAAAATTGGATAACTTCTTTTCTGTACCCAGTGACCAATTTCAAACCTAATCTTTGACCTTTGTAAACAACCATTACCATTTCCATTCAGCTTGTCTCTCCCCATTCCTATGGAACAGTTCCTGTATTTTCTTAACCTTTGTCAATTCGTAAGGGAACATGCTGGTACTACAATGTAGTGTGATCTATTAAGACCACAATCATTTTTCACCATCTCTCCAATTGCTTCTTTCACAAATCACTGCCTTTAATCTTTTAATGAGAACTGAGCTCTATCTCTCAACCAACCTGTTATAAACTGATGATGTAATATGTTATGTGCTCCTACATAGATACTGTAGCATACTTTGGAGACACACTGCACATCATTATCAGAAGAATTTCAGGGAGACCTTTTTTTTGGCAAACAATTACCCCTGAAATTCAATCTCATCCTGAGTGGTAACTTGTTTGTATATCTATGCTCTAGCCACAGGAAACATTATCTACTACCACAATGACATTAGCCAAGGTACATTATGGTCCTGAAATATCTAAGGCGATCTTTCTTTAAGGAGCTTCTATTTTATCGGTCATTAAATGGAGGATAGCTCACTATTTCTTTAGACTTGTCACTCCATGACTAAAGAATAGAGTTCTTGATTTTTTTCTTCCAACTTCTGATCCATCCCTGACCATCATAAAAAGTTCACATTCATCTCTTGATGGCACTCATACCGATTTGTTCTTAATGGGCCATCGTCAAAAGTTTGTTCCTATGTTCATCTGGTACAACTAACAATTCCTACCTGACAACAATACCACACTCGCATGATAGTTCTCATAATTTCTTACTGCATTTGTCCATTCTTCCCTGGAGATGCTATCCATTGTCACCTCTTGTACACTTGTTTCCGCAAACCCATCCTTCCCACCATCCTTCTTATGAATCATTTCATTTTCCACTGGCAACCTTGATATGCAGTCTGCTAACACATTTTTCTTGCCAGGCATATATACTACTCTAAAGCAATACTCTTTCATCACCAAAGACAATGAACAAGCTATCCTTTCATTTACGGACCGCCCCATGTCTTGCAGAGTTCCGAAAGTCCCTTACGACCTGGCTATTCAGCTAATCAACTGGACCCTGCCAGTGCACGGATACCATCATGGATGACAAGAAGCGCTCTAAAATCTACTGATTGGTTGAATGATTGATCCTCAACAGCCATCTTAAAATTCTGGAATTCATCCGTCTAGTATCTTCACTGGGGAACATTAACAACAAAGGGCTATGATATTTCATGATAATATATCCTGATCCTCACAGGTATTTTCTAAACTATTTTATTCCCCACCATCAAGCTAGTGCTTCCTGTGCTATGGTGTAATATTTTCTTTCTGCTTCCTTCGAACCGTCAAATGTCTTGAGGCATATGCAGTAGTAACTTCTGTCCCTTCTTTAAGTGACAACAGAACTGCACCCAGATCTGCATTGCTGTCATCTGTGCTCATTATGCTTGTGTTGCCTCTATCAAATGATTTGCACCCAGATCTGCATTGCTGTCATCTGTGCTCATTATGCTCGTGTTGACGCTATCAAATGATTTGGGTTTTGTGCCAACACAAGCATTTGACAAATTTCACTTACACTATGAATTAATAGGGCTTTTGCACAAGTTGTGATTAAAAGCCCATTTTGGAGACTAAGATCGTACAGAGGAGACCTCCACAACAGGGCTACGGAAAAATCCACATTCTACCCTCCTACTCACACCACCCTAGTAGAATTATTGACTTTTGGAAAGGCAGTGTACTCAGAAATAGAAAAGGTAGACTCCAAAACAGTAAGAAAATTCCAATACATAAGCAATACAGAACCGGTCACACTTTCGGAATTACAAAATGTATGTATGTAGTACCTATAAAGCGCACTGTGACCAACATGGTATCCTTTGCGGTACAAAAGGGGGTGGTGATGGATGGAGCATCAGAACCAATCAAACACTCACACCCAGTCAACAGATCTGGGTTTGATCCATCACCATTCTTTAGCCCACTCTGCCACCCCAGTTCAGACATGGCCATATGCAAATCAGTCTGACCCTGTGCCTCATGAGAAGAGTCCAGCCCGAACTGCCAAGCCATGCCTTCCCTGGACCGGAAACAAGCTTCCTAGGACCGGTTTCTGGCATTTCAGCCGTCTTCAGCCAGGTTTGCTTGAATCCAGTGGCAAAGTGAGCAAGGGACTCACGTCTGAGCATACCCTGCCAACTTATGGCGAACAAAGCGGTACAAAAGGGGGTGGTGATGGATGGAGCATCAGAACCAATCAAACACTCACACCCAGTCAACAGATCTGGGTTTGATCCATCACCATTCTTTAGCCCACTCTGCCACCCCAGTTCAGACATGGCCATATGCAAATCAGTCTGACCCTGTGCCTCATGGGAAGAGTCCAGCCCGAACTGCCAAGCCATGCCTTCCCTGGACCGGAAACAAGCTTCCTAGGACCGGTTTCTGGCATTTCAGCCGTCTTCAGCCAGGTTTGCTTGAATCCAGTGGCAAAGTGAGCAAGGGACTCACGTCTGAGCATACCCTGCCAACTTATGGCGAACAAAGCGGTACAAGAGGGGGTGGTGATGGATGGAGCATCAGAACCAATCAAACACTCACACCCAGTCAACAGATCTGGGTTTGATCCATCACCATTCATTAGCCCACTCTGCCACCCCAGTTCAGACATGGCCATATGCAAATCAGTCTGACCCTGTGCCTCATGGGAAGAGTCCAGCCCGAACTGCCAAGCCATGCCTTCCCTGGACCGGAAACAAGCTTCCTAGGACCAGTTTCTGGCATTTCAGCCAGGTTTGCTTGAATCCAGTGGCAAAGTGAGCAAGGGACTCACGTCTGAGCATACCCTGCCAACTTATGGCGAACAAAGCGGTACAAAAGGGGGTGGTGATGGATGGAGCATCAGAACCAATCAAACACTCACACCCAGTCAACAGATCTGGGTTTGATCCATCACCATTCTTTAGCCCACTCTGCCACCCCAGTTCAGACATGGCCATATGCAAATCAGTCTGACCCTGTGCCTCATGGGAAGAGTCCAGCCCGAACTGCCAAGCCATGCCTTCCCCGGACCGGAAACAAGCTTCCTAGGACCGGTTTCTGGCATTTCAGTCGTCTTCAGCCAGGTTTGCTTGAATCCAGTGGCAAAGTGAGCAAGGGACTCACGTCTGAGCATACCCTGCCAACTTATGGCGAACAAAGCGGTACAAAAGGGGGTGGTGATGGATGGAGCATCAGAACCAATCAAACACTCACACCCAGTCAACAGATCTGGGTTTGATCCATCACCATTCTTTAGCCCACTCTGCCACCCCAGTTCAGACATGGCCATATGCAAATCAGTCTGACCCTGTGCCTCATGGGAAGAGTCCAGCCCGAACTGCCAAGCCATGCCTTCCCTGGACCGGAAACAAGCTTCCTAGGACCGGTTTCTGGCATTTCAGCCGTCTTCAGCCAGGTTTGCTTGAATCCAGTGGCAAAGTGAGCAAGGGACTCACGTCTGAGCATACCCTGCCAACTTATGGCGAACAAAGCGGTACAAAAGGGGGTGGTGATGGATGGAGCATCAGAACCAATCAACCACTCACACCCAGTCAACAGATCTGGGTTTGATCCATCACCATTCTTTAGCCCACTCTGCCACCCCAGTTCAGACATGGCCATATGCAAATCAGTCTGACCCTGTGCCTCATGGGAAGAGTCCAGCCCGAACTGCCAAGCCATGCCTTCCCTGGACCGGAAACAAGCTTCCTAGGACCGGTTTCTGGCATTTCAGCCGTCTTCAGCCAGGTTTGCTTGAATCCAGTGGCAAAGTGAGCAAGGGACTCACGTCTGAGCATACCCTGCCAACTTGTGGCGAACAAAGCGGTACAAAAGGGGGTGGTGATGGATGGAGCATCAGAACCAATCAACCACTCACACCCAGTCAACAGATCTGGGTTTGATCCATCACCATTCTTTAGCCCACTCTGCCACCCCAGTTCAGACATGGCCATATGCAAATCAGTCTGACCCTGTGCCTCATGGGAAGAGTCCAGCCCGAACTGCCAAGCCATGCCTTCCCTGGACCGGAAACAAGCTTCCTAGGACCGGTTTCTGGCATTTCAGCCGTCTTCAGCCAGGTTTGCTTGAATCCAGTGGCAAAGTGAGCAAGGGACTCACGTCTGAGCATACCCTGCCAACTAAAAATGGTGATGGATCAAACCCAGATCTGTTGACTGGGTGTGAGTGTTTGATTGGTTCTGATGCTCCGTCCATCACCACCCCCTTTTGTACCGCTTTGTTCGCCATAAGTTGGCAGGGTATGCTCAGACGTGAGTCCCTTGCTCACTTTGCCACTGGATTCAAGCAAGCCTGGCTGAAGACGGCTGAAATGCCAGAAACCGGTCCTAGGAAGCTTGTTTCCGGTCCAGGGAAGGCATGGCTTGGCAGTTCGGGCTGGACTGTTCCCATGAGGCACAGGGTCAGACTGATTTGCATATGGCCATGTCTGAACTGGGGTGGCAGAGTGGGCTAAAAAATGGTGATGGATCAAACCCAGATCTGTTGACTGGGTGTGAGTGTTTGATTGGTTCTGATGCTCCGTCCATCACCACCCCCTTTTGTACCGCTTTGTTCGCCATAAGTTGGCAGGGTATGCTCAGACGTGAGTCCATTGCTCACTTTGCCACTGGATTCAAGCAAGCCTGGCTGAAGACGGCTGAAATGCCAGAAACCGGTCCTAGGAAGCTTGTTTCCGGTCCAGGGAAGGCATGGCTTGGCAGTTCGGGCTGGACTGTTCCCATGAGGCGCAGGGTCAGACTGATTTGCATATGGCCATGTCTGAACTGGGGTGGCAGAGTGGGCTAAAAAATGGTGATGGATCAAACCCAGATCTGTTGACTGGGTGTGAGTGTTTGATTGGTTTTGATGCTCCGTCCATCACCACCCCCTTTTGTACCGCTTTGTTCGCCATAAGTTGGCAGGGTATGCTCAGACGTGAGTCCCTTGCTCACTTTGCCACTGGATTCAAGCAAGCCTGGCTGAAGATGGCTGAAATGCCAGAAACCGGTCCTAGGAAGCTTGTTCCGGACCAGGGAAGGCATGGCTTGGCAGTTCGGGCTGGACTGTTCCCATGAGGCACAGGGTCAGACTGATTTGCATATGGCCATGTCTGAACTGGGGTGGCAGAGTGGGCTAAAAAATGGTGATGGATCAAACCCAGATCTGTTGACTGGGTGTGAGTGTTTGATTGGTTCTGATGCTCCGTCCATCACCACCCCCTTTTGTACCGCTTTGTTCGCCATAAGTTGGCAGGGTATGCTCAGACGTGAGTCCCTTGCTCACTTTGCCACTGGATTCAAGCAAGCCTGGCTGAAGACGGCTGAAATGCCAGAAACCGGTCCTAGGAAGCTTGTTTCCGGTCCAGGGAAGGCATGGCTTGGCAGTTCGGGCTGGACTGTTCCCATGAGGCACAGGGTCAGACTGATTTGCATATGGCCATGTCTGAACTGGGGTGGCAGAGTGGGCTAAAAAATGGTGATGGATCAAACCCAGATCTGTTGACTGGGTGTGAGTGTTTGATTGGTTCTGATGCTCCGTCCATCACCACCCCCTTTTGTACCGCTTTGTTCGCCATAAGTTGGCAGGGTATGCTCAGACGTGAGTCCCTTGCTCACTTTGCCACTGGATTCAAGCAAGCCTGGCTGAAGACGGCTGAAATGCCAGAAACCGGCCCTAGGAAGCTTGTTTCCGGTCCAGGGAAGGCATGGCTTGGCAGTTCGGGCTGGACTGTTCCCATGAGGCACAGGGTCAGACTGATTTGCATATGGCCATGTCTGAACTGGGGTGGCAGAGTGGGCTAAAAAATGGTGATGGATCAAACCCAGATCTGTTGACTGGGTGTGAGTGTTTGATTGGTTCTGATGCTCCGTCCATCACCACCCCCTTTTGTACAACATGGTATCCTGGCGGTCGTTATTACCACTGTGTGAGAGAGAACAACTGATGGAAATCTGCAGCTAAAACCGGTTATTAATGAGGAAACAGCCAAGTTTTCAGTGATATTCTGAATTTTAATAAGTCAGAGTGGGATCTTAATGGAGCTGGTAATTTGTTCCATATCTGAGCTGCATTCGCAGTAAAAGCACGTCCTCCTTGTTAGGCATTTTGTAATCTGAGTTCTTGGACATAGTTGCCTGTGGATGATCGGAGGTTTCTGCGGAGAGTATATATTATTAGTTTGGCTTGAGGGGGTTTTGGTCCTTTGTTATGTAGTGCCTTACGAACAATGCAGATAGATTTAAAAATAATTCTCTGTTTGATGGGCAGCCAGCCAGTGTAGATCTTTTAAAGCCTTTGTGGCAGAAGAGTGTAGAGGTCTGTTCAATGTTAACTTTGCTGTAATTATCTGGATGCGCTCTAGTTTCTTTAATAAACAACTAGGGGCTCCTAATAAAAGGGCATTGCAGTAGTCCAGCCTACTTAGTATTACATCTCTAGAGATCAATGATCTGGCTGGCAGATCGAGCAGAGGATATAGCTTACTAAGGGCCCGGATCAGTGCGAAGCAGGTCCTGGTAAGTCCGTTCACTTGTTTATCCATGGACAGACCTTCATCTATAAGCACACCTAAGTTTTGTACCGCTGTTGGGTTGCCCAATGGCATTTCCGTGGTTAGAGGCCAGAAGTTAGGGGATGCAGATAACAGTATTTTATTGGGCGAGCAACAGAGGAGCTCAGTTTTGCTTCCATTCATCTTGAGTGAATTTGCATTCATCCAGTCAAAGATGTCCAAGATACGTGCCTGAAAGTTGCATTGAATGTCCTCCTGGTCTTTGTTCAATGACAGAATTAGCTGAGTATCGTCTGCGTAGTTAATCAGCTTGATCTTGTGGGACTTATTAAGAGAGATAAGGGATGTGACATAAATGTTAAATAAAATAGGACTGAGGGAAGAGCCCTGGGGACACCATTTGTTGTTGTTCTAAATTTGGATAGAAAAGAGGGGGATAGAAAATGACACAGAGATCATGATAAAACCTGCCAATAAAGACGGAGCTATTGCTCTACAGACTTCCACCGCCTATAGAACTGAATGTCAAAGACTATTAGGCAATGGACAGAATTACATGATCCTGGAACGTGATCCCACTCCGGCACTGAGGATAGAATTTGCCTCTATGGTTGAATAAGCTGAATGTGAAGGGTGGATTAACAAACAGAAGGGATGTGTCTTGAGAAACACCAAACTCGACAACCCTATATTTCTACACCCTCCCAAAAATTCGCAAAAACCAGGACCTTCTGCCCGTATGACCAATAGTATCAGGGTTTGACTTGATATTGGAGCCTTTGTCTCAATTTTGTGACAGTTTTTTTAAACCAATACTACAAAAGACACAGAGGCACTAAAGATCTGCTGGTACAAATTAAAGATCTTGAATTCAATGGACATGACAACTTATTAATGAGGCTGGATGTCGAGAGTTTATATACAAGCCTCCCCCAAAATGATACACTAGAAGTAATAAGGGACATTTTAGAAGTGGGGAATTGGAGCTACAAGACCCCCAGAGAAGTTGTTATGAAATGCGCAAGACTTGCCCTAACCAAAACATTTTTGAATTTGAGGGTGCACTCTTCCTCCAAACCCATGCAACTTCTATGGCGAGCACTTTTTCCCCAAGTGTGTCAGGGTTGTACGTACGTACGTACGTATAACCTGGAAATTAATTACATCATACTTGACAATAACCCCTACCGCATATATATTTCCATGAAGAAGCGCTATATAGACGATGTCTTTGTAGTTTGGAATGGCGATATGTTCACAGCACAGGCCTTTGTCACTTGGCTAAATGACCAGGATAGGAATTTGAAGTTCATCTACAACCTGAACAAGAACTCATTGACATTCCTTGATGTAATCATTTTCCATGAAGGAAGGAGACTCCAGACTGATACTTTTCATAAGCCTACAGCGAGAAATAATCTTTCGAGATTTGATAGTTTCCACCCTTGCCCCACTACGGGAGAACCTTCCCTAAGAACAGTTCCTCAGTCTCCGAAAGGAGCTGTGGCCAGATTAGGGACTTCAAATAGCAGGCCGCCATACTGTCAGACAAACTGAGGTCACACAACTACCCAGAACATATAATTTAAAAAAACCAAGAAGAGAGCAAGGAATCAAAATTGGGATGCATTACTAGAAACCCAGCATGCGAAAACAGATCCACCCTTAGTATGTGTGACCACATACAACGTAGCATCGGATCACATCAAGAAATTAATCAAACGTAATTGACGAATATTGAACACAGGCACCAGATAATGGGATTTTCCCTTGTTCTCTCACAAAAGGGCAAAACATTTATGTGATACTTTGGCAGATACAAGACCCAGACAGAACCTGAAACCCATAAACACCATAAAGACAGCACTGGGCGTACCACAAGTTACAGGACATTACCCATGCGGTCATTGTAGCATATGTCATCTCACTGCACCAACTAAAGACATCGATCTTGGCTTACGTACCCCATGACAACTGTGAAAACACACAAATTGTAATACTAAACAAGTAGTTTATATGATCAGTTGCCTGTGTAATCTTAAGTACATAGGAATGACAGCAAGCATCAGATTCAGTGAACACTGGAGTAATATACACTGTAGATGCAGTAGCAGCAAAATGGCAGAATATTTTATCACTGCAAAACATACAGTGACTGACCATAGATGGATCATCCTGGAACAAGTCACAGAGGAAACAAGGAACCTAGAAATAAATCTCTTTGAAAGAGAACAAAGGTGGATTTACAAATTGTCCACCCATATCAGGGGCCTTAATGATGAAATTCTGTGATGGAACATTTTGTAACCCCCATATGCATTAGTGGCACCTGAAAAAAAAACTGACTGCAGCAAAATCCATGTACAATTGCTTTCAAATTAGTTATCACTCCCCATAGCAATAAATCTGAGAGGCAATATGATAAGAGTAGAGATACGTCTGATAGACAGGTCACTTATGTTCAGAGGAGTAGTGGCAGAAGTCCATTCTGGAAATGTAGTTATAATTCTGACCTCACTACGACTGACGGGAGAGACATTAAGGCACCAATTCGCTAAACTAGCTAATTTTAATTTTGGTAAAATATTTGTGGCCAGTAGATTGTGGACTAATTAACTTCTTGGACATAATTGGTGCATCTAACATATTAATTAAATTAGCATAAATAAACACCTTTTGAATTACATTTACTTATTCATTAAATCATAGTTTTTGATCTATGAAGCAATTTTAACTCATTCACATAGTCCCCTACCTTTCACTTTTTAAGTGCTCCGCTAACAAACGCGTAGAGCCCACCCACTCACACTAGGTGATGTGGGTCCAATGATGAAGCAGGCCACAGGTGGTATATGTGGGTGAGGACCCAACAAATATATCCAAGAAATGTAGCAAGAGCGCTAATTTACCTGGGTGCAAATCGCTCACTCACTTGAGATCTTTGAGCAGTCATGCATATAAACGCATAGGAGACAAGGTTTACGTGAGTTGGGTCAACCCTCCTTTGTGTATATTCTAGAGCAGGGTTGTCACCTTATGCCAAGAGGGAAGGCCACCATGGTGACCAGCGAGTGCCAGAACCCCGATTGAAGCATCGGAACCTGAACGATCATCTCCCTACCTGTGAGAGGAATCAGAGTAACTTACAGTGTCATCGGAGGGAGTGTCGTGGACAACCAGCTGCTGCCCGTACAAAGCCAATGGTGCTAATCACAGCCGGCATCCGCTGCAGACCTCCACATTGTGTTAGTGTGAAACGCTCCAGAGGTCAGCGGTAGAACAACACTGGTGGGAGCAGGTAGGACTGTTCACAGGGCCTGAGGGCCCAGGGGTACTTGTTCTGCCAAATAGCACTGTAGTCATGAGAACACTTTTGACATTGAAAGAGTCTGAGTGAGACTCCTAAGACTTATATCTCTAGCGGGGCCTAACCTGAATGTTGCTTATTGTGAATAGGGAGTAACCAGTACCAATAGAGAGAGGCAAGTGGGGCTCATGGACCTGCCTATCGAACACTAGAGTACTGACCTCAGGAGGACTGTGTGTATTTTCTTATGCCGTATTATACTGGAAATGCAGGAGCTACTGAGCCCAACAATGGGGGGTTGTGTCGTTTTACTCACAATTCTATGGAGCACAACCCACTATGGGTCCTGAGCAACTGGGTCGACTACCCCTTCAGCACTTGATTTGCAGTGGTAGTGGGGGACGAGCAGTCCAAGGCTTCTATATGGGAAGTAGGTGCAGGGGGTTAACACTGGCTCACAACTAAAAATACATTAGATAGCAGAAATACATGATTGTCCAATCAAATGCTTGCTTTTATGAAAAAAGGAGTATTTATATATGAACACAATGTAAAATACGGCTACTGATAAGAAGAATAGCTATAACCAGAATCATAATACTACCTAAGTGTTTATATGTGTTCGAGGGGGTGTTTGGGAGCATTCCACATAAGTATTTAGCAAAATGTGACCAGACACTGAGTGCATTGATTTCAGAAAGTAAGAAACTAAAGACCAGATTTATCAGGGAGCTTGGTTTGCCCTTATACCACACAAGGTGATGCAAGGGCAATTCAAACCCTTAAGTGAGATTTACTATGCCATGCAGAGCCACCGTTCGTGGCATAGTAAATCCGAAGTAACACAAGGCAGCAGAATCCGCTGCCTTGGTTACTCTGCCCTCGAAAAGCATTCCATGGATTGAGCATTGTTGTTCCCAGGCATCCACCCATGGTTGTTGGCGAATTCCCAAATTTACTAACAGTAGTACATCTGGTAATGCATCATAATGGTACGCCTTCCCAGGGGAGGCGTAACGGTGACAAATATGTTTATTTCTCCTCCGTTTTATCTCTTTCTGCAGCACACATTGAAAAGGGAGAAAGCCTCACAGGACTTTTTTTGTGCAGGAAGGTGTTCCTTCTTGCACAAAAACAATCCTGGCTGTAACGTAGGCACCCTTGCACCAGTCACAAGTGCGTCTGCACAGAGGGTGAGCATGAGTATGCTATATCTTAATAGATATGATGCAGTCATGTGGTGTCCATTTGACTCAGTGCAGAATTGTCTTGCTGCATTACGTTGCATCGGTTATTAGTAAATTTGCCCCTCAGGATAAAACTGGGGTGCTAAAACTACCATACGAGAGAGGGGAAATGAACCATCACATAACCTAGAATGCTTTTAACTAACCGTGCAGCTACAACACCTAGTATACTGGCTTGCACTGGCCCCCAGCTGGGAGTCAAGTCTTGCAGATGGTTGCCATGGTAATAAAGATTTTAAGCAGCTATGCATGGTGTGGCGCAACAAAATCAAACACCTGATCCAGGCTGATTTTTGGCACAAGTTCACTAAGAGACCCATGAAAAAATGCTCTTCCAAAACCAATTGTCCATATGGTACTATCCAGTACTTGACGCATTAGAAAGGGAGGCTAGGAAAGTGAGATGGACAGGCTGTGGCTGTAAAAGTTTGGAAGGCTTGTACATGGATGAAAGGCTGAAAACGTTCGCAGAGGTTAGAGAACACTTTGGGATATGGGGTCAGTTTTTGTTCAATGCGTATCTGACAAAAAATAAAAAGCTCTGTCCACAGTTCCTGGTAAACCTCCTGAATTGGAAACACTAATGGACGTAATTGGTTGTGTTTTTTAAGATGATAAACAGACAGTAGAATGGATGTCAGTCATAGCTGTTGCTGAAGGCTCTCGTTGTTGGGGGAAAGCTGTCAACTCACCTGCCTGTGGATATCTGGACCCTGTTTTCATCAAGGGACTTTGGTGTGTGCATTTTCCTTGCCGGCGGGACTGCGAGGACCAGAGTGCTGAGCGCGGCGATCACCGCTGCACCTGGGCCCTCTTCCCGCCAGCTCCTTTTGCAAATTGAACTTTCCCGCCCTACCAGCTTTAAAAACAGCGCGGTCCCCGCTTCCCGGGCGCCGCTCGTAGCTGTTGCTGAAGGCTCTCGTTGGGGGAAAGCTGTCAACTCACCTGCCTGTGGATATCTGGACCCTGTTTTCATCAAGGGACTTTGGTGTGTGCATTTTCCTTGCCGGCGGGACTGCGAGGACCAGAGTGCTGAGCGCGGCGATCACCGCTGCACCTGGGCCCTCTTCCCGCCAACTCCTCCTCCTCACTCCCATCCTCTATTTCTACGACCCTCACCACCTACGCGCTAGCGGGACGCGTGCGGGACGACGGCCGGGCAAAGACCGGGCAAAGAGCGGGCCGTTTGAGGCCGTTCGAGGACGGCAGAGGTACGGCCAAGGCCCCACCGTGCTACCAATCCCTGCATTTGGTACTGGAAGAGTTGCATGAGAATGTCGGCCAGGGAAGCTAGAAGCAGATCTAATCGGGCCGTTGGAGCGCCGAAAGGCCCCTTAGACACCTACTTTGCTAAAGCTGGTTCTTTAATCATTGACGAAATTTCCATCCTTGAACGGCGAATATCCCAGGAAATTGACTGGGTTAGAAGATCCTCGCTAGGGCCCTTGGCACTTGCTATCACGCCTGAACAATCTGTTGCCCCAAACACGGTAGACCCTGGAGGATCAAATGTCATTCCTGATTTAGCTGAGCAGTGCAGTCCTATTGTAAATACCACTGACGGCGAGATGTCCGATATTACGGAATTAAGCATCATGCCTCTCCCCTCTGCCAGAGCGCCATCACTCCCCTTGAAGGGGACTTCAACCCTCTCTACCGGTGACATAATCACCGATAATCCTATCTCCACTTTAGATTTAACACGGAGGTCAAGGGAGGGGGCAATACCGAAAAAGAAATCCCCAAAAAAGGTTGGTTCCTCTGGCGGACGTAAGGTGAACGCTCCCAAGTGTTCTACCAAAAACGACTCGTCCCACAAGATCCCAAAATCAAAGTTATTAAGGCAACCTGGGCAAAATGGGGCATCATCTGCTAAAAATAGGCCTGTGCCACCCCCTACTTCTAATTGTACAATAGGGAATGAGATACCCACTCTCTTGGATATCCGAATCCTCCTAAGGGAAATCCTCAATCCCTTGGAGGCTCGCATCTCCAAGATAGAGTCACTTCTAGTGAAAATTCACACGGGTTTATTATCCACAGTAGAGGGGAATGAGACTTCCAATGGCAATACTAACAAGGAGAGGGATAATAATTTTGAACACCCACCCCTACCTATCCCTATTCCAACGCAACAACCTTCCGCATGTACATCAGGGAAATCCTTGCCACTCAATCCATCTAGCGCTAATACAATTCGACAAGAAGCCTCGGCTCCTCCCCCTCTAGAGACACCAACGCTGGCCCTACAGCATAGGATAGTTAATCTCCCACCTCAAGCTATGCCATACGTGGTGATTCTGGCAGGTATTCCGGAATTAACCACTTCTTCCGGAGAATCAGTGGGAGCACTAAAAAATTATTCACTGGTTGTCCATCAACAGACCTTTGCCTGAGGGCTCACATAGCGAGGTTCTTATGGTGAGAAGAACACCGTGGATAGGCTCCACTAGGAAGTCTATCCAGGGTGACTGTGTAGTGATAAACTTTAGGGACCCTGCCACTGTTAAGTATATCTGCAGTTGGCCACGGAACACGCAGGGGTCGCCAATTCAAATACTCCCCTTGTCTTTTTTCTACCCCTCAAATGGATGTGAGGGGGAGGGAGAGGGAGAGGGATGGGAACTTGTGTCTACCAGAAGGAACTGTAGGAGGAGATCTATTGTACAAAAAAATCACCCTATTCCTAGAATTATGGGGGATGACTACTTTCCAACATACAATAGGTTTAGTTATTTAGATAGAGTGGATTGACTGTATAGGCAAAACTCAGGGGAGGTGGAGAATTGCAACAGCACCCCACTACACATTGACCCATCTGACAATTCTACCCAGATTATTGGATTTCAGCAGACACAAACGAATCTGAATCCCTGTGAAGTGTCTCCTATAGAACTTAGCGGTGCGGTGCTGGGGAGCCTTGCACAAGACCAACCCCTTGCCAACCCGAATGCAAATCCCATGGACACTATATCACTATCTCCCAACCTAGAGAATATCAAAGTTCCCCTTCTAAATATTTTATCCTGGAATGTGGCAGGTTTATCCAACAAATTAAATTGCCCGGCTTGGAATATCTTCATAGAGAATAGGAACATCTGTTTGTTCCAAGAAACCTGGCTGAGGGAAGATTTTACTCGCACTGGCTTTGCTGTTTTTTCAAAGAATGCTAAATGGTCTGGCAAGGGCCGCCCTTCTGGCGGTCTGGCAATTTGGATAGCCACAGACCTAGGCTGCAGGGCTGCCCCGTTGGCATTAAACTCGGAGGATATGTTGGCCGTACTCCTAGAATGGCCAGACTTGTACCGGCTATTGATAATAAATGTCTATTCAAGGCCAGTTAGCTTTTCGAAAGAATCAAGTACCATTGATGAGCTTGATCTTGCCCTTAATACAATCCCTGAAGGCGTCCCCTATATAATAGGAGGAGATTTTAACTGCCATTATGAGCCCCTTATGGGCTCATCGGATAGCTTGACCAAGGAGGAGGACCTTGTTTGGTCCATACCCCCCTCCCAGCTACCGGCCCCAAGAGCCTGGTCTCCTCTGGCGGTGCAAATCTCATCACTTACTTTTAAACACGGACTTAGGGCCTGTAACGGAAGGTTACCATCAGACATACCTCCAAAATGTACCTTCCACAGGGGAAATATAACATCAAACCTCGATTACATTCTGGTCCCACTGGCATTATGGGCAAAGTTAAGTGACTTTCGTATATTGCTAAGAGAGGATAGTGACCATAATGCTCTGGAGCTTGAGCTCCTTTGCGCGGGTCTTGAACCCTTGAAAAGGAATGGAGAGTCTCCAGATGCTGGGTTACTTCTTTCTAACAATAGGCGAAGAATAAAATGGGAGACGATACTAACGAAACAAGGGTTGCTCCCCAAGTTGTACGCCTTAGTTACCCCCTTGTTAGAGAAGGCTCAAGTCTTAAATAGTGGCACTAGCATGATAGATTTATTCACGGAGCTGGGTGAGCTACATGCAGATCTCACCACTTCTGTGTTAGAAATTCTAACTAGTAATCCCCACAGGGCCCGTGTGACTACCACTGGTCCCCTCTGGTACAATTCCACCTGTAGGAAGGCCAAAAGTGACCTCCTATTTCTAATAAAGAACGGACATGACCGGGACGAAATTAGTGAGCAAAGGAAGGCATACAAATTCTTAATTACAAATGCAAAGCTTGAATGGGAACAGGAAAAGTGGGAGAAATTAACAAAACATCTGGCGTGCAGAGACTCAAGGAAATTCTGGCGCTGTGTAAACACAGGCTCAGAAGAGCTGGTCTCTGCGGTCGAACCAAACATTTCAGCTAAATCCTGGCAGGACCATTTCCAGTCCCTATATATGCCATCAGAGGGGACGGTGATCGATCCTGTCCAGGCACAAACAAGTATATCCTTGAGTTCGTCACTATCCCTTTCACTCAAAGAAGTTAAAGTAGCCATTATGGGTCTGGCGTCAGGAAAGGCACCGGGTTTGGATGGCCTCCCGGGAGACCTGTTTAAACAGGAACCTGAAGTATGGGCACCATATTTTGTGTTTTTATTTAATTCTATTCTTAAGGGCATGAAGCTTCCTGATACTTGGCTGGGAGCAGAGATCGTCCCAATTTTCAAAAAGGGTTCGCCTCTGCTCCCAGCCAACTACAGACCAATTAGTCTCATAGACTTCTCCCAAAAATTATTTGGGAGACTGATTCTCAATCACTTACAAGAGTGGATGGACGAATCAAACATCTTGAGCACATATCAGGCTGGCTTTAGGAGGAAAGTCTCCACCATTGATCAGATTTTTAGATTAAATTGCATTCATTGGAAAACTGTTTTAATAGAAGGTGGCACTTTGTATACTATTTTCGTTGACTTACGTGCCGCATTTGATTTAGTCCCTCGGGACAAACTTTGGGGCGTTCTGGATGACATGGGGGTTCCCAACGATATATTAGTCATTTTAAAAAGACTCCACTCGGGGAATTATGCAAGGGTGAGGTTTGGAAGGGGGGGCACCTTGACTGACCGATTCCCCGTTGACAGGGGGGTCAGACAGGGCTGTGTGCTGGCGCCGACTCTGTTCTGCCTATTTGTCAACGGGGTGATCGATCATTTAAATGCGCTGGAAAACATTGATGCTCCTAGACTCGGAGGCACAGGGGTACCTGCTATTCTTTTTGCGGATGACACCCTGTTGCTCTCAAAGTCTCCAATGGGCATTCAGCGGATCCTTGATGGATTCGCAAATTTCTGTGCGATTCGGGGGTTGGAGATCAATGCTTCGAAGACCAAGCACATGATCTTCAACCCCCCCAAGAAATTACGTCCCAACCCCACACTAGGACCCATCAGGCTGGAAAGGGTCTCCAAATTTGAATACCTTGGGATAACATTAAATGAGTCTATGACTTGGGACTCACATTGCACTAAGGCTAGACTCAAACTAACCCAAATGACAGGTGGTCTGGCAAGGATGTCCCGTGGTTTGACATATCAGCCACTTTCTTCTCGGCTACAGATCTACAGGATGCAAGCTAAAGGGGCAGTGATTTATGGTGCTGAATTAGGGGGCATTCTGCCACTCATACTCTCCAGGTCACTGAGAACAATTTTATCAGACAACTAGCAGGCCTCCCGTCTAGCACCCCTCTTTTACCACTGAGACTGGACTTAGGCCTAAGACCGATTTTGGAAGAATTAAGTTTGAAACCGCTATTGTATTGGCAGAGACTATGGTCGGTACCAGAATTGTCTAATTTCAGAGCCGAGCTTCAGGAAATAATGAAACTGAGCAATCCTGTACGGTTTCCTTGGCTCAGACATGTCAAGCAATTATGTGAGTCATTGGGCAGGCAAAATCTATGGTCCGACCCAGAAAATATCTGCCCCAGAATTTCACGAAAGTCTCTCTCAAAAGTTTATTATGAATACCAACTGCGCATTAACACAACCAATGCAGAGGAGAGATCTTTGACGGGCAAATTCTTGGGGGTAAAAGATTTATATATGCAGGAGGATGTTCTTGACAATATTGCGCCCCCAATTTCCAGGAAACTTTTTCTGCAGTGGCGGTATGGCACCCTTCCTCTCAAAGCGCACACTGCACGATGGACAAATGTTGAGAGCTCACTCCAATGCCCAGCATGCGACTATTGGAGGGAATGCGACTTACACATAATATTCTTCTGTCAGCATACAGGAAAGCAAGAAATTACTGGCTTGTTCCAATATTGAGGAACCTGGGTTTTAGGCACTATCATCCAGCCTACAGGATCTTGAAAAGTGATCTGTCTGCCCCAATTGTTTTTGCACTGGCAAAATTTTTAACTTCAATGTGGCGCAGACGCACCCAGTGTATTAAGTTATTGAACGAATGATGGTTTTACAAATTGCTAAATTAACTGTAAATTTTATTGTATTCCAATGATATGAATTTCTTTTATGTTGTAATTCTTTTATGGTCCAAGTGACCGAAATAAAGAACAATTGAATTGAATTGAATTGAAACACTAACCATAATGTTGAAACTGGCCGCGGAAGGTCATCCCATTTCGACTATATACAAAACCCTTATTAATGAACCACCACAAATGAAACTAAAGACTAGACCAATTGAGCAACAAGCTCTCCCAACCTCTGACAGACAATAACTGACAGACAACAAGCATTGAAAATGCAATAGGTCTCGCCTTTGATTAAGTTAAAGCTATTTGCTTTGCTAATGGTATTGTATAGCAAAGCAAATGGCTTTAACTTAATGAAAGGCGAAACCATTTTTAATGCTTGTTTTTTAGGGCTACTATTGATTACGTGAGGCTGGCAGTTTAAGCTCCAGCACCTTAATTACCAAACTATCTTTATGCATTTACGTCTTTTCTGCTACGTGACACAGGTATGAAAACGTGTGTATCTGCAACACAGGTACGTTTTTAAGATAACGGGCAACTGTCAATTTGACTCTGCTCCTCCACGACCTTCAACCCCGTTCAGCGCTATCGCAGTGGCATCTCCCGAGCTGTGGAAATGGCTAATTACATTTCCAGAACTGAACGTGGGCTCTTTGCAACATTTCACTGCAAACATACTACAGGCTGCCAATCACAGTCGCCGTTTCTTGCGTTACAGTCACTCCCTATTACCGGGATGCTGGTTGTTCAGCCATGACTTTCATCAAGCAAAACACTGCTTACTGGCAATTGAAGTCTATTTTTTTAGAAACAAGTGGGCTAATGTACCGGAAAATAACGTTTTGGAAGAGGAAAGCACAGGACAGAAAAAGTTCTGGCATTTAGTTATCTGTTCTGTTTGTCCTACTTTAACAGATAACAATTACAGAAAATATAAAGTGGCTGGCTAACCCCTTCACTGCCTAGTTCAGTATATTTACATTTAATAAAATGCATTTTGGTTGTGGTAGTTTCTGAACCAACACTGTAGCACCGCTCTTGAGTTATAAAGTTAAACAATGAGGAGTTTTGGACGAGAAACCGGGACCACTGTCGAAATCCCAGTCAGCCCAATGAAACGCGTAGCAGAAAGGAGTACGGTAAAAACTAAATTGGCGTTCAGTTCGAATCGTGGGTCTTACATAGGATGCAAATAAGTGCTTGAGGTGCTGTGCCCTGCTGCCCTCACGTTTAAGACCCGATACATACCACTGGAAGGCTGCCATTAGATGGAATAGTTGAAAAAACTTCCCAAGCCCAAAAGACCTGGAGAAACAAAGGCACTCCCGCCCCCTCCCTGAGGTGTTGCTTGGAGGGGGTGCCTTTGGTCGCCTCTGGTTCACAGACGTCTTCTAGGTGCTGCAGGCAATCCCAGGCTGTGAGCGCGAGAGACAAAGAGCTCGCGCCTCCTGCATACACTCAGCGATGCAAGGGGGCCGCCATCTTCTGAGCTCCGTCTGCCTCACTGCCTGCGATATCTCCGAGTCCGACCGCAGCTCTGGAGGTGCCTAGCGGGAGTCGCAGGAAGATCTCCACGCCACAGCTAGTCTGGGAAAGGAAGCAAGGTCACCATGAAACTCTTCACACAACTCCAAATAATACCGTGACAAAACAAAGAGAATATACTAAGCAAGAACATATTATTGTTTAAATGAAACAAAGCAGATCCTCATACATTACACAATAGAACGCCGCCGAGCCACTATTGTAAAACAAAAAGCGCACTGAATAACGAGCCTTGGCCCGAGGGAGGTGGCAACAGGAGCACGGCGAGGTGCATTTTAAACAAGCTGTCGGCGTTGTGTGAAAAACATAGTGCGTCCCAGCTAATGAAGGAGAGTGTGTTACGCCGCAAGTGAGAGATCCAATCCCGCGGGGCGGGGCAGGGTGGCAATCAGGAGGGATTGAAATGCCTCCGGTCTAATCATTTCACTGCCTTTTGCATAATTTGTGACGCCAAACGTCACGCATGCATGAAAACTGCAGGCGGAGCGGAGACAAGGCTTTGCAATCCGTACTGATTCCAAGAAGCCCTCGCGTGGCGAGGGCAACACATGCGTTGCTTTCGCCAGGCCGAGACCTAAAAATGGGGAAGTAGCCTTACGTTAACCCAGTGCAAGCAATGCCAGATTTAAACTTCTACCAGACTCAAACTCCTACAATGGAAAGCTCAGATTCCATGTGGAGATACTTGACACAGATATAATTTACATGATATAGAGTTGTACGACTGCTAGGAAATATGGAAAAGAAGTGATGCGAAGACTACAAAGGGCGTTATTCCCCAGAACAATGCCTACTGGGACTGCCCCCTATTCCCAAGAAAGGGAAACTGAAAGATACATTTGTGGCTCTGGGACTGATGACAGCAAAAAGATGCATAGCAATACACTGGACTCAGAAGGGAGGTCCAGAGATAAAGAATTGTGTGACAAACTTAGGAGAATGGGTGCTAACATAAAACAAGTGATTGTGCATGGTCCTCCCAGATGACAAACTATGAGATGATTTATAAAAAACAGGCAGAATTACAGAAGATACCCTTCACTTGGATGAGGATACTGGTTCCCAAGAAGAAACCCAACATACGGAGACAAGAACCAGCTGAACACCTGATTGAGGGTGTAGAACTATGCTTTAATATGACCCTGAAAGACACCATGAAAGAGATAAATATTTAATTGTGGAGGCCCAATAAAATGAGTGATCATACTGCACGCACATTTGTTTAAGAAGCAGGTTAAATCATCAAGCAAAAAATCAATAAAATAGTTTTTAAAAAAGCAGCACAATTCAGAACATTTGGATTGTTCCCAGAGCTCTATCGTGACATACTATTTATCTTCCAGAGAGAGTTCTTTATATAATGCACTTGGTGCAGGTTACTGCTAAGACAAGTTGGCAAACCATGCAACCAACATAGATTGCTCACCGACAGAACACTGGGAGACAGTGGGCCAACATACGTTCCGAGTATGGGTGCCCAATAACAACCACAAGCAGAACCAGATTACAGGCATCAACTAGACAAGGGAAACATGCTCACTATATCACACCCCTCATCAAACATGCCCACACCAAAAAAAGGCGAAACAGGAAATAGTGGGTATGGTTTGTTTAGCTGTTTTTTCAAGGCTCTGGGTTTCTTGGGTAGGGGGTAGAGATTTTAACATAAGGCCAGTGTCTTTGCATACTTGTGTGTGTTGGCAAAATGAACAAGCTGTATCCTATGCATGTGCTGTGCTAATGCTCATTTGTAGCCAGCTCATTTTACTCACGCTCGTTATAGCTAACATCTATGGAAGATAATTTCACCTTGTAAAAAGACAGCCTTGCATTGACTACACCGTGCATTATAATTTGACCACACAGCCTGCAGAACAATACAATGGGAAGTGAATTTAAGGATAAAGGACATCTGTGCTTAATGCTCATTAGTGTAAGACAAATGCCTGAGCTGCTTATGAAGTGTTACTGAAGGCAACATGAGCATTAGGAGAAACTCCAATAGTTCAGCAAACAAGATTCCGGATGTTCTTTTGGTTTTTTAGGTCTTGGCTAGATCAAAGAGAAGTGCTGTGTTCAATCTGTGAGCTTCAGCCCTCTCATATTCTTCCCATTTGCTCGCTCCATCTTTACTCCAAATCCTTTGTCCTCGTTTGTCCATGGCATGAATGCGTCATACCTGTTCCTGTGTTTGGCAGTCCCTCAAAGAATAGACCAGGGCACAAGTCTGAATTACATGGCGTCCACCCACTCTTTTCACAGGATGGACTCCGCCCCCCCCCCCCCCTTGCTAAGACGTTGGGCACCACAGAAATATATTGATCTTGTCCCAGTGTAATTTTGAAACACCAGTACATGTTCATCAGCTCCTGCACGTTGTCTCCTTTCGATTCCCAGCAGCAAAGCGCAGGCAGGGAGGGTGCTTTTTTGTCCTCCTCCAGCTGTGCAGCGATAAAGTCAGAAGTTAAGGGGCCATCAGGCCGCATTTTGATTGAGTGTGGAACTGGAGGCATCCTGGAACCTCACAAATGCTAATACACCGGGGAGAAAACAAAAGCACACAGCTTGTTATCTCTTCACAGTTACTTAAGAGATGCATGTGTTTTGCTTTGTTGCATATAAGTGCATGCACTGTAAGAATGTCAGATGGGTTGGTCTGTCTCAGTATTTACACAAATAACAATTTTAATAGCACTTTTTGTATTTCTTTTATAGCACTACTCATCCCAGTGCAGAGTGTTAGAGAACTTTACATAGCATACACATTATCCATTCCAAATAAATCATGTAAGTGTGTAAATTAATGTGCAATATGTGTTGCATGAGACAGTCAGGGTTACAAGGTGTAGGAGTCAAATACAATTCATATCTCACTGTGATCTACTAGAAGGATTACTATTTATTAACTGCAAGTAACAAAAGGATCTCTGTGTTCATAGCAGTAATCCACTTACCTATCTACATAAAATACAAATCTGTGATCTGCATGTAACATAATATGCTTTCCAGGCGACAACTTTCAAAATAAACATATTTTATTGCATTTTCAGTTGGCATATGTTATAACATACACATATCAGAGCCTCACTTCCAATGAGGTCACTTCCTGTAATGCTCCGTGGAATGTCACGCGTCGTGACGTCATGTGCTTTGATAGCACTCGTCATGGTTTCACTTGCATACTGCCTGACATGGTCGGTCCCCCAACTTCTTTTTTTAGGACTTGTGCCCTGGAATGGACCAAGTACTTGTGTCCATCCACTGCTCCTGTTTTGGCAGCTTCTTATTTCTTTGTCTTGGAGCACTCCATACCCGTGATTTTGTGTTTCACTCGCTTCATCTCCTGTGTTTTTATTTTTACGGCAGTTTTATATAGGGCGAACACCACCCAAAGGTATTATTGGAGTGGTTTACATGAGCACCACTTACTTTACACAAGGACCCATCCAAGCACCCTTCCAAGTCTATACGGGCACATACGGTTGTCATATCAAAGCAGGCAGACATATTTATAAAGCAAACATACAGCTCACTTCGCTGACTTGCATATATTCTTTGTGGCCAAAGGGATACAGAGAACCCACCCTGATTTATTGATCATGTTTCTTTTTTTAAATGCAGTTTATTATGTTCTTTTGGCCAAAGGGATACATAGAACCTACCCTGGTTTATTGATCATGTTTCTTTTTTCAAATGCAGTTTTATATAGCGCAGACACCACCCGAAGGAATTATTGGAGCGCTTTACATGAGGAGCAGTTACTTTACATTAGGACATATTCATTTTTGTGGGCACAGGGAGATTAAGTGATTTGCACAGGGTCACAGGATGTTGAGACGATGACGAGACTCGTACCCAGTTTCCCAGCTCCATAGTCGGCAGCTCTGGCCTTAATGCCATCCCTCGCCTCCTGTTGCCTTGAAGTGGCAGTAATGGTTCCATTAAACACCTTTGTTCATGCTCTTAGCGTTTAGAAGAAGCAGGAAATAGAAGATATTTAGATTAATAGTCCTGGCCTTTTGATATAACACCGTAAAAAAATATATATATTTTTGATCTGGTTTTTGTAGAAAAGTAATTTAGCTTGGGTAGACATTGCTAATCCTGGCAGAATTTTTCTGGACGGCATTTATAAAAATGGATGATGTGTTGCAGTGATGATGTTATATTTCAGGAACCATATACTTCATTTTGGTATCCAAACATAGGTTTTGGGGTCAAGTAGTCTTATAGAGACAGAAAAAACTCCTCAGAGCAACCCTCCCATCATTTTCCGGAATGGCGACTCTATAATGATGTGTTTTAGCAATCGTATCGGTAATTTATTTTAATATTGTTTTTGTTTCAGGTCTTCCGTTGATTCAAATTCGTAAAGATGAGTGAAGCAGGTGTTTGCAGATGATCTTTACCTCCTGACAGGGTTTTGCTAACTACAAAATCTGAGAACTCCTTCGACAAAGTAAAATGTGTCATATGCCAAACTAATCCGAAAGAAAAGCTAACATCAACTACAGGTACGCAGAAGAGAGTTCGCGATGCTGCAGAAATATGGCAAGACGAAGTTCACAAAAGTTTGAAACTGATGGGTGAGGAGGATCAAATATTTGATCATTGTAACAACAAGTGCTACAAGTCATATAAAATGGAAAAAAGCCTTAAAACAATTTGTAAAAAAAATAACAGATACCAGTGAATCACAACAAGAATCCAAGTCTTCTGAGAAAGCAACAACAACCAAATCCATGGCCTATCCACTTAGAAGATCGATGGCTACCCCTCGTCCACCTACAACAACTGATCAGAAAGCAGAGGATCTCAGTGTGTTATCCGTGGTTTAGCCAGAACAAGGGCCAAAGGGATTGATGAAATAACAGAGTACAGAGTATTAGTCTCAAAGGGCAAACATGTTTTTATCTGCAGCTAGTTTCTTCCAAGAAGAAGTTTTCAGCCGAGTAGCTGATCTAAACTAAAATATGAATGTACAATGATCTCCCAACAGCAACATAGCCCCCAGCCTTCAGTTAAGTTTGCACAAGTTTTAAAGCCTCTCTTGAGTGCTGGCTACGGGTTCACAGTGAGATCAGAGAAATAATGGTCAACATTGATGAGACTGGATTGATACATAATAATGAAATTAAGATTATTCTGGTGAGAATGTATAATGGCAGAATTCGTTTTTGCCAGTCTTAACAAAAAGAATGAGGCACTTATAGTGTTCTCAGCGGATTTGACTCTTGAAGTTCTTGCTGCCAAAATATGATCACAGGATGCAGTAAAGTTAGCAGGAACCATTATAAGAAACGCCCTGAAAGATTTCGATTTTGAACTTGATGTTTCACTAATGTTTAACTGATGTTTGACTAAGTTTTGTGATGCCCCAGAGCTCCACAAATAATGGGAGTCAGGAAGATTGCCTGATGTTGTCTTAATATGTGTTTACATCATTGTTTAATATCAGCAAAGCAAAACTGTTTCAAACTAAAGTTCTTGAGTTCGGAACAGAAGCCGACAACATTGATGATAGCTTGGAAGATATAAGCGAAGAAGTGGAAGCCAATCCCCTGAACTGCCAGGCTTCTGCTGTGTAAATGTACTGTCTTTTCCAAATCAGAATTACATCACGGCAAAAAGAAAGCTCTGCTACACTTGATGACTGCCCACGCAGTCTATGGCAAGTGCAAAAGTAGAGAGCTAATCACTTCCATGAATAGGATTGGTGTATCAAAACGTTATGATGATATAGTACGGAGCAGGAGCTTCTTAGCAGCTCATGCTGTAAAATCTTGTGAATCCAACAGCACACCACTACCAAGTCACTTTACCAGGAAAGGATCTACAATTGCTGCCCTTGATAATTTTGATAATGCAGACAGCTCTTCTTTGTCTGGAACAATTAGCACACATTCAGGACTGTACCAATGAAGTAGCTGCGGCAAAACAAGCAGTGTCAGCTATAGGCATAAGCAAACTAAACTGTAAACTTATAACCCATCTGCTTTGCCAAAGTGTGCAAAATCACTACAAGCCATCAACACGTCCCAGTCTACCAGAAAGTTTCAAAGTGTCCTGAGGACATGGATCTTCTTCTACCTGATGCTGCTGTCTGCAAAGCTGAGTTAGCTGAATTTATCATATCCCTTATTTGGCTGGACTGAATGATGATGAAAAGCCAGTTCCTCCGTGGGCCGGAATTAATGCTCTGATCTCCTAGAATACCGTCCCACTGAAGAAGTTTGGGTTTTTACCTGTAATACCATCTCCACTCACAAACTGCAACAGCATACGCAGCTCTAAAAAATTTCCAAAATGTACTTTCTCAGTTTGAATACCAGTCTATCCTGCCAATTTTCTGCGATTTAGGGGTTTTCTGTATTGTAGCTGATGTTTTTATGAGCAATCCAGTAGTTTGTGTTGATCTTTATCCAATGATGGATTTTTTGCACTTAACAAAAGTTGCGTTGCGGTGTGCAGGAAGTTATCTCAGTGGATGTGGCAAAGACGATGCACTTGTTGAGGCTGACATCTTTTGAAGCAAAATTGTCCACTAAGAATTGAGCGAAACTCATTATGTTCATTTGTTACAAGGTATGCTCATCATATCTGAGTCTATAGAAAGATTGTGTTGGAATGCTTTCTGGAACAAGAATGACAAATTAGGTTTTGCATATCTTATCTCAGAAGTGAACATGGGACAGGGAGCACTTCATTCAAAAGACATAATGTAAAGCCAGTCAATGTTCAATACACTCAGTTCAAAATCAGAAAACTAAGTTCGTAAAGTGTGTCAAAGGATGTGAAGAAAAATCACAACTTTGCAAGTACAAGGGAAATGTTCTACACATGATAGCTGTAGTGAAAAACTTGGTACATGCTGATCGGGAAGGTGATTGGGAGCTGCATGTGAAGACTGGAGTCACTGATTACTGTGTTTCACGAATTCGATTGAATGAAGTACCTGAGATATGGGTCCTGGTATTTGGAAAGAGTAAAGAAGCTAGAGGTGAAAAAACCATACATCTACGTAAAATGCATCCAAAGACATTTTGTGATGAAAGACAGAGGGAAGGTTCAATGAAACTGGAACAGACTATCCAGAGATTATAGAAAAGTTCCAAGGGAATTGTTTGTCAGACAAGCAAAAGTGAATATGTTTTTCAATGGCCGCTAGTTTACCATGAAGTCCTTTCTATTTGCAGTGTTTTCAGAGATGACAAATTCGAAATTAATGGACTATCGTAAAACTGTTCCTCACCGTGAACTTGTGGGAATGAGAGGGGAACGTTTTAATAAACATGCTGACAGCCTTCTTCTTTTAATGCAGCGGCAAGTAAACCCCTGTGAAATGACTGATCCTGTTCGACTAAACAACTTTGTGACCAAACAATATGTGGATAAAGATCTAAAGACACGTGTAGCGATGGTGTATCGCTTTAAGTAGGCTCGTGAGTAGGAATGGAACCTACACCTGTAATAAGAATGTTATGGGATGAGGGTCTATTCTAACTGAGTGTCCGTTGTGCTGGATGAGCTGCTGGTCTCTGGCTGTACTCAGTAACTTGGAATAAACATTGGAGCTGTCACTTTAATCCTCGTATGATTCCTCCTTTCCTGACTGAAGTGTGGAACGTCACTACACAATTTTTGCGACGTTTTGGGATCGTCTAAAAAAAAACATTTTAAAGCTGGATGAAGGAAAAAGAAGCAAGCAAGCGGCATAAACGACCGTATCCTCGAGTTGAGTGGAAGGAAAAGACGAAGCAAGTAAGCGATAATAACGGCTGTATCCTGGAGCTGATCGACTGGTGCATCGTTATCACCTTGAATCAGCAGAGGAGGCTGAACCGACATAATTTTTTCTCTCTCGCATTTCAACTTTGGGAACGTGGAGTTCTATGCGTTTCGTTTTTGCCTAGATGTGATCCCCTGACGACCTCGTATGCTGCGGTAAGCTTATTTTACAAGTTTCAAGACTGTGAAATAAATCAAACGCTTAACTCACATTTGAATGTCGCTACTAACGTTGGTGAGCTCCGCGAGTCCATTCCCTCGCGCTCGATCGGCATCCGCATCTCGACGTGTGACTGGCAAAGCGTACGTCACCACATTACGTGGTTAAACGCTCACAGGACACCGTCGGCAAGCGAGTCTGTTGCCATGACAACGTCTCACGAACGGAGTTAGATAACGTAGTGAAGCTTACGGCTCAAGGTATTATTTTGACGAGGAGTCTATTTTGCAAGCACTTTGAGGTGAGCAAGAGGGGATAAATTCATTTAAAACAAAAGAAAATAATAACGAGTTATCCTCGTGAACATAGGGGATGTGAACCTATTTTGTTAACATTTAAGCAGCTCATTTTTCTCTTCGCTGAGTACACCAGGGAGCTTTCTTGAAGTGGTGATTTACTATGTCACAGCATTGACAACTTGAGGTGGTGATTTTGTTTTTCTTTCTTCTGTAAATACCAGAGGAACAGTCTGGAAGTTGTGTAGAGTCACAAGCTTACAGGATTTGGGGATTCATTAATTTACATTTTGTGATTTGTCGTTGCCTTACTTTTCAACAAAATGCCGACCGACACATCATCTTCGGACACGAGAAATGCCGCTTCTGGCGATAGAATTTTTGCAAACCCACACATAAATTCGGCAAAAGAATTTTTATCAACTCCAGGCGAACCAGTGGTAACATGGTTAGTTTGGAAGGAGTACTTCATCAACTATATTGCGAATCTAGAGGACATTAGCGGAACATTCTCTCCTGAAAGGAAGAAAAGGATGTTGATGTATTCATTAGGCCCCGAAGGTTTACGGATTTTTAATGAAATGGTTAAGGTTGAAAGATCAGAGGGGGACGCAGACGTTTTTAAATCGGCCATATTAGATCTGGATGATTATTTTTCTCCTTCTGTATGTATTGCTGTTACTAGACATGCTTTCTTCCACAGGAAACAAGATAAACAGGAAACTATAGAGGAATATGTTTCTGTGCTAAGGAAATTAGCGAGTAAGTGCAGGTTTGCTCAACTGCATGACGAGCTTATCCGTGACCAGGTTGTAATGTACACTAAGAATAAGTCACTACAAGATAAATTGTGGATTGAAGGAGAAAGTTGTCTTAAAGACATAATTGCTATTGTTAAGAAAGGTGAGCTTTCAGAGAGGTGTGCGAAAGCCACGCTGTCGAATGACAAAACGACCACTAGTGATGTCGTGGGTAAAGTAAGTGAAAAGAAAAATGTGTACAAAAATAACGGTAACACGAGGTTCGATAAAGGCAAATCAGACTTCACTACAAAAAAAATGGATAATGTTGATAATAGAAGGTCGGGAAATCTGATTTGTTACAGATGTGGTAGTTATTCACACTCTGCAGGCTATGAGAAGTGTCCTGCAAAGTCGGCTAAGTGCTTAGAGTGCGGGCTAATTGGACATTTCTCTAGAGTTTGCAGAGATTAATTTGAAGGTACTGGTCATATTGTTCAAGAACTTAACAGCAAATTGGAGGAAGCTGACCTTTGCGTTGTGCCACATGTTTAGTGGGATGTTCCAAATGGTTCCAATCGAGTCATTATACTGTCAAATGACATAGATGGCATTATTGTGCTACTTACATTTATTCCAATGTTCATAAGTCAAGAATTGTCAGAGTTATAGATACATAATGGAACAGGCGAGTAAAGACACTTAAATTCTGCTTCATATGCTGTCCAAGAAACTTGAACCAGAGATGCCCATTGTTCTTGTCAAGGCACATATTCTTATGGGGAAGACACTATAAGCAAAACTGGAACAAAGCTTTGAGCTTTAACTGCTTAACCTGTAAACCTGTAAAAAGATTTGCTGAGACAGAAGAAGAATGTGTCTTTAAAGATGTACAAAACTACCTTGTGCGTGTGTGGAAAACGAGTTCTGACAGTCACACATTTGACGATCTTCGGTACAGTGAGCTCAAGAGATCAGTCCCACTAAGTGACCTTCCACAAATGTCATATTCTGTGTGTGGACCCATTAAAAGAGCATTCTACTTGATCAGAAGATGTGTAAATGTTTTGTATCATGCCTATGTAGAAAAAAATCAGTGTGAATTTAGTTGCAAAGATATTAATGGGGTGCTAAAACCTACGAAATTTCTCAAGCCTCTACCCGCAGAACTTACACATACATGTTCTTTCAAAACCTGTGCTACGAAACGATATCCCTGTCGATAATCTCTTCTCAAATGTTCAACATTCCGCAAATGTACCGCGAGCAATTGCAGAAACAAATAAATACAGTGAACTATGAAAATGTGTCTAAAATAGGAGTGATATTCAAGCTTCATTGGAAACTTTCTCTCTTCTAACCCCTTTACCAGTCATTCTGCACTTAAATAAAAACACTATTCAGCATCTAAGAGAGCAAGCCAAGCTCAGGTCCATTAACAACATAACAACTGAGACTTGACAGACAACTATTTTACCAAAGGTACACAGTATACACAAATAAGCTGAATCGTTACCATTAATAAACGCTTAGTCAATATATTTGAGTAGAAGTTGAAAATAAAAAAAGTTTCACAAAAAATAACAAAAAGTTCCAGAGCCCACAAACATGAACACATGGTCATCAGCTAATGGAACATGGCCCTCATGTCCTGTCACCCTGTGCCCAGGGCCTACCCAAAGCTATATCGCTGCTCTAGTTTTGAACAGTTTTTCTCCCATCCTCACCCATATTAGTGAGTGGGGAGCTGTGCATAGGGTATACAGATTCTTGTGACAATATTTTGGTTGAGCTTTGAGGGTTGTTTTACTATAAGTTAAGCATTGGAATAATGATCGCCTCCTCTGTTCTTTCCCTAAAGTCTAGCCACTTGTGTTTAGTGTGATGGTCGGCAAGGGGAAGCACGTAGCGCAGCTGGATTGCCATGGGCTCCAATACATATCAGCAAAATGTGACCCACCCTGGTTGTCAACTGCAGTGTCTCACATACCCCCACTGAGGCTTTGCCTCTGTGCTAACATCTTAACTCAGAGTTCTTCAATCTGTGGGGCGTGTCCCCCTGGGGGGGGGAGGGGTGCAACACCATCTCAGGGGGGGCGCACACTCCACTCTAATCAAGTCTTCTTAGAGATCTCCGGAATGGTTGGAGGGGGGCAAGGAGGGGAAATCGATGGGGCACGTTGTGCCCATGCTTTTGTCTTGTTAACTATCCCAGGAGGGGGTTAATTCATAGAGCTGAAATGCTTTGGTTGCTAAAACCGAAATCAAGTAACAGACATTCATTTCAGCTGCAGTGGGAGGAAAGTAGTCTCTTCTGCTATGAAACCAAACGCAATAGCAGAGGAGACTTCTCCCACTGCAGCTGAAATGACTGTCTGTTGGTTTGCTTTCAGTTTAAGCAGAGGAGACATCCTGCCTCCCACTGTAGCTGAAGCATTTCAGCTCTATGAATTAACCCCTTCCTGGGAGGGTTATCTTTTCTCTGAAAAACTACACAGACAGTCGCGCAAAATGGCAGCGAGCCATGTGTTGTTTAAACAGCCTGCATATTGCTTGCTTGTCTTGACACTAAATATGGTTATAAATAAAGAAGTATGTATTAATTTTAGGGGTGGGCGGAATTTGCGAAATTCACTTTCGCAAACTATCGCAAAAATTTTAAAAATCTCCGCAAGCACGCGGAAATATCGCGAAGACACGGAAGTTTTTTTCCCGTCCGTTCGCGGGATTTTCTGCGTGATCGCGGCTCGCCAACTTACCCATGTGGATGCTCACGGGCGCGGCCATCTTGCTTTCACTTGTCCCTCCCACTCGCGTTCGATATGACGTGCCCGCGTCCTCACGCTCTCGCTCACGGTGGAGAATGACGTGTTCGAGATCTCAATCATCTCATACTCTCGCGGTGCATGATCGCGAGAAGAAAGACGTGATCGAGCGACGAATGACGTGATCGTGCGACAAATGACATTAATGCGGGCGCGAACTGTCGCGAGACAGCACAAATGGCTACCAACAATCCAACATCTCGTGGAGAACGCGACCGGATCGGGAAAACTTGTCGGCGAATGCAGGGATTCAGGTAAGGCGATCGCGCGCACGTGAGAATGTGTTTTTTTACAGCGCGAGCAAGAAAAAAAATTCCCGTAAGATGCGGATTGCGGAATTTTGACATTTTCGCGCTCTTCGCGGAACGCGAAAATGTCAAATTATCGCAATTTCCGCGAGCGGAACGGAATTTTCGCCCAGGCCTAATTAATTTGTAATCTGACTTTTTTGTCTTTGTGCCCTTTTCTTATCAGTCATAGATCATTCAGGCAGTCCTAGAAACCAATTAAAAGTTATTTCTATTCATATTTGCTGTTCAAAGTATGCACAGACAAGTGCTGGAATACAGCTTTAGGTGACTGCTTATTTTTGTACCGCCTGTGACATCAAAATAATGAGTTGGCAACCCTAATCACAAGACTGGGAGTTTGTTGCAGGATCAGCACATTATTTATATCCTCCTCCCTGATCCCTGGTTACTGCCATAATAGCAATAGTTTAATATATTTAAAACCCTACGCTGCCGTCAATAACATACTTAGTTACTTCAAGTGTCTGGGATTGCACCTTGCATTCAGACAACTCACTCCTCATTCTCGCCCTTCACTTTCACTCTCACCCTGCACTCACAGCGATCACAATGCACTCACACTGATCCAGATGCACTCACACCATTCACCCACTTACCCTGCACTCACAGTGATCACTCTGCGCTCACAATGCACTTGCGCTGTTCACCCTGTACCTTACCCTGCAGTCACAGGAGCAAACTACATAGCCTGCACTCATGTGACACTTCACTCACCTGTCCGCCTCACTGCTCAATCTGCAATCTCACTCCAATAAGCCCACCACTAACCATACATTAATTCGCCCCACTCTACACTTACATCCGCACCCAAATTCATATCGTCACCTCACTCACCCTGCAGTCACTCCTCTTAACCTACTCTCACACTGTTGCATGGCTCACTGTGCACTCATGTGCACTCCTGCCACCCACACAGAGCAGAGGTTAAATGTGCCTGCTACAAAGAACGTGTACCATGCAGATCAAAGAACTGAGTGTGAGTAAACAATGAGCAGTGCTATAAAAAAAAATGAAATGTTTGCCAGAAAGGTGCTATACAGAGATGACGTGCATCGTTGGTAAGTGGTAGTTAGGGAATTCATGGAGAAGGAGGTAATGGGGGAGGGAGCGCCAAAAAAGACTGCTTCACTGTGTGCTACAAGTGCTAGGGCCAGCCTGGCTTGGAGTGTTAGACCCCACCCAAAGTTCGGGTCTAGTTGCGTCCCTGTACTCCAGTATGGGCATGTCGTGCCCCATCAAGGTTTTTGTCCTAAATTACAAAAGGACACATTTACATACACGACAATCCAGCCTTCCAGGGTGCCCCTTGATAGAGACAGCACTGTTTTTGCCCTGATGGCCTGGAATAATTCCTAAACAGATTTTTGTAAATAATGTTTTGTTTCATTTCTTTTTAATGTAATTGATGTGAGGGAGTCTATTACTATTTGCAGAGAAATTTGTTTGTTTCATGCAACAACCATAACAAAGTTTATTTTAAATCCAAGCGGGTCCTCACATATGAGAAATTGGAGAATATCACAGATATTATTTGCTGTAAAATTAGTAGGCTACTGCTTTGTTACAACAGTAAAAACACATCACAATCTCTGAATATTAGATGTAAACGCTTTTAGAATTTCGACCATAGTGCCTGTGCACGGTTAGTAGCCTGGCTAAAGAGGGTATGGCAGAGCTGAAAGCAAATCATTTCAACTCAAAGCTGTACTGAACAAGGACCCCCAAAATATTTTTGGCGCAGGGCACCCAAAATCCTTAACATGTCCCTTCCACCACAAAGTCTGTCAGACAACATTGCTCTGAAGTAAAATAGACAACATCATTAATTTATTATTAGCCCAACATGTCCTAAACCCTCACTGCTTCAGGCAAGCAACTTATTGTAACACCACTAAGGAGTTCTCAATTAGGTTTTCGTTCCGCGCTCTCTCTGTGGACTTTCAACTTTGTGTTCGGATCCATAACTGGTTGGTGGGCAATTATCCCATTATAATGATTTCTGGAGAAGATTTGTTTATTGAGTACCAGCTCTGAGCTAGGGAGGGCTTGAAAAATCTGACAACACTGTCTCCCTTGGAGTCCCTGTTTTGGCTGCAAATGTCTGCAAAATATTCAGCTTTGAGAGAAACTGCTATCAAAACTCTCTTGCCTTTCAGCTCCTTCTATTTATGTGAGATTGGGTTCAAAGCACTTGCAGTATTAAAGACTAAGTACCGTTTAAGACTGGATGTAGAGCACAACCTGAGGATGGCAGTAGCAAAAATCCATCCACATATTGACCGTCTCTGTGGCGAAAAACAGGCACACCTGTCACATTTATGTTGGTGGTGTTATTATCAATCTATGTCATGGGTAAAACAAAGCGTCCTAGTAAAAACAATTTGTGCACATTTTATCTTGGAAAATGGTGTTTGAGCTGTGTAATAAGCCTCTGTCATTTCACCACACCCACTCACAAACCTGTAGTTTACTAAACACTCTTATTGTGTACAACAATATTTGCTGGATATGGCCCGGGATATGCGCGTGGCGGTCGATTATGTAGTGTACCAGATTCCAGAAATTTCTGTCAGGTGGTGAGGGGGGCCCAACATCCCAAAACAATCAGCTGGGGGTGGCTCAACCTATAAAAGTTTGAAGACCTCTGTCTTAACTGTACTGATTGCACCTGTGACAACACTCACCTCACATAACTCTGTGGAAGCTGATCCGGTAATCTCCTCCACAGAAGTCCTGTAGCACAGAGATTGCATCTTTTCCTCTATGTTCATAAACTTTAAGAAAGATGGAACAGAATTTCCTGCCCAAAACTCATCTAATATAGCTGAGAGTTTACATTGAAGGTACCGAATAGGGAAATTAAAAAATTACATTGGTCATACAGTTTCACTGGCTTGTAGTACAGCCTCTCAGAATCCAGGTACTTTCCATGGCTAGACTGCTGACATTTTCCTTAGGTTATACTGTCAGATTTGTTTTCCATCGTATTAAAATAATTTGTTCATGGCAGAGTACAAAAATTGGGCTTTCAAAACTACTGAAATATATTGAGAACTGTTTGTTATTAGCTTTTCAAATCTTTGTTAGGAACAACTTCATACCCTGCAGCCTTTCATTTCACACTTCTACACCAGGTCAGACAGTTCACTTTACAAAATCCTGGAACTCTGCAGTTATAGAAAGAAAAGTAATTGTAAACTAACATCTGACCGCTGTCAAAGTAGACAGAGCAAATGTGAAAAGATAAAAACAAGATTTAAAGGCATGTTTATTGCTCCTTCACTTTCTGACTAAACTGAACACCTGTTCTTTGTCAACTTACCAGAATGGGCGAGTAGGTCCTAAATATAGCTCGACCTGATAAAATCTGACTCGCCATAGCCAGTAGGTGAGTAGATTTTTCAAGGCCTGAAACTGGCCACAAAAGATGCAGGACGCAGGCTTATTTGCCAGTCTGCAGATATGAATTTAGTAAGGACTCAGCTTATCAATGAGTATGCAGACCAGGTGAACCTTTGTTCATTGGAGGACTCTGGGCCTACTACTGTAACAACTAGCTTTACAGATTTAACATTGGCATTAGGGATATGTGTTCGAGGTCCATACAGAGTAAATCAAGACACAGTAAGTCATTGTTGGACAAAGTCCACAGGTGTACCAATGTTAAGTGTCTCTGGGTACTGAAGCAATCTCTGAGGGATCAGGAGACAATTAGTGCTTATAACATTGGCCATAAAAAAGTAAGTCAGAGCTTAGGGACGAGAAGTGGGAACACCTTGCAGCTGCCTGCCAGTCTAAGGAAACCAAGGCATTGTGGAAGGCAGACCATGTGGGTTTCGCCCCAGGAATCTCCCCAGACAAAGTGAGTGCCCATATTGGCCCCGAAAGCTGAATACAGCACTTCAGTTCAATTTATCAATCCAGCACCCCTAGTTCTGAGGAAGGACTGCTAAATGCCCTGTTACTCCTGAGTATTAACTTTTCTGTGGATGAGGTGTCCAAAGTCATCCTTAATAGCGCTTCTAAAAAGGCTCCTGGACTGGACGGGGAACCCATGAATATATTCAAGGTAAACCCAGGGCTGTGGTCACCTCTACACTCTAATGTCATCAACTCTGCTTGCAAGGCTGGTGTCCCACACTCTTTACCTAAGTACATAATTGACCCAGTCTTTAAAAAGGGAAATATGCATGACCCCAAGTGCTACCAGTCTCACTTCTTAAATGTGTTACTAAAATTATTGGGCGAATTGTACTGGAACGTTGGCTTCTGTGGACCTCTGAGAGAAATATCATCTCACCAGCACAATCTGGATTCAGGAAAGACCTTGGCACCTTTGAACAGTGTCTAAATCTCCATCTTCTAGTTTCCAAATACAAGTTTGCCAAGGGCAGCTCCCTACAGCCGGTGTTTATGGACCTAACAAACGCTTTTGACTCTTCGATCTAAATTGTGGGACATTTGAACTTCCATGGGCCTTGACCTGGTTGCTTTTTTACGGCACCTTTACTGGGATCTAATGGCATCTTTAAGGTTTGGGGATAATGGAGAGTGCTCTCTCACATTTTTGGTCAACCGGGGTGTGCGCCAGGGCAGCATCCTTGCCTTGTTCTTGTGAATGTGGGGGCAGATGTACCCCTGGTTTACAAAAACCAAAGCCGGCACTCTTATATGCAGATGATGCTGTGCTACTTGCTAGGACTGCTGATGGTTTAATGTTAATCTCTAGCTTTGTGGCCTTCATGAATAAACTCGACCTAAAAACTAACTTCTCAAAACATTCAATATGGTGTGTGGCCCAAAGAACACAAAAACACACTGTATATGCATTGGGGGAAGATCAATTGAAAAAAGTCAGTCACTTCCCTTATTTAGGGATGATATTTGATGATGCATGCACCTGGACTCCTTGTGATCGGGAGCAGGATAAATCGTTATTTGCATGTATTGGATTCCATTTTCTCACTAGCTGCCTCAATAGGGAGAAAACCAATCGCACCCATTCTTGAGATCTATACTAGAAAGTGCCTTTCTACCTTGACCTATGGTTCTGATGTCTAGGGCCTACAGGGATACTAGTAGGATACAAGTGGAGGAAAATAGAGTCTATAGGCGGGTCCTGAGAGTCCACCCATCAACTCATCACTTTGTAGTCCACCAGGAGCTAGTTCTGGAATTTGTGGAGGACCTATTAAACCTTGCACCGCTGTTGCTTTGGTGCTCAATCTGGTTAAATGAAGAGGCTGGCGTAAATATTGCAATTATCTTAGATTGCCTCTTCCTCACACGGCCCCAATATTCCCTGACTTAAATACATCAGGTAGACCGCTCTTGCCTTAGGCTGTCCGTACATATATGAGAAGCCAGAGAGTATCACAAAGATGGAAAAAAGCTGGGTCAAGGACTGCCTTTTATCACAAAGACGGACCCAGAAGGATGGCAAGGAAGTAATGAAACCTGACGTTAGAGTGCACTGCCTCCTCCAAACTACTGAACTGGTGGCTCCTTATTGGACTCTTGTGCAGAATATATGGGAACGAATGCTATTGATCCGCTTTAGATTAGGTTCCATTAGATGGCTCCTGTGTATTTACCCATGTGATGAGTCGTCCCCTCAGACCCACCAGCACTTTGTCTTTTTTGTAAGTACTACCTTTTTCTTACTGAATGGTTTTTACTCCCTTTACATCCATAAATACCTGTTCAGTAAGTGCAGAGTAGCTTTGAATTTCCCACAACAGCTAGAAGGTCATCAGACATGCAAGGCAGTTGCACTTTACCTGCGCATATCTATGATGTTCCAATGTTTATGTCTGCAGTCCATTTTTAATTCTGGATTTTAAAATTTTCTTATGGCGTTTGCAGGTTGCTTTGAAGTGCACTTTATATGGTAAAATATATTGTTAATTTTAAAATATTGTTAATGGCTCTCCTATATTTTTATTCAATACGTGCTGATCATATTCAATGTTTTTTTATCATCTTTTATTATGAGTGTAATCTCTTTTTATGAATTTACTTGTTTTTTAGGCCAAATGTAGTGTGTGCTTTAATAATGTATCTTTTATGATCTGCTTTCATGAGATTGAATAAAGAATATTTTAATTGAAAAACATACAATTATTAATAATATGTATTAATAATATTATTAGTTATAGAAGCGCCTTACAACCAGCAGGTTAATAATAAATAAAGTACAAGACACAAATTATCAATTAAAATTAAAAAAAATATGGTGCAAAAAATACGTTAGGATTATCCAAATTCATAAAAGAAGAGCGGTCAGGTTTTTAATAAAATCCATAAATGAATAATACTCGACAATAGACAATCGTGAAGATGAACAAGAATTCCAGGTGGTGTTTTTATAAGATAACTTTATGGAATTTAGGGATCTTTTGCCACAACACATCTCTGCTCCAGAATCCTCTAGGGCCACCAGTGATACCCTGAGATTTTTATCCCTGCAGTTACCTCCAGTACCGTCCAAAGTGCATCGTGCACCTTCACTGTACAAACAGGTTTCTTTTCTATTCCAAACTCTGTATGGCCCACCAGTTTTCAGATGTGCTTGTTCTTGTAGCAGTATGGCAGTCATCAGGCACTGTATCTCAAGGGTACCTCTGGTGCAGGAAACCCATCTCCATTCTCCCTGTTGAGGTCAAGGTCTTCCAGAACTTTTCCTACCCTGTTACACTCCTCAGGCGTAAGTCCGACTCTGGGACCCTAAGATGACAGACAGTATGTGATGGCCAGGGGCATAGCTTGGTCAGAAATATTGGGAGGTGTGAACTTCAGATCCTTCAACAATCACGCTGGAGTATCTTTAGAAAAGACATTAGATGAGAAGAAGGTGTGCACATTAGAAGCACTTAAAACACGTCATGTTTCAAACCAACATTTTATAAGACCTTCAAAACAGACACAAGAGAGAGAGTGTTTTTGTCTGTGTGCATGTGAAAATTCCAGGTGAAATCCAACAGACACCTCACCATACCCGACTAAAAGCACTTGTACCAAACTATTTACTACAGAATACATTTTTTAGGGGGGTGTAACATCCCATTACCAAGTCTCTGACCACTTTTTCCATTCTTACCACTTTTTCCATTCTTACCACCATTCACCTGCAGAGACAAATGAATCCTGGTGCTGGTTCAACCAGAACCCTCTTGTTTGTCGTAGCATCTCCTCCCCTCTTCTGCAGTCTCCTTGCAGGTGCTTCTTCTGATCTACTTAGATTAACCGCACCCCACTGTGCAGACATCTTCTCTGAACATGAATACACATCCTCCATCTTGTACAGTCCAAGAGAGATGATGTGAAGTTATCTCTGGGCATCCGCTCAACATTCTGTTATTCTGAGCAAACCATGTATTCTCCCTGTGCCTAAAAATGAATGTGATCTTGTGCAATGTAAGTGGGGCTCATGTAAAGTTCTCCAATGCCTTTGGTTGGAGTTCATGCTATATAAAAACACATTCTAGACACCGGACAAAGGAGAACTTCCTTCAGTAATATACTGCACTCAGCTTCTCAGTGCACTCGAGCAAAGTGTCCCTGTTGTCATTGCAGTCTCCCACAGGTGTTTACTCTCTCTGTGCTGCCTTGCAGTCTAAGATAGAGAAATGTATAGTATAAGAATTATGTCAAGACACATGGACCTTCATTCCGAGTGACCCAGAGTGTATCCCAGGTGGTGGAGGGTTTGTGGGAAACACCACTGTAAAACATTTCACTGTGTCCGGTGTCATGGGCATGGAATTACCGGGTCACTTTCTGCAGCTTGGGGTAGGGGCAACAAATGCTCCACCCAGCTCTTCTCAAACCTGCTTTGGCTGCCCCCTTTCACCAGCGCAGCCAACCTTCATAGTCCTCCAGCACTGATGTACCACCCCCCGAAAGCAGTTGGTAGATGGGTGTGCATTTGGGCCTGGTGTTTCTCCCACATGTAGATTTGGACACAGTATTTCAAATTGCTGTATCTGTGTTATTCCTCATTTTGGGGGAAATTACTTCTAACCCGTGGATTTAACTACGAGAATAATCCCTGGATCCCTGTACCTAGATCTGTGGAATTCATATTGAGGCCCAACAAAACAGATCTGTGGTAGGGCTAGAAAGGACAGGGCAAACGATAACGCAGAATGGAAGGTCAGTTTTGCTTCATTCCATCCCATCCTATTCACATGGCAATCAATGGCCATTTGGCAAATGTGGTTTGATTTATAATATGAAATACTAGAATGTTTAACCTGACAAAGAACATTATTTCATGTCCCAGATACAAATGGAGTGAACTTCAAAAGATAAACAGATGTTTCTGCTACCTTTTACTTTAAAGGTATCATTTGTAGATGAGATGACCAGATTTTGCAAAACATAATCTAAATCAAGGCAAGATGTTCTGTGTCATTTTTAGCTGAAAAGGTTTTAAAACTGAACAATGTGTAAGAAGATAAAAGGCAGTACAGCAGTGAAATGATCAGGCACTGGTCAGGGACCAGTCAGGCTGGGTTTCTGTGGAGATTTAATCTTTCAGAAAAAAAGTAATCTACATAAAACTATTTTACAGCATGAGCTGGCCTCCTATGCTAAAAATGTTTCTGTGGCTTTTACAGTATGAAGAAAGGCATTGAAGACATGTCTCAAGTCACCCAATGAGGGTTCTTCTTAGCAGTTAAAGACATTACTGGCACCAAAACAATGTTTTAAAAAAAAAAGCTAATGCAAGTGACCTCACAATGATCAATTACAAGTAATCCTCATTAAACTGAACCCAACTCTTTCTCACCAACGTCCATACTATAAAAGAGCGAGACAGCCAGTGGTGGTTTGTGAACTTTAAAAGTGGTGGGGCTTAACCCCAAATCATGAATTTGCCTGAGCGAGTGAGCATTTGCCAGATAAACTCCACTTCCTTGACCACGCACTGCAAAATGAATCAGATAAGTCATACTGGCACTGTGTTCGGAAAGTGTATCTAACCCTTGTTTTTGGCTAGAAAAAGGGATTTGATGAAGTGCGCCAAAAGCTGCATTTAAGTGGCTTTGATTTGGGCCTACCTGCAGGGCAAACCAGGACCAGCGAAGTGTAAATTGAGCCTGTCTGTATCCAAGGAGATTCTGTTCTTCAGGAACAGCTCACAGTATAAGTTAGCCATTTAATGTTACATCTGTGCTCTGATTGGTTCCTGTATCTGGTGTTTCAATTGGGCTTAGGGCTAGATTTCTTATTGGCTGATAGGTCTGGGGCTCTGATTAATCCCTGGGCCTAGGGTTTCTACTGGACTTAGGGTTTGCTCTCTAATTGGCTGCTGGGACTAGGGCTGTGATTGGCTGTAAGGACCTGATCTCCTAATGGTTCTAGGGCTTAGGGATAATGTTCTGATTGGATAGGGTTAGGGCTAGGGTTCCCATTGGCTGATGGTGTCACCTGACCACTAGGGCTATTTAAGCTTAGGGCGCTGGGCGTCTCAGCTCGGGCATCGAGGCTAAGGGCGGAGAGAACAAGGGCAGCTGCCTGTTTGAGCCTGTTATGACTCGTCGGGCCTAAGGCCAGAAATGCTGCTATTCTTTCCATTCAGCAGCAACCACCTTAAGCCAACCACATCCACAAACATAGTAGCACACTCGCAGCAAATGCACTTCACTCAAGTACTACAAACATAAACTAAGCACAATTCACCATCTCAATGACCAGCACAAACCAACACAAACCACACTTATACACTCTTCTACCCCAACTACCACACAGTGGCACCTCCACACTCTCACAGAACACCACTCTATCCTATACCACTAACAAATCCACACATCGCCAACACTACACAAATCCACACTGTACGTAACTATATCCCATCCAAAAACACACTCCCTGCTCATACAGAGCACCAGCTCTACCCTCTACTTACTTCTATCAGACCCCTTTCTATCATCACCAAACCTATACTCAGCCAGCCATCATTTCATCCACCAACACCCTCCTCCTCTTTTTACCCAAAAAACACAACCACATTCCACTCTACCACACATATTAACTCTTCCAGCAATCATATCTAACACACTCTTTTTTTTAATAATCAATTTTATTGGTTTTACGCAAAAACAAAGTGAAAACATGGTACGAACAGTACAGCATGAGTCTCAGCTTCGCAACATGTGGCATCCTGTAAGCAAACACCTTTGTGACAATATACATTTATGATTGCACTCGCACAGCCCCGGGAATGTTCTTGGGGAAATAAGGGTAATAATCAACTCAATATACCTAGCCATTTACCCCATACCCTGCGTTGCTTCGCCGGACAGCCTCTGGCTTCGTATAGAGGGAGTTCCTGCGCAGCACACCAGTCCACCCCCCTGCGCCATTTAGAGATTTTGGGTGGAGAGGGATTTTTCCAAGCCATCGCTATATCGCTTTTGGCCACTACCAGGGCGGTGCCAGGGAACGTCTTGTCTGCTCTTGACCCGTCCAACCCATCTGTGACGCCCAGTAATATATTCAGTGGGTTATGTGGGACTACCCATCCTAGAACCTCTGTGAGCTCAGTTTCAGGGGCATTCCAGTATAGAGTTATGGGTTGGTATGACCGTACCATGTGGAAGAAGTTTGCGTGTTCAGTCCCGCATCTTGTACTGGAGGGGCTCGAAGTGAGGCCTACCTTGTATAGGCGGGCGGGAGTGAGGTAGCAGGCGTGTAGATAGTATAGTTATACCAGGCGATGCCTGGCTGAGGTCGTAATGCTTCTGGGGGCCATCAGAGCATCTCTCCAATCCTCCTTCTCCAGAGGGCTCAGCCAAACCTCCCATCTGGCTTTCAGTGGGTCGAGGGATGTCGGACCATTATTTCTTAGAGAGCGATATATCCGTGAGACACCCCCTTTCTCTAAATTTTCCATTGTAATCTGAACTTCAAGGGGTCTGTGTTCTGGCAGGGATGTGCCCATTTGCAGTTGCTTGTCTAGGGCATGAAAAAGTTGCAGGTATCTGTAAAATTGGGATGGATGAAGTGAGTATCGGAGTTGCAGATCTGCAAAAGAGTGGATATGATCTCTGACCCACACGTCGCCAAGCAGGGTGATAATGATGAGGTCCCAGTTTTTAAATCCCTTTAAGCCATCCACCTCCCGCAACCATGTGCTGTGCCATAAGGGCGTTGGCTATGTCAGTTTGCCTTTTCATTGAGTGTGTTGCAGGGCGGTGCTCCATGCTAAGAGGATTGCACGGGTCACCGTGGGAAGATCTCTAGGAATGGGCGATCCATACATCATGGCTTCATTTCCTGGGAAACCCAATTCTTCAAGTTCGGTTCTGTATGCAGGGTCAGACCACCCCACATTAAACCAATCGTGTAGGACCAGATGGCAGGTTGCAAGATAATAGAGGTGTAGGTTGGTGAGCCCCATTCCGTCATCATGGGGAGGAATCTGGCAGCATGAGAGCGCCGAGACGCGTCCGACTGACGTTCCAGAGGAACTTTGTGATAAGGCTGTCTATATCTCTGAACCATGTACGTGGAAAGTGGAGCGGGGTATTCTGAATAATGTAGAGGAATCAGGGGAGGATCATCATTTTAAAGAGTGCTATCCTCCCCAGTGGATTAAGTGTCAGCTTTTGCCATTTTTGCAAGTCTAGTTTAGTTTTGGTGATTAGGGGAGTCACATTAAGTGTCCAGGCAAGTTCAGGGAGGAGAGCAATCCAAATCCCTAGGTATTTAAAGGATTGCCGTCTAATGGGGATAGTGGATTGCCAGTTAAAGCACTCACGTGTGAGATGCAGAGGGATTAAGGTCAATTTGGCAGGGTTCAGGTGCAAGCCTGAAGCTTATTCAGAGGAGTGCAATATTTGTAGGCATCTGGGACCAGATCGGGCCGGGTCTGCGAGATACAGCAGGACGTCGTCAGCACAGAGTGCAATTTTATTCTCGTGTGATCCCACCCAGTTCCAGCCCTGGACATGGTTGTCCGATCTGACTAAATTTGCCAGGAGTTTCATCATGGAAAGGAGGGGGGAGAGCGGGCAACCCTGCCGCATTCCCCGTCTGATCTGAAAGGTCTGTGAGAGGATTCCATTAACCAGCACCCGTGCCGTTGGCTTGGAGTAAAGAATGTGAATAATGCAAAGAAATTTAGGGCTCATGCCCACGGGCAGCAAGACGTCCCCCAGGTAACTCCAGTCAACTGAGTCAAAAGCTTTCTCAAAGTCAACTAGGAGGAGTGCCAAGTATGGGGTAAGCCGTTGGCGATTAGCTAAAGCCAAGTGTAAACGCCTCAGACAGTGTCTGGGTCTGCGTGCAGGCATAAAATTACACTGATCGGGATGGACTAGCCTCTCAAGGTGTGGCTTAAGACGATGCGCCAGGATTGTGGCGTATATTTTTTACTTCTGTGTTAATTAAGGATATGGGTCTGTAGTCAGCACAGGCTGATGAGGGCGGTTGTATCAGTCTCCGGGGTGAAGGAACCCTTTCCTATAGCTTCTTCATACAGGGTCGCAAGATGAGGGACAAGCATGTCGCGGTAGGCCGAGTAATATTCTTGCAGGAAGCCATCTGGGCCAGGAGTTTTACCAGCCGCAACCAGCGACAGAGCGCCTTGTATTTCCTTGCATGTGATCGGGTTCTCCATACCGTCGGAGGCAGTCTCGGCAACCCTTGGAAGATGAAGGTCCCCCCGAGCAACCAACTCCATCAGTGAAGACTCTGGTTTCCGGGCGGAGTACAGGTTGGAGTAGTAGCCTGCAAAGGTTAGGGCCATCGCTTGGGGAGAGCGGTGAATGGTGCCTCTTGAATCGCGGACCTCCGGGATGATTCGGTTTGCTTGGGGGTATGACACCAGTCTGTAACACAAACACTCTTAACTCTTTACCAACCACTCTCACATACTAGATACTCTCCTTTCCAAAACACCACCACCCCTTTACCTTTCAGCTTCCACTCACCAACAAAACTTTACATAAACATATTTCCCAGAAAACAACTAAATCATCGTCTCCTCTCACTACTCAAAATTAAAACATAACACACACACCAGCACAACAAAATCTCACACACATGCTACCTCGTAATACTTTCAGTCACAAACTAGAAACATACACCCACTACACAATGCACACCCTCAACCAACTCTACTGCCAAGCTTTCTCTCTTCCCCCACACCTAACAGATATACAGCAACACAGCAACTCTTTCACTGCCTCTCATCCATTGGACCATTTTGAACCTTGTAACATGACCCACATGCTGCACCACCACCCCTAACTCATACAGCTTCCACCCAAAACAGATGAAAACCAAATAAACAACATGCCGCTCTTTACAACTTCACATCTCCATATCTCCTGCAGAACAAGGCTACTCTACAAAAACAACACAGCTCACCAACTCACGTTCAACCACCATCTCTACCACCTACACACACAGACCCATCAAAATGCCTTCTTAGCCTGCTGTACGAGGAATACAATACAGAAAAGCTACACTGTTGCTATCTTCATAAAGCTAATACCAGCACTAAGGACACACCTGCTGCAAGTCTACAAAATAATGCGCGCTCTTCTACAAAACAAAGTCAAACCATCACCAAAACACATTCTCTAAACTGCCTACTAATAAATGCTCAATCACTCCCTAAAAACATGCATCAGATCTACAACCTTCTCACTGACACACAACCTGGCTTACTCTTCATAATAGGATCATGGTTGGGAGATAACATGGCTCCGGTGTTGCATGAAGCCGTTCCTCTAGACTATCAAACTATCACACAGAATTGTACAGGCTAAAGAGGACTTGGCCTAGCTGTTGTATAAAAGCAAACATTACATAGCACTAAAGCTGACAACGGCTCCATACAAGATTGTAAGGCTCTCTTCAACAGATGCAACCGTACACTATTTTCCTCCTGTAATTTTCTACTTCTTTACAGACCTCCACCTAGCAATGCAACATTTGCAGACACGCTTCTAAACACAGTTTCAAACCTGATAACACTACACTCCAACCTTTGCATTCTTGGTGACCTAAACTTTTGGTTTGACAAACCCAATATACCCTATCCAAAAACAATCATCACTGGCCCAGACGCACTGAACCTACATCAGATCATCCACAAACCCACACACATTGCTGGACACATCCTTGATGTCAATTTTGCAAATACAGAATTAGTTACCTTTCAAATGATTACTTCAATCACATGACCAGACCACCATTTGCTTGCTTTTCAACATAAAACAACATAAAGCAACACGCCTAAAACAACCTTACATGCATCCACCTATCGACCGTGTAACAAAGTCAATTTTGAACACTTAAAAACACAACTAACATCCACTACAGATCTAGGCACAATAAATTCTGTTAAAAAACTATATGAGTGGCTATGGGAAGCTGTTGATAGCCTAATACCGCTAAGGACAACAAAACAGGAAAAAAGAAAACAGGCACCTTGGAGGAATGCAGAGCTAAAAGAGATAAAACAGCACCTGGCTCAAAAGAAACACCAATGAAGAGAAACTTCACCTACAGAACTTTAACCGTCAGAAATAAAAAATGCTAAAAAAAGATGCTATTCATACAGAGATCTAAATACTAAATGTGAAAAGTAAGAATTCTAAGAAATTCTCACTGAATTTCGAAAACTAAATGGCCTAGAATGAACTCATCCCATTACTCAAGAATTCACAGAATTAACTGCCAAACCATTACACAACCAAAGCAGACATGTTAGACTCCTATTTAAAACAAAGGAAAAATACCAGCACCGACCCTATTCCAAAAGAAACCTCCAAGAGTAGGCTAACCCAGCCTCTGCATTCCTTCCAACAAATGTCACACGATGCATTAATTGATCTGGTCAAAGCAAGCACGCCTGCTGGCAGCCCTTCTGACCCATGTCCACCACCTTCATGAACATTTTTCTAACTACCTCTGATGCAACTCCAGTAAGAAGAATCATCAGCAATTCCTTAACTATGGTACAATTTCCAGAAGACCAAAAAAAGTCCTACAAACACCCATTACTGAAGAAAACAAACCTGGACCCGCCTAACCCTGACAACTGCATACCAATTACATATGGCCAAACTGATAGAAAGAGCAGCATTCGTCCAGATGTCACAATTCATTGAAGATAATTCCATACATTCAGACTTCCAAACAGGATTCCGTCAAGGAAGAGGCACAGAATCTGCCCCCATTGCCATCTGGGATGACCTTAAGAACTCAGTTGACCAGAACGGGGTTGCTGCACTAGTTCACTTGGACCTCTCAGCTGCCTTTGACACAGTTGACCATGACACTCTAAATCAAGTACTGCACGAAGCTGGCATAGAGGGGGCTGATTTCGACTGGATCACATCTTACCTTTAAGACAGAACAAATGTCATCCATACCCCCCTTTCTTATCCAAACCATACTTCAAAAAAGCAGGTGTCCCTCAAGGCTTTATCATCTCACTCATGCTTTTCAACTTCTACATGAAGTCATTACCAGCAGTGATATATGATTTTCACCTCACAAGCTATAACTATGCAGATGACACACAAATACTCCTTTAACTTGAAAGTCCCCAAAGACACTGGAAAATCAAATCATTTCAGTTGCCCCAGAGCCGCGGATCAGTGGATGACATGGCGCACTTGAATGATTCCAAAATGGAAATACTCGAATTGGCATTTCAAACATTTGTTAAAGCAATTGGAATCTTGTGTAAAATATGTGTGCTGCAATGATTAATAGAATGGAGCAAAACAATGTCACCAGTAATACGGGAATCATGAAAAGAATGAATAGTTCAACCATTGTGCAATTACGTTGATTATATGGATACATGGTATTGTGCTCCTACCTAGCGCTTCCTATCCTAGTAAGCATAGGGTGTGCAAGCCCGCCAGAATATCTTCGAATGGTCTAACTCCCCATTTACCTTGTGGCGTGTGTCATCTGGTAGCCAGCCTTGATGTAGAACAGGTACCATCTATCTCAGGATGGTAACAGGATTCATCTGGGCTAGAATTCTGGCAGGGGCGACCTCGGCAATCCCGTCTAAATGCTCCTTTCCCTCAACAAGGGTGGGTGCAGCTTATATGATAAACCTGACCCATTCTCTCTTTGCCGGAGTTCTGGTCTGGCTGTCATTATTAATTCTACCCACCCTGGGCTGTTGCCAAGCAGACAACAAACAACAACAACATTTTGTGCAGTGAACTTAGTCCTTATACAGAATGTGCCAAGGCCTGATAATGTGCCTACTAACAAGTGGAAATATAAGCAACCCAATTTCTAGAACATTATCTTATACAGGTGGGAAAAAAATGTGTGCAAAAAGTAATCATTTAAAAGGATGTCAACTTTAAACGTGAACATATAAAATGAAAGTGTTTGTGCCCAGGGCCTATGTAACCTAACGGCACAATATCCACCGGGGTAGTAGTCTTATATTCTCTACAGGGCGGAGATCTAACAGCAGCAGTGACGCTCATGATAAGGTGCAGCAGATGAAGGCTTTGAATTAATGAGCTGAATCCATTATATAGCACTTATGCTACTTTAAAGGGCACTTAAGCGCCGGTAGTCTAAGAAGCTGCAGGATAGAGACTATTAAAGACAGATGGGATTGCAAAAGAGCTAGGCCTTAAGTTTATTTCTTAATGTAATGAGGTCTGCAGTGGTTTTCATGTCATTTGGTAAATAATTCCAAAGCTTAGGTGATATATGAAAAAAGAAATGACCTCTAATTCTACATTTCTTGATTTTAGGAATAACTAAAAGATTGTGAATAGCGGAACACAGCTGTCTTGTTGGGACACAAAGAAATCAAAGTCTGTGTTATCATCTGGCGTGAAAGAATGCATAAAAGAGATGGTATTTTTCTGAGAAGCCACAGTATTAAAAAATATGTACCTGCATCTTCATGATTATGGTTTGCAAAAGACATGATGTTGTCAATGACAACATCTAGGTTCTTTGTTAACTTGGTAGGGACTATGCTAGTTCTTCTGTCCACCATTGGGATTTGATTATCGAACCACAAAATGTCAGCCATTTTGCTATTAAATTTTGGGTAGTTAGAATTCATTCAAGTTCCTACTTTACTCATACATTCACAGAATTTCTATCTAGTGATGTCTACATTTTCAGATACGCAAATAATCATCTGGGTGTGAGAAATTGGGTTGTTGGTTGGGGCCAGATACAGGACTGAGGTCAATCTGCTGTTAAAGGTACCTTGTGTCCTGGTGCGTCAAGATGCAAAGTCATTGTGTTGGCCTGCACAGGCATCGAGGAGATGTCGACAGGAGCTGCAATGCGAAGTCCTGTGTTGAGATGTGTCACACTGAGTTGAGGTCGACTGAGCCGTCGAGGAACATTCGAGGCGGAGTCCAGCTCCAAGATGTGCTGTGCTGCAAGGAGATGCATTGTGTTTTTTTGGTGTTGAACTGAGATGCGTCGATCTGTACCAGTTGTTGGCATCGAGGGGCGTCGCACTGGGTAAGTGCTTGCGAAGCCACCGACCGGAAGCTGCAGTGCTTGGACCAGCCTCAAGGTATGTCAGGATTTGTTGAACTGGGCTGGCTGTCACGTCGAGATGTATCACCCTGGGTCAGTGCTTGCTAGGCAGCTAAACAGGAGCTGCGATGCGTGGTTCTGCATCAAAATGTGCCTTGTTGTCTCGTCACAGAGGAGCCTGTTATGTCTCAGTAGCTCAGAACAGGAGGCCAGCTAGCTAGACCTTGGAGTCTCTCTGGTGGTTCTAGGTTCAAGTTTGTGGATTCAGACCTTCTTCTTCAGACAACAGGTCAACAGATCAGGCCCATGCAGAGGTGCCTGGAATTTCCTTCATCCCTGTCCTGGCCACAGACTGCCTGGGGTCACAATTGACTAGTGTGAAACCCATTTGTGAGTGTGCTGAGGCAGTGTCTCTAAAGTGCAAGTGTGGTAGGTAACAGCTTCTCCCCTTCATACTGACAGAGATGGCCCATTTCTGCCTACAGCCATTCCCTTTTGTCTCACTGCCGAAAGAAATACACGAAGACCAACTGCCAGGTGCACCTAGTCATGTGATTCGCGATACAGGCTGCAGGCGCCAATTGGTTAGGAGAAAAAATGACAACTTTTCATTTTCAGAATTGTGACTTAAAATCTGACTTTACTCTTAAAAAGGGCTTAAAACTACAAATAATCAGACACAAAACATAACTTTCCTACCTGCTCCCAAACAAAGGTCATCACATATTAAATCCAGTGTTGTCTTATGGTAGAGGTAGTAGTAAAAATCAAATGTAAGAGGTTTTCACTCCCAGGACATGCAAATCTTAAATGTACATGTCCAACTATGTAAATGTTCTGCACCCTCCCTATGGGCAGTTTGGGGCCTACCCTCAGGATGACTAATATGTACTAAAAAAGGAAGGTTTCGGCCTGGCAAAAGGCTTATTTTGCTATGTCAAAATGGCAGGGTAAACTGCACACACAAGCTGCAGTGGCAGGCTTGAGACACAATTCAAAGGCTACTTAAGTGGGTGGCACAATTAGTGCTGCAGGCCCACTAGTTGCATTTAATTTACAGGTCCTAAGTGTATGTATTACCACTTACAAGTAAATCAAATGTGTCAATTTGGTGTAAGGCAATTTCATAGTATTTATGGGAGAGAGCACATGCACTTTAGCACTTGGTAGTAGTAGTAAAGTGCATAAAGTCCTAATAGCCAACAAAAATGGGTTCGGAAAACAAGATGGTGAAGACAAAAGGTTTTTGGGAAGACCACCCAAAGGCTGATAGGTTTAACACTGGGTATAAAATATGATATCATAACAAAATGATTGTATCATAGCTGGTAAAGGGGAAATGTATATGTTGAATAGGCTGAGAATCTTGTGGTATGCCTCAATTGAGTGAGAACGGTGTTGTCTGATAGGGTGTGAGGAATATAATTTGCTGCTTGTTTGAGACAAAGGATTGAAACCAGTTTATTGCCAAACCACTGGACTCAAATTCCCTCAGTCTGGCTAGGAGCACTGTGTGAGACATGGTGTCAAATGCTGTGCATAGATCAAGTAGGACAAGGGTGGCAGAGATGCCTGATCCAAGATGTTTTTAAGATTGTCTACTATGGCCAGAAGGGCTGATTCCATGCGATAAGCTGGGTGGAATCCAGATTGAGAAGAGTGTTGGAGTTTGGTCTTTTCTAAAGAGTTTGAGAGCTGGTGACTTACTGCCTTATCAATAACCTTACTGTGGAGAGGGAGTAGAAAAATGGGTTTATAAGTGGCAACATTGCCAGCATCTAAAATAGTTTTTTTTAATGGAGGAGTAAGAATAGTTTTGTTTCCAAATTTCAAAAACCGTCATGGTTCTCAATGAAAGATTGCAAAGTTTGGTCATTTCTGGACCATTCTTGTTGTCCATAAGAAGAAACCACTTCACCAACACTCCTGATAGGGTGCAGCAGATGAAAGCTTTGAATGAATAAAATTAGTTTATATATATAGCCAATGCTACCTTAATGGGCTTTAGGGTGCTGATAGTCTATACGTTACATTATTAAGGCTATTAAAGGATGGGGGTCCATCGGAGAACTATGTTTAATATTATGCAAGATCGTTTGAACTTGTTCTTCTCAAAGGGGTAAAATTCTTGAAACCTGCAACTGTACTGTATAGACAGACTATTACTCTGATCGAGTACCTTACAGTTAGCAGAGCAGAAAGAGAGATTCTTAACTATGGTCCAATATTCTGTAAAGAAAGAGGTAAAATTATCACATAGTGACTGAGTCGGAGGTACTGGAATTTTATGTGTCAAGGTCACTAAGCTGTTTGTCCACATAGAAAAGTTCTTTAGAAGGTCTGTTAGATTCTACAATCGGGGCAGTATAATATGATGCTATGGCAGTGTTATTAGCTGGTTTAAAGCTTTTTATAGGCTGCCTTGACTGCCATATCATAGTTTTATCACAATTGCCTTTCGCATTTCCTGCACAGTTTCTTAAGATCTACCAAATTATCTGTATTCCGATGGGGCAGATGTGGACTGTATTTTGGAGATGACTGTCTTTAAAGGGGCAAAGGTGTCTAGGGCCCTAGTGATCCAATTATTAAAATATTGTGTGGTGAGTTCCATATTATTGGAGTTAGGGAAATAAGGTGGGTGGGCCAGGGCTACAACCACATCTTGTAGCTTTATTTTCAACCATCATCTAGCATTGTGTGTCCGCAATGATTTTCTAACATAGCTAGCTGGTCGAGGAATTTGCATGTCTAAAGGGATGGCTGCGTGATTGGCATAGGTGTCTTAGGCTGGATTAGATTATGAGGTCCAAAATGTACCCTGCCATATAGGTATGATGAAGCTACAGTGAGTTCTGTTGGGAAGAGCAATTTCTTTAAGAATACTGCTTATGCCAAATAACTTGAACAAATCAATAAATGATTGACACAAAACACAAGTCTGTAGTTTGCCAGTATATATGTATGTATTCATATCCCGAAGTTATGCAATAATATTAGAATTAAAGTCTCAAACTAGGCTGTTATACAAAAGAAACAAACCGGTGACTCACTGACAAAGTGACACAGCGTGATCGTGTGAATCGGACAACAACAACAACAAATGACATAAACACAATGTGTGGACAGATGATTTGACAAGATATCCATATTTCTTTTTCACTTCAGCTCAACAGGCAATACCTATTGTATTATTTGCGGGTATTTCAGGCTTGTTGGGTGAGGATACAGAACCTTTAGCGGAAATATCGTCGACGTTTCAACCCTAATGGTATTTGTTCTTATTCAAGCATCACAATGGGTCTTCTGTAGAAGTGAGATATCTTATCTGTCTCACTGATGCAGGGCCACCCTTTGTCTATGGGTTCACAAAATGAGGATCGACACTGGCGTGGAACAACACACAAGTTTATTACATCTCATGAGCGGATTCCATCATACAGACACTACAAGTGCCTGAGAGGGAACTGATAAGCATGGTTTCAAACCTATCTTTAATACATTTTTGGTACAGTAAGACAAGCGCTAAAACCCCTTTTTCATTGTCACATAATGCTTACACAACCCCTTTTGGCATTTTTACATAACGCCTACATGCTAAACTGTTGAATCCTGATAAACCCCTACCCACGTCATCTTTGTAGATAGGCAAGGGAGGTTACAGGCGTTGGTGGGCTAACAGATTAATAAATCAACAACAAAAGAGTGTATCCAAAATAGTAAGAGCTGGCAAGAGAAAATCACTGTGATTTAAAAGAACCCTCACTCACCAACCTGGTTGGTGACATGCTTCATCATTGTGTTCCCACCAGAGAGGCCGAGAGCCTCTCTGGTGTGCTACGACGCCTGATTACAGTGGAGCAGGTTTTTCGGTGTAACGTGAGTGCAATTAGTGAGTGAAGAAAGTGATTTAAAAATGCCTCCGTTTTATCCCACAAAAATCTTTAATGGTGGAAAACTGGGCACTGTTAAAAACAAGTGCATTGGATGTTTCAATACCTGACTTTAGTTGACCAGATACATCCTAAATTCAATAGAAACAATTGGTCAACATGTTTCTGCTTCTAGGTATATTCAGTGAAGCATTCGTCAGGACCAGCACACCACGGCGGTATGCACACGCTAAAGGGCACCCTAACCTGTGGTGGAATGAACCGAGTAAACTCACGGTTAATGAGCAGGATTTCTGAAAGCCGTTGATATGTGAAGTATTAGATGACCTCACTACATGAGTCCTGGTGGGGGGCGGGACTTGTAGTCACACTTTCGTTAAAGTCTGCCACCCGTAGGACACCTGCATACACCCATCTGAGGTGCACTTTGGCCCTTCGGCAGGACAGGATTCCTTACTGTGGCACACAAGTATTATTAGTACAACCAGCTTTCCAGTGAACATGTAACTTCTGACTTTTATGAAAGTCCCAGCAGAAACACAAAAATGGGGGCTGGTAGACATAATGGAAGAGGAGTAGAGGCTAACTTAACAGAATCAATTTTTTACTGTTCAACACTTCCTCAGGACTATAAATGTGTAAACAGCCTGCATAGCAAAAGATATATTGGGTATCAGACTGTGTGTTGCGTCTACTGTGTGGAATATCACAGGGGAGCGAAGGAACAACTCAACGGGATACTGAAAGAACAGCGTATTGCTTGGTGTTCATATTAAGCGAATGTGACCCCACCGTACCATAATGGAATACAGAAAATGGATCTAGCGTATCCACAATCCTGCAATAAAAAACATGTGAAGGGAATTCTAAGAGGGTGTCAAAAGGCGAGAGGGTGCTATATCAGTCGCAAAAGATCGCCCTAATGGGAAGCGCTCTTACCTATCTTGGACCACTGGATTGTGTACCCCTGTCTCTGGGCTATAAGAAGATTGCCATAAGTGTAATACTCCTTCAAGCAAAGATTTAAAAGACTAGACTATGTTGTAAAAATGAGTTTTAGATCATTACTGATATATAAGAGCAATCACGTAAGATTGTCTCTTAAACCATTCATATTGCTGCTCACCTTCCATTTTAGCTGCCAGATACGTGGTTTTCTCTCTGTGATTCACCGGGGAATGCAGCAGAGCAGGGAGATCAGATGGATGAGGACTCGATCGGGACTTCGGCTGTTACGTGAGCGTGCAGGCTGAACCCTCGAACTGAGTGCAGCAAGATGGCCTCTCTAGTGGGAAGTATCAGTGCGAGCTGTCAGTCTCAGTAAAGCTATAAGGAAGTGCTACATTGTAACGGTGTATGTTATCAAAATGACCAGAAAGTGCTACAAAATCACAGCGTATGCTGTCTTATCTACACGTTCTTGGAGAACGTGCAATTGCTATAATTTATTGCAGTATGCAGTGTGTGGAAACAAAGCTCCTTGTATGTATCAGCATACACCATCCAGCAGTCAGCAATTCAAGAATCTGGCAAATAAATAGCTGGATCACCACTAAGAATTAAACATTATTATATTAAAATGTGGTTTACAAACATTAGACTGTTTCTAAATGACACCCTTCCTACTGGTAGCAAATGCTAAGCATTACTAAACAAGGCGAGTTGTCAAAACTGTAGCTGATGAGTAACTAGACCATAAAAATACACTCTGTAAATTATCCAGTGTTAAAAACCACAAAATAATATACGACGTGGCATTACATTGTACCTTATCATAATCGCATTTTCAATCCGCTTGTGTGCTGCGCATCGAGAAAGTTTGTTGAGGACAGCATAAACCATTTAAAAAGACATAAAAAGTTTGAACAATTCAATTGCATCTCTAGGACAACATTCAGAGGTTTACTCATCTAGGCAGTGTCTAAAAGATGTACACAACCCTGCGTAGTAATATATGAAAGGGCGCACATACGCCATACATCATCGGTTTAAGCAGAAGTCTAAGGCCGTGTTAACAAGACTCAAATGCACATTTATAGCCCTGTAATGAAAAAAAATGTGTCACCCATTATTAAGTAAGGCTGCTTGTTTTGCGATCTCTTCAAATTCTTTGAGGCCTTGGTTTACAGTATCAAGTGTATGCATCCATTTACATTCCCATAAACTCGGGGTGGACAAAGCATCTCTTTCTATAGGATTGCAAATATGTTTTCTAGGACTGACAGCCTCAGACTGTCAGCTTGGTGTTCCATAGCATGAAAGTGTTTGACCAGGGGGACTCCTAGTACCTCACATTTTATCCTGCTAGAATGCTGGATAACTGTAGCCTTCATCTTTTGCCATGTCGGACCAACATAGAACTTGTCACAAGGACATTTGATTATGTACACCACCAGGGGCGGCTCCACCATAATGACAGGGGAGCATTTCCCCACTGCCCAGAGCCAGCAGATGATAAATAAAATGATAACACAATGTTATAAGTTTATTTATCGCTGTCTGATCCACGCAATGAGTATAGGGAGGGGCAGGGCATGTCAGGGAGGAGAAGTAGTGTGCACTTATAAGTGTGCATGTCAGTTTGGCCGGCTGTCATAGGCCGGCCAAACAGACATGTGCACTTATGTTTCTCCAACCCAGCTGTGTTGCACAGGCGTGTTGGAGAAAACCACAGTGTCCCAGGCACTGTCTGAGCGGAAACAAGGCCGCTCAGACCAATCCTGGCACTGCTCTCATGTTAGGTATAGCATGAAGGCAGTGTCTGAATTGGGTGGGGAGCCTGTGATTTGCGGCCCATCCACTTTGGGACGGATGAGAGGAGCAACGAGGCAGCTGGAAGTGTCAGCGTCAGCAGGAGCGAAGTGGCAGATAAGTCTTTTTATGTTTATTTTACTTTAGATAGACGGCAACCGCCACTGTACTCCACATCAGTGCTGTTGTAGTTAGTGTCATGTTTCAAAACAAACTTGTGATTGGACTGGGTAAAGTCCTTTCTTTTAATGGTGAGATCACAGGCCTTACAGTGCCCACATTTATAGTGTCCCAACAATGGGAGTAAACTAAGGAGCCAATTACGATGTTGTGCGGAAACTTTCCGCTCAACTCCTTGTCGGATTCGGTTCCGACCGACTCATGATCGGCAGTTCGCACAACCAATTACGATGCTTCTGAACACCGTTCGGAAGAACTCCCATTAACTTCAATGGGAGCCTGTGTTCTGACCGACAACACAGGCTCCTATGGGGAAAATGGGTGTCTACGGAAAACCTTGCACTCTGTCGCCAGCACCCCATGGTGCCTGCCACACCGTGCATGGTTTTACAGGGGGTCCCCCTGTGGAAATGTGCCTAAAAGTGAGCACACTGGTGCAGGGTCAGCCTCTTGTCCACGGGTCCAAAGACTAACAAAAGAGATCGGCACTTGAGTTGGAATAAAATAAAAAGTTTTTTAATCACTCATGAGTGGGACCACGTCCACACAACACTCTCAAGTGCTGCAGGAGGTAGTACACTGAATTCACAAACCATCGTCCCTTTTATATCAGTTTTCTGCAATATAAGCATGTAGACAGAAATGGAAAGAACAAGTTTTAGAAATAGCTATCAGCAAACATGAGCAGATGAATAACCACTTGGTCAGCAAAGTGGGAGGGGGAGCGGGAATGCTCATGGCAGCAGTAAATGGTCGACAGTTAACATCTAAGACCAGGTGCACTAGCAGCTACAAACCCCCAGCACGTACATTGCTTTAGCTGAGTCAGGAAGTCAACTAAAATAGATAATACAAGCAGAGTGAAAAGACGAGCAGCACAGGATGGAAGAATTATGAAGGAAACAAAATGGACACCACAGCAATAATGGCTGTTGCTTATGCTAACGTAAATTATTACATGTTTACACAACCCCTTGATCCCAAACTGGAGGCCTCAGCATGAAGGAGGGTCTCCTGGGGGCCCGCAAAGTCAGTTTCTGATAGCCTTTTCTTGTCGGACAGACCGAGTCGGAAAGGCTGTCAGAATCCGACATCGTAATTGGTCGGTTGGAAATGCTGTCTGTAGAGCTGTACGAATCGGCTACGACCGACTCGGATTCTCCGAGTGCCTGTTGGAACCGATTCGGAATGACTGAACGGTTCCCCTTCCGACCACTAACATCGTAATCGGTCGGCCGGGATTGTTTTCGACCGAGTCGGGCGGATTGGTTCTAACACACTCTAGGAGAATCCGACTGTCGGACTGAGGCTTTTCACACGACATCGTAATCGGCACCTTATTTGTGATCTCAAGTGAGGGGCACGTAGTTTCTTACATTCCTTCCTCTCTTGAAAGCATAGAGTGGTTTCCCATCCAAATCCACTTAATCCGCTACCAAGTCCCAATATTTATTGATCAAATTTTTTATCTTGTTGCTTCTTGTGCAAACTGTGGTGACACAGACAAGCCTGCTTCTAGTGGCATCTGTCCTGTCACGAATTTCCAATAGGCTTTCCACGGGGGCAATACCTTGCTTGAAATCCAATGCATCAAAATCATTGATACGTTTGACTATGTCTGGATTGCCGTTGTCATCTCATTGAAAATGTAGGTCACCTAACAGCATAAAATTGGCAGCTTTAAAAGTACAAGGAGGTATCAAGATGCAAACTGACTCATGGAATTGTCCTTTAGGTCCTGGTGGGCGATCTATGTGGGCCTTCTGTAAAGGTGCCCTCAGGAATATTGTCTTATGTTACCTTGCATATAATTGTGGCTAGTTGCACTATTGCAACTCCTCCATCAGCTTTGTTTAGGTGGCCTTGTTGTGTGATGTGGTAAGTGGGGGGTATAGCAGCAGCTATATCAGGACCGAATGTGTTGTTATGCTGCATCTTCATAAGAAAGATGAGATCCATTTAGGGATTTCCTATCAAATAAATTTGATCCAGTTGTGTTTGCAAAGGGATGTTACATTTATTAAATATTATTTAAGATATTTAACATGTGTAGCTTTGGTAATGGAGTAGACAGATTTAGCTATGCGGGCTGCACTACGGAGTGTCTGTCATGAAGTGTGTATTATCCACATTAGTTTCAAGTTTAGCATAGTTAGAACATTTGGAAGCTGAGAAATGCAAACCACAGTGTGAACAGTTTACCTGATTGTGCTTGTTAAAGTCAAATGAGAGAGAGTCATGGTGAATCGTATGTACATTTTGTAACTGCAGAAGTTCATCAGCAAAATGCCAGGTGTCCTGGTGGTTGAAGGGTGCAGCTGAGCTTGCCTTTGGTGCACTAGTGGCGGTCTCGGTGTGCGAATATGCTTTGATTACAAGATAAAATCCTGTTGCGGGCCAAAGAGGCGTGGCCTGGAGTGAGGACTTGATTGTACCGCTCCATAAAACAGGTAGGGGTGAACAAAAGCAGAACTGGAGCCTTCTGCTCCTGCCTTTCTCAAAAGGCGACCTTTCTAGAGAAATTGGATAAAGTGAAAAACAATCGAGCGAATGATTAAACCATAAACTTGGAAATAGTATCAGTTTTTACCAGTAAAATGGCTGCCAGAGTTACCAAAAGGAGGCAGGCACCTTGCCATTCTCAGGGCGTACCGCAGTGTTTAATTTGTAAAGTAATAAGTACCAGGGCCCTGACGAGGAGGCCACTGCAGCTTGCACCACCCATCAAGGCCGGCTTTAGCACTGGTGGCGCCCAGTGCGACAATATTTAGTGGCGCCCCCCAGTGACCATCTCCGCCACAGATTTCTTCACTACCACCAGTAAACAATGCCCCTCAAATCTCCATAACCAGTCTCTCAGATTAATTTGATTTTATAGCGCCACTCATACCAGTGTGAGGTGTCAGAGCACTTTACATCATACACACATTTAACAGAGACAATCACACGTGTAAATCGGTGTATAGGAAACGTTACATAAGACAGAGGATTACAAGATGTAGGAGTCACTGACAGGCAGATATTGTCCTTGGTCTGGAAAAGCACAAATTCAGAATTTAAAACATTACACTTAAGGGCTCATTACGATGGCAGGCGGACCTGCGTCCGCCCGCCCTCGTTGCGGTGTTTAGGACTGCCCGCCAGACATGCGGCGGTCCCTCTGAAGAGTGTCTTAGGCAAGAGTTCTGGTCTCGTAAAGTGAGAAAACAAATTTCCAAATTCGTACTGAATTGATCCGATTAGGTGAGTAATTCGTTTGTATTTTATTCGTAAGAGTGAATACACAAGAAAAGCTGGCACAGCCAACACGTGTTTCGCCCCCTACAAGGCCATCAGGCCTGGGGCTTCCTCAGGGCTGTACATTTGCAAGGTAACAGAAGACATTATTTGTCATACGGTTGGTAATGATAACAGGTGTGAGTGATAGATGATGTGTGGTTATTCAGAGGGACAGAGAAAGGAGGAAACACGAGGAGAGAGAGACACATAAACATAAAGTTGTGAATGGTTAACGTTAACAGAAGTGTATAGGTGGGGGAGTGAAAGGGGAATAATTCACAGTGATAGTAAGTGTAAGTATATTTGTCGGATGAGGATTAGTATAGGTCATGCGAGGAGGATATGGTAAAGGTTTATGTTTTGGTAGGAATATCCACGTGAGATTGACATGAGATTGGAGTGAGTAAGAAGGAGTATGGATGGATAGTATGGTTGAAAGTGTATGTAAGGCATAGATAATATATGTGCCCATTAATATTAATCAATTAGAATTTGAGTCATTTTAGCAAGACGTCAATCCCAAAGGGAGTGCATAGTCATGTAGTCAGGAGTAGATTTAATAGCGGATATTAGTTGGATAGTGAAGATGGGAAAGAAGAGTGTTTGGCGAGAAGGAGAAAAGGGTTGGCATTATAAATATGTTTGTCAGACATTACATTGATTAAAACCGGAAGTTTCAAGGAGATCAAACAACATTCATATGATGAACAGACAAAAAACAACAGTATTGAGAGAATTGACATTGGCAGGTACATATGAAAATCGCGCGCATGCGTTAATCATGTTGGCAGGTAGGTAGTGGAAAAACCCACGTACACATGCAAGACGGTAATTTACATAGAAATCAGGTAAATGTTCAAGACAGTGGTCATATCAAAGCATGTTGGTATTGGAAGGAAAATTTTACAAAGAAAATCAGGTAAGACAATGAGAAGTAAGAAAGGGAATATTTACAAGGTAATCAGCATCAAGGGCGGCGGGGCCGTGGGTCGCATTGAATGTTGAGGAAGATAGAGTCCAATTAGTAATTAAAGCGACATCGTCGGTTGTAGGCGAAAAGATAGTGAAGGAGTGATTTAATAAGAAGGCGAAATAGTGAGTCGATTGTTGTATAATATTTGTGGTGATAAATGGGTCGTAATTGTGAAGTTGCCGTGAAGGAGTGAACAGGAGTAGCACGGAGGTTCGGACAAGGGGGCACAATGGTGAGATCACAATTGAACGACGGTGATTTAATTGGAGCGACGGTGATTGTGTAAAGGTCTATGCATGCATGTAGAGAATAGCCAGTTGAAGCTTGAGCCGAGGTCGGTAAAACATTTCGATTTGGTCTAATTAAGTGAAACTCGATCATTTAATCCTAAGATGACACAGTAATGCATTATGGTTATTATCATATCATGCTCCGATTGCGGCGCAGGTGACTGGAACGTGAAGCGGAGGTTGCCAGATTCTAGTCAGGAGAGCTAGCCAGTGGGCGGTGTGTATTAAGGTAAGGTGCGCTTACGAGAGCTATTAGGGCAGTGTTTTAAGGGATCTCATAGTACGAACAGGTCGGTTCTTACCGGATGGTCCGTAAAAAACTCGTCGTGATGTATAAGGTAAAATACCTATGGATTCTGCGGGGAGAATAAGCAAAGAATCACTTATCATGAAGGGCAGGTGTAAAACCTCTAGGGTCGGCCGTCTGGGCCGTGGTCGCGCTTACCTTTAGTCTCGGCTAATGCCTCGTAGGTGTATTCTATCGGTTTCTCAATGGTGTGAAGCCGAACTAACAGACAGTTATTTGTACGTCCGGTATGGGTACTTCCGGTTTAGGACCCGGAAGGGGATGGCAAGTGTATACTAGCGCCATTTTGGATTGGGGTAGGGTTCATACATTATTTTGATTAGACTGGAGATTTAGAGAAATAAGAACTGTTTCTGCGAGAAGGATAGAAGAATGCGTGAACTGGCGACATGGTATTAAGTATAGGAGCCAAGTAAAAGTAGTTAGAATACTGAGAGGTAGTGACATATTGTAGAAGGTTTAGACAGATCTACACGAATTCAGCATAAATAGCAGTACAAATATTTAGAAAAATGAAGGTTTTGACAGATCTACAAGATCTGACTAGAATCTGGCAACCTCCGCTTCACGTTCCAGTCACCTGCGCCGCAATCGGAGCATGATATGATAATAACCATAATGCATTACTGTGTCACCTTAGGATTAAATGATCGAGTTTCACTTAATTAGACCAAATCGAAATGTTTTACCGACCTCGGCCCAAGCTCCAACTGGCTATTCTCTACATGCATGCATAGACCTTTACACAATCACCGTCGCTCCAATTAAATCACCGTCGTTCAATTGTGATCTCACCATTGTGCCCCCTTGTCCGAACCTCCGTGCTACTCCTGTTCACTCCTTCACGGCAACTTCACAATTACGACCCATTTATCACCACAAATATTATACAACAATCGACTCACTATTTCGCCTTCTTATTAAATCACTCCTTCACTATCTTTTCGCCTACAACCGACGATGTCGCTTTAATTACTAATTGGACTCTATCTTCCTCAACATTCAATGCGACCCACGGCCCCGCCGCCCTTGATGCTGATTACCTTGTAAATATTCCCTTTCTTACTTCTCATTGTCTTACCTGATTTTCTTTGTAAAATTTTCCTTCCAATACCAACATGCTTTGATATGACCACTGTCTTGAACATTTACCTGATTTCTATGTAAATTACCGTCTTTCATGTGTACGTGGGTTTTTCCACTACCTACCTGCCAACATGATTAACGCATGCGCGCTTTTTTCATATGTACCTGCCAATGTCAATTCTCTCAATACTGTTGTTTTTTGTCTGTTCATCATATGAATGTTGTTTGATCTCCTTGAAACTTCCGGTTTTAATCAATGTAATGTCTGACAAACATATTTATAATGCCAACCCTTTTCTCCTTCTCGCCAAACACTCTTCTTTCCCATCTTCACTATCCAACTAATATCCGCTATTAAATCTACTCCTGACTACATGACTATGCACTCCCTTTGGGATTGACGTCTTGCTAAAATGACTCAAATTCTAATTGATTAATATTAATGGGCACATATATTATCTATGCCTTACATACACTTTCAACCATACTATCCATCCATACTCCTTCTTACTCACTCCAATCTCATGTCAATCTCACGTGGATATTCCTACCAAAACATAAACCTTTACCATATCCTCCTCGCATGACCTATACTAATCCTCATCCGACAAATATACTTACACTTACTATCACTGTGAATTATTCCCCTTTCACTCCCCCACCTATACACTTCTGTTAACGTTAACCATTCACAACTTTATGTTTATGTGTCTCTCTCTCTCCTCGTGTTTCCTCCTTTCTCTGTCCCTCTGAATAACCACACATCATCTATCACTCACACCTGTTATCATTACCAACCGTATGACAAATAATGTCTTCTGTTACCTTGCAAATGTACAGCCCTGAGGAAGCCCCAGGCCTGATGGCCTTGTAGGGGGCGAAACACGTGTTGGCTGTGCCAGCTTTTCTTGTGTATTCACTCTTACGAATAAAATACAAATGAATTACTCACCTAATCGGATCAATTCAGTACGAATTTGGAAATTTGTTTTCTCACTTTACGAGACCAGAACTCTTGCCTAAGACACTCTTCAGAACTCTACTTTAAAATTAGGGGGATAGGGGCATCTCCCCCTGTTGTGGGCAAGAAACAACACACAAAGGACACATGCTTATTTTACGGCTAGTAAGGGATTGGGACCTTTTTCCCCTCACTTCTTGAAAATGCAGCGGTCCCTCCACTGCAATTAGGATGCGCCGGCCATACTGGCGGACGCATCCAGGGCTTTTAACATTGCGGACGGTGCTGCTGGCTGCAGCACCGTACGCAATGTTAAAATGGCATGCACTGCATTTCCCTGCACTACGTGGCAGGCACCATGCGGTGGCTGCCACGCAGGGCAGGGAAATGCAGGGGGTACCCCCCAGTGCAGCAACACCTCCCCCTACAACAAAGGGGGCCCGCTACGGCCCCCCCCAATCCCTTTTCCCCCCAATCCCTTTTCGACTATCTTTTCGCTGTGGGATGACCGCCACGAAAAGACAGGCGTAAAGGGATATCCTAATCCTTACGCACCGCCGCAATGCTGCCCTATATTTTGGTTCCGCAAGGCGGGCAGAAACGGACCGCCTTGCGAACCATGTCAGATGGTCTCAGCGTCTACCACGCTTCCCTGAGGTTTCCCCCCCGCCATCATAATCTGGCGGGGGAAAACTGCTGTCAGATGGCGAAAGGACCGCCACCTCCGGCCCTGCGGTGGTGGTCCTTCCGCCATCCTAATCGGCCCCTAATTGTTAGGGGTTCTCTTTAATAGTAATAATTAATTTCTACCCAAATTAACCCTTTTTGCAAGATCAGGTTAAGGAAAAGCCGGGCAAAAAAAACATAGGTCTAATATAAACCCTGCAGTTTGCATGCCATTGTTCGATATTAGGATTCTAACTTATAAACTGCAAGTAACAAAAATATCTCTCTGGCAATAGAAGTAACCTATTTAACTATTAACATTAAATGCACTTTGTGATCTGCATGGCACACGTTTTTAGCAGCAGCCATAATAACCCTCTGAGCTAACGTATGAGGAGTCAAACTTCCACTAGAAAAAACTCCGTCTCTCTTCAGGAAGAACATAAATCACTGGAGTAATCTTGACATTTTTATTGATCTCTGAAAATTGCTGGAGGCAAGGAACGAGGCAGCAGGTGGTATATTTGCAAACAGGGTGCCCTTTCCAAGTTGATGCCCGGTGCAGTGGCACCGATCGCACCGCCCTAGAGCCGGCCCTGCCACCCATTGCCCCTGTCATTGCTGTCAATAATAGCACCAAAAGTGCGACAGTTTAGATTGTTTCAGGTCCCCAAAGCTTAAGGAATGGCTGGGGAGGCAGGTATTATTTATTTTTCATGTTTATTGTATTCATAATGGTTGTTCTGCTCATCTGTAAATTAGATGAGCAACACCACCATGTGGCAGACTGTCATAAGTGCGGTGTTGACAATTAAGTGCGGGTGCCTAGCACCGGAAACCAATTAAGTGCAGGTGCAGAGCACTGGAAACCACTGGCTCAAATTAAGCACTGAACTGTGCCAAAGCCAGAAAACTTGCTTTTACAGGAAAGGGACTGCAAGCCCTTAAGTGCTCTAATGAACGGTGGAGAAGAGGACAAGCAGAGAAAACAACACTCAACGCCAATCATCTTTACGTGCTTAGACTATGATTTTGTTTAATTTTGACCATTTTATTAAAAGTGAAATAGATTCTGTGACCATGTCATGTTCAATTGTTAGTGTCAGGGCTAAAGAAAGAGATTTAGAACGGGTAATTAAAGGGTCACGGAAGGGTAGTCAGTGAAACTTCTCTCCTCCCGCACCGCTCAAGCTAAGTGCTGCCCCCGAGCGCGCTCTGACCTCAGTGTCAGGGTGTTCGAGGCCCTCCTCAACCCGCAGGCTCCCGCCTGCGCCTCATCCCTGGTGGTCCAGTGGGAGAGCATTCTGCTCTTCTACCCTCTGTCTATCTTCTCTGCCTTTTTTTTCCTTTTGCCTTTTCTCCTTCTCTGTGACTTTTTCTGTTTTTGCCTGTTTTTCCTTTTTTCCTGTTTCCTTTTTCTGTGCCCCCTTTTCTTTTCCTCCGTGCCTCCTTCGGCCTTTTCCCACGGCTGTTGCCCCCGCGACCCCACCCCCTCAATTGATCCATTCCCTGCTTCCAGCCTCCAAGCTAACCCCCCCCACCCTACTTATTTGCGGCCTCTGCGCGGCAAGAAGAGCAAGCCCACTGACCTAGTCGGTGAAACAGCTCTTTTCCTGCGCAGCTCCACCAGCTAAGTGCTGCCCCCAAGCGTGCTCTGATCTCTGTGTCAGGGTGTTTGAGGCGCTCCTTCACCCGCAGATTCCATCCTATGCGTCATCCCTGGTGATCCAGTGGGAGAGCATTCTGCTCTTCTGCCCTCTGTCTTTCTTCTCTGCCTTTTTTTCTTTTTGCCTTTTCTCCTTCTCTGTGACTTTTTTTAGTTTTTTTAGTTTTTCCTTTTTTCCTCTTTCCTTTTTCTGTGCCCCCTTTTCTTTTCCCCGCACCTCCTTCGGCCTTTTGCCACCACTGATGCCCTCATGGCCCCTCATCTCCATTGCACCATTCCCACTCCCTCCTTGCTCGCTTCCCAGCTGACCCGCCCTCACCCTACTTTATGGCGGCCAATATGTGGTCAGTTAGCGGCCGCGGGCAGGGGTTGCACCAAAGGCAAGCCTGTCTGCGCGCCGACCACGCCCAGCGCCAAGAACCCTGGCCTCCTGAACCACCTCCAGCAGCCTCCACAATCTCAACCCCAGTCACAACAACAACTGCCAGCTCTCGATGCCGAGCAACACCCACTACCCTCTCTTGCCTTCATTGCTGCCGCATCTTCACCCACCTCCGTACCCCAGCTCCATCACCCAACCAACCAACCGTCACTACACCCAAACCGCTTAACTGCATCCTCCTCAACATACAATCCCTCCACAAACACGCCACAGAATACTGAGACTTCCTCGACGCTGCCTCACCTGACGTCGCCTTCCTTACGGAAATCTGGACGAGCGCCAGCTCAGCATCAAGATCATCTGCAAGGACCGCCCCAACCAGCCAGGAAGAGGCATCACCATCGTCCACAAAAGCACCTTCCGCCTGACCACCCATCCAGACGACCCCACAACCCACATGGAGCACCTGCATTTACAGATCAAGACCAACCCGAAAACCACCATGGCACACTCCCCACGCTCCATTCACCGAAGCCATCATCGACCTCGTCACACCCCAGACCCTCACATCCACAGACTACATCCTACTCGGAGACCTCAACTTCCACCTGGACAACCACAATGATCCGAACACATCCTCCCACTTATAGAACTTTGCCAACGTAGGTCTGAAACAGCTAGAAACCACCCCAAAGCACACAGCAGGACACACACTCGACCCTATTTTCGCCGTAGGAAACAGCGTCTCATACAGCCAAACCATGGAACTTCTCTGGACGGATGACCACCTTATCCACTTCTCCTTCAACAAACCCACTGCACCCAAGCACACCCACCGTTTCTCCCGCAGAAGCTGGAACAAGGTTACTGAGGACCAGCTCACCACCACCCTCAATAGCACCTCACCACTGTCAACCTCTGACGCCAACATCGCAGCTCGCAACCCTCACCAGTGGATTGCAAACTGCAACGACACCATGGCCATGCTCAAGAAAGCCACCGGCAAACACATCAAGAAAGCAAGTTAGTTCACGCCTCAAAAAGACATGGAGGAACCACAAAACCCCAGAAGCTCACATCGCCTTCAAAGCAGCCACCACTGCACACAACAACCTCATCAAAAACACAAGGAAGAAGGCCCTTCAAGACAGAATCAACACAACGCAAACAACAGCAAAGAACTCTTCACCATCATCGAGGAATTTGTCAAACCCAACAGCGAAACCACAGATGTCCCACCCTCCCAAGACCTCTGCAACAGACTCGGCACCTTCTTCCACCACAAGATCAAGAAAATCTATGACAACTTCGACAACCAGGTCCTTCCCACCACACCAGCAACCTCCTCAACCGACGCCCCCCTACAGACTGCTCAGTTGGATCCCACTCACCACGGAGGTCACCTTAAAGACCATGAAAAGCATCCACCCTGGAGCACCATCGGACCCCGGCCCGTACCGCAACTTCCACAGAGCCACCATCACAATGAGCTACGCTAAACCATCAACTGTTCCCTCGAGACCGCCTCCTTCCCCTACAACTGGAAACACGCTGAAATCAACCCACTCCTGAAGAAACCCTCCCCGGACCTGACAGACCCTAACAACTTCAGGCCCATCTCCCTGCTCCCCTTTCCAGCTAAAGTCATCGAAAAAGATGTCAACAACTAACTAGCCGACTTCATCGAAACAAACGTCATCCTGGACATCTCCCAATCCAGTTTCCGAAGCAATCACAGCACCGAGACCGCCCTCCTCCCGTCACCAATGACATCAGCTCCCTTCTCGACCAGGGCAAAACCACAGCCCTCATCCTCCTGGACCTCTCAGCAGCATTCAACACCGACTCCCACCGCACCCTAGCCACTAGACTCCAAGACACCGGCATCCACGACAAGGCCCTCAACTGGATCCTATCCTTTCTCACAGGCAGAACACAACGGGTCAGACTTCCGCCATACCTCTCGTAACCGATAGAGATCAACTGCGGAGTGCCCCAGGGCTCCTCTCTCAGCCCCTCCCTCTTTAACGTCTACATGACCCACCTCGCAACCATCATCGGGAACCACAGACTCAACATTGTCTATGACACCGACGACACACAGTTGATCCTCTCCCTCACCAACAAACCCAACGTCACCAGGTACAACTTCCAAGAAGGGATGAAAGCCTTCACCACCTGGATGAAGAACAGCTGCCTTAAGCTCAACTCAGACAAGACAGAAGTCCTTATCCTGGATTCACCCCCACCACATGGAACGATACCTGGTGGCCGTCTGTGCTAGTAACTACCCCCTTCCCGATGGACCATGCATGAAATTTCGGCATCATACTAGGCGCATTACTCATTAGGGACCGCCAGTACCTCGGCCTGTTTCAATACTGTCTACCTGCTGCAAAAGACCTTCAGAAGGATCCCCACCAAATCCAGAAAGACCGTCACTCACGCGCTCATCAGCAGCAGACTCGACTACAACAACTCACTCTATGCCGGCGTTACCTAGAAAAACCTCTGCAAGCTCCAGAATGTCCAGAATGCCGCAGCCAGACTGGTCCTTGACCTCTCCGGGCACAGCCACACCACTCAACACCTCTGCAAACTCCACTGAATCCCGGCAGACAGAAGAATAACCTTTAAACTCCTCACTCATTCTTACAAGCGCCTCCACAACGCCAGACCAGCATACCTGAACAGCTGTCTCTCCTTTCACGCACCCAAAAGACATCTCTGCTCCGCCCAGCCCGTCTTGGCCACCGTTCTATGGATCCGCAAGACCAGAACTGGAGGAAAGTCTTTCTCCTTCCTCGCTGCCCAGACCTGGGGCACCCTACCCCTCCACTTCAGACTATCTCCCACGCTACCCCCGTATAGGAAGGACTTCAAGACCTGGCTCCTAGGATGACCACATCACTTAGACAGATCTGCTCCTCACCACCCGCCAGCGCCTTGAGACCCTCACAGGTGAGTATTGAGCTTTACCAACGATTGGTTGATTTATTGATTAATTGATTTGATCAAAGCATATCAAAGCATGGAAAATGGATGAAATGGGGCATTTATAATAGGTTAGGTGTAAGGTTAGAGTTAAGAGTTAGGATTGGGGTACTTCGCAGCATTGAGATAGTGATGAGATAACTGTTAAGGTTAGAGGGTTTAATTCACTTTGTAAATGGAAAATAGTAACTACCTAAAAAGTTGTGAATTTTTAGCTCTTTCAAATGTAGGAACTCTAGCTTTCAACAAAGACTCGTTTTTAACAGGTTTTATAGTTGCTCACGTCCGAAAAGCATCGAAAATTATTAGAGAGATTTAGAACAGGTTGCAAAGAAAGCAAATGGTTAACACCACTTTTTTTCACCTGATCTATATTGGTGACCGTAAGGAGAGACGTCCCTAAAAGAACCCAAGAAGAGAGAAAGATGAGAGTGAGCGGGTCTCGCATTAGTAAACTGAGCCCTCTTGCTTAAGGAGTGTCAGGAGCAGGTTTTTTCCGAGTCCACCACACCTCTCACGCAGGCCTAACACGAAGCATGAGCCCTCGTGATGCAAGCGTGCCCTTGAGAAGGAAAGGTTAAAGCTATGACACATTAATAGTTGATAGGTTTGAGGAGGAATGAATTAATCATGTGTGACATGGGGTGTTACTGCCATATACAGCCCTTAAAGTCAATATGTGGATTGAGAGCCATTTGGAAGTATGTGACTTAAAGCCCAACTTATTCTATTTTGGTATGCAAAGCCTTCTCAAAATGTGACCTTGCAGACATAAATTCTTATACTAGTGTGCAATGCTAGCCAGTGGCTGTTGTGTAATATTGTGAGTGAGTGAATCCCACTCAAAGGTTGGCATTGGGCAATCTAAGGCATGGTTTGGGGTAATATTGTGAGTGGGTAAATCCCACTCCGATGTTGGCATTGGGCATTCTAAGGCATAGGTTTGTGTAATATTGTGAGTAAATCCCACTCAAAGGTGGCATTGGACATTCTAAGGCATGGTTTTGTTTGATATTGTGAGTGAGTGAATCCCACTCAAAGGTTGGCATTGGGCATTCTAAGGCATGGTTTGGGGTAATATTGTGAGTGAGTAAATCCGACTCCGATGTTGGCATTGGGCATTCTAAGGCATAGGTTTGTGTAATATTGTGAGTAAATCCCACTTAAAGGTGGCATTGGACATTCTAAGGCATGGTTTTGTGTGATATTGTGAGTGAGTGAATCCCACTCAAAGGTTGGGATTTGGCATTCTAGGGCATAGTTTGCCTGGAAAGCTTGAAAACGCCCTCAAACGTGAGTCTGTAGGTATTCTCGAACTCGTCTTTAGCCTCTTGCCCACTCTAGAAACGGTTGGAGATGTATTGCTGCCAGGGGCAGTAGTGAATCCCTTTCCTGAATTTAGGAGGGGAAAGGAACATCTCTCAAAACCGCAGGGTGTAAGGGAAGGGTTTTCTCCGTGGCTAGAAAAATTACCTAACTTGGAAAAATGGTTTGTGCACCTGCAGAAAAGTGATTACATTAGTTGAGGCGTAATTAAACACCATATACAATTCTCCTGGCCCAAATGCCCACACACAGGTGTTGCCAGTATCTTGCAAATTATGCTAAGGAAGTTCTGACTGGTGCAGCTTGCATTCCATAACCTTGAAAGGTTGTGTACATTTCACAAGTTGGTACATTAGTACCCTGGTGCGGTTGTCGACCTGCAGGTGCAAATTGGCAACCTTTTGTGATTTGGGCCCCTTGGGATAAGTTTCTATGATGCTTTATCGTGATAAGAACTATTTGTGATCTCAAATAGTAACCTTTAGAAAGAAATGTTGGTACCAACCAGCATGTCGAACTAGAACGGGCCATGTGCGACGTGACGATAGTGCTGACAATTGAGGCCTTCAGTATCTGTGCCCGTTGAAGCACTTGCGCCTGTTTACAACTGTGTCATCAAATTGTATTTGCTCACAGTTTGTGCACGCATTTACTGTTCCCCTCGAGCGCAGTTTTTGAAGAATACAGAAATGTATGCAAAATTAGCGAAAATGCCATTTGTGTTTCACTCCCCAGTTTTTGCAATAATGTAAAAAACAGAGTCTCAAAATTATTATTTTATATCTTGGAAGTTAGATTTCCTGGGCAGATTTCTAACACAGCGAGGAAGGAAGCAATATGAGAGACATTTTCTGAAACAATATTTCTTGTGAGCGTTCACACACTACGTTCTGTGCTTGATGCATTTTTTCCTCCGGGTCGTCCTTTGTCATTTCCGGTTTATGTGTGCACAAGCACTGGGCATGGGGGTGCCAGTATCACCTGTAGATTCACATACCTTGCCATAGTCTCTAGTCGTGAGCCAGCCTGCTTCCTGCAAAGTTCTGCAACTAAGCAAATACGTAGATGCCAAGAAGCCAATGCCCTGGGCCTGGAGGTTAACTTTTACACCAGTGGGGCGTGTGCACGGGCACTGGAGCGCTAATGTGCCCTTGTGTGAGCAGCTTGACTGGACTTTCATTGATATATTTACATCATATACAGGGAAGTTCATAAATATGGGCTTTTTAACTTCCAAAAACAGCAGCAAAGTTGATACCGCTTGGCTTTGCTAGAAATACCTCTCCAATTGCGAAAGGAAAATGCCAGGAGGACAGTGTAGTATTGGTGTATTTGTTTGTCTACTGAGGCTGATGTCAAATGTACTTTACGTCCCAGATTGTTTAAAGTAATTCGATCCATAACGGTCATACATGAACAAACATCTACTTTTTTTCTTGTATCATTTAGGTTACCGTGTCCCCTGGTCAACGTTCAAGTGGGCTCCAACTCATCAAGACGTCTTGTGTAAATCAAGGTGAGCTGCAGTGACGTCGCGAGCGCTTAATCCGGCCGCGCCCTAGTCCCTGTGAGCCGCGTCTCCTCTGCGCGCACAGCCCGGGCTCCTCGGCAGCGGGTCTGACCTCAGAGGCGGCGGAATGAACACGGACGGCAGCGGGAAGAGGGACTACGCACCTGAGCGCGAGAGCGGAGACACTGCCATCGACCCGAACCCTCACAGCCTACAAAATGTAGTCCAGAAATAAACAACGCGCGGATTTCTGGACTGGGACTTGAACGGAAGAGGCTTTTGGCGATTCTCCCGCAAGGACAGCTGTCCAGAGCGCTGCCCTGTACGGATGGACAGAGCGCCCGAACCTGCACACGGCCAGCGCTGTTCTCCGAAAGGAGCGATTTAGATAGGTAGACAGTATGTGCCTGCCAGGCTAGCCATCTTTTAAATGTGAGTTATTTAAGTGAGTTTTATGGAACTGACAAGCAGCACTACTATGTTGAATCAATTTTAAACCCCAATTTTCAAGGCCTTCCATAAAGATTACGGTGCCATCTGCTCTTCCAAAGCTCCTTCTCACCCGAGAAAAGGGCCATCTTCCAACGCCACTTGGCCACACTGACTATCTACCAACACCACTTGGCCACACAGACCATCTTCCAACGCCACTTGGCTACATTGGCCATCTTCCAACGCCACTTGGCCACACTGACCATCTTCCAACGCCACTTGGACACACACTGACCATCTCCAAACATCACTTGGCCACACTGACCATCTTCCAACGCCACTTGGCCACACTGACCATCTCCCAATACCACTTTTTCACACTGACCATCTTCCAACGCCACTTGGCCACACTGACCATCTTCTATTACATTGACTATAGGGGCCTAAGTACCAAAGGCACCCTGATGTTGTCTATGACCACAGTGTACATGAATGGAGGTAGCATAGGAAACCAGCGCTATGCTCGGTGGCATAAGCAGGACAGCCTGGAGGACTACGTGCGAACGGAGAGCTATGGCGAAGATGAGGAGGGCAAGCCGCGCCGGTTGACACCCTTCGAGAAGCTCAACCAGGACATGTCCCAGGATGAAAAGGTGGTGAAGGAGTTAACCCTGGGAAAAAGAATTGGATTTTACAGAGTCAGAGGGGAAATAGGAAGTGGTAACTTCTCCCAAGTGAAGCTTGGAATCCATTCTTTGACCAAAGGTATGTGTGGTGCTTGCCATTTTATTTCTCCTCGTTCTACATAAAATGACGTACACTCTGTCGATGAGCTATGTCTACATTAGGTGCATTGTATTTATATTGGTAAGACATTCCTCAAAATACCACCAGATATGCACATTTTAGATTTATGTTTATCTCATTATTCTTAACAGGAGATGCATTGTTATGGCGTAGTATTGGCTGATGGCTCAGTGATGACTACATTAATTTCCCCTCATTGCCGATTGCTCACATCTGTTGGCAAATGTTTGCTCTCTAGCATTCTCTTAATTTAGCTTTATGAAGAATCTGAGTCCAGTTTCCAGTGGAGACATACCCAAATTGCATAAAAGTGCAATTTGATTACCATACCTGCTAGTTGTCTTTTCGGAGAGTCCCAGGGTGGATGCATCATGGAATCCGAATTTACCCGATACCCTCCACAGTAGGCCAGTGTGATCGGTTGAACGTACTCTGGAGTTTTAACAACTCTAAAAGACTTAACAAACCTACAGTCTCTATCCAGAGTCTCATTAACACTAACATGCACACTGAATTCAGGAAAGGATTTTGCGTAGATACGTCTGTCGATTCTACCTTTGACTCCTTGTGAATGATTCCTAATAGCCCACTCATTTTCACTTACATTACAGGCTGTTTTATTTATGGTAATCCGTTGAGTGTTCAGAACTCTCCAAAGCCTTTTCTAGAAGGGAATGTGAAGAAACGGAAGGCGATGAGATCATCTGTGGCACTATTAGATGTCTACTGCCGTAGTTCATGTGGCGCAGTAGTGCCTTCAGAGCCCTTCTGAATTTCAGATCTGTCTCTTATCTAATGTGGAGTGGAAGAAAGTTCCATAGGGAGAAGGTTTGAAAATATATTGTTCCCACAGAGTGAAAGCTAACTTCTCTCATGGATGGACAATATGTACTTGGACAGCTGTACGGCTGAAGTGCTCTAAACATTGTGAGTTATGCAATGCATCTTGATTCCAGCGTGTTTCTTTATCAGCAGCAAATGTATGATGAGGACTTTATTGCTGAGTAGATTTGGTCCAAATGATTTTGGTCAATGATGAGGTGGTTTTCTGATAGCTGAAATTTCTTAAACATGATAACTGGCAAACCAACCCCTATTTAGTTGCAATAATTGAGACGTAATGTAACCATATGAGCATAATGTGGGAGTTTGAAGGTGGTAGAAATGTATGTCAGAGTAGATGAGTCAGAAAGATCATCTGACATAAATAGTGTGTCTAAATATTGTTTACAAAAATATTTTCCCAATATTTGTAGATTTTCTATTACCTCCTGCTTCAATGCAGTGAACGACCTGTTGATGTCCACCACATTTCCTTTGCAGAGCAAATTACATTAACAGGTTTTCCAAGCCATTAAAGAAGAAAATGCTTCTGGTGCTTCCTTTGAAAAAGTAAAGTGGTGAAACCTAGGCCCAGCCACACAAGTGGGTTATCGTATTTATCGGAAGTGTGAGAACACTGTGTGGTAGGAATTTTATGGATCGCAAAGAAAGTAACGACTTTTGACATACTTAGACACCTTATCGATGTGTGCTATTTCATGGTATTTCTACATCGAGATGCTCTCTCTGATCAAGAAGCAACACTCGATTTGGTTTTCCATTTTTGCGTAACATGATTGGCCACATCTCCCTATAAATATGATGGTAGCCCATTCGGATGGGACAAGAAGGCCTCATAGATGCGACGTGGTGCTCTTCTAAAAAAAAAATAATTGCAGGTTAGTGAGCTGGAATTGAAGACTTGGAATGAGGTGCTTGTAAGAAAATAAATAGACCAGCTAAAACTTAACATACAAGAAAATTGTAATTGGCATGTGCTCCTGGTTTAAAAACGGAAGTGATGTTTTGGGAGCAACAGCCAATAAGAAGCTTCAATAGAGTTGTCAGCCAATGGGAAGCAGCAGCTGTAATTTCCCTCCTGTGGACTGATTACAGCAGGGCTTGCAGTCAGCACATGCGCTCTGATGCTGGACCTAAAATAGGCTTTCTACAGCTCTGGTACAGCGGTATGGGAGGAATGCCTCTTCTGAGATGTAAAGTGCTTATAAAATGGCCGCCTTTTGGCAAGGATCCGACTGGCTATTTGTCTCCTGTGTCTCAGTTGACGTATTCGGTCTGGCACCCATCTTGCTATCTGCCTGGGTCAAATGAATGTTGCCGTTGGAATCCACGTGACCTCCAACCTGGCTTCACTTTTCCCGGAATATTACTCCTTGAGCCCACCAGTCCCCACACTAACAGCGAAAAAATGTAATCTCTGGAGCAAACTTCAAACCCTGACCTTAATGTACCCGCGGGCCTTTTGTATATGATTCAGCAGTTACACTCCCATTATTGTTTGTGGATTGAATTGAATGGGAAGGGGATTTTGACTTGAAAGCTAGTTCTTTATTGACATTTTTTTACAGGAAGCTTGTTTTCTTGCACCCTTTCTGTTTAGTCTGCAAAATGGACGACTTTCCTGAAGCAATAAAAAGTAGACACTCCTTTTCCACCAAAAGTTGTTGATTATCATGTTGCATGCTTAATGTATGCAAATTATTTAATTTTACTAGATTACAACCCATTTGACCTGTAAAGAAAAATCATAGTATTGGGGGACTATTGCAGACAGAATAAATTGAAATTCAACAAAAGTAAAACGCTGACCTTTTTGGTAAAACAGACTAATGTGCTAGCGATATCTAAACAACCAACCTCTAAAACACAGGCATTCATGTAAATATCTGGGTTTAAACTCCAATCTGAACTGGTCAACCCTCTTTTCATCACTGATATATTCCATATTGGGTTACGTAAATGCCCTAAAAAGATTTGTTGCATTTAATGCTAGTTGGTCCATGAACCACTCTTAATATCAGTATAAAGGAAAGTAATACCCAAATCCTATATGGAGCAGAATTGTTTGCTCTCGATCGGAGGTGGGATTGGAGCTCTCTTGAAGGCTTGTGTATAAAAAGACTTCTGACAATGCCCTCAAGGGTCATTATCAAGGCTATTCGTTTAGAATGTCATCATGATTTACAGAATTTACTTGCCAATGCCAGATCTGTTCAGTATCTTTTTCAGCTGGGGGCAGTGGCGGAAGACGGGAACAAAAAGTAGGGGAACTGTAGGTGGAGAATGAGAGGGCTGGAATAACCCGAAGTTGGGATCAGTGGGCGGGGTCAGAGGTGTGGCCAGAATGCGCAAAACATTCAAATGTTTAGTATTTGGCATTTCACTGACCAGTTACAGTTCGTAATGTTATCAAATTCAACCAATGGATACACATGATTATTCAGGGTTTAATATGAGTTATTGGTCCCAGATACACTTAAAAGTGGAAGTACAAGCCATGGAGTTTCTGTCATCAGCACTTCTCCTCCCTTTTCCCACAAGAGCCGTTCAAACATGAATGGCAAAATATCCTAGTTTGTAAATGTTTTCCATATAATTATGGCTCTGCCTTACTCGCCACATAATGCTACATCTGCTGTATAATCTGACAATTTTAACTAATAAATTGTTAGTATCTCAAACGTATCAAAAGTTACTAAAAAAATATGACTAGTGTTGCTGCGAAGTGGACAGTCCTTTGCAAAGGTTGACTGATCACCTTTCTCACTGCTGCATTTGTATGTTACACTGAGGCAAAATCTTTCCAGAGACTGTTAGCATGTGTAAAAATGTCAAAATAAAGTATCAGAAAAAATACTGCATTACGTTGCAACCTTTTTTTTGTTGCATAATTTAGTCAACACTGCGGTGTCATTTTGTACTCATTTACTGTAAATTCCAGTGCCCCAAAGCAGGCAGCACATGTTAAAAGTGCTTGTGCATGAAGCAGAGTGACTGTGAAGTTTGCGAACTTCGTTTGGTGCGTGCAAATCCTGCATTGCCGATCCCTGATGAGATGCAGCTACTACTGCTGAAACAAGGCCAATGGAGGTATCAATGGGTGAGGCGGACTGGCCTCAAGGGCAGGGCCGGCTTTAGCGCTGGTGGCTCCCTGTGCAACAATGTTCGTTGGTGCCCCCCAATGACCACCTCTGCCACCGATTTCCTCACTACCACACTTTAATAGTGTCCCTCAAGTCTCCATAACCACACTCTCGGATGCATTCAATTTGATTTACACCACCACTCATACCAGTGTAGGGTTTCAGACCACTTTACATCACACACATTACATAGAGACAATCAATCATACGTGTGTAAATCACTGTATAGAAAATGTTACGTAAGTACTACAAGGTGTAGGAGTCACATGACAACCATCCTAGTAGGCGGTATAGTTTAATAGTGATTTATCTGGAGAAACACAAAATCAGAATTTAAAACATAATACCATGGTTGAGGGTCTCTTTAACAATCAGAATTGATTTCTATCCAGATGAACACTTTTTGCAACATTAGGATAATCAAAGACTGGGGCAAAAAACCATAACGCTCTAATTTATACCTTGCAGTTTTTATGCCACTCTTAGATGACAGTTAATAGCTCACTGTTCTGATTGTATTTTTAGCTTATAAACTGCAAGTAACAAAAGGCTCTCTCTGACAAAAGCAGTAACCCACTGACCTATATACATTATGTGCAGTTTGTGATCTGCATGGTACATGTTCTTTGCAGCAGGCACATTAACCCTCTGTGCTACCTTTCTATGAGCCAAAACGTCCGTTGGACAAAACTCTGACCTCTATCTAGGAAGAACATTATTCACCAGAGTTATCATTACATTTTAATTGTTTTCTGAAAATTGCTGGAGACCAGGAAGAGGCAGCAAGTGCTTTTAGAATCAATATACTTGCAAACACGATGCCCCCACGCAAAGTCAGTGCCCGGTGCGGTTGCACCGCCCTAGAGCCAACCCTTCTCAAGGTTCCCGTGATCTCAGTGACAGAGTCACTGTCGCTCTAGGGTGTGCTGCTTCATAGTCTGTCCGCTAGACTGGAGGTGAACCTCAGTATGGATTGTGGTGGACAAGCCTTCAAGGTTAACCCAGATTTGCCACCACTAGGTTCCATCTACCGGTGCTAAGAAACCAGGGCTTCCAAGGCCTTGTGGGGCCTACTAATGTCTAGCATGGGAATGTGCTCCCTCTGGTGAGTGGACTGGTGGACTGGTCATGAAGGCTGAACCTGGTTCCCCAGTTCCAAATTCTCTTGATCTGGCCATAGTACCACATCCTCTCACCCCCTGAACACCTTTCTGCCCACTGAGAGAAACTCACACTGCCGTCAACTACAACACAATTGTGCCCCGCTCGAAACCCCTGGATGCGACTGGATTCAAATTACACACTAGACATGAGTAATATGCTGCCTAAAAAAAAGTAACAACATCCTGGAGAATGCAAACACTAATAGGGAATGCAAGATGAAGTAAAGCATGTCAAATTGTAAGCAGGAATAACATGATTACCTTAACGCTTTTACACTCATTAATCAGAAATCAGTGAGTGTTTTTGCCTCTAAGGTTAAGGTCAGGAAGAGACCCGTTTTAATGTCCATTGCTTTTAAAAAAGACCACATCCATGAATACAGAGCCGCAGTACACAAACTACCCATCAATCAGGCATTGCAGTACCTCCAGGACTGGTGCACGTTTCCACCCGGGTAAAACGATGCTGTTCAATGAAAGACAAGAAAATAAAAGTAGCGCTTCATGGCAAACTCTGTCAAGTGACGCTGATGTGTTTGGGTGCACATAAAATCAATCTGGCCACTTTGCGACTACTCTGTCTTGCTTTAGGTAGTTATTTATTTATTTTTCATATTTTGAACCTTTTATTCCCTAAGCTGAACTTTGGAATAGAAAAATGTAAAAAAAAAAGACGACATTTCCAACAAAAGTTTTTTTCTTTTTTGGATCCATTTCACAGGGGAACAAATAAACAAAAGGAGGAAAGAGAGGGTGAGAACCGTTTCTTGAAGACCTGGTTTTCAGTAAGTGAAGAGGAGCTACACAGAATGAGAGGGAATAAGAGGAAGAAAGATAGGGGATCAGCTTCCAGCGGCAGAGCAGAAGCAGACACTGTGCTTGTCTTCTCTGGGCAAGAAGGAAAGAGTCCTTTTTCTTCTCTGCCCACCCGCCCGTCCCCGAACGGCCATAAACGCCAAGCCTCATCTCTAGGCCTTGGCTATTCCTGCCGTCCTGGGACGCATGTTCATAATAAAAAAGTAGGGGAACGGAATCCATGGAATTAAAGAAGTAGGGGCACGCCGTGCCCTGCCGATCCCGCCCACTTCGACCACTAGCTGGGGGGGGGGGGGTTAGAGTGGGGAGTCCCTTAGAGCTAATTTAAGGTAAAATTAAATGTAACTATGTGCTCACTAGCCACTAGCCTTGATCTCAATCCTTTTTTATAACTAACTGTTCTAGTTAAGATGACTTACATTGAAACAGCTAATAAATGAGAAGTATTTAGTAAGTCTTTTTTTTTTTTTACGGAGTTTTATATAGCGCGAACTTGATCGGGTATCAGAGCGCTTTACATAGCACCAGTTGCGTTACATGAGGACACATTAATTTTTTTGTTAGGCACGGGGCGATTAAGTGATTTGCCCAAAATCACAGAATATTCAGGGTCATTGCAGAGACTCAAACCCGGTTCCCCAGATTCAAGCTCGACCGCCTCAACCGTTAGGCCAACTCCTCTCTCGTCTTCCCGCTCACAGCGCTACCTATGTATCTACTACAAATTCTGTAAAATATTTTGCAAAGTGGATAGGGTCAATAGACATCCATCCTGACCTGTTCGTTGTCTTGCATAATCAGATTATGGACTTGATTTTAAGATTGCATATCGGAGGTTTGTTTTCTTGGCTTTAGGAATTTTTGCTTAAAATTGCACTAAACAAAGATTTACGACCATGCAGTCTAAAAATCTGTATGCGGACAACACCCAACTGTATTTGAAAATCTTCACTCCAGAAGACTTAATTTCCCTCAACGCTATTCTACAGAACACGCAAATCTGGCTCACTAACAAGCACCTCATGCTTAATACCCAAAAAACTAAATTCATTCTCATCTCTCCACCGAATCACACACCTAAGATAGACCTATGGTTGAAACACCTAACCAAAGTCGCCACCACACAATAATCTGCCACATAGCAAATTTGTGTTACAGATAGCGATGTGAGTGGCACAAGTTGGATGAGATTGAGAAAATTTATTTGCACACTCACCTGACATTTATTTAAGTTTGGTCTCAGCCAACGCACTAAAATGGGAAGTAGCATAACGTAATTACCGAAATGTGCTTATATAATGTTGCGTGGTGTCTGTCTTTGTTTCTTGTATTTCACAGATAAAGAACCACGCATGACAGATCAATTATCTGTTACATTCACATAAGTAGCAGCTACTCTGCCCTTAATTAACTGACAGGATAGGGACTCCCCTTCTCTGTTTTTTCCAGGGTGGATGACCCTTGCCCTGAAGAAAGTCCAGGACCTATATGGCCGACTGAAATATGTTGGCACTAGGGGCATTGGACCATAACACTCCCATTGACCCGATTTTCAAGAATTTTAACAACCCTGACAGACCCAAGAATAAAGGGAAAACTGAGGTTTTTTATCTTTAAACCCCCTGATCTTCACTTATCATAAGAGCTCCCAACACTGTGGTTGAGCCCACCCCGACTTGTAGGCGTCGGGGTGACCCGATGATGAAGCATGACACCACTAGGGTGTGTGAGTGTAACTAAACAAAAAGGAATTGCTTCCTTTCTCACCTTCTGGTTGAGTTAGACATATTTCCTGACACAAGATACTTCCCTTTTCGCAGTTAGGTACTCTTTTCTCTGACCACACGTTGGTCTATTTAAGTATTTTTTGTGGTTTAATGAAACACCTAACCTCCTTTGACTGTGCTCCCCTCATCATTGACTCCGCACAATCCCAAGGAGTCACCATAGACAAACACCTGATTATGCAAACTCACATCACTAATGCCACTAAGGGAGCTAATCACAAGTTGAGTATACTAAGGAAACTCAAACCCTTCCTCCCTCAGGCCAACCTAAAAATAGCAGTGCAAGCCCTAGTGCTACCAAGATGAGACTATGGAAGCACCACTCTTTGCGGTCTCCCCAAATACAAGCTGGCTCCGCTGAGGGCATCACTTAATGCTGTGGCAAGTCTGATATCAGGTACGAAAAGAAATAGCCACATCTCTCCGACCCTGAAAACTCTGAACTGGCTGCCATACGAGGCAAGAATACACCTAAAGGTTTCCTGCATGACCCATAAAGCACTACATAACAATACACCCACTTACTTAGCTCTAAAGCTTGAAAGGTCCGGAGGATGCAGACAACTACGAAGTGCGCGTAGGTTACTTCTGAAACCACAATCCTTCCGTAAGAAGAGAACTGGTTGCCGAGCTTTCTCAGGGATTGCACCAAAGATTTGGAACTCCTTACCTCCAGGGGTACGTGGAATCTCTTCCTTTACCGCATTCAAAAAAGAAGTAAAAATACTACTAACTAATAAATTCACGTCCTAAGACTTAATTCTATGCTGACATCGAGTCACCTATTTGTTCTTCATATCACTGCCTACCCCTGGTAGATTGAAGGAGAATATTATATGTATATTTATTATCACAACCTCGTATTGCCCATTAACTGTATATAGTGTAATGCTCTGTGGGCCACGGGTCTCCTATATTATCCATATACCACATACTTATGGTAGATTGTAGGAGAATATATAAGTATGTTTATTATCACAACCACCTAATGCTCAATAACTGTCTATAGTGCAATGTTCTGTTGGCTACAGGTCACCTATGTTATCCATATACTACATACCTCTTTTGTACGTAATGACGAATACCAAATGCTTGTACACTACCGCATCTTTTTATGTTTTATACTGTATACTGTAAAGCGCTCTGATACCCTTGTGGGTCACGTTCGCGCAATATAAAACCTTATAAATAAATGAATAAAATAAAATAAATGTCAAACATTCCATGGTACGCTTTTCTACACTACTGTCTTTTCCGTTTTTAAAAGAGAAAGCGGATCATGCTTCTTATTTCTGAAAAATAGCTAAATGGCTTTGAGAATCAGGCCACCGCCTTAAATATAATTTTCACACTTTGCTCTGCTGAAATTATATTTGCTATTGGCCAATTTTTACATGTGTCCTGTAGGAAAGTGCCTCTTTTGACATAGTTTGCCCTCACCTTTTGCCTCATGACTGATGTGATTTTCTTACGGTTAGTGCACTTGGTCCCTGCTAACCAGGCTTCCAGTGCCAGATCTCCTTCCTAAACACTGTACCACAATTGACACAACTTCCGCTACCCTGGTAAGTCCCTAGTAAGTGGCACCCCTGGTACCCAGGGCTTGGGTACAGGAGAGTTTCCCCTCGGGCTGCAGCATGTATTATGCCACCTCAGAGACCCCTCATCAAGACTATGCATGCTGCCATTGCAGACTGCGTGTCTTGGTGCAGAGAAATCTGAAGGGTCAACATGACACACAGCCTTGTGTGCCGTGCCCCCTTACACTGTATAAGGTATAGGTAAATCACACCTAATACAGGCCTTATCCCTAAGACAGGGTGCACTATATCCTATGTGTGCGCATATCAGCATAAGCAGATATGCTCCTACAATGTCCAGTCGGTTCTGAGATATTGTAAGTGAATAAGGAAGCCATAAAGAGTACATGGACTGGATACTTTATAACACAAGTTTTCTGGCTTCTTGATGGCTTCACTGATTTCTAAGGTGATTGGTACCAAACATCTTATGTTAATAAATCCTCACTGATACCAGTATTGGATTTATTAATACATTAACACAGGAGACCCTTTCAGAGCATCCCCTGAAAACTTACCAAGCACTGGTGTGGTCTCTGACTTGTTTTCGCCATTCTGCCACCGCCATACATGTTATTGACCTCATGGGGTGAGAGCAAGCACTCTCAGAGGACATAGACAAAGCCTGCTCTGGGTTGAGGTGCTTCACACCTTCTCCAGGACAGCATGGTCTTCCTTGGTGGGAAGCTTCAAAGGTGATGCCACCTTTGAACTCCAACCCAGGAACCTGCAGATAGTGGGGGAGAACATGCCCCCGTTCCTGCTCCACTTTTTGGCAGGAGGAAAGGTGGGACAATTAGTTTGATGAGGGTACCCTCTTAGCCTACACCACCCTTTCATGAAATTCCACCATCTTGGGATGGTGGAGAAACAGCCAATCAGGGTTAGAGTAGTGCCCCTTCCCACTGGAATTGCTCACTAGAGGGTGTAGACACCCTAAAGCTAGGTAGCCCATTGGCTACTACCTATTTCCCCTTGTAATGCCCCTAAATTCAGTATTTAGGTGGTACCCTATACCTGAACATCAGATTCAAAAGACAAGAGAAGGAAAATGACAAAGAAGAGCTGCCTGAAGTCTGACACCCTACTGCAGAAGAAATTGGCGCCCAACTATGCCTGCTGTGTGGAAGACTCGTCAATCGTGGTATGCTGTCTCGTTCTGCGACTGTGAGGCCTCCAAGAACCCCAGAACTCACCCAGCCTTCAAGAAATCGCCGAGAAGCTCCCTGGAGTGAAAGTATCACTCCCCTGCCTGCACACTGCAGGCACCGAACCTGTGAAGTCTGGTTTGTTGAATTGCTACTCCCCGACAACCTTGATGCAAAACCAAAGCGAGAAAAGGTACAACAGCTCCGGAGGGTCAGATATGTATCCTCGCCAATTTTGTAGACCCCAGGATCTTCTGGAGCCGCAGCGTACCAATACCCGAGGCACAGTGAAAAAGCGTCTACTCCGTACTCCAACGACCCTAGAAGCAAGCAGTCATCGAGGGAGATCGAGACCCCTGAGACCCACTTCCTGAGTGGTCCAGCTGTCCCGAGATCGCCTCTCCAAGTTGCCTGCTCCTGACCTCGAGGACCTCTAGACGCCCACCTGAACTATCTACTCTGAATCCTGCCCCACTGGCCCCGGTAACGACAAACTCACTGTGCTCCCATGGTCCCCAGGCCCTTACGACCTTCTCCTTCCCAGCAGACCCACCAGACTTACATGTAAGTCCTCCAGTGCAGTCTGTTTTTTGAAGTGGCCTCCTTTGTCTTTGCGCCCCAGCTTCCAAGACCCTCGTCACTCTGCTCCCGGCCAAACCGGGATGCTCCTGAACTTCTCCTGCTGGAACTTTGGACCTGGTGCCAACATCGACCTAAAACGAGAAGGTGACCTTTGTGAAAGCATTGCATTTTTCTACTTTTTAGGTCTCGCTGAGCCCAGCGCATGCGCTGGCTCGAAGAGACATTTTGTATGTGGGCTCCAAAAAGTGCTACCAGGCCAGCCTAGAGCTACAGTGCATGTGCGCGGGCGCGCGCGCCGCGCTTACTTTCACTTTCGCGGCCGCACGGCCGCTTTGATCGCGATCACTTTCACTTTCGCTTTGCTGCGCAGACCCAGCCTCCTTACAACTAAAGCAGTAACGCCCTGTCGGACGAAAGCCATGTTTCAGCACTCACTAACACGATATCACGGCGGTTCGGCGATTCACACTGGGGAACTTTTGAAAACTCGTCGTCTTTGGTAAGCGTAGCACGGTTTTCGTCCGACAGGGCATTACTGCTTTAGTTTAAGCCAAGCCAGCATAAAATAGGGAAATGAAACACTGACAGGTTAAAATTAGCCTGCAGTGACGCCCTTTAAAGCATGTGTGTGTGTCAAGGTGTAGGGATCTCCTTAATAAAAAGTGAGACCTCCTAAGATGCGGTTGAGCGCGCGTGGACTCTGCAGCGGTGTCACTCCCTTCAAAACATGGTGTCTTTACATCACCTTTAGGTCCCATGAAGACTGCTGCCCAATCACAATCCTGCTTTCATCAGTTCTTCTGCCTGTTATCTTATTTTTCTGATTCAGCACTTTATTGGGCTTTGGCGCTGCGCTTGCACAAAACCTGTCACGTGACGCTGTAAGCGGTGCAGGGGCTGCCCATTCGGTGCGTGGCACACCTGCCTAGAACTCCACTTTCTGTCCTGGCGTCATTTATTTTCAGGCTACGGAGTTTAGGCGTTGTTCTATTTAAAGAAATGCAGACTTTGAAGCTATGCCAAGAAATAAATGTAATAACCCTGTTTATTACATAGTGACTGTCCCCGCGGTGAAGTGCCCATTACAAGTATAGCGCCTACCTCAGATGCGCCCCGTTCGGAAGGGCTGGTACTGGAGGATGTCAGAAGAGGGAGGCAGGAAGACATTATTTCAGCGCCCCCTAAGCGTCCCACGCTGCAAAATGTATTTCTATTTTTTTTAAACCTTCTGTTTCTGAATGCTGAGGCAGAAAACCTGGCTGTACCGCTAGATGGCGCTACGTGCCGGACCTGCCATGTTTTCTCTCTTTATATTTGGAAATAGATGCTCGTGCAGACCTAGTTGTGGCCGGAATAATATTTTGTGACCTGGTTCCTTCTAAAACTTCTCAAAATGTCTGCTGGTACTCCTCTGTTGACACATGCCCTCACAGGGTAGTGCCACTCCACAGTAAAAGTAAATTCCCTCTTCTGAAACATGGCCTGCTGAGAAACACTGGACCCATTTAATTAAAACTGTATCAGTCCTTTTAGCAAACGCTGGTCTTGCCCCATTAAATGTATTGCAGGCCTGCCCGGCAGATTTGTAGCGCGCACTGTCACCCGGGAGGGTATCTTGTAGCCGAGCTGTGAGTCTAAGCCCTTGGCACAGTGGGACTACTCGAAACAGGGCCGGCGTAAACGCTGGTGGCGCCCAGTGCGACAATGTTAGTTGGCGCCCCCCATGACCACTTCCACCACGGATTCTCTCACTAGCACCCTTTAACAGTGACCAAGTCTCCATAACTACTCTCTCTCAGATGCATTGAATTCGTTATATAGCGCTACTCATACCAGTAAAGTATGTCAAAGCACTTTGCATCACACACACATTACACAGACAATCAATCATACTTGTGTAAATCAGTGTAAAGGAAATATTACATAAGCCAAAGGACTAAAAGTGTAGGGGTCACATGTCATCCATACTGGTAGGCAGTATAGTTTAGGAGTGCTTGGTGTGGAGAAATACAAACTCAGAGTCGAAAAAGAAACAGCATAGATGGGAGTTTTCTTTAATAATAAGAATCCATTTCTACCCAAATTAACCTTTTTTGCAACATTAATCAATGTTCTATACTTTGCAGAGTGTGTGCAGTTCTATAATGAAAGTTAATACCTCACTATTCTATATTAGGGCTTTAAGTTATGAATTGCAAGTAACAAAAGGATGGCTCTTTTAAAAGCAGTAACCTGCCGATCTGTTTACATTAAATGCACTCTGTAATCTATTTGGTACACGTTCTTTGCAGCAAGCATATTAACCCTCTGTGCTACCTTCACATAAGTCAAAAACCTCAACTACACAAAACTCTGATCTCTGGCCAGGAAGAACATTAATCACAGGAGTTATCTTGACTTTTTTGTGCGGCCTGTAATTGCAGGAGGAAAGGAACGCAGCAGCAGGTGCTTTAGAAGCATAATAAAGTTGCAAACACGGCACCCCCAGGAAGCCAGCACCCGGTGCGATGGCACCGGTCGCACCACCCTAGAGCCAGCCCTGACTCGAAAAGCTTGGTTTTCAGAGTAGGTTGTTATGTGTAGTGGTAAATCATTCTACACTTTAGGAGCGATGTGGGAGAAGGCACGCCTGCCAGATCTGGTTTTCCCTATGTGTGGCATGTGTGCAAGTAGGAGTCCGGACGAGTGCAGGTGGCTGGAAGGCTGGTGAACGCAGCTTTGATTGTTGAGGTCTGCTATGGGCCACTGGAATTATGCGATCGGCGGATGTAGCGATTTTCCACATAATTATAGCATTGTCGCTTTTGCCACATAATCCATTGTCTGCACATAATCTGCAGGTTTGAATCAAAAAATTTTTTGTTTCTAGCTCAAAGGGTTCAAAAGTTACTCAAAATCCAGTGACACATGTTGCTGTGCAGTGAAAGGCCCCTAGCAAAGCTGGACCTTTTTGTTTCGTGTTGCTATATTTGGGTAATAAAATTGTACTAATGAGGTTTTATCAATTCCCAGACAGTTTTACTGAGTTTAACAAGCATCTGCAATGCAGTAGGTCTCGCATTTACGCGAGTTTGAGCTATTGGCATTTTAAATGACAATACCATTTATTTATGTTTTGGTTTTAAAAACATAAATAAAAGGCATTGTCATTTACAATGCCAATAGCTCAAAGTAGCGTGAATGCGAGACCTATTGCATTGCAGATGCTTGGTTCCCAATTGTTTACAATGCTGCATATTGCACACAGAAGTAATATATTTTTCGAACTTTGAAAAATTGTAACTCCAAAAGTACTTACATTAGAACTGTGTTCTTGGTCTTAAAAATTACATAACAATCGATTTAATGTTTTATAAATTGGTCTCAGATTTATTCTTAAGTGTGTATCTCATTTATTGCCTCTGTGAGTACAACACATGAATAGCTGCCCACCCACACTACAACAAAAGGAGCATTTTCCTTATCAAATGTAACCTCTCTGTACCAGTAAGGGACCCACCACAGTGTACTTAATTGTGGGACACTAAATAGAGAGCCAGCCTCCTACATGTTACAAACTTTGGTCAATGAATGCTACATTTGCCCTAAGCTCATATTTTCTCTTTTGTTCTCGATTACTGTTTTGTCTATGTCAATATGAATTACTTTTTAAGAGTTGATGACCCGTTGTGTTCTTTGGGAAATACAGTGCATGGCCTTTATCGTCATTCACAAGTTATGCTGCTAGTAATGCAAACATCTACTTTATTGTTTATTATTGTGGCAATTTAATGCTCTTGTCTTGAACATTGTCTGTTACTGATGCCCTTTAGTGTGCTTGGTTCAGATCCCTATGAAAAAGCAATGCTGCGTATTATAAAGGTGTTAATATATGGTGTATTTTTTTATGTTATGGGATATTTAGGCTATCTGAATTAGATTAGGTTCTTGCTCTCTTGTTTTTAGTTGTTAAAGTGCATTTCTATGAAATTTTATCTTTGAAATCAATAGTATTAGTATTTAATTTAAAAAGTATCCTTTATTTTTGTCCTTCACAAGCTGAAGAAATCATAAAAAAAAAAAGGAAGCCGCCTGTCACAACATTACTGGAAGTCCCCATTATTGTGATATAGGGAATACATTCTGATAATTACTATTGGTGTCCAAGTGCCTAAGATACTGTTTCATTCAGATTGAATATCAAAGATATCGTCTTGCCTACTTTTAAACTACCTTGCAGAGTACTTGCTGGCCTAGGAAAATGTTGTTATATTAGCTGTTAAAATTAATATTTTGTTAGCTACTAATTTTGGTTCTTGTTTGACCAGGAAGACTCTTTTTGTGGATTTGTTAAGCACTGGATTATATTTCACTTGTTATGTGACACATCCATAGTTACATAAGCCAAGTTTCCTTGGAAGTTTCTTAGATAAGATTTCACAGACTAAACCAAAAGGTTTGTCTGTATTCCTAAAATGATAATGTTTTGATAATGTTTTGGTGCACATACTCAACAATAGATGGTATTATTACAGACAACTGCAGCCACATAGTTTCTCTAAAGCAAATGGGTGCTTTTATCTTCACCTTATTTAACACATTTACACTTCTTTACACACCTGGCACCCTGGCAAAATGGGAAGGATATGGTTTCGTTGTTTCTCTAGCCATGTGTCAACTTTCCTTGACAGGCATGCCTGTGTGGCATACAAACTTCTAAATTTCAGCTATATACTTCAGCATGTTGATCAAATAGATGTGGTACATGTAAATTATAGGTATGTAATAAAACAAGGTATTGCCAAAAAACAAGCCAGTTTAGAAATCTTTGTTAAACACGCTTTTTAAAAAAAAAATTCTCAGCATATTACTATCAAAAGCATTTTTATGAGTCGTGCATAAAATAAGAGAATTGTTGCCCTGGTTATGAACTGAAAAACATTTTCACATAATCAGTTACAGCTGGAAAATATTGCCCTGGGAACTAATTTGTATTGTTTTAGAACTTGTAGCAATGTATTTTAATTTGACAGACAGCCATATCCAAAGTACTAATGTGTGATCATTAATTAAATCAGTTGGGGCATGGCTCCGCTTTGAAATCCGTACCTAAATGCCTGGAATGGGGCTCTCATAACGCCGACTGCACTTCGGAAGGGCTGCCACACATTTTGAGACTGCCCACGGCTGAATCGGAGGTGTAGAACCCAACTGGCAGGATCTCCGTCCTCGCGCCGGATTGAGGCCAGTGCGTGGCCACACGGTCTGCTCACCGAGGAAATCGTCGTCGGCGAGTGATCATCAAGACAGCCGTCTCCGATCGCGGAGTAGTGGAGCACCCGGAAACGGCTCTTCGACGTGTCTGGCGGACTGGCCCAGGCTGCGACTGCCATCATCCATTTGGCGCCGCTGCTCCATTGAACAAGGGGGCGGAGTGTGACCTGGAGACCCGGGAGGCTGGCAGGTACAGCGTATCACACTAGCGCCGGTAGCAGCGCTGGCCTCCCTGGGAGTGTACCCAACTCCTGAAGTGCCTGGGGGTGACGGATACGCCGCGCGGACAAGGTGAGCAGATCAGTGCTGGGCTGCACGTCTGATGGTGGGGAATATACCTGGTGCTTATACACACTAAGAGGGGCGCGGGGCCTGAATCACAGAGCCACAGTGCCGCTGGCTCTGCTACGCGCCTGCATGGTTGAGGAGGCTAATGGTTGGGAGTGGCTGTGAATTGCTGTGTACCGGATACAAGACTTCCCCGCCTGGCTGCTGTTGTAACCACCTGTTGGAAATATCCCCCCGCCCTGCCATTAACAAGTAAGTGTGCCACACGAGAGCACTGACGCCCGCCATAATGCGCCTTTGGTATAGGCCTCTCGCCCCTCCCACCTTTACCTCTGTGCAGAGCCGAGGCGCACTTCTGGCGTGGACGTGGGGTGCACCTGCCCGCCATCCGGTGTTAGAGGGGACCCCAGGCCCAGGATATCGGGGGCCTGCTTTCCTCCTACGATCGGTCGGCACAGCGCAGACAGGCAGACTTTGGTGATTTCTCCGCTGGCTGTCACTTGTACTATCTGACACCTGCAGCGGCCCGGCCTGTTGGTGGGATCCGCAGCCAACATGGCGGGGGCGGCAGCCCGAAGGCAGCCCTCCAGGCCAAATTGACGAAGTACGCCTGGGAGGGAGCCCCCGGCATGAGCCCCAAAGGGGGGTCGACTGTGACCGATAAAGCCGAGCCCGGTGGGATCAGAAAGAACCAACGCTACAGGACATCCTTGAGGCCATCACCACAGTCCGCACGTCATTGGAGTCGCGTATCGACACGGTGTCCACTGAGGTGTACCTTATCAGAGAAGACATGCGCTCAATGAACTCACGCTGGAAGGACGTTGAAATCAAGGCGACCTCTCTTGTGGAAGACACATCGGAGTTGCAGAGGAAGATGGAGGAGCTACATACTCACGCTACGAAACTGGAAGCCCAGCTGGACGACTATGAGGGATGCTCCAGACGCAACAATGTCCATATTATTGGGGTACGTGAACGGGCGGAGGGGCCCTCAGCAGACCTGTTCGTGGAGGAGCTGATCACTACCTACCTCAAGCCAAAGGGACTTTCAAATTTCTTCTCACTGGAGCGAGCACATCGGGTGCCAGGGGGACGGCCGAGGCCTGGAGCCCCCCCGAGACCACTTCTTGCTCGGATCTTCAATTTCCGCGACAGGGATGTCATCCTACAGTGGGCCAGGTCCGCCCCGCAGTGGAATTCCAAAACAGTCGCATTACCTTCTTCCTGGACTTCACCCTCGAGGTGCAGAGACAGCGACGGAGCTTCCTGGAAGTGAAGAAAGTGCTCCGGGATAAGGACTTGAAATATGCTATGATGTTTATGGCCAAGTTGAGGGTGGAATCAGAGGGGAAATCCTGGTTCTTCACCAGCCCAGAGGAGACCTGGGACTGTTTGGAGGGCTGGCGCACGGCAGGCCGCCGTAACAACCAGGCTCGGGGTGTGAGGATGGATGGAGACGCCCGGGCCACAGGTGGTGGCTCACCTCACCAGGACAGGAACGAGGCAGCGGGTGGTGTCGAATAATTGGTCTGTATTAATTTCATTTGGATGGTTGACAGTTTCCGTTAAGATGGAGGGCTGCAGGGCTGGAGCTGACTCAGTCAGTAGCGCCAGACTTTTGTCGACCTAGGCCGGACTGTTATAAATGGCTCTGTTGATCTGATCTCCTCGACCTTGTCATTGTTACATATGTGGGCGTTAGTGGGTATATTATGGGCCTTTGCCAACGCTTTTAGCATAAGCCCGATAGGCTATCAATGCTAACATCAGTAAAACAAATTCTCAATTATGAGTGCTCGGTTGGGCTGCACGTTCCTGTAGGTTTTTGGAAGGGTGGGCGATAGACACTCTGCTAGTTTGGGGGGCAGGAAGTTTTGGTACCGTCGAGCAGGGAGGGGAGCTTTGGGGGATGCGTATTGGATCTGGAGGGTGGGCGGGAGGGGAGTTTCTTTGTGTTTTGGTTGAGTTGTTGTTGTTGTGTGGGCATGTCTTATTATCTTGGATACAGATACAAATTGCTGCAGACATGGCGTTGGCTACACCCTCAGGGATCACGGTGCTAGGAAAAGTATATCCTCATTCCTTGTCTTCCCCCCTATCGTGCTCTTACCCGGGCCATATTGTATTTTTTAACTTGAGTGATGAGTACTATGGGTAAACAGAAACTTAATTTGCTCTCATGGAATGTGAATGGGCTGGGGGACAGACTAAAGAGAGGGGTGGTCCTCCAATTCCTGAAACGCCACTCACCGGATGTCGTGTTTTTGCAGAAGACCCACAAGCTGGGCAACAGTTGTAGGGCCCTGTCACAATGGGGTTTTCGGCTGGCTGCCCACTCTGCTTTCAGCTCCGGCTCCCGGGGGGCGGGTGTCCTCCTTTGTAAATCCTTCCCCTTAACGATTGATACGGTCTGCACGGACCCGCTGGGTAGATTCGTAAATCTGTCTGGGTCTTGGGAGGGAGCCTCCATTAGCCTGGTCTCAGTATACATCCCTCCGGGCCTCCATACACAGGCCTTTATTGATCTCGGTGACCTGCTTCTGGGTTTGCCAGAAGGGTGGTTACTGATCGGCGGGGACTTTAATTCCATAGTCTCAGATTCCTTGGACCGTTGGCCCCAGAAAGACCTGCCATTATCCCGCAAACTGATCTACAGTTTCTTAGGTGCAATGGGACTAGTGGATGTCTGGCAGTGCCTGCACCCAGCGGAACTTCAATATACACATCTCGGGTCCCCATGCCACCATGTCCTGTATTGATTATGTGCTTACACTCACACATCATCTCCACACCGTCAAAGAAATACGACACTTTTCTAGGGGCATATCGGACCATTCCCCAATTCTGTGTAAACTGGAGGTGGGAGAGCCTTCGGTCAGCCGGGTGGCACCGATCAACTCGTGGTATCTCACAACCCCCCCTAAGGTTTTGTCTGAAACTGAATTGTATTTTCAAGAAAATCACGGGTCCGTCAGTTCCGCTATCTCACTCTGGGAGGCCTACAAGACTGTCGTCCGTGGGGTGGTCTTGGGACAAATCGCAGGGCAGCGAAAGGAGAAGGCTGCAGCTAATTTACGCATAGAGGATGAGATCCTTGAACTGGAACAGGCAGTTAGATCGCGAGATTCGGAAGAAGTGCGCCAACAGCTCAGCGTAAAAACCAAGGAACTCCTAGACCTTGCCACAGACGCGGCTAAGGCGCACTATCGGGCTACCCGTAGCAGGATATATGATGTAGGCGATAAGGCAGGCAAATTGTTAGCCTAGCTAGATCGCAGAGAGGGGGCACGGCGGGTGGTGGCTGAACTTACCACTAGTTCTCACTCCCGACTCACAGCTCCGCAAGACATCGCAGATGCATTTGGTAGTTATTACCACTCCCTGTATTCTTCCAGCACGACCTACTCGGAGGAAGAGGCTTCTACCCTCTTATGCGACATACGGATGGCAGTTGTTACAGAGGAGGAGTGTCTCAATCTCGACCGGGACATTACAGTAATCGAAGTGGAGAAGGCAATTCATGATCTACGGGGGGGGGGGAAGCGGCGGGCCCAAACAAGACCCCTATAGAATTATTTAAGTTAACGGCTGGCAAGACTGCCCCTTTTCTCACTGCCATGTATAGAGAAAGTAAAGAGGTAGGAATTCTTCCAGAGGATCACAGACTCCCTAACATTATTGTAATCCACAAAGCGGGTAAACGCGCTGACCTGTGTTCCTCATACAGGCCCATCTCGCTCCTCAACTGTGAAGCCAAGATCCTGGCAAAAGTACTCGCCACTCGTATGTTACAAGTCCTTCCCAACTTGGTGCACCCGGATCAGTCCAGGTTCACGCCGGCCAGAAATACGTCTCTTAACCTCCAACGTTTGCATGCAGTGCTTTGTAGGGCTGGTACGCTCAGTGAGGATGCCGTAGTGGTATCGCTAGACGCCGCTTCGGCCTTTGACACTATTGAATGGCCCTACATGTTTGTGGTGCTTCATAAGCTGGGGTTCGGTCCGGAATTTATCAACTGGGTGCGTCTTCTATATAGTCAACGATTGGCGCAAGTGGTCGTAAACAATCGGAAGTCTCCTGTCTTCTCTCTGGGGAGAGGCACCAGGCAAGGCTGCCCCCTGTCACCGCTGCTCTTTCCCTTGGCTCTGGAACTTCTCGCAGCGTGGATCCGGCATGACCCTGCTATTCGGGGCCTTAAAGGGAAACACGGGTGGGAGGACCGCATATCACTGTATGCAGATGATATCCTGCTTTATCTCGCCTACCCGGCGAAGTCTCTTAATGTGGTGATGGCCATATTCCATATTTTTTGCAGATTCTCAGGCTACCGGGTCAACTGGGCCAAGTCGGTGCTTTACATTCTTAGCGGGCAATGACCTCGACTTCCCCGGGATTGCCAGTTGGCGGAAGCCGCTGAAGGCTTCAAATATCTGGGAATTTGGGTATCTAAAGATCTGACGCGATTTTATGACACCAACCTCCGGCCACCACTGGCGCGCCTTAAATCCGATGTCCAACACTGGAAGTCACTTCCCTTGACCCTCCTGGGACGTGCTGCCCTATTCAAAATGATGTCCCTCCCCCGTCTTTTGTACATGTTGCAGAACACTCCTCTTCCGGTTGCGGCATCGTATTTTAAAGAACTGGAGGGTACCGTGCGAGATTTGCTATGGGACGGTAAACCACCTCGCATCGCCACACACAAGCTCACACTGGGATGGTTCGACGGGGGCATCGGACTTCCCGACATGAAAAGATACTACTGGGCCTCGCAGCTTGCTGCCATTAATCAATGTACCTATAGACTGCACGATGACCCGGCCTTTCGAATCGATCGATGGCTCCTCCCAGGGGGTGGGTTTGAGGGCGCGCTATACACAAAGTCTCAGAATAATGCCTTGTCTGGTCCAACCAAGCACGCTGTGCGAATATGGAGAGATGCCACTACGAGCCTGGGGTGGGAGGGCAAACTTACTCAAGCCACGTCGCTCTGGCATTGTGGCCAGCTGGGTCCTCAAGGTTCGATAAGTGGGACACCATTGGTATTTCTAGAATCGGGGACCTTTGGAAATCCGGGAATGTCATGTCGTTTTCCCAACTATGTCAAGAGTTTGAAATGGCTAGCTCTGAACAGTTCTGATATCTTCAAATTAGACACGCACTACTCTCGGCTCTCCCTAAGGGTACGGATCTCCCAGAATCCTCCCCTTTGGAGGACAGGATTCTAGATGGCGATTTGCCAGAAAAGGCCATATCCCTCATCTACAGGAAACCTATCAATAATATGCCCGATCCCTTAACACGTCTAAGGGGTAAATGGGAACATGATGTGGCAGGTTTGGACGACGTGGAATGGCGAGCCGCAGTGGCTTCTCCTCGCGAGGTTGCCATCTCCTCCAGACTCTGACTGGTTCAGTTAAAAATCCTCCACAGGACGTACTTGTCTGGTCCCTCTCTGGTTCACATGAGATACACCCAGGGTAGTGGCTGTACACAGCTCTGCGGGCAGGAGGGCACCTTCATCCATAGACTTTGTGAATGTGAGACGATTCAGAAATTTTGGGAGGGGGTGGTTTTAATGATGGGAGAAGTATTGGGGCAACAGTTACAGTGCAACATCAAATTGATTTTGTTAAACATATGGGACCCCCCTGATCTTACTGCCAAGGAAAGAATATGGGTCACGTTGGGCTTCATGGTGGCCAAGCGGAATATCGCACGTCTTTGGAGGGCTCCGACATTACCAAGCATTGCAGACTGGGCCAGAGACATGGATTGGTGTATGGTGACTGAGATACTTATCTATGTTTCCAGGGGATGACCGAAGAAATGGTCTCAGATTTGGGGGCCTTGGAACACTTTCTGGGGGGAGATATGTGAGCCACCGGGGGGAAGGGGTGATGGGATTAACGATATTGGATGATGTGACATTCCCGAATACATTCATGTTGCACTGTGGTGAAAGGGACTTTGCCAATAATTACATGTGAAACGCTGTGTATTTTTGTAGCGATAAGACAGCTTCTCTGCAACCCATTGGCCTTAAAAATGGTCACCTCAAGTAGAACATCTCTGTCCCACATGAATATACAACAACAATTAAGCTGTTTATTGTTATTTCAATGTCATATGTTATTACAGCTGAAAAAATCCATGCTGTACATGTACAGTTGACTCAGGTGGTTATTTAGAGCTTGGCAGGTGATGGATATCCACCAAATATTAGAGGATGGTCCGTTCATTTATTCAGCCTATTATTCAGTAAACACAGACCTAACAACTCACACATTATTGTTATGTCATGTGAACTCTGCTTTCCCACAATAATTCCAACCAATTTTATTTACTGGCATTGTAATTTGAGAATTACTACTTCTGTGACATCACATGCCCACTCTAAAGTATAACTGTGCTGCTGCACTATTCCATGCAAAACAATTAATGTGTCATCAGCTTCTTCTGCTGAGCTGTAACACAAATGGATAATTTAATGCTAAATATGACCTAAGGTTAATATTATGTTCAAAATGTCTATATAACATGGAAACATAAAAACCTAGCCTCCTCTCTTGTTTTCTTCCTGCTAAAGGATGAAGGGGAGCCATCTTCTTCCAGCCTGTCCCCAAGCAGAACAATTAGCTTGTCTAATGCGTCTTAATTGCGGCAGGCGTTGTGATGGGTCTTAATTGTGGTAGCCAGCTTGAAATAAAAATTGTCATGGTGGCTGCTGCCCTTTGAATATTTGTCATGAATGTAGTAGTCATCTTAAAATTGGATATAACCATTTAAACATGGCCAGTATATTCTGAATATGAGACAGAATGAAATGGGCCATGCTGTTGTCTTTGTGAATATGCTTCTTACTATCCGAGAGAAAAGATGCGGTAAATGGAGTTGAAATAATAAAAATGCTTAAAGACCTGATGACCAAGGCTCAGATAAGAGACAAAATCTTTGAACACTTATTGCAAAATAGGAAGGGAGTGGAGTAATTTTTGTGATGGTGTCACACCTCACATACAGAGCTCTGTTGCAGGGTTCGTCCCCTTTGCCAGGGAATAAGGAGAAAATAGCCAGATTGTTGATATCTTACTTGCTGGTTCCCATGGTTGAGGTGAAGAGGAAACATGGTGGGCATGGGAACTTGTCCTACTTCTCACGGTAAGAAGGGGCTTGTCCTTATTACAGCCTGCCATTGACTGGTGGCCTTATCTAAGTGTTTGGGAAAAGGATAAATGTACCGACTTTCATATTGTGGTCCGCGGGTCAGAGAACAACATACCTAGCCCTTGGGCATGAGAAAGAACTTACACAGGGCTCTAAGAGAGTGCTTACAAGGCCTCCCTGGTGCAGTGAATACAGAGGCATAGGTTTCAATGCACAAGGTGCAGAACAGGGCCCTTATATAAACTTAGGCAATTACCAAGCAGAAGTCCTGATGAATGGTTAGGAGACTGCCTAGAAGAGTGTAGACCAATCTCAGTTGGAGGCAGGAACAAGATGTTAGAGTCCAACCAGGGTCTCTCCCTATATAAGGGTGGTCTGGGAGTCAATGATTGTGCAGCTGAGAAACTTACAAGACATATACTGACTAGCCCAGCTGTTATTACAGATAAGTGGAGGCACAGCAGTGCATGGAAGAAGTTAGGAATAGAAATGTGGAGTGGGGTGGAAGAGAGGAAGACCATATGAAACATATCCTGGCTAGCCATTCTGTGTTTATAGGGAAATTGGATCCCACCCCAAAAACAAGGAGAGAGAGAGACTTTGGCAATCAATGAACTGTATTTAGTGTACTAAAATATTGACAACCTATGGACTGCTAAGATGGACTTCGACTCTTTATGATCACCAACACTTCAATTGGCTACCTAGAGACTGTGACCGTATGGTCAAGAGATTGGTAGATTTGGAGGGATACCATCATGTGTGCATACTTTTAAAAAGTAATGTTTTACATACTACTATCATATTAGCAACTTGTGACAGTGCCTCTGGAATCATGCATAACACAGTCCTCTAAATGAATCTGACTCCAGGTGCTTCTAGGAAAAATAAAGGAATATTCGAAAAGGCATGCATAGATTGGTGACTACTAAATCACTCAGAATACACAGGTTTACAAAACCTGTGTTCTTATATCGAGTCATTTACGAGACTCTTCAAAACTATCATGTTTGAAGCTTTAGTATCAATGATTCATAAACTGACCCATACTACTAATAGAACTAATAGCCAAGACCTTTACAAAGATCTTACTGTAAGAATGTAAACAATTTGACCACATTTTATAGAACTAGCTAATTCTCATTTCATTGTGAGGAGACAGACAAAGCATGAGAAGGTTAACATCCTTTTTTGTGGTACTTACAGATAAAAAAAATTTCAAGGTTAGCTGGTTTTGGAGCTCTACAACAGATGAGTTTTACCGGTACTATATTGACATGGAGAAGAGTAACTGACAATAAAGGCCTATTTATTAGAAAGGGAGTAAACATACAAAACAGAGCTTAATGTAGAAACTGGCCTCGGAGAGACATCAAAAATTGTAGATATCGCAACTATCCATCAGTTTTTCCATGCTTCATTTAGATGGTGCCGAAATCACCACCAACTCTGCCTTAGGAAACTTGGGGGCATATTAACAAGGAACAGGGAAAATTAACGCTAAGGGCGCTAAGCGTTAATTTTTTGAACGCCCGCTATCGCTGGATAATAACGCTTGGTTATCGCGTTATTAACAACGCTAACCGCCTAGGCGATAAAAAATCCAGCGATAGCGCCATTTTGGGAGGTTATCGCTGGTAATGCAGCGATAAAACTACAAGGATAGGGATATCCTTGTTGATAGCCCATGGTGGACTTAGCCATGTAATCCACCTCCCATTGGATTAGATGGCTAAGTCTGAAAATTAGCAGACGTAAAAAAGCAGCGTTAACCGTGGTTAGCGCTGCTTTTTTTGTCTCTAACAGGGTTAGCATGAAGCTTGATAATAGGAGAAATGTCACTTAGCGACATTTCTCCTATTATGTTGCTCTGGAATGCCCACTTTGCATCTCATTAGAAATGCAAAGGGAAGCATAGTGAAAAAGAGTGCTAACATGCGATTTTGCATGTTAGCACCCTGTTGTTGAAAGGGCGATATTTTTATCTCCGCTTCTTTGGCTTTTAAAGCCAAAAAAGCGGAGATAAAGCCCTTGTTAATATGCCCCACCATGAGATGTAATTAGATCAACTGCATGATTCGAGTGACATCGCTGCTGCTTGCTTCAGCACCTCAGACCAATGAGAGTATTGCACATAAATAATTCCTTTTAAATATCTCAAATGTTCTGCAAGAAATATCCAACATGTCAGGGACATTTGTGATGTGGGTAAGGAAAATATACTGCACTTGAGGGTACGTTTCTAGCACCCACAGTTGTGGCCAATTGCCACTATGCCATACAGGCTTCATTACAGTGGTATCATGAGGTGTTGGGGATGTCAGCTGGCTGCAGACAATTCCCTGCTGGCATGGTGAAAGTCATTGCTCTGCCACACTTGCAGATCATCAGGCCAACCACAGAATTCCTATTGAAACTCGAAAACCGTAAAACTCTAAAGATACACTGGACAGCATTGATCCATTGCCCTTATTACTCACTCTGTCTATTTGGCTGTCAGCAGTCATTGATACGATACGATACGAACAACAAAGGCATTTCATTTAGACAAGATGAGGTTAAACAGAGAATATGTTTGCAGACAACTTAATGACTCTAATCTAATGGAACCTGCAATTCTAATCTAGGAACTTTTGAGAGAGCTTTTTCACATAATTAGGGTTAGTGGGATCTCACTGTATACCATGTCTGTTAATAATTCCAAGTTGCTACTCATAAAAGTCTAAAAATAAGAAAAACATGCTTTTCAGTTCCTTATAACCTTCAAACAGACCAAAGGTAACGTGCAATAGGTAGGAAACATTTTCTTAAAGTACTTAAAATAAACATACATAACCTTTTTACCTGGACCAGGATCTGCCAGTAAAACATCTTCTAGGACTATTTCATAAACTAAATTGTGTGCCAAGTAATTTTGCCTGGAGTGGTAAGAGGATCAATTGTTAGACACCTCTGGAGGGCACAAGGATTAGAGTGGATTCATCTGTCAGCACTACACTACTAAAGAGCACCTCAATTGACGGTGGTATTTGAGTATACAGTTTTATCAACCTGAAAAGAAGTTTATTCACTTACATGAAAAAGATGCTGATAGGCATTTGTAGAACAAGCTTTAAGTTAAGTATATGAAAGAGACCAGAAACATGTACACAGCTTCTGTAAGTAAGATATTGGAAGCCTGGTTGAAATAGTAACTGTAGTGACTAGCTCTGACTGTATGAAATGGAAGCAGGGTGTGTTCATTAGCTGATACGTATTAGAAATATTTGATTAAATATTGTTGGACCTGGCCCTCTCTGTCAGGGTCTCCCCAAACGTTTTGTCTCCACTCCTCTTATTTGTTCTGACTTTGCGACTCTGTCCACTTTACTGCTGCAGACCAGTGCTAAAATACTTGTGCTCACTCCCCTAAACATGGTTTGATTGGCATACCCCTAATTGGCATATTTAATTTACTTGTAAGTCCCTTGTAAAGTTGTATACCATATACCCAGGGCCTGTAAATTATATGCTACTAGTAGCACGTATTGTGACACCCACTCAAGTAGATCCTTAAAACATGTCCCAGGCCTGCTACTGAAGCCTGAATGCAGTTTTAAACTGCCCTATAGACTTGGCAATAAAACCCCCTTGCGAAGCCTTAAACGCCGCTTTTTTTACATATAGAGAATGAAAGGGAGAATCTGGCGGGTTTAGGGAAAAATGGTAAAATTAAAACAAAATCCTTTGATTTAGTCGTGGTTTATAGTATTTTATTTATTATGAAGATGGAGGAATTTGCATGCTTTAACAAGACTTTATAATACTTAAGTTCGTTTTTGAAAATCATGCTCTGAAAAAAAGAGCAGTCTTTACGCCGTTTCCGCTCTGCTTGACGTAATTCCGACTTGGCTAATTTCAATTCTTCCGCAAACCACCTAGTGGAATTATGGTGTCTAGTTACTTTGGATGTATGTAAGGGGGCGTGAGTGTTAATACCCTTGAGTAACCAGAGGGCCATTTCCTTTTCCATAAAATGAACATCTTGGTTCAAGACAAGCATAGAGGCTACAAGAGAATCAATAGCAGACATTTTCCATTCCACACAGGACTAATAACGGGAATATTTTCTAAACCATGGTTTACAAGATTGATGGTGTAACCCATCGAGAGTGAATCTGGTTAAAAAAAGGATACGACCAGACACAAGGAGAACAGTTATGTTTGTCAGCTGTAAATTAATTGACCAAACGTGGTCTATTGTGTGGCCCTTATTATGAGTAGGAGCAAACAAATGTTGTTTTAGATTGGGATCTGTAAATAATTTGTAATTTGTAATTAATTCAGAAAATTCTTGAGCTGCTACTTGCACCACTGCCGCCCAAACGCACAAACCTTACGTACCCTTAAACTTGCTATCATAAGCTTGAGTCCTTTAAATCCTTTGCCACATTCCTGTTACCTTTCACACTCTGTCACTTATCAGGCGCTGCCCTAGCTCACATCCTTTGTCACATATCTGAAGCCCTCACACTATTTTCACAGTCCAGGGACTCCCACATCCATATCCCACCACATAACTAAAAAACATTGACAAAGTCAATAAATCTCACATAGGTGAGACCTGTTGGCTTTGCCAATGCTTGTCTTATTTTTTACCCTCCCTCACCACCAGGATATACTTGGTGGTGACAGACAGTAAGAGAAAGGTTTACGCCAACAGAGTAAATTGTACTCTGCTAGCACAAACTTGGAATTCTGCCCACCTCTAAATTGGGTGTGCGGACCAACAGTTTGGTTAAGAGAGAGTAGTCTGCACTCTTGTGACAGAGTACCCTCTCCACCAAATTCTAAATAAGCCCCGTAGTCTAGAGTGGGTCTTGGTGCCCCCTCTTCTCACGTTACCATGTTATATAGTATATAACACTGTGCATGTCTGCATCTGTGGTTCTGTGTGTATTTGCACAGGTATTTAATCATTGATAGAGCTTCTCATTAAATAGGCCATCTGAAAGAGAAGCCATAAAAATCCCCCAGATGGTCCAGACTGTCAGCTTGTTTTGTGGTAGTAATAAAATATTAATCTGAGTCAGCATTTGTATGGGAAAAATATATCTATCCGTAACTGTCTCTCAGTTAATTTTTAGTTAGTTTCAGCTCTTTCCCTAATCAATATGATAGCATTAGCTCTGTTTTTGATGACTGGTGTACAGTTCCACACACAATTGAAGGCAGTCCTATTTTGTCCTAGCTCCATAGTCCATTTTCCCCAAACTAGTTTCATTTTAGTCCACATTCCACTCATGCCGCCTTCCATCGATGAAAGAGATGCCAGTAAACATATTCCTGTCAGGTAAGAGAGAAATACAAAATCGTGAATTTAGAATCCTAAAATCCAGAAAAGACGTAAACAAGAGGAAATCATGTCCTAAATGTCTCTCATGAGCAGTAGAATCTTGAGTTATACTATCAGGTCATATGGAAGGTACATCGATGCTAGAAAACCATGAATAAGCACTGTCATACTCTTCTGTGGGTATGGTGTTAATCCTGTAGGGCAAAAAGATAGCCATTTACTGGAGACAGTGCAAAGACTAGTATTTAAAAACGGAATGCTTTCAACCACAAGTGAGTCTAAAAGTTACTTAAAGATATAAAGATAGGTGCATGGGATATTAACGATACATTTGAAGAGGTCATCATTTGAGCCTGGAAGTTGACTGAGTGGCTTGAAAATATTCAAAAATATTTTGTTCACAGAAAGGTCAGTAAAAGTTATTACATGTGCAGAACATCTCACTGCAGAAACAGGTCATTGATTTCAAATCATGAATTTAATTGAAAGGGGTCAACCTTTCTCTGGGGCGATGGTGAAGAGACAGTGCGTCGGGGGTAAGTGACAGACCATGGTGGTCTGCTGTTTAGATATATTTGCTAAAGCAAGTGTCAGAGAGCAGGTTTTCACGGTGACCAGCCCTATTTAACAATACAATGACATAGCCTGTGACAATGATGTGTCATGTGTATAAGTATAGGCACAAGTGAAATGGCTTTCTAAGAACATGAAGAATTCCCCACTTCCGATACTTGACTCCAAAGTCTATGGGCATGATTCACAAAACGTTTTTCTTTGAGCAGTGTTGTCTTGTCCCTGGTACAGTAGTGGCTTATTTGTAAATTTTCAGGTGTACAGTATGCTTGCTCACGGAGAAAGTTTTTATCTAATATGCTAACACTTCATTCAACTAACACTTTTTGAATGAGACTGCGAATCAGGAATTATTAAGAGTAGAGTTCTATCAATCCTTGCATTTTGGGACCTGAGGAATCCGGAACTCCATTTGAGTCCCCCATGTGAACACTAGATTGCAGATCGAGTTTGAGTTACTGCCCATTGGTTTGGGAAGTTTGAGAGAGATGACGTTTTGTTCTTTACACTGTTCAAGGGGATGTTCACTGCTCAAGTGAATGGATGCTGTGGTATGTGGAGTGGATGGGTTTTGACACCCTGAGCTGGGAATGTTTGTCCAAAGGCCCGGACTTTGTCCTATTGTGCGAAGTGCGAATGGTGGCTGATGAGGTATTTAAATTCCTGATGTGGACTGTCAGGGGACTGGCGCAGTTGGAGAAACGATGCAGGAAGTATGCTTACCTCAAGCAATATTGCATATCTGTGGCGTTCTTACAGGAGACACATGTGGGAAGACTGTTTCTCAAGTTTGTGCAAGAGGTGGATGGGACAGTTATATGCAATGTCGTACTCTGGCTATGCACACGGTGCCATGATATGGGTGGCTCCTGGGGTGTCCTTTCATCATAGGGGTCATGTGCTGGATCCAGAGGGCCGTTTTGTTATTCTGTGTGGAGACCTGAATGTATATGCTTCTAATACCAATTGTACACACTTCCTTGCTGTAGTGGTGAACGCTGTTGCCACCTATTTGTCTGCCGTAATAGTATTAACAGGCTATTGTTGTTTTGTGTTTGATGGGATGCTTGATCGTGAATGCCCGCGGGGAAAAACAAAACCGCACATGACCGAGCAACTGAGGGAACTGATGCGGGGCTTTAGCTTACTAGATGTCTGGAGTGAGCGGCACCCAGACTCAGGCTGTTCTCCTGCTATTCCTTAACCACGGGGACGTATAGCTGGTTGGACCACTGTCTCGTCAACCCTAGGCTGGCTCAATAAGTTAGGGAGATTTCCTGCCTGGCAAAGTATCTATCTGATCACTCCCCGTTCCTGGTGTACCTGTAGAGGGGGCGGGCTCACCCTGCGGTGCTGCTGTGGTGCTTGCGTGCTTAGTTGCTGACAGACCCACTGTTTGCGGCTCACTCATTATTTTCAGGAAAACTGGGCCAGCTAAAGCAACAGGGCCCATGACTGGGATACAATGAAGTAAGTGCTCAGTGGGGTTTGTCAAAAACCTCATATGGTGTCGTCAGCAACTAGTCAGAGACCTGACTAGTAGAGATTCTCCAACTACTCGACATAGAACGAGCGCTTCCTTCTCATCTCCGAAGACTGGAGGACTGCTGACACACCCGTAGTGAACTATTAGATGACTGGTGCAGGATGGAAAAACATTCTTACACGGAGCACCGGCAGAGGTTACATACAGAGGGGTTCAGGGCAGGTGCCATGTTGGTGCATCTGGTGAGACCGCAGGAGTCCGGTGAACTGATATTGGTGATACAGGATAGGAAATGCAACTCAGTTAACTCCCAAGTGGCAATAAATGAGGTGTTCAGTGCCCACTTTGAGGGGGTGTATGCGACGGTGGGGTGGGACCGGATGACCATGAGGCGGCCTTTCTGGCTATAGTAGATCTCCCTAGGCTAGGCGCAGAGGAGAGGGCAGCTCTTGAAGAGAACATTTCAAAAGAAGAAGTACTTGTGCCACTGTGGCAGCAGAAATCTTCAAAAATGTCGAGAGGTGATAGCCTACTTGCTTAATTTTAAAACAAATATGCTGCAGTAGTGGTTGATAAACTCCTGGAGGTAAATCAAGAGGCATTCCAGCGTGGACGTCTTTCTGACACCTTACCTGAGGCTCTCATGGTGCTGGTACCAAAAACGGGAAAGGACCCTGTGGAGGTGTCTTCATACAGGCGGCTCTCACTTTTAAATGTAAATGTCAAAATTCGGAGTGTACTTTTAGCTGCGCGGTTGATCCCATATTTGCCGACACTGATACATGAAGATCAGTGTGGTTTCATCCCGCAGAGAAGCATCATGTATAATCTGTTATCTGTTCAGACTGTTCCATGTTAACCACACTCCGCACTTTTGCGAGGGTTCATATGCATTGGCATGTCTTGCCATTGAACAAGCATTTGATTCGGTCACATGGGAATACCTTTGGTGCATACTAGAGAAGACGGGTCTTGGAACCAACTATATAGCATGGATTAAAATGCTCTACGCTCAACTGAATGCTATGGTTAAGACGGACAGTCTAGTGTCTGTAAGTTTTCAACTGCATAGCAGTACCTGGCAGGGCTGCCTTGTTGTTCGCCCTTGCGGTGGAGACTTTGGTGGTGCTGTAGTGCCATTGGCTTGAGCCCTGGGGAATCCTGGTGGGTGATACTATGCATATTTTGTCTCTGTATGCAGATGATGCCGTTGTGTACTTGTGAAACCCAAAGGACTTGGTCATGGTGCTTCTGTGTGCTTTGGAGGTTTTTGGTGAGGTGTTGGGTCTATGTATGAATCTTTACAAATCCCAATTGTTGCCATTGGGCGACCTGACTGTGACAAAACCTAGGATGCTCCCAATGGTTGGACTGCCGTGGGGTAAAGAGGAGATGCAACATCTGGGCATCAGGATTGCCTATAGGAAACTGCAATTCCTGGATCTTAATATAGGCAGAGTACTGGAGGGTCCTCTCTCTTGCGGATGGGCAGGGCTTCACTAGTTAAGTTGGTGGTACTGTTGCGGTGTTTATACATTCTGCAGGACAGATACTTCGAAGAATTGGATAATTTGATCATAGACCTCCAGTGGGCCCCTAAAAGGAAGCGGATAGGCCTCACCATACTGAACCGGAAATGGGAGTGAGGGGATTGTTCTTCCCAATTTGGAACTTTATTATTTTGCAGCCCACCTCCAACATGCGGTCCACTGGCTGGTAAGGGGGACTACAGGGACAAGAGGCTACTGAAAGGCTATCATGGAGACTGCACGTTCCCTGAGCTGCTTATGTGTGGAACACAGGTACTGACGACAGTGACGCTCCTGATTAGGCAGGTGAGCCGAACATGGGAGCAGACATTTATGAGGGTACTCCGTTGCGTGCCTTGCGTTTGTGATATGCCCATCTAGGCACTGAATTCCTTTGCGGCCATAGAGGAGGTGATGTCTTCACAGAAGTGGCAGAATGGAGGCTGCGACGTCCTGGGTGATCTCTGTCTAGGTGGCCAGTTTATCAGGCGTGATGATGCAACAGATTAATTTGCATTAGAATCAGGGCAATACTTCCAGTATGACAAGTTATCCGTCACAGCCCATGAGATTTGGCCTTGTTGTCTGGACGAACCAATACCCTGACAGATGCTCACCAGTTTATTAGAGTGATCCAGAGGTCGTAGACTAATATCTCACTTATACAGGGCAATCTGTGAGGATCTGCCGAGGACTGTGCCTAGGATGCATGTAAAATGGGACAGAAGTGATGGGTGAGGCGAGACTGGGAAAAGGTGGATATGGGGGTGCAAACTGTGAGCTCAAATGCACGCTTTAAGCTAATGCAATATAACTACATGCAGAAAGTGTACTTCTTGCAAAGTCTGCATCAGGAACCCCTGATGCATACTTTGTGCATATGGTGTGGAGTTACTCCCTGATAGTATCTTACTGGGGAGAAGTCTTACGAAGTTTAAATAAGGCAACAAGTGGGAGGTCCCTTATAACCCACATGCGATACTGCTGAGTCTGATCCCTGCCCAATGGAAAAAGAAACTATCCAAGTTCCTAATGCTGGGCTTATTACTGGCAAAATTACAGTTTTGCTCTCAGATGGATGGGAGCACACCCTCCCATGTACACTGAGTGGTTGTGTTATTTGTTAGAATTAGCGGTAGCAGAGAAAGTTAGAATGAAGCATGTGTAACGTGATGAGCGCTTGGGGGATGACTTGGCAGCATGGACACAGATGTTGGTTGATCTTCAGAGTGATGTGGCTGCCAAATTTGGAACTAGCAATGAAACATAAGGGAAACCACACTGTGTGGGTGAAACGAGTGGTCCATGTTGTAAGGGAACAGTACCATTATGCTCTTGTGGGCCAGAAGGCCCACAAACAGAGGATAAGGAAAGTAGAGATGCATTTGAGAATTCCAGTGCGGGGAACGGAATCTACACCACATACTTGTTAATATGTTAACCATCAGCAGTAAAGATATTTATTGCATTATCATATGAGCAGCTAAGGGATGTGGGGGGAGTTTGGGATAATGCATTTATGTGGTATCTCAGTATGATCCTGCAGTTTGCTGTAATGCACCAGAAATTGATGTAATGTGAAACTCAATAAAATGTATATATAAAAACACTACATTGCAGATCATTTGAACATTATATAACATACACTGAGTGCCATACTACTTTCAGGTGTTCAGAGGAAAGAAATCAAAAAGAGTGTGTTAGGCCTCTCAGCGTTAGGGTGGTCTTTACCCAAATGTTTGCCTACTCAACTCCATTTTTGTGCTGAAATTTGTTTTGGTGGCCCTAGAAGCCTGTCCACTTTACCAATGCTAAACAATGCTAAAGTGCTTGTGCTCACTCCCCTAAACATGGTCTGATTGGCTTACAACTGATTGGCATATTTAATGTACTTAAAAGTCCCTTGTAGAGTGGCATACCACATACACAGGGCCCACAAATTAAATGCTGCCAGTGGGCCTGTAGCACTTATTTTGCCACCTACTTACGTAGCACCCTAAAACATGTCCCAGTGCTGCCACTTCAGCCTGGATGCAGTTTTAAACTGCCATGCCAACTTGTCATTCAAACCCCCTTGCCAAGCCTTAAATCCACTTTTATTACATGTATGTCACCCCTAAGGTAGGCCCTAGGTAGCCTATAGGACAGGGTGCTGTGTAATTAAAAGGATGGACCATTACTTACTTGTCCTAGTATTGAAAAGCTCCTAAATGTATTCCTATGGGAGGGCCTATCCCTCCCATAGGATAACATTGGGAATTCCTTATTACATTTAAAAAGGTAAAATTTCCAATTGGGAGCAGGTTGCTATATCATGTTTGGAATATATGTAACTGTAATGATAAATCCTCTTTAATAGTAAAGTCGGGATTTCAATTGCAATTTCGAAAATGCCTTTTCCTGCCTTTAGCCCTTTGTACCTGCAGCCTCTGTTTAATCACATGACTAGGTGTAGCTAACAGTTAGACTTTGTAAGTTCATCTCAGACAGTCACACAATAAAGGGTTTAGGCATTGCTCAATGAGCCCTCTGCTGGCAGGTTGAGGGTGGGGGGGGGGCAGAGGCGAGCACAGCCCTACGTGCAACTGAATTGGGTGTGCTCTGCCTTCACACAAAGTACCTAACATCCCCACATTGTCACTGCAGCCAGCTTGGAGCCAGGGCAGGGAAGTCAGGAAGTTCCATGCACTTCAAAGAACCTTTCCAGAATCTACCCCCACCTTCAAGAAGAAGGGCAGCAGGGTATAAAAATAGAACCTTCAGACCAACTCTTCAGTTCACTACTGACCCTGCGGAAGGACTCTCAGAGGAGTAACCTGCTATGCACTCTGCCAGACTGCTGCTGTACCTAGGACTGCTTTGCTGGCTAGAGCCTGCCTTAAACCCTCAGAGGCCAGCGCTGCTGATGAGCCCTGCATCTTCATCTGCACCTAAGACTAGCAGAAGTGACTCTAAGGGCTAGTTTGCTGGCCACCATCTTCAACCCGCACCTGGACCCAGCCTAAGTGAGTCCCGAATCCCGAAGAGGTGCACCACCAGTTCTGGACCCTTGGTTATGGTGCTAAAGGTGCCCAGATGGACACTTTTCCAAACTGGGGACTTTTAGACAAAATTTTGGCCCAAAAACGTCTCTGAGAATCAGGAGAAGAACAGGACCAACCTGATTGCCTATGAGCCTGATGTGCATCTGCAGTCACATTGACTTTGCAGCTTCTCCCGCTATGTTCTTCTCCGAAGCAGCAGTCTTTTCAGTTGTCCTTCACCAAAGGAGTATCCGGCCCCATGGAACTGTCTTGGGCTACAGCCCTCTGCCTCGTCCCGCTGGAGATTTTCGACTTCCATTTCAGAGGCTAAGTTCAAACATAGAAATCTTCACCACAGCTTCAATCGAGGGCCATCTGACGATAACACGCCCTCCTCAGACACCTCCTGCAGCCTTGCCCCGCTGAACTTTATGTTATGTTAAATGTCTTTTGTATAGCGCAAAATCACCTTCAGGTCTCTAAGCGCTTTTAGAGAGAGTGACCAGAATCACTGATGGCAATAAGTAACACAAGGCAACAGATTACACTGTAGCTAACGCCTCCCTAAATAAAAGTGTTTTAAGTTGTCTCCCAAAGATAAGGTTTACATTCTCAGACACCTTTTCTCAGAATTTCCTCTAAGTCTGAAGGTAAGCACTGACTGGGCCAAATCCAATTCTTGTATCCGAACCATGCTCCATCGCGGTCGGCCATATTCTTCGACTTTGACCTGGTCTTGCGTGACTATATGTCTGCGGTGTTAGCGCTTTGATCTTTTAAGCTCTAGTTTTTACTAAAAACTTTAAAAATTCATAACACGGGTTCTACTGATTGGATTTTGCCACTGTGGTGTCAAATAATTTATTAAACTTTACTCTATTTTTCTATATTGGTTTGGTAGATTTCTTGTATTGTGTTTTCACTTTATTACTGTTTGTGTGCTGCATAAATACTTTACACATTGCCTCAGAATTAAGCCTGATTGTGTTTTGTGCCAAGCTACTCAGGGTTAAGCACAGGTTGATTTAGTGACTTTTTGAGGTACACCCTTATAAGGATGGTGGCTGTTGCTTGCCCAGGGCTCTCACCCCAGTCAACCACCAATCCAATTTCTCTCAGAGTGGTAAGAAGATGTGGTAAAGCAGTGTAGAAATAATTTTTGGGAGATTTCAGAGAGACATTAGGTGTATAATGTAAGTATGAAAAGGGGAGCTTACACAGTTTTACAAGTTCCAATTCCTTCTGCTCTGTTTCTCCCTCCTTCCCACACACACTCACAGACATTAGTGAAGATTGGATGTTTTCTTACTTGCCAGATCCCATGCCCTTTTCTTCTGAATCCAAAGTGTACCAGAAATCCAACTGGTATATACATTAAACCTACATCAAACAATTTTCCTTCGTGTGGTGAAGTAAAATTAAATTATAACAGCTGGTTTATCAAACATTAAAACAATATTCATTCAGTATACAACAAAAATAATATATTCACAAAGTGTGATTGCCATCCCTAGGTTTATAGTGCATATTATTCTAGTTTTATGACATTGTACATTTTTGTTTGGAAGTAGATATGAGAAGATTTCTTGATCATCCATCTCCATTACAATATGTAGTAACATGTTTGATCAGTGCATACGCTTGTTGTCGTACTTTGGCAGGCCTGTCATGAAGGTATTAATTTCTCATCTCCAAAAACCAAAACTTTTACAAGCAACCTTACCCTACTGTTCATTTTAATGGAGATGTATGACCGATGAATCTTCTCATATCTACTTCTAAACAAAAATGTACACTCACACATACCACCACCTCTCCTTTTTTCTGCAGTTCTTAAAAAACACTAGGGTCCAGATTTTACAACACCTTGCATCGGATTTGCATTGCTTTTCTAACTCAAACCTTATCCAAAGTTTTGTGGTGGGATTTACAAACCAACGGAAATGACGATTTGCGTTGAATTGTAACCCAAGGTAATGCAAAGCTTCATAAAGCCTGCCTTACGTTACTTTACTTCAAAGGTACGGTGCATGGGTGGTGGATAGTCATTCCCATGCAACCACCCATCAGTTTTGACACAAATCCCTATCTACAAAGTTATTGCAGACACGGATTTGCGCCAAAATACTACACCTCCTAGAGACAGGCATAATGAGGAGAAATGCATTCATTTCTCTTGTTTTTACCACTTTGTATGTGTGCAGCAGTGTACAGACATATACAAAGTGGGAAACACCTTAAACCATTGTTTGCTTACTGGAAAGGGACCCCTTCCAACACAAAACCTATGCTTCCCACAATGCACTATGGCACAAGGGTGTCTGCAATGTCACATGGCACCCAAAGTGCACCAGTGCAGGGAGATAGCAAAACAGCGCCACATATTAGTACATTTGACGCTGTTCTACTTTCTCCTGTTCACACAACAGTGAAGGAGCTTTAATTGGTGACCTCTGCTGTGTGACCTCTTGTAAATCTACATCTCAGTTTTGGTGCAGGTGCTCAAAAGAAAACAGAAATAATTACAGTGTAAGAAAATGACTTCCAAAATGTTGTTATAACAACAAACATCCTGATAGCTCTTGAAAAAGAATCCATGCTTTAACTCATTAATTATTTAAAGTAAAATGCTAACCCAGATGAGGCTGCATTTTGTGTACAAAGCAGCACTGGACCTTGTGTCATCTTTATTTGTGTGCACAGGGATGCAGAGTTGCATAAGTGCTTACTCTGAGCTTGCTTTAGTAACCTCAGCAGAGATTAGCCCTTCTCTGCATGTGCTTCCAAGGTTAGCTTGACTTAGCTACTGCACATATGAACATTTTACGCTAAAAGGAGAGATACAAGAGCTGAACAAAAGACCAGATAATGAGGCCAATGACTCGCTGTGAAATGCTGTACACCATCATCATCAAATAACTTTATTTCACATTTAGGAAAAATGCATAAAAGTACATAGCGCAAATAAAAATAAATTAAGCTAAAAGGGCATCATAGGCATACATTCTTTTATAAAATCCTAAGGCGATAATAAATATCACTTAAAATTCATGTCTATATAATATATACATTTGATCAATGATTAACTAGGTTGCGTGTTTTTACGGCTGTACATAAAAATGAAGCAGTTACAAAACACACATAAGGCGTCTCTAGCTGTTGCGTAATGGACAATGCGGTGATATAGCTGTGGAGATAAAACATTTTTTAAAGGGGATAATAAATCTCTTTCTTTCCTTTACATACAATCGGCAAAAAAATAAAATATGTACAATTGATTGTTTTGACATTTTGTCGCAGGGGCAGCAGTCCAACTGATTTTGGGAAAAGACATTTGCAGGGTAGCCTAACATTAATATCACATGATTAAAACGGAATCTATTCTACAAAAGTAAGATATGAAGATGGTCCATGTAAAGTAAGTGGGATCACATTATAACCAATTACTTTTGCCTTTTCTCAGTATCTATTCCACCTATCTTGTGCACATTTCTCTAGGAAAATCCTTTTTAGACTCATCTTACTCCAAGATTCACAACTTTCAGGTTGGACATAGAGATCTCCCAACCCAACCGATTTGAGGGTACGCCTCACGTATTGTAGCCAAACGATTTTTAAGGCATGCTCCATTTTCATTATGTCTCTCAAGATTGATTGGTTTGGCTGTACCTCCTCCCGTTTCCATTTAGACAACCATAATAGCAAAGGGGCTAATTTGATTGTATCTGTAATATATGGTAATGCTAAATCTTTATGGACTATGTAATTTGTGGAAGCCTTTGGAACAGACAGCAATCTTTTGGCAAAACTGTCCTCTGTCATTTGTAGGCTATCCACTTGAGTTGTGCCCCAGATTGCAGCCCCATATGTTGCTACAGAAACAGTTTTTGCCAAATAAATTCTAACCATCTCATGTATTGGTTTATTGCTAAAGTTAGAAGCGAATCTAAAAATTTCAGCTATACTTTTCCTCATTTGTGTAGCTCTTGAGGTCAAAGCAAACACAAGGAGACGATGAACGGAGCGCTGAAACTTTTCAGATACTCATCCCCAGTCACAGATCTGGGTTGAATCCATCATCATTCTTTAGCTCACTTTGCCACCTCAGTTCAGACCTAGCTAAATGCAAATCAGTCTTGACCCTGTGCCTCATGAGAACAGTCCAGCCCGAACTGCCAAGCCAGGTCTTGCCTGAACCGGAAACAAGCATCCTGGGACCGGTTTCTGGGTAACACCCTTCATCAGCCAGGCTAGCTTGATTTTAGTAGCAAAGTGAGCAAGGAACCCACGTCTGTGCATACCCTGCCAACTTAGAGCGAACAAAGCAAACACAAGGAGATGATGGACGGAGCGCTGAAACTTTTCAGACACTCACCCCCAGTCACAGATCTAGGTTGAATCCATCATCATTCTTTAGCTCACTTCGCCAACCTCAGTTCAGACCTAGCTATATGCAAATCAGTCTTGACCGTGTGCCTCATGGGAACAGTCCAGCCTACCTGCCAAGCCAGGTCTTCCCTGATCCGGAAACAAGCATCCTGGGACCGGTTTCTGGGTAACACCTTTCATCAGCCAGGCTAGCTTGATTCCAGTGGCAAAGTGAGCAACGGACCCACGTCTGGGCATACCCTGCCAACTTAGGGCGCACAAAGCCAACACAAGGAGATGATGGACGGAGCACTGAAACTTGCTCACTTTGCCACTGGATTCAGGCTAGCGTGGCTCATGAAGGGTGTTACCCAGAAACCGGTCCCAGGATGCTTGTTTCTGGTTCAGGGGAGACTTGGCTTGGCAGTTCGGGCTGGACTGTTCCCATGAGCACAGGGTCAATACTGATTTGCATATAGCTGGGTCTGAACTGAGGTGGCTTAGTGAGCTAAAGAATGATGATGGATTCAACCCAGATCTGTGACTGGGGATGAGTGTCTGAAAAGTTTCAGTGCTCTTTCCACCATCTTGTGTTTGCTTGGATCTTGAGGTCACCATAAAATTCCAATCTAGCTTAGTGTCAAAAATCAAACCTAGATAAGAGAAATTCTCCACATTTTCAATTTTTCTTTTTCTTCCTTCAATATTATACTTTGCACTTTTTATCCTTCATTTCCCTATAGACATAACAAAAGATTTGTTTTGTTAACATATAGATCTAGGTTCTTCATGAAAGGGGCATAGTTTATAATACTCTTCTGTAACAAAAGGGGTGTTCGGGCAAGTAAAACCGCATCATCTGCATACAATAAAATTGGAAAATGGGTCATATTCGCTCTCGGCGTATCTATGGACTTTTCAACCAGGATGTTATTTAGGCTATTTGTATATAGCAAGAACAGAAACGGTGCGAGTACGCAACCCTGTCTTACACCATGACGCACCCTTGCAGTGGCTCCTATATACATTTGTCTGATAAAGCAGATAATTGCGGTGTCCACCCCCATTTGCTCCATAATATGCCACAACTTATTGTGATTGACACAATCAAAAGTGGACGAAAGGTCTATAAATGCCATATAAAAGGCTTTCTTGCTTGGCATGCGTATATTTTGCTGCTAGAAGAGCCAAGTTCAGTTATTGGCCCACTGTTCCTCTGCCCTTCCTAAACCTATATTCCACCTCAGCAAGTAGCCCCTTTTCAGCTGCCCATTCTTCCATTCGGTTCAGCAATACTCGTCCCATTACTTTAGCAGTCCTGTCAATTAAAGCTAATGGGCGATAATTTACAAGATCTAAACCATAGCCTTTCTTATATATTGGCACAATTATTGATTCTTTCGATGACGGGAGAGGACCTGTAAGGAAGGGTACCCATAGCAATCTGTTTATTAAAAATATATCAGCAGGGACCCCGTCTGGGCCTGCTGCTTTAAGAGGCATAGTTTGAGTCAGTGCCTGCTCTATCTCTTCCATTTCATAAACCAAAGGGGTAGTTGCTACAGAGGGTTCAGACCATTCATCAGTACTACCTTCCTTATGTTTTTGGAAAATGATTTTAAAGTGGTTTACCCAGGTTTCCTTGTCAATGAACACATCAGTCGATGGACCTCCCACCTCCTGTAAAGGGGGTATTTACAACCTCCCAGAATGACTTACTATTGTTGCTAATGGTCGCTGCCCTTAATTTCTCCTATCTTCCCATCTTAGTTGTTTTTTTCTCTGCTCTATATGTGATTTATAAATTGCTCTGAGATTTTTAATTAGTAGCTTATCCCTAGGTTTTTCCTTTAGAGCCCTACGTAAGTTACTCAAAGCTTTCAAGCACGATTTGTCAAACCAGCGATTATCTTTTTTGTTTCGTGTACCTGATCTTCATCAACTTTATTCCACCTTAATGAATATCCATTCCGCCTGGCCAGAATTGTTTAGGAACTGTGGCGATCCTTTCTATATGCCCTTGATCTTTCCACAGGAGGGTTAATTTTAATGTTAATGTTACTGTGGATGTAACTACGGTTTTCCTGGTATATGCGGGAATATAGGGAAGAATTTGCCTCACTTTCTTAATAAGGAAGTGGGCGGAAGAAACGATTTGGTTTGTGTGTTGAGTGAGTGAGAGTTTATTGTCGAGCCACACTCCCAGGTTCTTGGCCTTCACCGCAGGTTTTGGTGGCACTCCCATCTCTACTGGCCACCACAGACTACCCCAGCTTGGTTGCATATTGCCAAAGATCAGAATCTCTGTTTTATCAGAGTTAAGTTTAAGACAATGTGTGTTCATCCATTGATTAATGGCACACATACAATTTTGAAATTGCTGGGTAGGAGAAGTCTGATTTTTGTACGCCGCCATCACAATCTGGGTATCGTCAGCGTAAGATGTAAAAGATTGAAATCGAAATTCCAGATCAGCAGGGCCAGTTCGGATACATAAACATTAAATAACGATGGGCTCAGGGAAGAGCCCTGTGGCACTCCGCATGGAAGGGTATAAGGCTCAGAGTGATACTTGTCAACCGAAACTGTTAACCTCCTATCCTTGAGAAAGGAGGACAAAAGGGCCAGTGCAGTGCCCTTGACCCCTAAGCTCTCGAGCCGCTGATGGAAGAGAGAGTGATCGATGGTATCAAAGGCGGCTGACAGATCAAGGAGTATAAGGGCAGCCGTACCTCCCTGATCCATCACTGCCCTGATCTCCTCTGTGGCTTTAATGAGTGCCGTTTCGGTGCTATGTTCTCGGCGGAAGCCAAACTGTGAGTGATCCAGCAGGTTGTTTTCGCAAATGAATTGGGTGAGTTGGACATTCATGAGTTTGTCAATTATTTTAGCAGGCAACGGTAATCGGGCTATGGGACGATAGTTATTAGGGTCAGAGGCATCTAGCGTGGGTTTTTTTAACAGCGGAAGGGTAGAAGTATCCTTCCACATGGATGGAAAATTGCCAGAAATAAACATTGAGTTGAAAATTTCTGCTAGCCCAGGACTCACCAGATCTGCAACTACTTTCAGGAGTGTTGGCAGGCAAGGGTCGGCAGGGGACCCAGATTTTGCTTCGTGAATGTATTTAGCCACGGTTTCCGAAGAGACCGGCGAGAAGGTAAGCAGCATATTAATATGCTGGTCATTAGTAGGGGGTTGGATGAGAGGGAATGGACTGGTGTGTCCTCAAAATCTTTAAAGATATTCAGCACTTTGGTTTTAAAAGCTGCTGCAATGTCATCACACATCTTTTGATTACCCTTAACCGCTAAGGTCTTGGGAGTGGCTAGTTTGTTCACCACTGAAAAGAGTACTTTAGAGGAATGTTTAGCATTCTCAATCTGTTTGGTAAAATAGTCCCTTTTTTCTGAGATCAGTAGACTTTAGGGTAATGAAAATGATTGCATGATCACTAAATTCTGTCATCTTGATATTTATTTTATTAGAGATATTTTCCTGTATTTTAATTGTTATTATATGGTCTATAGTTGACAAGAACCCTGCTCTATAGAATGTAGAGACCATTTGTGCGTTGTTATGTACGCTTTGGGTACTAAGAGCTAAGTGCCAGACCATTAATATCTTATTTAAGACATTTCCATATGTGGAATGTATAAATGGTCTCCTAGCTCATCAGGATGTGGAAATTGTGGGCACATACGGTGATCTTCATTCATGCATTTTGTTATATTAAAATCACCTGCCCAAAGGATATAGACTGGTTTTACTGGAGATAGGATTACATCCTCCAAGGCATCTTCAAGTTCCTTAGCTACCACCATTGGATTTTCAAAATTGTTATTGTAGTAATTTATTATCAAACAGTTGTTGCTGTGGTTGCTATATATCACAATAATATGAAAATTGGTGATTTATTAGTAAAACTTACTAATTTGAATATCGCTGTGATAGTAATACATGTTAAAAGGCCACCTTTTGCTCTCCCTTTCGCAGATGGTATCCCTGGGACATGAAAACAACGATACCCGTTAAGGTAGATTGGGTCTACCTCCCATGTCTCTTGTAGACATAGTTTTTGATAATTAAAGCGTACTTTGTGCCAGTCATCATTATGTTTTTTACTCTTGTAACCTGCTATATTGCATGATAGTAAAAAATAGTAGTTGCCGGCTCTTATGGAGTCACTTACTAGGTTTGAGCTATCTGTGGCCTCTCTACAGATAGACAATGAGGTAGTGCATAAAGAGGGGACTGTGTCAGTACTGTTTCTCTTAACTGAATTTGCATTTGGGGTTATTAAAGTAGTCATCAGTGTATCAGACCCTTTAGTACCTTCTAGTTCATGACTAATTTCAGGAGGAACAGGAATAGTCAGTCGCAGCTATTTAGATCTGTTAATGCCGCATATCTGTTATTAATAGAGAGATTCTGACATTCCCTTCTATCTGTCCAATTGCTTGCTTTGTTCCCCTGATGATATACACTGTTGAAAGAGGATCCTTGTCTATGTAAAGGTTGATAGAAGAAACCTAGTGGAACTACTTATATTTGTGAGCTGGAAGTGGGGCCGATAGGGAGCCGGGTTAACAATTCGCCTACAACAAATTTATTATTAAAGTTTAGCTGGACACAGTCACCATCAATCACTTTCTCAGATGTTCCTACCCAGGGTTCCCTTCTGGCCATGATTAAATGATCATAGATAGACAGCGGAAATGTGGCGGTTTTAGCTAGCCAATGCTTCGATTTGTCCATCAACTGGATTGTTGTTTCTTGCTGCTCTACTCTAAGGGACGGAACATTTACTATGACTATTACTAATGGGCAGGTGGCTGGTGACAAACTTAAAAAATTGATTTTGGTGGGGCCTTTAATGTTAACTGAGCTATTTTCATTGGGCAGTGAAGTGCCTGCCATAGAGCTTAACCTGTCCCCCCTTTGAGGGACAGTTATGCGTGCCATGTTTTGAGAGGCCTTACCCACCTCAGTACTCCCTATTACCATGGGTGCCCCCTGTCCTCGCTTTGACTCGGAAATTGAGTCGCTCGCAACTAGGGTTCTGCCTCCTCCTTTTTCAAATTGCTTATCGGGAGGGCAAATTGACATTTGATCTACATTATTATTTGGTGGAGGGCTTATATTACAATTACACTTGCATTTACATTTAGTTAGAATCACCCTTTCACTCAATGTCTTCTCGTCCAACGCAGATTTTAACAGTTCTTCTAGTGAAGTCAATCGTCCCAGTATTGGTAACAGGGAGGATGAGATTTTATCTCCCTGACTTTTTTTTCTAAATAGCGATTATTCAGGAGTTCTTTATCCTGTGATTGGCTTGTAAGATCCATGGCCGGTGGTGTAGGAGATGACTTCTTCGTCCCCTGCAGAGGAGGCACTCCGAGAGAGCACACAACACGCAACCCCTTAAAATTGATCCCTGGTTGGTGACGGCCAGCAACTTGAATATGAACAGTAACTTGCACAACACGCACAGACGCCCATGCCCCACACCCTGCGCTACATGAACTTCAAACTGACGCCGATGAAGTGACCTCTAAGCCGTCACTAAAGCGAGTCACGTCCCATGCTGTGAATCCCAGTTCTAGTTACCCATGTTTACCAGTTATGATCCCTATAGTCTTTAGGCACAATATGTGGCGGTCTATATCAGCAGTGTAGCAGAGCAACACGTACGCGATAGAACAACATGCAGGATGTGATTTAAGATTGAATGGAATTCAATGCCACGCCAATCCCAGTAACAAAGACTGTTAAAGTGCCTTAACGTGCATCCATTCTTATTGTTATAATACCTAAGAAATGTATAGCATGTATAAACTGTACTGTATATCATCAATTAATCTGCCATGCTGCATGTACCATGCATAATGATAAAATGCCAATAAATTTTTTTTTTTTTTAAAGGAGACGACTTCTTTTTTTTTGCTTTCTTGAGTGAGAGTAGTCTATTTGTCTCCCTTTTCCGCTTTGGTGGAGATTTTTTTAGTACTGGGTCAGGCGGGTCAGGCATACGGCAAATTGGGGGTTTTCTATACACTACTGATGGAACTAAAACTGGAGCTGGGGGGTCTGACGATACATTTTCATTCAGTAAATTATTCTCACCCAGTGACAGCTTTTTTTCAGAGCAATCTGAATTGAGATAGCCGTAGTGGCTTTCAGCAAAAATGAGTTTAATGTTGAGGTAACCCCCTTCCCTCTACTCCCAATGATGTTTACCTTTTTCTTTCCCATGACAGTGCAGAAGGCTCACGGTCCGGGTGTTAGATGTTAGAGGGGCGGCCCAGCCCAGCATGCTTCGGGCTCCGACAGGCTTGGATGTGCCCTCCCTTGGCCCGGGCACAGCCCGGGCGCATCTGCGCGTGTCCTGCGCTGCGAGAGCCCCGAGCAGATTTATAGTGCCTCCGGGCGCGTACTGTCATCGGCCGCGAGGGTAGCACAGGGGTATGAGACTGGTAGTGCTGGTTCCCCCTCAGCAACACAGCAAGCAGGCAACGGGTAGTGACAGGCTTGTGCGCCGCATGGGGCTCAGAGCAGATTTATAACGCCTCCTGGCGCATACTGGCATCGTCAGCGGCCGCGAGGGTCGCACAGGTGCCTTGGACCTGTAGTCCTGGTCCCCCCTCTGGCAACACAGCAAGCAGGCAACTGGCAGTGACGGGCTCCCGCGTCACGGAGCTCCGAGCAGATATATAGCGCCTCCTGAGGTGTACTGGCATCGTCGGTGGCTGCGAGTGTCACACATGTGCCAGGGACCTGTAGTCCTGGTCCCCCCTCCGGCAACGCAGCAAGCATGCAACTGGCAGTGACAGGCTCCTTCACCGCCGGGAGCCCTGAGCAGATTTATAGCGCCTCCTGGCGCGTACAGGCGTCGGCCACAAGGGTCGCACAGGTACCTCGGACCTGTAGTCCTGGTCCCCCCTCTGGCAACACAGCAAGCCGGCAACTGGCTTTGCTTTTCTAACTCAAACCTTATCCAAAGTTTTGTGGTGGGATTTACAAACCAATGGAAAGGACGATTGGCGTTGAATTGTAACCCAAGGTAATGCAAAGCTTCGTAAAGTGCTGTCTTACGTTGCTTTACTTTAAATGTATGGTCCATGGGTGGTGTATAGGCATTCCCATGCAACCACCCATCAGTTTTGATGTAAATCCCTATCTACAAAGATATTGCAGACAGGGATTCGTGCCAGAATACTACGACTCCTAAATACAGGCATAATGAGGAGAAATGCATTCATTTCTCTTGTTTCTTCCACTTTGCATGTGTGCGGCATTGTACAGACATATTCAAAGTGGGAAACACTTTAAACCATTGTTTGCTTACTGGAAAGGGACCCCTTCCAACACAAAATCTATGCTTCCCACAATGCAGACACCCTTGCACTATGGCACAAGGGTGTCTGCAATGTCACATGGCATCCAAAGTGCACCAGTACAGGGAGATAGCAGAACAGTGCCACATATTAGTACATATGACACTGTTCTACTTTCTCCTGTTCACACAACAGTGAAGGAGCTTTACTTGGTGCCCTGTGCTGTGTGACCTCTTGTAAATCTACATCTCAGTTTTGGTGCAGGTGCTCAAAATAAAACAAAAATAATTACAGTGCAAGAAAATTACATCCAAAATGTTGTTGTAACAACAAACATCCTGATAGCTCTTGACAAAGAATCCATGCTTTAACTCATTAATTATTTAAAGTAAAATGCTAGCCCAGATGAGGCTGGATTTTGTGTACAAAGAAGCATTGGACCTTGTGTTACCTTTATTTGTGTGTACAGGGATACAGAGTTGCATAAGTGCTTACTCTGAGCTTGCTTTAGTAACCTCAGCAGAGATTAGCCCTTCTCTGCATGTACTTCCAAGGTTAGCTTGACTTAGCTATTGCACAAATGAACATTTTATGCTAAAAGGAGAGATAGAGTAGCTGAAAAAAGGACCAGATAATGAGGCCAATGACTCACTGTGAAATGCTGTACACAAAACTGCCCTAATATAATGTACAAAGAGCCTTTGAAGTCTTGTAAAAGGATCTGATGCAAAAACATATTTTCCAAGTGGCTTATGGATGCTTACGTAAAGTATTTACTGACCTAGCTAGCTATATTGTGTGCTAGCAACTGCCCTGCAGGCACTTTTCATATTAGTGTCTCTTGCTAGGTGTTTTGTCATCTTAGGGCTTGGAGGCCGCTCATTACTTACCATTGGTTTGAATCATTGTCACTCTCATTTGGTTGCTTCTTATTAGTCAGATTCCTTAGAAGTCCTTGCTCTTCATGTGTTTGTTCCACCGCCTCCCACAGAGCATGGATGCACTGCTTGTGTCCTTCCAATGCACATTTTTTCAGGAGCTACCTTTTTATGCCTAAAAGAGTGTTTTTCATCTGTCTTCCTTGTGAACTTCTCCCCTGTCCATGTTCCTCCCTGTCTGTCCCACCCCATGACCGTCCGTTATTCATTCACTTACCCCCAGCTCCTTCTTCCACCCTTCTTCCACCCTCTGTTGTCTGTTTGCTTGCTCTAGCCTCTTCCTCCCAACCTCTGTTCTTTGTCTGCTTACCCCAGTCCCTCCAGACCACCTACCATTGTCCATCTGCTTGCCACTGACCTTCCCTCCCACCTTCAGTTGTCTGTATGCTTGCCTGTAGCCCCTGTATCCCACCGTCTATTGTCCGTCTGCTTCCCCCAACCGCTTATGAACACCCGCTATTGTCCATGTGCTCCTCCACCTGTGTCCTTGCCTCCTTGTTGCGTTCCACCATCTCTCACTGCCTGCCTTTGTGTTGCCTCTTGCCTTATATCCACGTTCATATCCTCCATGTTACCTCCTGCCCTCCCTTCGTGTTGCCTTGAGCAGCAATGAAAAAAGTGCTGTGTCATAACTTTTTTGTATTTCCTCTTCCAGCATCCTTGTCGTCCGTGTTGCTTCCCTCCTGCCCTCTCCCTCCATGTTGCCTTGGGGATTAATAATAAAAAGTACTGTCTGCATCATATTGTTTTTTAATTACTTTTAGCCATGCTAAGCAGCAGCATGGCTGTACAACATGGTTACAAAACATTGACAGAGCCAATAGTGCTCAGACGCAAGACCTTGCCAATGTGTGTTTAATGTGTCATTGCTGAAGAACTATATTTCTTTTTGTGAGTTGGGTTAACAAAGCAAGAGAACCAGTTCTATGGCATTCTTTAGCCTGGGCTCTTAAGGGCTGTAGCTTTCAGGAGCGCTGCAGGTGGAGTGTGTATTGGGGCTCAGTTTACTTAGGGGCACAAACTACAAACTTCCTTTTCCTAGCTTAGGACAGACAGGGGGACTTTTTACTCTTCTTGCTTATACTAATAGGGCACATCAATAGGGCGGAAAACAACAAGTTGCACGTATCCACCTAACGGAATATATTTTAAAACAAAAGTTTTGATCGTACATCGTATTGCAGCCAGCATCTGTTGCATGGATTCTGCTCAGGAACAGAACTATGCTTGAGACCATAGAACTTCAGTATGTAGGGACTGAGTCACCATAACACCTCGGTATCAATGAGCCTGAGTCCGACTAGTTATAGAGCCTCACATGCCCTCCTAACCTTTCCAGAGAAACAAGTGAGTTGGCACCCCAGAACACACCACTCTTGACCCTCTCAGGGATCGTGGTAACAGGACACACTCTTTTGCTCTCTCACTTGTACCTGTCCACACAAAGATAAAAAAAGAGACACAAAGAAAGTTTACAATGTTTGTTTAAACTATCTTACTCTAGGATGTAATATTTGTACCACAATTAGTCAACAAATGCTTATCAAGAATATCATTAGCATAGTTAACAAACCATATAGCATAAAAAGCCCTGTCATGTTATAATTAGGACTCCCGGTTTTCCGTTTAAACTGATTTTTACATATAAATACAGACGGAAAACAAGTTTTCCTTTATCTGTATTTATATATAAAAACGGGAAAATACTAGTATATTTTGTCATTGACATCAATAGAATGACACCCCCAACCATCTGGTGTCTCCCCCTCCTTAGAGGGTTAAGAGGTGTCAGCCCGGGCTGAGACAGCTTCCCGGGCACACACACAGCCACCGCACCCGAGTACTTCACAGGTCTTTGAAAGACCGTTTACTTGTTAATGTGGCTTTGTTGTTCTTTCACTCCTTAGCCCCTGCCTCTTCACTCTGCCGATTGTACCAGCACCCGTCTTTTCCTCGCAGACTGGGTTTTACAAGGGCAGCGTGTGATGCGCGCACATACAGGTGGTAGGTTAAAAAGGGCTGGTGCGGTATATTAAACCAGCCAGTTTACAGTCCACGCCCACGCTGCGAACTGCTTCAGTTACAGCCAGAGCAACAGCAGTACGCAAATCTTCATCAAGCCTGGCGAGTGCTATATACGGACGGGTACTGTAAGGGTCGGACTCCCCTCCCCCCCTTTCCAGGTCGGCCAAATCCCCACACCAGCACTCGGGGAGGCGGGTCACACCCCGTACATGAAAGGCTGCTAAGGCTATGGTTTGGTCATTCTTAAGGCTTAGGCATCCCACGAATGTCGAGAATATGAAAAGATTTGCTTTCACTAAATGCAATCACAGGTGTTCATAGTTTAAAAACTTTATGATATGTAAAACCAAGACAGCCTGTGTGCTGGAGGCGAAGCAGTGAATAAACAAACGCTCAGTGTAGTCCAACCAGGAATGCGGGGGATTAAGAGAAGTTTTCGAGATAAGATTTAAAAAAAATGAGAAACAAACAGCTTTATTGTGCGTGGACTGAGAAAGGAGACAAGAGGCGAGTCGGTTTAAGCACCACAATGAAATGGATCCAAAAAAAGAAGAAACACTTTTGCTGCAAATGTCTTTGTCAGACATTTTTCTACTCCATAATGCAGCCTCAGGAGGAGAGAAAAAAAGGTTTTAAAATACAAACAATAAATACATAACTAAATACAGCAAGACAGAGTAGTCGCAAAGTGGCCAGATTGGTTTTATTTACACTGAAACACATTAGCATCACCTTACAGATTTTCCCAATGAAGCGCTACTTTTCTTTTCATGTTGTTAGCTTTTCAAGCAAAAACACTCATTGATTTCTGAATAATGAGTGTAAAAGCTTTAAGTTGTATTTCCTATGAGTGTTTGCTTTTTTCCAGTATGTTGTTACTTTTTTTCAGGCAGCAAATTACTGTAGTCTAGTGCATAATTAGAATTGAATTGCTTCCAGGTGTTTATAGCAGGGCACAATTGGGTTGCAGCTGAAGGCAGTGTGAGTTTCTCTCAGTGGGGCAGTATGGTGTTAAGTGGGGTAGAGGATGTGGCACTCTGCCAATGACAGAAACTCCAAGACTCCGAGACAAATGGGTTGTGATAGCACTTTTAAGCATATTTGGGACATTCTGCAAATGGCAAAGTTTTCAGATGAATGTATAGTGTTGACCAATAACAACCGAGCGCATGTGTGCATTGTCAATTTAAATACATTTGGAAAAGTACTAGCTGTAGCGTCGTCTTTTGCTTGTGACAAAAATAAATGTGGATAAATACCGAAAAAATGCCCAAAAAATAAATATGGATAAATACAGACGGAAATGGCAAAAAAATATATACCATAAAACTGGGAGCCCTAGTTACAATGAAACAGATTACCTTAACCCACCCCACCCCACCTCCATTGCTAATGAAGCTGAATGTTTATGTATTAGAGTTCTGTGGGATTAGAGGTGGACCCCATACCTTAGCATACATAGGTGGATGTTCGACATCTCATCTGACGGAGCACTCTTGCTTCAGGACCTTTGCTTAGTGTCTTTTCTTTCAGAACCCTTGTTCTCAATTAAATGACAAGACGTGTGTTCACAAATAGCAGGTGTTCTTTCTTGTTATGTCTAAGTGCTAGTTTCTAACCAGAGAGAATAACAAGGGGCATTGTTGTTTGACCTTGTCTAGTATGTTCAGACTAAATCCCAAGAATAAAATACAAAAACATGGGCAGATTCTGTCTGAAAATACAATGTGGTACAAAACAAGTGTTATGTAGTAATGTGTGCAAAATAAAAGCAGCCTACAACACGCCCAGCTAGGCTAATATAGGGAAAATGACAATGGGCCATGCAGGAAACACACAACACATCAAAATCAGTGAATTAAGCTTGCAAATGACCGCAGACCACTATTGGTGCTTTTAATTTAGAGACACTATGATAGTTATGACATTGTGGCAAAAGCTTTGGGGGGCATGGAGAACAGCTTCTGCTTCACTTATTCCAGCAGGTAATTCAATCAATGTGGAAATGTTCCGCCAAGGGCAACATATTATTTTCCAGTCAATCAATCAGGGTTTGTAAAGTGTGGCTACTCACACGTGAGGGTCTCAAGGCACTGTGTTGAAGGGGGGGATCCGTAGATCAGTCTAAGTGCTGAATTCATCCGAAGAGCTAGGTCTTGAAGTCCTTCCTGAATTGCGTCAGCGAGAGTGATTTCCTGAGGTGGATGGGCAGGGTGTTCCATGTCTTGGAGGTGAGGTAGGAGAAGGACATTCCTGCGGTTCTAGTCTTGCAGATTTGTGGGACGGTAGCCAGGTAAAGCTGGGTGGAGCAGAGGTGTCTGTTGAATATGTGAAATATGAGGAGGTGATTCAGGTATGCGGGTACGGCGTTGTGAAGGGCCTAGCATGCTCGGGTGAGGAGTTTGAAGGTTATTCTTCTGTCGACAGTGGAGGTTGTGGAGGTGTTGAGTGATGTGGCTGCAATGGGGGATGTTGAGGATTAGTCTTGCTGCGGTGTTATGTACATTCTGAAGTCTTCGGACGAGTTTCTGGGCAATGCCGGCACAGAACGCATTGCCGTGGTGGAGTCTGCTGCTGATGAGGGCATGGGTGACTGTCTTTCTGGATTTGGTGGGGATCCATCTAAAGGTCTTTTTGAAGCAGGCGGTGTGTGTTGAAGCATCAAACCGATCTGTTTTAATATTAAAATAAAGATTGAATAAAGTATCCTCAAATTTACAAGCCATTGAGGAGGGCCTTGACAATATAGAGGTGTGAGACTGCAGTATCCTTATTACATACATTACCGGTCTCATTACAATGTTGGGCGGAAAGCCTCCTCCCGACAGTCGGAATCTCATTGACCACGTTGGAGCCCTTCCAGCCGACTCGGTCGGTCTACATTCCGACCGCCTGATTATCATGTTCGCGGTCGGAACGTGAACCATGTGGTCATTCTGAATCTGTTCCGACCGACTCCCGGAGTATTTGTGGCGGTCAGAACGGCATCGTACACCCCTATGGACAGTGTTTACGCTTTCTGGACTATGATGTTGAATTCCAACAGCCTTTTCGCCTCGCCCTGTCTGACACGGAAAGGCTGTCGGAAAGTGACTTTGGGGGCCCCTGGCAGGGCCCAGTAGCCCTCGCGGTCTATTGTTGATGGCCGAGTGGGGTACCTAAGGGACCCAGCTGTAAAACCCTGCACTGTGTGGCTGACACCGTGGGGTGCCTGCAACAGGGTGCAGGGTTTTACACACACACACTGTTTCCCCATAGGAGCCTGTGTTACGGCCTCCATAGGGAACAATGGGACTCAGTCGCATAGTAATCCTGCAGTCGGAACCGCCGACCGCAAGTCGTCGGTCCTGATTCCAAGCCGGTGTCTGTCGGAGGCTTTCCACCCAACATTGTAATGAGGCCCTTAGAGTACTTTATATTGTACATTATTTGCTCAAATACTGCACGTATGGAAGAAGAGAAATTTCAAGAATTTAATTTGTTAATTCTAGTAGCAAAATGACTCACATATTAAGTAGGGACAGAGAAGATTTAAAATTATACACAATACAATATTTTTGTAAGAGAGCATCTTTGCAACATATTTCCAAGAAATTATCTATATAAAACTTTAAAATGTATAAAAAAAATTAAAACAATATCTTCCAAAATCATATTCCTCAAAATGGAATTATACAAGAAATACATATATCGGATGTCTAATATAGTCCACTCTAAAGAAACTCCAATGCACTTCTTGACTTTTAAAGTAAGTTTATTCCAGTCATGAAACACCCACTAGTGTAGTGCTGCTAGCTGCTCAGCAACCTCCAGGCAACTGCCCTTCAGGATCCTCACCACCAAAAGGAAAACAATTCTAGTATCCAGAATCTTAAGGTCTCTTGTTAACAATTTGAGAACCCAAGCCTAACCAATTAAAACATAACAAAATGCATAACATAACACATCTTTACACAAAATACATCAAAGAAAGATAGGAAATCAAAATAAACAAAACACAAATAGAAAATTGCACAGAATATGGAAAATATGAATAACGATAACATCATACAGGTTTACAATGCTAGCTGAACTACAATGTGCTCAAAGGGAATTACTCAATGATAGAGAGATGAAACAACATTCACCACATCAAAGGATTACATAGATGGATGCAGACCAAAAATCAAATTAAAAATATAATCAGCTAAGCATTTTGGTTTATTTCTTCTCCTCTTGTTATTAGGCTCTTGTCCCCACCTTTCTTGAGGTTTCTCGATTTCCAAATCACTACGTTTCTCAATTTCCAGATTACCATTGACCACCTTCCTAGTATCTAGATCCTTGCTGTCCAGAGCTTGATCAACTTCATCCCGAGACACCTCTATCTCATCATCCATCAAATTACCATCTGAATTAACCCTCAGCTACTCATTCCCTTTAACTCTTCGATTATTTTGTGTATTGTCTTCAACAATATCCTCCCAAACTGTTGTACTCTTCCATTATCCTTCTTATACACATCCACCTCACCCTTCAGAATTTCAATTCTTTTAAAGTACAACACATTACGGGCACTTAATTACACTGCATTACAAATACCTTAGCAATTCTCATGGATGCAGAAAACTGACTTTCCAAGGTTTCTTGACATTTTTCTTTTTAACTTTATTTCTTGGGTTTTATAACAATAATAAAATGCAGCAAAAAAAAATGCACAGGGGATCGAAAGAAATACAAAATAGTAGCATGTACACTTCTGAAAATAAGTCACACTAATGAACATGGAAATGAATTAGTTGACACCAGTGAAAAGATAATATAAAAGAAGGAATATCGGGGAAAGAGAGCATGAGGTGTAGTAGGAAGAAGAGCAGGGAACAAGACTACTGCCCCAACCGGCAGGACAATAGGGTCATTAGGAAGTGGAAGTGTGTGTTCACAGTCATGCGTGGCATGCTGGGATGAGCATCAACCATGTCCAGGCCCTTCCCCGCAGTTGGAAAGAGCAATAAGTAGTCTTGCAGTGGTTGCCATATGTTTTTGGGTCTGGAGGTTGGTGACTGTAATGAAGCATACATATCACTCATGGATATGGCACCCCAATGCAAGGACACCTGACGTTTAGCCGTTTAGCCAATAATATTGCAATGGCGGCGTAGCATCAAATTCCTGCGGGCAGTGCTTTAACATAGCCTAATAACTCCATTAATGGGGTTGGAGTGAGTTCAGACTCAATTATCTGTGCTAAAATTAGAAAAACTTCCTCCCAATAGGCAAGTATAGGCGCACAGTTTCATACCAAATGTGAAAAATCGGCATATCCTGCAGCGCATCTTGGACAACAGTGTGATTTAGTGGGGTTGATTTTGGCCTTGAGAATAGTAGTGTGTGCATGGTGCAGGTATTTGAAATGTAGTAATTAATGCCGATGATTGTCAGATACTAAATGGGTCTGTTCACAGCAATGGTACCATGTCGCATCTGGTAATGGGCTCCCCAAGTCTCTCTCCCATGACAATGGAGACTGGATATCCCCCCTCCTTTCCCCAGCAGGTCTCAGCAGGAGAGATGAGTGGTATAATCGAGAAATTTACCAGCAAATAGCAGCCCTTCGGGTCAGCAATTATCTCACGTACCTTGAAAGGGATTGCCCTGTGAACTAGGATGCAGACAACTCTGGAATATGTGCCGAAGTTAGCAAAAAATCAATTATCCCCTCAGTTTGAAGCATAACAGTTGGGGGAGTTCAGAGCATAGTGGGTTTCTTGTGGAAGAGCTATCTGGGTATTGTGTCTGGTCAGGTAGGACAACACCTGTCTTCCCTTCCGGGGATTAGTTAGACCCCTTACATTCCAAGTCATAAACCTCAGTGTGGTATCCCAGGTCCCATAGTAGGTGGAGTCATCGAAATCGGAAGATAGGGAGTGGAAATGCAGGTGCATGAATAACACATGTGCACTGCGCGTAATACAATCAGTCCCTGTGAAATGAAAATAGCAAATGTAAAACATATCAAAATGCAACCCCCCCCCCCTCCACATCAGATAGCAAGCAACCCCCCTCCGTGGATCCCGTCAGAATCCCAAACAACTAGAAGGGAGAACAAACAGGTAGAATACTCGTTGGGGGAGGCAACGCTCATAGGAGAACGACTATGGACCATAATCTTGATGGAGGAGTGAACAGCCTTATCATGGGTTGCGTCGATAGTTAGAGTGCAGGTGCAGCATAGTTTGTATCTGCATAGCTAAATCCAGGAATGACCAGTCAGATGCAGTAATGTGCCAGTTACCATCTGGAGAGAAAATGTGGAGAATCAAGGGTCTGCTGGAGCATGGAGAGGGAGGGAACGGATCTCCCCCCACCTGGCGACCCGGGACCAACATGGTGGTGCTTGCAAAAGTTAGCAGCTTCAGCAGGAGAGTCAAAGATGTGGAATTTGCCATTAACCTGGATTCGCAGCCGCTCCGGATACAACATTGGGTAACGCACACTTTCTGGAGTGTGCGCTTAATGTCAGTGAATTCTGCTATTCCGGCAATGTGGATATTATTTCGGCGCGACTGCGCCTCCAAGTCTACGGATTTAGCATCTACCATCTTAAAAAGTTTCTCAATTTTTTCAATATGCTTTGTAGTCATAGGGCCAACATCCTTGAGGTCAGAGACTTGTTGCTCAGTGGCACTGATTCACGTCTTGTGCTGGTCAAGCCATTAATGCATACTTTCCAGCCGGGCTGTGAGCGTATTGAGGCGTCAATTTACTTGATGCCAGCTCTCAATTTGGCCATGATGGCCGCTGTGCCCTCCAATGCTGGAGTGCCTCTCCCAGATGATCAAGCGGCAGCGCCCTTGGAGACCTCATTAACCCCGTGTCAAGGGGTTTTGCCAGTTTCAAAGGAGAGTGGGCGCTGCCTGGGATCATTCTGCCCCATTGGAAATGTAAGCGGCTGGGACCCTGTGTCGGCCGTAAATGAGAAAGGAGCGCAGGACGCCAGACAGGCCTAGCAGGAGCGCCCACCAGCATGTCATCGCAAAATGAGGTGAGTATTCAGCAGGCAGACCACCAAGTACAGGCGCGATCTCATGATACAATTAGATGTGCTGCAATAGCAAGAAGAGTTGCTCAGAAGAAGCTATGTGTCTGGAATTATGCCTCGCGTAAGGTCATGTGGGGACTGTTAGGCAGGAGCACACATAGAAGTGGATAAGCCTACAAAGTCTGTCTGCTCTGCTAGCTGCTCCAGCAGTAGCATTGGGCATATGTGTGATGGGGAGTAAACAACTGCTGCACGACGGGAGGCATTTGCACGATGGCAGGAGGGCATCCAATCGGTCAGTTTTGTGCAGCTCCGACCAGACCTGTGCAACAGGTGGGGGCCGGCAGGCATCAGGTTAGTGATGGATCAAATTACTCACTACCGCATCCAGGAATCCAGCATGATGTAGTAGCAGGCCTCCTCTCTCTATCAGTAACGACGACTTATGTCCAAACCCAGCATGGTGAGGCCAAACGCAACTGCAGCCCCACCCTCAGGCTCGCCCGCGGCCCCTGTAATCGCGGGCCCACGGAGGGCCGCTTCAGGCCACAATCGCAACAAGCCACAGCATGCACTGCCGCCTGTCAGCGGGAAGCAGGTCGAATTATCGGCTCATGGGGATCAAGGTGCGCCTCTCACTGCAGCAGCAGCGGAAGCAGAGATCAAGGAGCAGAGGTAGGCTGTAAAGTAGCAGCGAGACACTGGATCTTCGAAGTCGAGCAGCCATCTTTTTCCTCAGCCAGGTCAGGCCCCCAGGGTTTCTTGACTTTAACCCACATGCAAACTCTACATTGGGTTTTGCAGCACCTCTCCTTGAGTCATATAACTTCTCATAATTGGCATGAGTGTTCTTATCTCTTCAACAGAAACTCCATTCCTGGCAGATCTCACCAACCAATGAGGATTATTTTTAGTTGTGGCAGCTCTACCCAGCATCACTTCAAAAGGAGTAATACCCAGAACACTGTTGACTGAAGTCCTGTAAGCCCATACTGCTTTTTGGACTCTTAGTTCCCAATTCTCATTATTGTTATTAGCTAACTAAATGGCACCCTTGAGAACCTTATTAAACTCTCAATCATGCCATTCTCGCTAGGGTTGTAAAGCGATGTAGTGCGGTGTGTTATGCCAACTCTCGTAAAATAACTTTTTGCTTTACTAGAAGTACACTGTACCCCTTTGTCACTGATAACTTGGGCAGGTAATCCTTCATCCACAAATGTTTTGTATAAAAAATTCAATACAGAATCAGTCTCAACCATATTCTGAATATGAATAATCTTTCTTTGCATGACTTGTTTGGTCGAGCCTACAGCGTGCCTACGCTGTCTGCAGGACCTGTTGGATTGAATAAAATGACTGTATTCCCGCCTGCAGCTTATGATAGGTTCAATCCAGCGTCACTCGGCTTTGCTGTCTTCATACTCGTTGTGCAGTCGATAACCCACTTCTGTTTATGGCTGAGGAGCACCAGCCAAGTACAATTTTCTTGCGCTGGATTTTGTTATCTGTTGTTCGGGAGAACTCTTTTTCCTCCGCTGCCCTTCTTCCAGACATGAGTGTTCAGGGTATTTCTTTCACCCCCGTGGTTTGACAGTTTTGAATCAGCCGCCCATTTGTCACCATCTTTTTTCCTGACCATGCTCTAAACTGCTATTTGTGCACCACCCCCTTTTCTATTTTTTAAACAACCCATATTATTCTCTATTTCTTACCTTCCTGTATTGTACTGTATCTTCCCTCCCATCCCTTCTTTCCCCTCTTGTTGCAACAACGCCTCCTCGCTATACCATGCATTTTTCCAGTAACTGCCGCTACTACTTCGAGAGGTCCAAACAGACCTGTTTCTCACTTTACAGTTTCCATTTACTAGAGGGAGTCACCAGATGCTGTTACTACTGTAGTAACATATTTATTGCAGCCACTCTGTTTTTCACTACATTGTCAGTGCCGTGAGTACCTCTTTAATCTGTGTTACAACTCTGCATTGTACACGTTACTTCAGCATGTCCATTTTTCTGTGCCTCACATTTCCGCCAGTTCCACTGTTGCTCCAAGAGTTTAGCGGTTTGTGTTGAGAAGCGAGCAGCGCTTGTCACTGTCTCACTTCAGGCAACTGCAAGGACGCTGGGTGCACAATACGATCTGCTGTGGCTGCTGCATGTATCGCACTCACATGACTGGAGCGTTTCATCTTGAGATGCCCCCCTTGCCGGGCCCCTCCTCCTGCCCTGTAAACTCACCTCCCAGAACATGTAGCATACACTGTACGACTGAATGAAGCAGCACATGACTGAATTTTAAGGACTGTCCACTCATTCACATCCTGGGTAAGTTAATCAGGTCGAATACAGAAATAAAGTGAAAACATGCTGTGTGTGGTGGCTCTAATATATGCCCTTTGCAGCTGTCCACACTGTAATATCAAATGGCCCTCCACAACCACTCCCTTATTCAATGTTTTTGAATGGTTGTCTCTTGGTTTCATACAGCGTCTTAAAAGGCTCAGAAGGATTTTCTGTGGTCTGTTCCCTGTGACATCTTTTACATTTTCTTGGTCTTCTCCCTTGCCTGTGTTGCGCCATGAATAAATGTAGCATTCATGGCACAGGCTGTGCTTTTGTTAAGGTTTGACTTGTCTTCTGGGCAGAGGACTATAAGCAGCATGGAAATGAGCAATAGAGCTTAACAATAGAACTTAAAAAGGCATGGACTCGTGGGAAGCGAGTGAATAGTCGAGAGCAAAAAACAAAGCAAAATGGAACTAGTCTGTGTGTGTGTGTGTGTGTGTGTGTGTGTAAATGTTCACCCGTGTACCCATCCTTTATCACTTACTTCTTGACTAATGTTGGACTTCACTATGTCTTTTCAGGTGTGGTGAGAGCAAAAAGTCATTACATATAGTTGAAGTACATTGTCTTTGTGATACTAAAACACCAGCATTGACACACTTGGCCTCACCTTAAAACTGTACAAGATTTGTTTTGGTCTTGTACATGTATGGGGTAAGGCGAGTTTTTATTTTAATCTCCTTCATTCATTTTACTAAGCCAAGTGTTGAAAAACAGTTTTTCGCTTGGAAAAAACACAATTTCAGACAAATGTTTTAAATCTTATATGCATGTGGTTTTTATATTTTTAGAGACAACCCACAAGTTAGTACATTGAATACATTATTTCACCCATCATCACATCACTGGTGTTTTTTTCTCATGCACATATTAGTGAGGAACGAGTACCTTGTGGTGGATTAGAATCATGTTGCCTTTGGTAGGTAGCTCACCTGCAGTTATTTTGGTGTTATGCTGTGGCCTCCAGCCCAGATTTAGTAAGAGATATGTCTGCATCTGCCAAAGCGTAGATTCAAGCACCTTCTTGCACAAAGGGGAAAATCTCTGTGCAGTCCCCAGGGGTGGCAACAACCATTGTATCACGGTTTTGGCGAGTCTTTTCCAGGTGCTCTGTGGGAAAGTCAGGTTCCCAGGGGGTTGAGTCCTCCGTGTTGTTACCGCCTAAAAAAAATGCATTTGTGCCACATTTTTAGGTCGTGCCTAGGCAGCGCTCATGCACTGTCTGCAAGACCTGGTGTAATCTCTAGTGGTAATTCCTCATTCTTAGTCCTCTCCACTATGGTAATTACTCATTCCTAGTCCTCTAGCCAGTGCTTCAGCTGCGTCTCTGGTCAGAGTGGTAATTTCTCATTCTAAGTCCTCTAGAGGGTGCTGCAGCTGCTACTCTGGTCCCAGTGGTAATTCCTCTTTATTAATCCTCTAGGCAGTTTTGTAGCTGCTTCTCTGGTCCCAGAGGTAATTCCTCATTCATAGTCCTCTAGCCAGTGCTGCAGCTGCTTCTCTGGTTCCAGTGGTAATTCCTCATTCTTGGTCCTCTAGACAGTGCTGCAGCTGCTTCTCTGGTCCAAGAGGTAATTCCTCATTATTAGTCCTCTAGGCTGTGCTGCAGCTGCATCTCTGTTCCCAATGGTAGTTCCTCATTCTTGATCCTCTAGACAGTGCTGCCAGCTGCTATTCGGGCCCCTGTTGGTAATTCCTCATACTACGCCCTCTAGGCAGGTCTGCAGCTGTGTCTCTGGTCACAGTGGTAACTCCTCATTGTAAGTCCTCTAAGCAGTGCTGCTAGCTGCTACTCTGTTCCCACCGGTAATTCCATATTCTAAGCCCTCTAGTCAGTGCTGCATCTGTGTCTCTGTTCACAGTGGAAATTACTCAATCTTAGTACTCTAGCCAGTGCTGCTAGCTAATTCTATGGTCCCGTCGGTAATTCCTCATTCTAGATCCTCTAGGCAGTGCTGCTAGCTGCTTCTCTAGTCCCAGTAGAAATTCCTCATTCTTAGTCCTCAAGACAGTGCTGTTAGCTGCTACTCTGGTCCCGTCGTTAATTCCTCATTCTAAGTCTTCCAGACAGTGCTTCTAGCTGCTACTCTGGTCCCGTCATTAATTCCTTCTAAGTCTTCCAGACAGTGCTATTAGCTGCTACTCTGGTCCCGTCGGAATTCCCACATTTTTAAGTCCTATAGGCAGTGCTGCAGCTGTGTCTCTGGTCCAAGTGGTAATTCCTCATTCTTAGTTCTCTAGGACATGCTGCAGCTGTGTCTCTGTTCATACATACACTACACTCCAAACTAAAACACATTGATAAAATACATTGGGCCATATGTATGAAACTTTGGTTTTGCGATTCTCAAATAGCGATTTTTAGAGAATCGCAATTTGAGAATCGCAAAATGCTATGTATGTAGGATTTGCAAATAATTTTGCGAATCCTACATATTCCTTAATTGCGAATCGAAAATTGCAATTCGCAATTAAGGAATACCTCCCCATTCATTCCTATGGCCTTAGAGGCCCATAGGAATGAATGGGAAGACATTCTCAATTTGCGATTCTCTAATTGAGAATCGCAAATTGAGAATGCAATTTCAAGGGTGCCAGGGTGTCAAAAGGACACCCTGTTGCACCCCTGAAATGTACCTGTGTGTACATATGATCTATATAGTGGACAACCCAATATACCCTTGAGGGCTTGGGTAAGTAATATGTGTAGGTAAAGAGTGCCTTCAAGGGACTTCTTTAAAAAGAACTAAGTTGTGCAACTTGACTATAGGATAAAGATATACCTATAGGTGAGATTTATCTTAAAGTATGCGTTTCGTACACTTGTATACTATGCATTAGTCATATATATATACAAATCTTTTCTATTAATTTTAAAGCAGTTGAATAATCAAAAAGGAAAACAAACAAAAGGTGTGTGAGAAACAAAATTCATTTATATCAGCAAATGGTAATTAGGGTACCTAAAATTGAGACAGTTATACAAAATTCGGAAGGAAGTGGTACATTCAATGATTCCTCCACTACATAGTATATCAAACACTTTTTCAAAGATATTTATACATTTATCTAGAAAACAGTGTGACAGTCGACGTTTCGGTCTTTATATGCGAATTTATAAGACCATCTTCAGGACTGGTAATTAAAAGTTGACCCCTCGTATTTAGCGGCTGCAAAATACTCGTCTCATGTATTTCAACTCAGAGAATTCGTCTAATGTTTACTTCAGTGTCACAGCATATTAATTATGAACGGAAGCTTTTTTTAAAAAAGAACTTATACTGAATCGATTCAGTATAAGTTCTTTTTAAAAAAAAGCTTCCGTTCATAATTAATATGCTGTGACACTGAAGTAAACAATAGACGAATTCTCTGAGTTGAAACACATGAGACGAGTATTTTGCAGCCGCTAAATACGAGGGGTCAACTTTTAATTACCAGTCCTGAAGATGGTCTTATAAATTTGCATATAAAGACCGAAACGTCGACTGTCACACTGTTTTCTAGATAAATGTATAAATATCTTTGAAAAAGTGTTTGATATACTATGTAGTGGAGGAATCATTGAATGTACCACTTCCTTCCGAATTTTGTATAACTGTCTCAATTTTAGGTACCCTAATTACCATTTGCTGATATAAATGAATTTTGTTTCTCACACACCTTTTGTTTGTTTTCCTTTTTGATTATTCAACTGCTTTAAAATTAATAGAAAAGATTTGTATATATATATGACTAATGCATAGTATACAAGTGTACGAAACGCATACTTTAAGATAAATCTCACCTATAGGTATATCTTTATCCTATAGTCAAGTTGCACAACTTAGTTCTGTGTGTACATATGGCACACATACATGCCCTAAGGGCATGTATGTGTGCCACATGGCACTTTGAAAAATGCAAAAAAGTGCATTTTTCAAAGTAATCGCAAATTACCACCAACTTGAAGTTGGCGGTAATTTGCGATTCCTTAAGGCCAAATTGCACTTTTTTGGTGCTTCTTACATTGCATTTAAGGAATCACAAAATTTGCGATTCCTTAAATGCAATTGCAAAATAAGGAATCCCAAATTTTGCGATTCCTTATTTTGCACGCAGATTTGCCTTCATACATAACACTTAGCAAAATTGCGATCGCAAACGCCGAAATTCGGCGAATTTCGCGTTTACGATCTCAATTTTGCTTGATACATATGGCCCATTGTCATTTACACCACCAGTAGCTCCAACTCTGACAATGCAAGACCTATTGCATTGCAAATGCTTGTTTTTAATAAGGTATCAACCTTATTCATTACTGTAACTACAGGCCATTTAGAAAAAGTGTCGATAGGGGGCGATGATTAACTTAGAACCTACACAAATAGAGCCCATAGTATCAATTGCTACTGTTTCCCAAGGTTTTTTTTAGAAATGAATGGCTCACATGTGTTTGTTTTCAAAGTAGATAAGGTTTTATCGGCATTTGCACTTACAACACAATTCCTTACAAACCTTTCTATGCAGATATCCATACCAGGCCACCAATTCCATCTTTTGGCATCCTGCTTAGTTTTAGCAATACCATAATGCCCCTCATGAAATTATGTGATGACATTCAATTTTAAAGTGTGCGGCTGTACCACTTCATCCTCTCTTTGTAACCATTCGCTGTCTACTGTCAGTTTGTTTCAAACTTCTCACACCTGTCTCAAAAAATTATCAAGGTCCCACTTATTCGGTCAACTAGTCATCACAAACTTCTTAGCCTGTTGCAATACCTTATCTTAAATTCACTCCTCTTTCCATTCACGTTCATTAAATGCAGGCATTCTATGATCATGCCTTAAAGCAATTTGACAATTATTTTCTGCATTTTCCTTAATATCTATAGGCATCTGGACAGAAAATTGTCTGTGATATATTTCTTCCCCGAGGCATATTCCACACTATAGATAAAATATTGCATTCTCATGGACATTCTTGCAATTCTAGATGATGCCCTACTCATACCTTCCGTGGTTTGTAGCTTGATAAAATGTTTGCGACCAGTGCTTAAAATACACCGTTTGCCCCAAATAAATGACTGGAAATGTTACAACACCCATATACAAACCACAGTCTCCTTTTCAATTACTGAATACGTTTCTTTGGCTGGGCTCAATGTACAGGAAGCTAAAGCTATGGTGAGCTTCATTCTTTCCTAATCCTTCTACATTAGAACTCCCCCAGACCTTTGTTACTGGCTTCTGTTACCACAATACTCTGACTGGACAGCAAATTTACATTTAAAATATTCTACCGTTAGGCCCTTACCATCTAAAATGCTCAAAACCTTCTGTAACACTTCATGCTCTTTGTTATCATTGCTGTATATTGCTGTATGTAATATTAATATGTCATCTTGAAAACAATTAACATTCTTCATTTTCCATACATTTGGTGCATCAATCTTTGAAAAACAGCAGCAGCCGATGCAAGACCAAATGGCATCCTTTTATACTGATAACACCCAAATGGTATGATAAAGGCTGTGTACTGTTTACAGACATCATGCAAAGCAATTTGGTGATAAGCAGCAGAGAGATCTAAGGTTGAAAACCACTTTACACTGTTCACCAAGGCTAATAAATCGGAAATCTTGGGAAAAGGGAATTGGTCTACTAAAATGTTGTTATACAGATAGCAAAAGTCTATTCATAACCTAATCTTACCATAACTATGTGCAGCAACCACCACAGGTGATATCTATTCAGATTACTCTAATACCTCTATAATATCAGCCTTAATTATTTTTTCTAATTCCTTTTCAACTTCTTCTCTCAAAATAATGGAAATATTCCTGGCTTGGACTTTGGGCAACGTGTATTCCTTTAATACTATTTTGTGTTGAAAACTTGACAAATTGCCAACTTTGCCTTTAAAAGCATTGAGGAATTTACTTAGAATATGGTTACGTGTACATTCACTTTCGTCCACAGTCATAACAGGTTCAAGGTTATTGGCGTTCAAAATAATATGTACATTTTCTTGGTCAAGCCATCCTAGGACCGAAGGACCCTTTTTTGCAATGTATAATTTTGCAATTGTTTTGCGATTTTTTAATCTAAAGACTAATGTTCTGTAGCCCAACAGCTCTATGTTTTTTCCATTGAAGCCCTCAGGACTGTTGTCCGGTTCATTAAGTGTCTCACCTAATTTATGTATGAGCATACCAAGTCAAACCTCTTCATTAACAATTGTAAACAGAGACCCTTAACCCGCATACATATTGGCATTAATAACCCCAATCCTTAAAGCACATGAAGGTTTCTTTCTCTTAATATGTTGTCCTGATATGTTCTTGTAATAAACAACAGGAGCAATAACCCATAAACCTTGTTGAGACTAGGGTAAGTGTGCAAGAAACAACAAAAAATCTCAACTGGTATCATTTAAGAAGGGCAGTTAAAGATGCATGTATAAAGCATTGCAATCGAGAAAAGAGAGACTCTCAAACGGTAAATTTAGAAAAAATTGCACATGGCATCATGTATTGAATACAATTAATAAGTAAGGGGTAAACAACCTAAATGAAAAGGACAATGTTACAGTTGTAGCAGCACTGCAAGCAAAATCAATTGGCATAAACAACCCGAAATTGTACTTGGTGCTCGGATGTGTACGTGACACAAAGGAATAGCGACGCAAGTGACAAAGTGAGATCAGCAGGGGATGGCACAAAGTGAAGTGAAGTGAATAAATGTACAGTGAAAACAAAGGTTCTGGTCTCAATTATTAACAATAAGGAATAATGTTCAGTTGTTCATAGAACCATAAGAAAAAGCTGCGCTATCAGTTGTGCTGACAGGTCGACGGTGTTTCGATCCAGTTTATTTTGGATCATCATCAGGACCGGGTTGGAATATTCAGGCGGTGCTGTACAGAGGGGAGAAAAAGGGGTAAGGGTGAGGGAGAAGAGGAAGGGCATAATAGAAGGGGATAAGTATTAGAAGCGTAATGAGGGACAGAAGTAGTGTCCCCAGGGGACAGGGTGGAGCAAAGAAAAGGCAAATAGAAGGGGCGATCAATCCGAGAAGGGAAAACGGCAAAGAAATTAATTAATGCCGCATACCTGTGGTGATGGTGCAGGTTACAAGAGACTACCAGCGTGTAATCCAAAAAGGAGTGCTGGGGTGAGTAATGACAGGGAGCACGAAGGGAAAAGGGGGGAAGAGGGCCGCCGCCAGGAAAGACAATAATTACCTGATTTTGGTTAAACGGCAAAGATGAAAAAAACGTGTCAGAATTTGTTCATCGGCAAATCGAATTGGGAAGAGCGGGATCAGGATCTGTGGGAAGGAAGGGAGGAGTGGTGTAAAGGAATCAGTGCGCAGGAGGGGTACGGGGAGTGAGGATGGAAAAGTTACGAGGTTAATTACCTTGAGGTGATTGAATTAGAGCTCGTACTCCGGTTGCGGGCAAGGCGCAGCCATTCAGGGAATGCGGATCTGTAAAGGAAGGCGAGGAGAGGATAAGGGAAAGCATGAAGGGCAGGAATCAGGAGGGGGGACCGTGTGGGCCGAGGGACGCATACCTATTGAATAGATGGTCGGCGGAGGGCGTCTCAGTCAGCCAGGGTCCGGTGCATTGAATGACAAAGTCGGGTTGGGAAACAGGAAGTAAGGGGAGACACGGGGGCGTTGCTCTGACATGGAATATGCGTGCGCATCAGGGGCTCGGAAAATAGAAACTGAAAAGGGGATAAGGAAGGGGGGGCGGGGAAGGGGAGGAGAGCAAAACACGAGTAGAGTGAAAAGGCAGTTAATGCGATGTGAATATGATAAGCTTCGGTCCACTGTTGAAAACTGTGTTAGTGATACCGGAGCAAAACCTTCGCACAGAGTCAAATACATACTGAAATGAAGACAGTAATACATACCGGTGGTATAGCAACGACGCTTGTCAATGGCAGAAGAGTAATGAATACTCATGAAGGGGGAAGAGTGGGTCAAGGAGTGGCTGAGGGTATGAGGAACCATAATAGACAGGAGAAGAATAATGGTGACAAGAGAGTTACCAAAAGCATGTAAGGGTAAAGAGGCAGTCAATTTAGAGGGTAGCTCCAGAGGATCTGAAGGTGAATCTAAATTACGGTGTTATCAAGGATGACAACTAAGGGTGGGTTAAAGCAGGATGGTGCTGTTCCATTCATCAATTGTATTTAACCCAGAGTTAACGGAGTTGCAGATGGTCATCCATTTAGATTCACTTTTGTTCAGTAATGCTTTGATATTACCGCCTCGGTGGGGTAGTGTAGGTTGGTCTACCACTTGCCAAGAAATGTCAGTCGCATTGTGGTCTTTTTCAAGGTAGTGGGTCACAAGGGGAGCAGTCAGTACTTTACAATGGATTCGACTCTTGTGTTGAATGATCCTCTGTTTAATCATTTGGGTGGTTTGTCCGATGTATGTGAGGTTGCATGGGCATCTGATGGCATAGATCATGTTCTGAGATCTGCAGTTGGTCAAGGTTTTGAGCGTGTAAGTTTTGTTGCCAGTTTTGAACTCTTTTGTGTTTTGTGTGAGGTTACATACTGAACAATTTTGGCATTTGTAGTGTCCAATGGTCGGGGGAAGGCCCCAGGATGCAGTGATGGTATTTGTTTCACTGGTGTTGGTGGGCCATGTTATGGCGTGGACCAGGTGTGTGGCCAGGTTCTTGCCCCGTTGGTGCGAGAATATGGGAAGTTCCTTGAAGTTGTCTAAGTGTCTGAGTAAGGGCCAATTACGTTTGATGATTTTAGAAACCGTATTGCTGCATGGACTGAACTTAGAGAAAAAATGAATTCTGGTCATAGTTTTTTTGGGCTGTGGAGTAAGAAGTAGTTCACGTGGGCAATACCAAGCTCTTTTGCGGGCTCTGTTCAAAAGGCGTTTGGGATATCCTCTATCTCTGAGTTTCTGTATTAGGATATCTGATTTAAGGAAATAATTTTTTCGCCACTTACAGTTCCTACGGATACGTAAGAACTGCCCATACGGGAGGCCATCCCGGAGTGCTCGGGGATGGTAGCTGGAGTATTGAAGGAGAGTATTACGTTCTGTTGGTTTGCGGTAGAGGCGAGTGCCAATTTTACCATCTTCAGCGTGTATGGTAACATCCAGGAAAGGGAGGTCATTGGGTTTTGTCTCGCAAGTAAAGTTGAGGTGTTGTTGGGACTGGTTTAACCACACCATGAATTGGTCAAGATTGTCTGTGGTGCCTTTCCAGAAGACCAGGATGTCGTCAATATAGTGACGCCAAAGGGAGATGTGGTTAAGAAATGGGTTGGTGTTGGTGAGAATATGGGTTTTCTCCAGGTTGTGGACATAAAGGATCGCAAAGTTTGGAGCAAAGCAAGCGCCCATGGAGACACCTTTGACTTGTAGATAGACAGAGTCACGATATAGGAAATAGTTATTCTCGAGAGCAATTTGAAGTAAGTCCATGGCAAAGTCTGTGGGAATCAAGGCGGGACACGGTCTGGTGTCCAATAAATTTCTTATAACTTGAAGCCCCTCTGAGTGAGGGATATTCGTATAAAGGGATTCAATGTCTAACCCTGCCATTAGCTCGGTGTTGTTGTCAAAGTGTCTATCCTCAATGGTTAGGATGAGATCCATAGTGTCCTTAATGTAGGTGTCAGTAGTAGGCACAAATTCTTTAATAACGGCATCAATATACTTTCCAAGGGGTTCTAAAATAGAACCACAGCCTGACACAATGGGGCAGCCAGGGGGGTTGGTACAATCTTTATGGATTTTAGGGAGTATATAGATGACAGGTGTGCGGGGAAATTGGTTATTTAAAAAGTTGAATTCTTTGGGGGATATGATGTTAAGGGCTTTTGCTCTCTCTGTGATGGTTAGTATTTTGTCTCTGAGAACCGGTAGGGGATCCTTGGTGAGTAGTTGATAGTGATTGTTGTTGGATAGCTGTCTTTTTATTTCCAGGTCATATTTGTTGTTATCCATCAACACTATGCCACCACCTTTATCCGCTGGTTTGATGGTAAGTTCCACATTGTTTGTAAGGTTGGTAAGAGCTTGTTTTTCGGATAGGGGTATGTTGTATGGGACATATTCAAAACGGGCTTCCAGGTCAGTTATTTCCTGTAGGACTAAATGTTCGAAAGCTAGTATTTCAGCTGGCATGGATGAAGAAGGAGGGTTGAAGTTGGAAGGGGGTGAAAACGGGGGAAAAAGGGGATGGGGTTGAGAGGTTTGTCAGAAAAAAACTGTTTCAGTCTGATGCGACGGAAAAATGTGAGGTGGTTGGATTGTAAGTCTAAAAAATGAGTACGTTCAGTAGGTAAAAAACTGAGTCCTCTGCTAAGTATCTGGGTTTCATCATGGGTGAGAGTATGGTTTGATAGGTTGAAAATAGGTATGGTATGTGGATCCGGGGAGGTGGAGATGATAGTGTTGGTGGATTGAGTTATTGTGGAGGTCCCCATTGGTAATATCTGTTGCGGGTTTGTCTTTCCCCTGAGAATTGATGTTGGTACTGACGGTTGTACCGTGGTCGTGATTGAGTATGATATCAATAAACAATGAAGCCAATGTAAAATAAGGGGGCACTCTAATCAATGTGGTACATCAATCAATCGAGCCACGAGCCTCAGATTCCCTGTGAACCGTTATGTTCATAGGAAGTCAGCTTGGCAACATCAGAACAGTACCCAGTGGGTATGAAAAGCCCTCACTCACCAACCTGGTTGGTGACATGCTTCATCATCGGGCTTCCACTGGGACGACCGAATGTCATCCCAGTGTGCTGCAACGCCAGGTTACTGCGGAGCTGGGTTGGTTGTGTGGGGAAAGTGAATTTAAAATAACCAATCAAGTCAAAAAAGAAACTTTATTAATTTTGCTTAAAAGGCAAGAAATAAAAAGGAGTGAGGGTCAAAAAAATAAAAGACCTGGTTCACTCCATGGCGGTCAACATGTTTCTGCCTCACAGATTGTTAATCAGGCATTCGTCAGGACCAGAGGGGGATGTGCGTAGACCCGGTGGTGTGCACGCTCTAAGGTACACCCAGCCGAGGGCTAATGTGTGAAAAGTCAAAAAGAAACACACTGGATAGTGTGACCTCCTCAAGAAACAATCTCCTTGAATTCACCAGTTTTCACCCGCGTCCATTAAGGGAAAATCTACCCTACGGACAATATCTCCGCTTACGACGGAATTGCACCACCTTGAGCGATTTCAAGAGCCAATCTCAGGATTTAACTGAGATTGCAGCACACTGGGATGACATTCGGTCGTCCCAGTGGAAGCCCGATGATGAAGCATGTCACCAACCAGGTTGGTGAGTGAGGGCTTTTCATACCCACTGGGTACTGTTCTGATGTTGCCAAGCTGACTTCCTATGAACATAACGGTTCACAGGGAATCTGAGGCTCGTGGCTCGATTGATTGATGTACCACATTGATTAGAGTGCCCCCTTATTTTACACTGGCTTCATTGTTTATTGATATCTAACCGAGGGGACTAGCCGTGTTGATCCCTTCCTCTCCTGTTGGTTTTGATACGTGATTGAGTATGGCCACGTCCGCGGCTTGGCCCTAATAAACCTTGTGGTAGAAGGGGTTGTGGTCGTGGGACTGGTCTAGAAGTACTTGGAGTCTCAGCCCCGTCTGTGTCTTCCAGGGATGTGTTGGAAGAATCAGAGAAAGTAACGCGCTGGTTGTTGCGACACCTGCCCCAGTTGCGGGCTCTGGGTGGGATGTAGGGAGTGTTGTAGAATTCCTCTCTAGGGTAGGGGTAAGTATTGTCGACGCTGTAGAATTTGATATCCTTCTGGATTTTAGTGACTTTTTTATTTAGCTCAAAGGTATTGAAAGTGGAGATGGTGGAGTTGATTTTATCAAGAAGGTTTTTAGCGTCTGTACAGGTTGTATCAGCTAGGATGAGTTTCTCTAGTTCAGCAATTTCCTCAAGTTCCAAGCGACTATGTTCGATGGCAGTATCAATGCCTAAGACCATCCAGTGGCGCGAGCAGGTGGTCGCAAGATGGCTGAAACTGGTACGGAATTTGGGGTCTTCAGTGAAAATCGCTGGAATATTTCTGATTTGCAGGCCAAGTGGTATTACGCCTGATTTCAGATATTCTGTGAGCATACGGGCGTGTAATTCAGTTCTGATTTGTTTTTTTCTTAATTTTTCAAGTTTATCAAATTGGAGACGGGGGGAGTTAGGAGTAGAAACAGGGGTGGTAGAAAGGGGGGGCCCAGAGAGGAGGGAAGGGCCACCAATTAAACGTTGGATGTAATCTTCTGAGTAGGAGGGAGTCTCCCTAGACATTCTAATAGACAAATGTATGACTAGAAGAGAAAAAACCAAGTAAATTGGTAAAGAATAGTGGATCTCAAAGCGACCTACTCTCGCAGCTAAGCAGCTGCTCACAATCTTGTAATAAACAACAGGAGCAATAACCCATAAACCTTGTTGAGACTAGGGTAAGTGTGCAAGAAACAACAAAAAATCTCAACTGGTATCATTTAAGAAGAGCAGTTAAAGATGCATGTATAAAGCATTGCAATCGAGAAAAGAGAGACTCTCAAACGGTAAATTTTGAAAAAATTGCACATGGCATCATGTATTGGATACAATTAATAAGTAAGGGGTAAACAACCTAAATGAAAAGGACAATGTTACAGTTGTAGCAGCACTGCAAGCAAAATCAATTGGCATAAACAACCCGAAATTGTACTTGGTGCTCGGATGTGTACGTGACACAAAGGAATAGCGACGCACGTGACAAAGTGAGATCAGCAGGGGACGGCGCAAAGTGAAGTGAAAACAAAGGTTCTGGTCTCAATTATTAACAATAAGGAATAATGTTCAGTTGTTCATAGAACCATAAGAAAAAGCTGCGCCATCAGTTGTGCTGACAGGTCGACGGCGTTTCGATCCAGTTTATTTTGGATCATCATCAGGACCGGGTTGGAATATTCAGGCGGTGCTGTACAGAGGGGAGAAAAAGGGGTAAGGGTGAGGGAGAAGAGGAAGGGCATAATAGTAGGGGATAAGTATTAGAAGCGTAATGAGGGGCAGAAGTAGTGTCCCCAGGGGACAGGGTGGAGCACAGAAAAGGCAACTAGAAGGGGCGATCAATTCGAGAAGGGAAAACGGCAAAGAAATTAATTAATGCCGCATACCTGTGGTGATGGTGCAGGTTACGAGCGAGTACCAGCGTGTAATCCAAAAAGGAGTGCTGGGGTGAGTAATGACAGGGAGCACAAAGCGGGAAGAGGGCCGCCGCTAGGAGAGACAATAATTACCTGATTTTGGTTAAACGGCAAAGATGAAAAAAACCTTACAACCGTGCAAGCTCAAACTACTTAGCTTTAGGTGATTTTAACTTCCACCTTGATAATGATAACGACCGGGATACTATCCATCTGTCAGAATTTATGAAGACCATAGGCCTTGATCAAAAAATTGAAGCCCCCACACATGGATGGGATTTTCTCTGACATTCCCTCCTTAGTTGTCACAGATATTCTTCCCTTAGCATGGTCTGATCATAAGGCCATATTCTTTTCTATTAGCCCCCTTCAGTCACATAATGCGGCCAGAGCGTCTCTAGCTGACACTCCCAATTCCAGATATTGGAATATGATAAACTCACAGGACCTTAATGCCATTCTGATAAACACTTGTCCCTCAACTAACATAGTGGATGACAATGTGGAGATAGTCGCCCTTAAATACAATATCTGGATAAAGGAGACCATGGACCTCCTAGCTCCCGAGAAAAAGCAGAAATAGTAGTACCCCGTCTGAACCCTGGTACTCAAAGACCTTAAGGTCACAGAAACAAACCTGTAGGAGACTGGAGCGAAAGTGGAGAACCAATTACGACTTGATTGACAGAGATACTTGTAAAAAAAAAGCCATTTTGGAGTACAAATCTCTGATACACAGGGAGAATACTAAATACTTCACCGAGAAGATTGTCAGTTGAAATTTTGTCCAAAGAACTTTTTAAAACAATAACAAAACTATCAAAATTGGCAAAAAAAAGGTAGCTCGTCGAATCAAACCCTCTGTGACAACTTCGCCAGTTTTTTCCAAGATAAAGTCAAGGAGGTTTTTGATTCATCTAATCAAAACCATAAGGAAGTATCTATTGACTCTGTAAAACAATTCTTCCACAATCCTTGATAGGTTTCCCCCCCTTGACAGAGAGCAAGTAATGAAACTTATCATGGCTTGCAAATCAGGGTCCCCACTTGACCCTTGGCCCCCCTAAAATCATTAATTTAGCTCCAAGTTGTTCGAGGAAACTCACACTAATATTAAATAAAGTGATCAACACAGGACGCATCCCCACTGATTGGAAGATGGTTTCTATCCTCACTATATTAAAAAAAAGTAACTTGGATTCCCTGGAACCCAGCAGTTAGAGATCTATTTTGAGGCTCCCTTTCCCCGCCAAAATTCTTGAAAAGGCACTAAATGCTGAATTAATGACCTGTATTGAAAATAATAATCTCTTGGATTCTTCACAATACAGTTTCAGAAAGGAGCATAGCAAGGAAACGGCTTAACTTGCCGCCTCTGAAGAGATTAGATGGGCCTTGGATAAAGGGGACCAAACCGTCCTGATACTGCTTGATCTCTCGGCGGCATTTGACGAGGTTAACCATACTATATTGATTAATCGTCTTAGGGCCATGAGAATCAGAGGAGCTGCCTTGCCCCTACGACAAGATTTCTTAACAAGCAGAAGAAACCTTGTTGCTCTGGGCAATTGCACATCTGAGCAATTTAATTTGCCATGTGGGGTGCCGCAGGGTTCTTCACTGAGCCCCACCCTTTCCAATTTGTACGTTGCACCCTTGGTGAAACTGATAAAGTCCCTGGGGTTCTCGGTGGTGGCTTACGCCGACGACACACAAATTGTGGTGTCTATCCTGAAAGACTCAGCTGAGGCGGACCTTAGGTTCTGCTCCTGTATGACGCAAATTGATCAATGGATGAAAACGAATTGCCTAAAGCTAAATTCAGGCAAAACTGAGGTGTTAGTCTTCGGTAACAACAAATCCGTATGGTCTCCTGACTGGTGGTCCCGCAATGTGGGACCCTTACCTATTCCAGCCCAAAAAGAGAGACACTTGGGAATCATTTTCGATGACAAACTTCACTTTGATCATCAAATAAAAGCCTATCTTCCTCAGTATTTTACACGCTAAAAATGATATAGAAAATCAGATCTTTCATATCAAAAGAACTCCAAAGATTGGTCCTTACCTCTCTGACCAAGCTGGATTATGGAAATTCGCTATTTATTGGGATCCGCAAGAAGTCTCTACAAAAATTACAAATACTACAAAACGCGGCTGCGAGACTTCTCGCTGAAATTACCAAACATAAATTAGGGCCCAAACTTTGATCAACCTACACTGGCTACCTATAGCAAATCGCCTAGAGTTTAAAACACTATGGACTTTGCTTTTTCCGTAGTAAACTAGCCTGGTACTCGCCTATCAGAAAGCTCAGATCCTCGGAAGCGAGGCTACTATCTATCCCTAGAGCAAAGCTCATGGCCTGGGTGCTGCCGGAGTTTCCTGTTGAAGGTAGCCACACTTTGGGATGCTCTACCTTTAGCCATCTAACGCTGTTCTGACTTCCGAATTTTTTGGAAACAAGTCAAAACCTGGCTGTTCTCTCACCGATGATTTTGAATGAATTCCGTCCAGGCCTCACATACCCTGTCTGCTCCAGCACCAAGACTCCCCCGGGCATTCAAGCTCTATATAAACCCTAAAATCAAATCAAACTGCATTTTAGCTCGAGCAAATATGCATTAGTAGATTTGCTCATGTAGAAATCTGTGGAGCAGTAACAAGTTCACACTCCCACCAACCACTTATTTCCCCAGCCCTGTAAGAAGTTTTAATTCTGCCCTTGTCAGGAGTAAATTTCAAACCTTTCTCTGTATGGGAAAATATTACAGACGAGCTGATAAAAGACCATAAAACATGCAAGTTAGTATGTTTGCATAGACTCAAAATGGCATTTCAACAATGGGTAACTATTGCTTAGGGCTACCTCCAGCTCCAGTATGTAGATCTGTGGAAATACTCATATATGTTGACCTGTTCTAGTGAAACTTTATTAAGAAACCAAACAAATGTCTTCATTCACTTAGTAAAGATCAATATATTTTTTCTGCACATTTACCATAAGCCTATTAGAATCACAACACTTAACTATGCCTGGATGTGCAGGGAAGAGAAATTAATAATAATTAAAAACTGAATGATTTTATTAGATGTTTGATTAGATTTGCATCTACTGTGGTTTGTATCCAGGAATCGCAAGATCACATTCTACACTAAGCATATGAAGTGGGTCCTGCTGAGGCATTCTACTGACAGTATAGTTAGGTATGGTAAAAAGATCTTAACTTATATTGAAAAACACCTCTGATATACTGAAAAAAACAAAGGTTAGAGTGATGTTATAGTTGTAAAAGGTAATGAGACTTTAGCTTGCGGTAAAAAAAACTAAATTCACTGAAAAAACAAAATTTTAAAGTAATGTTAAATATAGATGTACAAATACTACAAAAACGAATGTTTAAAATACAAACACTCAAATTCACCAGTTACAGTTCACTGAGCTAACTATAACTTGCACCCGCCAGGCACTGCTTGTAACCTCACATATTACATCACATTTCATGTTTTCTTTTAAACAACCCAGCTAATAACCGTGGTGCCACCTCTTGAGTCAGCTTATGCAGTGTGGGTTTCACTCCGAAAGGCCATTTGAAACTGTAAGCTCATGTTGGGGGCAGGGTATGAGCTTACAGTTTGGGATTAATGCTTGATTATGTTTAATGTCCACTATAAAAATGATTATTATGTGTGTTTTCTAACAATTGAATCATGATGTGCTGTTTTTTTTGTTTTTATTAGAGAAAGTAGCAATTAAAATACTGGACAAGACAAAGTTGGACACAAAGACTCAACGGCTGCTGTCTCGTGAGATTTCTAGCATGGAGAAACTGCATCATCCAAATGTCATTAGACTCTATGAAGTTGTTGAGACACTCTCCAAACTGCACCTCGTGATGGAATATGCGGCTGGTGGGGAGCTCTTTGCCAAAATTAGCACAGATGGAAAGCTATCAGAAACCGAAAGTAAACTTATCTTCTCACAGATTGTGTCTGCTGTCAAACATATGGTATGTTTTTGTACAACTTTGGGGAAATGCCCAGTTACCAATCCCAAGCAGAATCTGTTGTACACTGTTTTTGATAACACAGACGGCAAACAATGCTTTATTAGCAGGGCTAAAGACGAAAGTATTCATAAACCAGAGTTGCATATGATACCTACTTTGCTCAAGCACCTCCCACCCACTTTGATCAGCGTAAATTATGACACTTTTTTCTACTCCAGGCGATAAGGATAGAGTAACCATTCTAGCAGTGAAAATGGTATGAATGTAAAAACTGTGCTACAGTCTCATTCCTCTCAGGCTGCCAGTGGCCTCTCAGTACATTCTTACCGTCTTTCTTAAAAGAGTAGGATTCCCCTATCTGACCAAAATTGCATTTCCCTTAATCATCTTAAGAGAGCTGTATTTCCCGTAAGCATCCTAACAATCCCACCTTACTAGAAGCTTCCTCCTTATGAAAAACTCAAAATGGCTGCTTGTAGTAAGATGGATTGCCTTACCTGTTTAGTTCTCTACTTCATAACAGCACTTTTCCTGGTAGGATGAGTGTTGTCACTCTTTTTGTACCATTTGGACGTGCCTGAAGACTTAATGCTTTCGTCTTATATTTCTTTTTCCTTTTTATACTATTCCTTCTGGCAATTGAACAAATACTATACTCCTCCATTGGTATTTGCTGATGCTGTCGGATAGAGCGAGTTCCATTTATTTTGCCCTGTGTTTAATTTACCTCAAAACATCACTTAAGTGAATTACATTATATTTATTATAGTTCTTTTGTTGCTAGTTAAATTATCGATAATAATGTTCTAAATTCTAAATTCCTCTATATTCTAATAAGAATGAATGTGGTGGATTCATGTAAATAACTGTTGTTTATTAATGCTTAAGGAGAAACCTTACACAAAACCGAACCACCATCTTGAAAAGGTAACTGATTGTTCACATATGTACGTATTTTGGAGTGTTACAGACATGCTACGTGCCCTAATGCACCAGACATGCACAGTCCTTAAGATTAATATGAATGTGTGGTGACCTCCTCACATGAACCATGGATAATTTATGTGCCTTTATAATTGAGCCTTACTTAATGGATGTTAAGATTCGATCTATTCTATGATATGACTTCTGGTGGGAGCGTGCTGTATTTCATCTTATGTCATGCTCAAAATATCTGTATCTGACAGGCCAGTACAAATAGCTCTATCAAGTCTCTTAATCCACCAGATTTTCTTCTTTAATAGATCTTTTTCTAGCTATTTTCTCTTCACTTATTGTCCTTGATGTTTTTTAGAAAACCAAGGTTGTGCACTGTCAAGACCGGTAAAATCTGGTTTGCTCTGGAGTATTTTGCAATGTTCCAATATTATTTTTCTGATTTTCCTACCACTAGTTGAAAATGTGGACCTAAATACCAGTCTTTCTTGTCTGTTATGTCTTTATCTTTCGGAAGCTTTGATCTTGTTTTAGTTTCTACTCTTTTTTTTTTTTTTTACTTCTATCACTTCTTTGGGATACCCTCTCTGAATAAATCTTTGGTACATCATTTTTTGTTTGTTTAATATCTTCCAGGATTAGAAACAATGGGGTCGATTTAAATTACTCAATCTCCCTAATGGAGCTGTTACCCATCGAATTTTGGAAAGACACCCAAGCTGGCTGTCATTTCTACAGCATTCTCAGGAACTGCCGTCACGGAAGCTCCTGTCAGAGCTTTTTATAGTTTGGCGCAAGGCTCTTACACCAAACTAGTTTTCTTTTTATTTAAAACAAAAAAATCAATATTAATTTGCATTTAAGAAAGACTTTAAAAACTTGATGTAGTAGCTATTTTCTCTCTCAGCGTCAGGGCACCTTTTCAATATTTGTTTGCTCATAAGCGCTTAACATAACTCTTAAAATAAAATCCCAAAGCAGGATTTTCTTTTTGACAATAAAAAATATAATTTCCCCTTTGCCGTGGTAGTCATCTCCCCATACCGCCAGGGTTTTCTTGGCGGTGACAAGCAGTGAAAACTGACCTATACTTCTGACCATCAAAGTTAGGTGGCTGGAATTAGAGGTCTGCCTGAGACTGCACCTAACTCTGCAGGGCCGTCAGAATCGTTTAATTATGGCAGAGACAGAGCACTCTACCATGATTAAACCTATGATCCACCTGTATCTAAATCAGGCAGGTGGACCTTTATATTGGCTGTATGTATACTCCAGTGCCGCTGCGATGGAGTATACAAACCACCAAGATATAAATCAGGCCCAGTGTCTTTTGGTTTTTGAACCTGCAAATATGGCAAGTTGTTTTAAGCAGATATTGGTGAAAACCATTATAATAGCTCACATTAGTGTGATAACCTTTGCAAGATGGCTGTTCATTTGTTTGTCCGGTGTCTCTTTAAGCACTAAAAAATAGCCATTATTCACAGGAGAACACCACATTCCCTCTTTTGAGAATATCATTATCGATTATTTTAGAACAGTTTTATCGATATTTTTACTAGCAGTGAGAAAATGATGAATATAATGTAATTCAGTTCAGCTCTGTTCTAAGATAGTTTAACCACTGGACAACATGGTGCTCACTCACAATGACAGTGATGGAGCTGATTTTTTTGTACTTAAAGATTCTCATATAGTCGTTGTACAGGAGCCTCCACTGGTCATATGGACCTTTAGTTGTCGGCTGAAAACATTTGAAAGGAACTAGCATTGGCAATACATTTAAAACACAGTGAAACCAATTTGATTCCACCATAACAACTGATAAGATGGAGTACAAACCATAAAGGTTTACAAACAACTATCATTTAGTAAAATCAATGTATCCAAAGTCAGTACATATCCATATAATCATGCAGTCTGTTTGTGTAGTTTATGAAGAAGAGGATACAAAATATAACAAGATAAAAAGCACAGAATATAAAGCAGGTTGGTTCCATAGACCTTATCTATATATAGCTCTGAAAATAGCAAAGAGAATTATTTTAGAGAGGAAGGTGTCAGCATCATAGAAACCAAATTAAGATTGTCTTGGTTGAAATGGTATTCAAGTGTGAAGCTCAACACCGTAGAGAAGGGGGATATGCAGAGTGAGAAAGATCTTCTGTCAGTGAAGTCCGGTCACAATCTGCTGACTATTTTAAGAAATAGACAATCAATACACAGTAGTAATTTCTGGAAGCTCCATCCCACCGACTCACTCTGCACAGTGCATTCAAAGATGAAGTTCTCTGGTTGCAGGTAGACCCCCCCAGGTTCCCAGAGTCAAACAAAGAACGCACATGCTGAAGTTAGTCAGTCAGTCTGGCCTGATACAGGAGGCTCTTTCACATCCCTACTTGCTAAATATCTAGAGCCAAAATTGGATTAGGCATGCTACATCTCATGGTTCTCTATAATAAACAATGACTATATTATTACTGACGAGCACTTCTTGATAAGGCATCTGCAGAGGAGAGTAAAAACATGAAACTTGCAATGCATTTATTAAAGAGACAACTCGAGTGATTGAGACCGAGGCCCAAGCCGTGTCATCCAAGAGAGGATAGATGGCAACCTATGAATACAGTTAGCATGAGCGAATACAGTGATATAATACGGCTAACTATGAGGCTCTAATGCAGCCACCAAACACTAATTAATATGATGCCCACTGATTAACATGTTTTTGGAAAATGTGTAAATGTGTTGCACTAGTGCATGAAATGTTAAATTGCACTGCATCAACAGCATCAGTAGACACATTTTAATGCATGGCAGGCTCATTTAAACAAGCTCACATGTCAGCTCCTATCCGGACATTATAGATGGATTGGGGAGCATCTCTTGTAGATGGTAAGCCCAAATCATTAACTAGTTCACATTTAGTGATTTACACAGTTTATGTTTACTCAACATTGGTCCATGCACATTGAGTTGTTTATTACATGCTAGGTAACACTCTGAATTAAAGTTGGACAAGTAATTCTCAAATGGTCTTATTTAACCAGTATGCATGCATACTTGTTCTGCCTTAAGTTGGTTATCGTGGAAAGTTTAGGAAGTGTCCTACAAAGGCAAGTCAGAATCATTTCTAGCTTAGCATTGCAGCAAAATAAAGTTGTAGTCGCTTTATGCATAACTAAGATTGAACTGAGCACTTTTAGATTAATACTGTACGTGCCAGGTAGTACTTTGAACCATAGTACAGCAGCCTCAATGAATCAGAAGACTTTGAAGTGTACTAACAGGTATACACCGAATTACAACTGCCGCATCACAAATAAGTGCCTCAGTACAATGGTGGTGGGACCGCCACAGTCAGGCCGTCCACCATGGGACTCTGCATGACTGCCCGCCACAATATGATGGAGGGTGGGCGGAGATACCGACCGCCATGCATCCGACGGGCTCAAAGAACCCATTGGTGCTTCGGAGGGACTGCAGTCTCTATAACAGTAGTGGTGCCTGCACAGGCACTGCCGTAGGGATTACAATGTCCCTTTCCGCCAGCCGTTTCATGGTGGTAAACATGCCATGAAATGGTAGGCGGAAAGTGACGTGGGGACCTGTAGCAGGCCCCCTTTCCCTCATGGCCCTCTGATATATATGGTGCCCCCTACATATCCCTGCACCATGTGGCAGGCCCCGCATGCAGCCTGCCACAAAGTGCAGGGATATGTGCAATACGTTTATTTTGGACTGCGGCCTGTACTGCAGCCTGCAGCACACACCGCAATACAAAATATACAGATTGCGACCTTCTTGAAGGCGGTCTCATCCTTATCCCAGCTAGTTGGGCGGTCCTGTTCCTGACAGGATTGCAGTCGGACACTCGTCCGACCGCCATCATAATCAAGCCCTAAGTGCTGTTTGCAATTAAACTCAGTGGCTGGGCAACAAATTTATGGATGATACATGTACTGGAAAGAGACTATTGTCACTTGGTCATGTTTTCCAACATCATTTCAATAAGCAAGACTGCACACTGTAGAGGATATATTGAACAACATGTTCATAGACCAGCATATAGACTCCACAATTGGTGTTCTGACCAGGGCTTACAACAGCGCTTGAAACAGTAATTATGTATATTGTTTAATTGGTCAGCAATTATGAGTTAAGCCTAAGGGATTACTAGACTAGTAAATCAGTTCTAGACCCTTTGGTTTTATCATGTGATCGCATATGTTATATGGGAATGAAAACTATTCAATTATTGATTTCGTGTCATTTAGCTATATGACTGGCAAAGTGGAATTCACAAAATATTCTGAAAAACTTGCTACCATACACAGCCCGCTGACACATCATTGAGTGTAACGCTTACAAGGAAATTGCAGCGCATCAGTGAGTATAGTTTAGCAGAACTACTCAAGGCTATTAATTGAGTCAGAATCATGAAGGTAAACATATATGTGTTATGATTATGCTACTCACAAGTTATATTCATTGATTGTTTTTTTTTAGTTATGTTGCTTTTCATTTGTTTGCAGAGATGAAAAAATCATCCCTCAAATGAAGAGCTCACTTTCAGCCCAAAATGTATTGTTGATCAGAGAGTTGAACAGCAATATATTTGTTTTTCTACTTTTCCACATGAAAGTGTTAATGCTCCAAAGCAGTTCAAGTGGTATTTAAGTGTTTCATAGAAGGAACATTCCCTTTGTTTCATGAATTATTATGCAATACAGACCTAAGCCAGTACTTAGCTTTATGTCAGCTTCACCCCAATCTCTTCCATCAACAGATTGTGTCTCATGCCCCCACAACTTGTATAACCTGTCTGTCCACCTGTTAAAATAAAGGGAGATATTTCATTTTGTTCTAGTAACATTAGTAACATTCTCCACTGATCCACTTTAATTGTGTGTACATTATGCTGTCTGCTAAATGCAGCCTGAATTTATTTATTTCAGGGCATTATTGACACTGAAAGAATCAAGTAATTTCATTGTAAACACCTGACAGGAAGCAGAGAACATTGTTCAAGAGACTCCATAAACCTTTGTATGTAACACACAATTCTACTGCAGGGGATTTCCATTTATAGTCATAAGCACTGAATAGTCTGACCCATGTGCGGGGACCCCAGAGCAGTTCTTTAATATATCTTCTTAAGTGTGGGGTTTCTCCTTTCTTCAGGAAGGTCTGCAAAGACACTTAAGAAAGAGACAGATTATGCAGCCTATATACCTAGGCTACAATGGACACATTCTTCACCATGTAGACGAAAAAGGGCCAGATTAAGGTATTTGAGGATAATTTGAGATGATTTGCCAACAGCATAAATATCCTTCACAGCCCCTTTTTTTAGGACAGAGTAGCCTCATAGGCTGCCATTATATGACTAAAAAAGAGGCTGTGCCTTTATGAACCCAGAGACCACGAGTATCCCTTCATACACTCTTAAAATGTTTTTAGAAATTGCTAAATATCACCTTTACTTGACGTTTTTCATCTCTCCCAGCCCATTTCTGTTGGTTTTTGACAGAAAAGTGTGTTATTTGTCAGAAAATACCTTCATTATTTGACATGTGCCCTGAATGTGGCGGGAAAAAGGACAAAACAGACCCTTACGACATCTGTATCATCTGCCTATCTTCAACTCATTGACCTGACGCCTGTCATATCTGCAAGAGAAAGAAAGATTTACCTTCAGGGAACTGAAAAGAGACTCTACCAAAAAGCACAGGCTACAATGGGACCTCAGAGTGAGGGGATTGTAATTCTTCCACCAGGGCTCTCAACTTGCAGAGGATGTGGAAGGTCTAAGAAGCGTTTTCCTGGCAAAAAATGACATTGGTCACAGTCCACATCAAGAGGATTAACATCGATGCAAGGTATGGTGCTGACTGGTTCGCCGTCAAGAGCTGGCTCGACGTTGAGGAATCGTCACTGCTCGTCGTCAAGGCAACCCCAGTCAACGTTGAAGGGGCATACGCAATCAACTCACCGACTGTGTTTGACGTCGAGAAGTTTCTCGCAGTCAGGAAGTAGTGGTTTGACGTTGAGGGCTGCACCGATATCCAAACGTCATAGTAGGTCAACGTCGAGGAGCGCACAGGAGACAAGGAAAAAGAGGAGAATCATATATTCCTCTCCAGGTTCACAATATTCAAGAGTTTATTCACCCTCACTTGTTGAGCTTCCATCATCTCTGTCTCCGCATCTACCTTCGTCGTCTCTTACACAGTCATTACTGCCTCCGCGGCCACTACCTCGACCAACAGGACCTCCTCCACCAGCAGTGCCTCCTCTATGAGAAGGGCCTCCTCTGCCAGTATCGCCTTCTTCTCCTCCAAGTTCTAGATCATGCTCTTGATTGTGCCGCCACTATCATCATCATGGCCGCCATTGAACGAGGTACTCTTCCAACTCTTCACAACATTCTCAACGTCACCGTAGGTCTCACCACACCAGATCAAGGTCACGATCTCATCGACACCAAACTGATACTTCCTCCACTACTGCAGGGCGATATTCCCCAACTTTGACAGACACTTCACTGCCTCGTGTCTCCCTGGTGGATGGCATTACAATCTTCCATGAGGTTCTAATCCGAGTAGCGGACAAGCTGAACATACTGATGTTGGTTCCTACTCCTTCGACATCGATCATTTTAGAAATGCTACATTAGCGTACATCCTCAAGATCTTTGCTTCAATTGGTTTGCAGCATCCTCAAACCTGCCATGGAACTCTTTTTGACGCCAGCTATTGTGAAGTCTGCTCCAACCAGGCTTCAAAAGAAGTACCAACCTCCAGATCAAGACCCTCTAGTTTTCTGATCCTCTCCTCCTCCCGACTCTGTAGTAATTTTGGCTGCTAAAAAATACCATTCAACCTCTCCATCAACATCTTCTCCTCCAGATAAAGAGGTCAGAAAACTGGATTCAGCAGGCCGCAAAGTCTGCAGCACAGCAGCCACATCTATGAAGGTATATGTAAAGCAATGGGGTAACCCAGTATCCCTCAGAACCTGGGCATATGTGCTACAAACAACTCAATTTCTTTGTAGTGTTGAACATTTAAAAAAGTGATTAACGTACACAACCACAAGGACAAAATGTTGTTGTTCACAAAGAAAAGAATATTTTACTTTATGTTTCCAACTTATTCAAGTAAGGTCAAGAATTACCATGACAAAAAAAAGGAGAAAGGCTGTCTGATCATTCAATTAATAAAACGGCGTATGTGAACGTGATTATAGTGACATAGTGAGTGAAGTGACAAGGTGGCGAGATCTGTGTATTATACAACAAGGTGACATGATACTGTACATATATTTACAAATGACACTATTGAGAACAAGGTCCAATTTCAAGTTAAAGTAGCAATGTCCCTAGCTTGATAAATTAATTACATGGGTTTGTGTGCTAGGGGACCAATTGAAGCATGGACAAATAACCGTCGACGTTTCGACCCTGACAAGCAGCATAAGTTAAGGATGTCAAAACGGGTCTTCTTCAGGACAGGGTGATGAGCTGGACAGCCTGCAGAAAGAAAATTCTGAGTGAGTGTGTGTTCCTAGCGTGTGTGGGAACATGCCAATGCATCGGGTGTGTACAATACATTCATAGGTTCTTCTAAAAAAAATCGAAGGACGCACGTGAAGCTAGACCCTAAAGCCTTCAGGTGAGTACAACAGGGGTATGGCCCAACTGGTAGTCAAAGGTAGACTGTATCAGTTACCTATAGTAATAATGGGGGGATTGTATTAGAGAGGAAATTTGGGTAAAAATATCCCTCAATTCAAATGAATGGCAACATCCCAAAAGGTTGGATTAACGGGTCAAGCATACCTGATAATAGGAAATGAAACAGGTAGGAGATTGCTCCTGGCAATCAGACCGATTTCAGCTAAAACACTTGGTTAAATGGCAGACACCAATGAAAGAACAAATCAGTCGTGGGGCATCGAACTGTGAAAAGATGGAATAAATCCTAAATGTGCAATTCAAATTGGAGACAATTGCTTAAAATCCCAATGAAACTAAGGAAAAACGCATACCTGGATATCAGAGTAATTTCGAAAAAAGTACCGATTGGGCGTAGTAAGTGTTTTAAGGCATCGCTGTAGCTATACAGCGAGAGAGAAAAACCCGATCTTAGTCTAAAATGTTGAGGTAAATGGGAATGCGACTGGGCTGGGAAAAAATTCCCGAGCGCACAAACCTTGTGACAGCTGGCCGAGTGGCACGATTCTGTAATCTTTGCCGACAACCGCAGAAACGCCCATGGTTAAATGGAGCGCTGCGTGATGAAACTGACATGCACACAAGCGTGCAGCAGCTAAGACCGGCATAGGAACGGAAGTTACACAGAAAAAAGACTTGCAGGTTTTAGAGTAAAACATACAGTAGGGATGGGGAAAAAATGTATTGTGTGGTGCATTATGGGTCACAATGAGGCTTTAATATCTTAGAATGATGCAGGCTCAAATACTGAAGACAAAAGTAATGATTACATTCAATGAGAAGAACATTTGGCTCAAAAATGTTTGACAGGGCATTGATGGTTGCATATGCTCAATAATTTGCTTAAACAAACAATGGATTTATTCACAATTTTTCAACAGTAGTCCACACATTTCAACATTAAGTGGAGCATCTAAGGGCATTTGCTAATCTCTGGCATAGAGAATTTTACAGTTATGCAAGCAAAGATAAACGTTCATATATTAAATGTACTGACAGTATTTGTTGACAATGACTGTTTGAAATTGGCTACGTGGAGTAGTCAGTCAAGGCAAAGAATTGTAACCATACAGAGGTCATGTGTGTGTCAGTCAACGAATGTATGCTCTGCCATTTACCAATTAAGGAACTATTCTCTGTCAGGGCAAGAGTCATGATTATGGAACGTACCCCAGTTGGTGCAAGGAAAGACCGGAGTAACCTACCCTTGTTGTTAAAAGTGTATCAACCCATTTGTCTCTCAAATAAATACGATGTTAGTTCCTTCTCCTTCCACATCGATCATTTTAGAAATGCTACATTAGGGTACATCCTCAAGATCTTTGCTTCAGTTGGTTTGCAGCCTCCTCAAACCTGCCATGGAAAACTGGATTCAGCAGGCTCTACTGCTCTCTTGGGCAGATATGATCGGGCCCTGTGTGATTTCATCAAGCATTTCGCTGAACATCTTCCGAGAGAGGATTTCATAGAAATTGTCAATGAGGACCCAATGGTCTTGAATCAAATCATTAGGGCTGCAGGGGATTCTTTGTTACTAGCTGCTCGTACCTCACGGGTGTCTTTAAGAAGACATGCTTGGATCTGATGACGTCTCTCAAACCAGAGGTGCAATATTGCATTCAGAACTTGCCATTCTCAGGCTCTACGCTCTTTGGAAGCCATGCGAACAACAAGATAGCAAGAATGAAAACTGAAATGGACACTCTAAAAGCTGTGGGTCTTAAAAAACCAAAAGATCAACAGAAATTATTTCAACCCTCCCAACATCAGTTCTATCCACAAGGGTTCAAACCCCTCACTGGGTCACAGGTAGATTTCAGCTGCAACAAAGGTCAGAAGTCAACACTCTTTTGCAGAAGATGCCCTTCCCCACAGGCAATGGGGAAAGGGAATTTACTCCAGGTACTTCCTGGTGACAAAGAAGGACAAACACGAATTTAGACCCATTTTCGATCTCAATATCGGCAACAAATGGATTCGGCGGGAGAAGTTCCAGATGTTGGCTTTACATTAAATCTACCCCCAATTACACCAGGGAGATTGGTTCTGCTCTATCGACCTTCACGATGCACACTTCCACATTCCCATGGCCAATAAGCATTGAAAGTTTCTAAGATTCATTGTGGTGCTCGACTATTACCAGTACACAGTACTCCCTTTTTGCCTGAAGTCCCAAAATATTCTTGAAGTGCATAGCTGTGGTGGCAGCCCATCTGGGAAAGCACCGAATCTTCGTCTACCCATATCTAGACAACTGGCTCATAAAGGCGTCACCTTCTCAAGAAGCCCAACTGCATTTCAATTGGATTTGTGATCTCCTTTATCATCTGGGTCTTCACATCAACCTCAACAAGTCCACATCCACAACCGTCCAGATTTTATATTACCTATGGGCCTCCATCAGCACCATTAAAGCAAAGTTGTATCCTTCAGAGGAGCAAGGCTTATCGATCCTTCGGAAATGTCAGACTCTCATGAAGATCCCTAATCCAACAGTAAGAGCAGTATCATTTCTTCTTGTTTCAATGGCGACCTGCATCTTTCTCACTCCAAATGTTCACCTCCACATGCATCCTCTCCAAGAATGTCTAGAAGACCAGTGAGATCAACTGACCGGCAACTGGGAGGCCAGGATTACGCTATCCATACATGCGATACAGTCCCTAAATTGGTGGGGTTCTCTAACCAATCTCCTACAAGGCATGCCGTTTCACCAACAGGTCCCCTCGCAGACCATAGTGACATATGTATCACTACTTGGATTGGGATCTCACATGGATTGCTTTCAGATTCAGGGTTCATGGTGTCAGAGAGAGATGAGATACCATATCAATATCCTCAAGCTCGCCGCACTGCATCTAGCACTCACGGCTTTTCACCCATCATTCACGACCAATACCCTACTTGTCCAGATGGAAAATACAATCACCATGTGCTGCCTCATCAAGCAGGGTGCACCAGATCCAGAGCCTTGTCACTAGAGGCCCAGATGATTTGAAAATGGCTCTTGGCCAGGAAACTGAAGATAAGGGCAACTTAGCTCCCGGTTGTCCAAAATGTTCAGGTAGACACTCTCAGCAGAGATCTTAACGAAAACCACGAATGGGTCTTGCACGACGACGACATTCAAAGTATCTTCCAAATGTGGAGCACCCCTTCTATCCACCTGTTCACCACAGCAGCAAACATAGAAAAACAGAAAATGTTGTGACTTTGCATCCAGGTACTACCATTGGAGACGCTGGTGAATGCCCTATTGATTGACTGGTCTGGCAAATTTCCCGTGCCTTTCCACTAATTCCCATGATCTCGACGGTCCTGATCAAACTGTCCCACACCAAAGCCAAGATGATCGTCGTAGCTTCAGAGTGGCCAAGTTAATGGTGGTTCCCAGAACCTTCTTGACTGGTCATAGCGTCCACATCTCAAGCTGTCATGCAGAACAGACCTGCTATCGAAGTTTGGAGGCCAGATGGTACACCCTATAACACCTTTCTTGGAAGACAACTTTCCTTGTAGCAGTAAAAATCAGCTTGCAGGATTAGCGATCTTCTTTAGCCATATAATGACAGACAGACAGGCTGCTCGGTCCTGCTTTCCTTAATCTCTGTCATACAAAAGGGTTGTGAAGGATATTTATGCCTTTTGCAAATCATGTCAAATTATCCTCATACACCTTATTCTGGCCTTTTTTTGTCTTCATGATGAAGAATTTGGCATTGTAGCCTAGGTATCTAGGCTGCATAATCTGTCTCTTTGCAGGCCTTCCTGAAGAAAGGCGAAACTACACACTTCAGAAGATTTATTGAAGAACTGCTCCGTGGTCCCCGCACATGGGCGGGACTATTCAGTGCTTATGACTATAATAGAAATTCCCCAACAAGAGAACAGGCTACAGGTAAGAAACAATTCCTTATCGTAATATGCGTCAGAAGTGATGTGAGAAAGCATGTTCACCCATTACAAAGCTGTACATGATATATCCCATTGACTTATTAAGTGGATTGGTAGACTAGCTTGGTCTAGAGAGGAAAAGCTGGCTATCATATTGGTTGATTTGTAAGCCTACTTATGTAGCTTATTGTGACTGATAAATCCACTAACCCCTTTTCCTACAGAGTGACTTCACCACAAACTCAACAGAACTGGTGCATTAAAGTCCAAATCCTAAGTGTAGTTTTCTGTCTCTGCCATTACGGTTTCTGTGAGTCTTCCTGTGAAAGAAGCACCTTCCTATGATTATCCCTGTTGACTGAATCAAAGAATATTTGGTCTAGATGTGGTATTTTCCACCCTTCTGAGTCTGACGTGACGCCTGACAAGGGGCGAGAGATGTTCAATAGGTTACTTTCATGGGATAATGAAAATAGTAAGTGTTATCCACCTTCCATGACGGTGAAAGCTTGGAAGGCATGGATGGTTATAATAATAAACTGGTTCTCTTGGTGGGAATTTTTGTGAGCCAGGAACGTTTGAAAACTGTATAAAAATATTTAATTTTGATATAATGTGTCAAAATGTAGTATTGTGAAAGTGTTACCAAAAGATCTAACATAGTTGCATACTGATATCTACATAAGTGGCATTGTAAATATGAGTTTATTTTGTTATAATGCTTTTGAAAGAAACTTCTCAATACCATACCTGATTCAAAAATAATGTAAAACTTCACCACTTTATTTATGATGGTCATTGTTATGCCCGCCCAGGGTGCCTGCAATGGTAGACAAATTATACATTTATTTTGCCACACTTAAGGCTGCCATGGCAAACGACTGCACACTGTTACAAATTGTAACTTTTAATACTACAAACATTCCCTTAATTCATGCTATTGATCATATGAGCTTCTGAGATGCTCCTAGTTAACTTCTAAAAGAGCACAGAATTAAGAAAAGGGGCACGTGGTTATAAGATAGCGCATGGAATCCTTACAAGAAATCCTTACATTTATGTTGTATTTTAGTCTTATTGGGCTCCTCCTCAACCTCAATTGTCCCCCCTGAGTTCCTTCTGTTTGTTTCTATTTGTAACAATTCATAAATCTTTGTAAGATTACGTAAAAGAGTACTACAGTAGTACTACATTATGTACTATAAAATACCTTTGTTGGTAGGCCAGTATATTTCTGGTGCCTTCTATTACGCTCCCCAAACTCCTGCATTCCTCCCTTCCAAAAAAAACATTGGTGACTCGCCATTCACCCTCATGCATTCATCTCAAGCCCCCAAGAAAGAAATCATGTCATCCATGTAGTGTCGCTGTGCCTGACTTGGCATATTACGTCAGGGTCAGGCATGGCCAGAAACGGTGGGGAAACGGCGGGGCGAGGAAACGGCAGATAGGGCAGAAGACAGGGAGAATAAAGACGCGTTGAAATGCAGCTGGTGTCGGCGTCTTTCTATTAACGCACCCGACATGAAACCTGGTAACAAGGGTAGGATGCGAGACACCCCCCTCGAACTTGCAAATGCCGACGACGCGCTGCAGCTCGTGCAGTGAACAGGTCGTTATTGTGTGCCACTGCAAACACGCTCGGCGGATCGCGCTGAAGTTGTGCGCCGCCCTGCCCTACATTGCCTGCCACTCAATCACTGACAGATGCCCCGGTGCTTGGAAGAAGGAAACGCCACCTCGAGCAGGGGTAAGCCTTAATGCCAGATGCCCAATGCAGCATGCAGCCATAGCACCAGTTTGCCTCACTGTTTCAGCTAGAAGATAGCTTGCGACCTCACGGCGATTTACTGCACCTCTCCGTTACCAGACACCCCACTGCCCGCTGAGACAGGAAGGGGGAGCTGAGTCAGTTGTACATCGGATTCTTCGCAAAATGCACGACCTGGTCCAGCGCATATTACACAGCCCGGACCAATGCTAATGGGAGTATCATTCCTGCGTCCCCCTGAATCCCTGCTGCTGACTTCCGGAAATAGCATGGGCCCAAAGTGGCAAAGTTGGCTAGAAGACTTTGAGGACTTCATGATGGGCTTGCAGGTCAATAACCCCGATCAACAACTCATTGCTTTGCGGAATCTAGTGGGCAAGGATGTCGGACAGATCATTAAGGTACTACCGCCGGCCAACTCTGCGTCATACGCGTATGTGAGAGAAACACTAAAGAGGAAATTCCTCCACAAACGAAACCTGGACTATGAGCGCTACACCTTCAATCTTGCGTCTCAAGAAAAAGATTAATCAATGGGTGATTTTATCTCGTGCCTCAAGCGGTTAGCTCGATACTGTGAATTCGACAACTTTAGCACTGAAGACGCACTTCGGTTACGAATCATTGAAGGGTGCCAGTCGGAGTCACTGCCCCGTCGCCTGCTGAAGAAGCACTACTCGCTTGATGACATATAGGAGCTCACACGAATAAACGACCAAGCGGAAGAACACGCAAAAAAGATGGAAACTGGCAAGACAGAGAAACGTGAACAAGCCTTCCAAATACAGTCCCGAACAGATTGAAGACGTCAATTGGATCCTTGGAAACCCTTGCAATTCACAAATTCACCCCGCAGTGGATATAAGAACAGCAACTCCCGGAAACGACCACCACAATGCTATCGCTGCGGCCAGGACTACCCCACCACGGGCCCGTGCCCAGCCATCGGACAACAGTGTCACCAGTGTGGGAAAGACAACCACTTCGAAGCTGTGTTCCAAACCTGCAGCAAAGAGTCCGGGTCGTCCAAACGAAGTACCGGGTCTCGTCACCACGCAAGGGCAGTACAAGGGAGAGGAGATCGCTCAACGAGCTCGTCCAACGAGCTCGTCGAGATCCAGCACTCAAACACTAAGTTCATATCGATCTTGACGATCGTCCTCAAGAGAATCGTCAGCTCTTACTCCCATATCACAAGACAGTGACGAGTACGTATGCATGGTAGCAGACTCCGACCGGCTAAAGAAGTATCCCCGGCTACAAATTCAAATGGGAAATCACCCAGCGAAGTACGTTCTAGATACCGGAGCATCACTCAACTACATATGCCCGACTGAGTACAAGAAGATGAACCCAAAGCCCAAGCTAGAACCAGCTGCTGTAAGTGTATAAACATGGATGTCCAAAGAATCCCTGCCGTGCCTGGGTCAATTTCGCAAGGCTCTGACTTACAAGGACAGGACAGTTCACGCTCAAATCCATGTGATAGAAGGCCCCGATGGAAGCTGATTGCCTCCTCAGCCTACCTACAGCCGAACGTCTGAAACTAGTGGAAATCCTATATAAAGTTGACGACTCGCCTGATATCATCAGCAAGTTCCCAAAACTGTTCTTTGATCTAGGAAAACTAGCTCACTTCAAAGTACAACTACATATCAATGAACAAGTGACGCCTGTGGCCCAGCACCACCGGAAAGTACCGTTCCACCTCCAGCAAGCAGTGGACGAAGAGCTACAGGACTTACTAAGAGTTTACATCATAGAGAGGTCAATTGGACCAACTCCCTGGGTATCACCGGTGGTGGTTGTGCTCAAACGAGGACAAGAAAACAAAGTGTGCCTGTGTGTGGACATGCGAGCCCCAAACACAGCCATCGAGCGGGAGCGGCATCCAGGTCCCCATATCAGTGACATGATCATTCGCCAAATGGAGCCAAGTTCTTCTTGAAACTAAACTTGAACAACGGGTACCACCAACTTGAGCTCCACGAGAAGTCTCGATACATTACCACTTTCACCACACATCAAGGACTCTTCAGATACAAGCACCTCAATTTCGGAATTTCCACGGCGGCGGAAATCTTGCAAGAGGCTGTATGGCGCATCATTCAGCATATTCCAAACTCATTCAGTTACAGCAACGATATCCTGGTATTCGGCGAAACTCGCAAGGACCACGACAAAGCACTGGATCGAGTATGCCAGGCCCTCCTCAATGCCTACCTCACACTCAACCAAGACAAATGCGAGTTCCACAAGACCACTCTAAAATTCTATGGTCACATCTTCTCCAAAGATGGGATGAGACCGGACCCTGAAAAAGTCTTGACGCTAGCTTACACGCCACAGCCCCAAGATGTCAGTGACATAGATCTTTCCTAGGCATGGCTAGCTACTATACGCTACATTAAAGACTATGCGACCATCAGCTACCTGCTGCGTGAACTCAAAAGAAATGGTCAAAGTTTTCACTGGTCAGCCAAGTGTGAGCACGCCTTCAATCAAATCAAAACAGCAGTGAGTTCTGCCATCAACCTAGCATACTTCAACCCCTGAAAAAAGACGGAGATCATTGTAGATGCGAGCCCTGTCGGACTTAAAGCTATCTTAGCCCAGTATGATGATGAAGGAGAACAACGCCACATCATGACATGCGCTAGTCGCAGCCTCACCAACACAGAGAAAGCATACTCGCAGCCTGAAGAGGAGAGCCTGGCGGTCGTATGGGGAACACTTCACGCTCATCACTGATCATCAGGCCCTAATAATCTTCGGAAACCCCCGTGCAAAGATGCCACCACGGATCAAAAGGTGGAGAATTCGCCTTCAAGATTTCAGGTACACCATCATTCACAAACCGGGGAAGGCGGAAAACCCGGCAGATTACATATCGCGACATCCGCAGGCCTCGACGCGGACAAGGTGCTCGCTGGCAGAAGAATTCTCCATTTCGTCATCGATCAAGCACGACCACCTATTGTCCCACTCAATGCCATCATAGGAGCCACAGCCAAGGATGCCACGCTCCAAAACATCATGCATCGAATCCGCACGGACCCGTGGAGGCAACTAGAGAGCTCGCCTTGTGATAGCACGGTTAACATGCAAGATCTCATATCATTCGGACACGTCAAGGACGATCTCACGATCAGCGCCAATGGACAATTACTGAGAGACAAGAGAATTGTCATTCCTCGACAACTAAGACAAGGAACTGTCAATTTAGCACACAAAGGACACCGAGGTGTGGTGGCAACAAAGAAAGCGGTGCGGGAGTGAGTGTGTTTCCCATCCCTTGACCAGATGGTAGAAGCCACACTCCAAGACTGCCCTCAATGTCAACTCGTAGGACTTGAAGAACCACATCCCCCACTGCAAATGTCCGACCTCCCAGAACAGGTGTGGCAACAAGTAGCTGTTGACTGCTTTGGTCCACTGAAGTGTGGGAAGTACATCATCGTCATCATGGAGGAATATTCCTGATTTCCTATTGCGCAACAAACCTCATCCACAAGAGCAGCTGCAGTCATTCCAGTCATCGATGAAGCGTTTGCTGCGTGGGGAATCCCAGCAGTAGTGAAGACGGACAATGGGCCACCATTCAACGGGCACGAGTTTTGCGAATCAGCTGAACTTCAGATACAGAAAGATCACTCCCCTGTGGCCTCAGGCCAATGGGATGGTCCACCATAAAGAAAACGATACAACAAGTCGAACTGACTCAACGCGACATCCAACCAGCACTGAATGAAGTATTACGAGCGTACAGGACCACACCACACAATACCACCAACAGGCGCCCGCCACTCTGATGCTTGGAAGAACACCACGAACCAGAATACCAACTGCAGACGTTGCCATGCAATCCAGATTTCCGACCTCAGACCACGAAACCCTAGTGAACATTGACAAAACCAAGAAAGTAAAAATGAAAGAGTAGGCAGACAATCGTCGACACGCCAAGGTATCTGACATCCGAGAAGGAGACTGGGTAATAGTAAGACAGAAGAGGAAGACCAAGGCCGACAGTCGGTATGGTGTCCAACCATTGCAAGTGACGAGGCGGAAAGGAACTATGATCACAGCCGCCTCCGGGACCAAGAGAACAACACGAAATGTGTCACACTTCAAGAAATGCAATCCTGTGGTGTACAAACGAACCTGAATGGGACACAGACAAATCGAACAGAGAAAGCGAAGAGCAAGAAGAATATCAACCGATGGTGAGTCCAAGTGAGCTGAGAGAAGGGAGTCTCCCTCACCGACCACGGAGAACTATCCGGAGACCCACCCGGCTTATCGAGGAACTGTAAGAAAGCACAACTTGGAACACTTAAAATAAAAAGGGGGAGATGTAGTGTTGCTGTGTCTGACCTGGCATGCTACATCAGGGTCAGGCATGGCCGGAAAAGGGCGGAGAAAGGGCGGGGGAGGAAACTGCAGATAGGGCAGCAGACGGGGAGAATAACGACGCATTGAAACGCAGCTGGTGTCAGAGTCTTTCTTTTAACGCACCCGACATGAAAATCAGTTACAAGATGAGATTATTAATTTGTTTAACAGTTATGCACACAAAACCATAAAGCACACTAACTAATCATGGCCCTAATATTTCAAAATAGAAAAAATAAAGAACACTTTTTTTACTGTGCAACATATAAAGTTAGGGTTCCACTATATTCATTTAAACCAACTCTTGTAATCTATTAAATGGCCAATAATGTGATACAGCATTCGATATCGCATTTTTCTTAACATTAAAGAAACGAACTAGAGATTGACCTTCCATCATTTTGTTGTAGTTAAGAAAAAACATCTCTTGGTTACAGGCACCTCAGCATCAAGAAATAGGGACAAATGATACATAGGTGAGACAGAAATTGATAGATGTGGCTCAAAATGTACAAATGCCATTAACCAAAGGAGCTTGTTGATATGCACAATGTATTAAAATTTAATACAACTTGGCGTTTACTCAAAAGCCCAAGACCTCTGTTAAATTTCTTTGTTGTCTGCCAGAAAAATCTTTCTTACTCCCGAGAGCACCCATTGGCATGCACACACTTGACCACTCCCTCCCCCACAGGATGCTTATTGACATTCACTGATTCACCTGCCAGGCCGAATCCTGTGCCCCCAACCAGCAACTACCAGTAGCATCACCAACCTACCTTTCTCCTTTCCCAAGCGCTCAGAGAGGTGCCAGTACCATACATCGGCCCACTTATCCTACATTTTCCATGGACATGAGGCTATTCCACTTTGATTTGTACTCTCTCATGTTGCATCACCAGTCAGCTCACAATGCATTAAGCAAGATGCAGTTAATCACATTTTAATTTTTTGTGTAATCAAAACGTAGTCCAACTTGAAATCTCATGACCCAAGTATTTGGCAGACTTTGCTATATTTCAGAGAGAAGAATTCTTCCATTCAGAGGTGCTTATATGCTGTTTATATATCTCTGTGGTGGAACAACTGATGAAGCGTGGTGTGTACCACCTACTGTGACAACCAATATAGGACGTATGTCCTTCTCATAAGGAACCCCCTTAAACCATTCAAAGTGTGTTTCAGAAATTAAAATGTTGTTCCAGCCCTCGGTTGATACATTATGGTACATTAGTTTCAGTTACAGAATCACTCTTCCCGCATTGCAGAAAGTGGGAAAACAATAACTCCACCAGCCCTGTGACTGGAAACTGGCAGCATAGCCAGATACTCACTGGAGCCCTACGCTAAGTGAGAAGAGTGTCCCGTACTCACAAAGAACACCACTGACCATCTTTCTTACCGAGCCTAAGCATCCAGGAGCACCCACTAGTAGGCACCAATTATCCTTGCCTCATGATCCCAGACTACAGGCACCAGAATGCACTGACGTGCCAATGTATGACACCTTGTGTGATTGCACGGCTTGCAATCACATTTTATTATCACATTTTACTCTGTTTCTCCAGTGCTCGCTCGCTGCCTCACACCTGGTGTTTCTTCCACTGTGAGAGCACTTTCAAGTGAGCTGTCAACGGTGAGAGCATCTGTGGAGCATTTCCTCTGTGAACTGGTGCCTCTGCGTATTACTAAGGCACTCAGCTGCAGTGGCTTATTATTATTCACTTTAAATGAGAATAATGTGTTTCCTTCTTTCTCTCCTTAACCCACGCACAGGTAGCAGGATGGACTGTCATTGATTGCAGTTAAGTTGGGAGTTAGCTTAGCAGTGAAGTGTGGAAGGCAATGCTGCTTTTTGCAGCCAGAGACCGATTTGTTCTTGCCACCCTGTTAGTGTATGCAAACATGATGAAGGTGGTGTGAGTTGTTTCCTAACCCTCAACCAGGAAAACCTCACCACTGTTTGCTGGCAGCACAGGACTGTGGGAGCCCAGCCCGGTGTGAGAAACACAATCATTCTCCATAGATTAGCCAAATGCGTCAGCACCATAGACTTCAAGGTAAGAAGAGCGTTGGGGTTTAGAATTCATTACATTTTTATTTATGAGTCATTACTTTCTACACCGCCGGCATGTTGAGCGTACTTTCTTTGCACTTAGTCTACAGGACATTCAATAACATTTATGCATACTTGTTTATAGTACCCACTGCACAGTACCTTCACACCCTCCCTCAGACTGATACAGCCTTACAACCAGTGCTCTGCAAGTCCAATAATCTCTTTAAGCAATGATGGGAACACTTCCTTATGCTAAGTTCACTGTGACCGGTTATAGCATGTGATTGAAACATTAGAAAAATCTTCAAGTGAGCAGTGAAATAAGTTTTGAGAGAAAACTGTTGATTAAAAAGAAATGAAGTGGGCATGGTTTAACTAGAGGAAATAATAGATAATTAACTGGTATGCCTAAACATTCATGCTTTAGATCAGAATCTTTATTATATACATGAATGTGCCTGATGTCTACAGTATTTAATCGCCTGAATGATAGGATCCTAAATTCTAACAAGGTCAATTGTAGACATCATTTAAGAGTAAGAAAAGAGCATTTTCCAATGTTGTGGTCCTGGTTGATATGCACCAGCAATAGACATTGCACACTTAATGCTGATTTGCATTCCTGAAATTGGCAGTAATTGCTCTAATGACATGACAAAGCTTGTGCAGTGCCATGTCATATAAGGTGATTAAAGGTGGTGCTTTGTGGGGCAACCAATACCCATTTCTTGGTGGGCCTATTCATTCTGGTTACTATGTGGGCACATAAATTGTAGGTACTAAAGCGGGCCACTAATGATTGTCACAGATCTGTTCCACACCCTTAATGATATTAACATTGATGGGCAGCAAAAACATTCTGTTATGCATGCTGGATGTTATAGCCTTATATACATTAATTCCACAAAATGGTGGAATTGAAGTTGTGTGATAACAAATTACCAGATTTGAACTTATACTGCGGACATTTTGAAAGCAGAGGAGAGTATTTGTACAGCTTAGTAGGACATCCAGAAGATCCCCAGAAATCCTTAGCTACACCTATCTGATTATGGTTCAGTTTGTAGAAGTTTATACATTTTCAGGCCAAGTCTACATTAGGACCTTCTGTATAAAAACCTTCATAGATGACATCCTGATAATTTGCAAGGGCACTAAACAAGATTTGGAAAGCATCACCCATGTTCTACAGTCTAAACATCCACAGAGTCTATCACTTCCAGTTATTATGATTAATATATATATATATATATATATATATATATATATATATACATCTATAGCTAGATAGATAGATATATATATCTAGATATAGATATATACACAGCTCCAAATATATTCAGTATTCTATTCAGGAGAAAAAGAATTGGAAAAAAACATTCCAGAAAAAGGCTACTTATAGCATGTTCAAGAAATTGCTACAAATAAGGTGGCCAAACCAGATAAGAAATAAGTATTGAAAAAAAAACTATTTTCCACCAATTGAATTTTTTTATTTTTGTCTAAATGCTCAACAAAAAGCCAAAAAATAAAAACAAATATTGGTTCATGCGTCAGAATGAAATGCAATTTGAAGATATATACTAGAAATATTAAAGACATGGAAAAAAGCCAGAAACCACAAAACAATCTGTCAGAAGTTAGGAACCTATCCATGTCAACTACTCTCTGACACCGGTCCAAATCAGACATCCACTCCCCAATGGTTGGGGGTTCCATCTTACCCTACGCCCGGTCTATATTTTACTTGGCCACTCCAGCTACTAGTATCACCCGGATGTTTTGATATCTATGCCTGGGTTCTTCCCCTGATATGTTCAGCAGAAGCTCCTTTGAACTCAACGGGACTGTGTGGGATGTAACCTGAGGCATCACCTCAGGGATCTGTGCCCAAAATTTTTGAATCTGGGGACATGCCCATAAAATATTGAAAAAAGTAGCTCCCTGGCCACAACCATGTAAACAATGCGGGGACACTGCCATTCCGGTCCTAAAGAGGACCGTCCTGGAATAATAGGATCTATGTAAGATCCTCAATTGGACCACACAAAATCTGGCCCTGATAGCAGTTTCCCTTAGGCTTTGTATGGCCTCGGCCCATTTCTCATCATCAATGTCAACCAGGTCTTCTTACCATTTTTCACCTAAATATTCCAGTATATCTAGGGAGCTATTAATTAACTTTCTATAGATCAGTGATATTCCCTTGTTTGGCATGGGATCTACCAAAAACCGATCTTCCAGAGGATACAATTCTGGCAAGGTCTCCCCCTCTCGTAATTGACGCCTGCAAATATTTGTAGCACTCAGTTTTGGTCATGCTAAATTCCTGACAGAGGTCTATAAAAAGATATTGGAGCCTGTCCCCTCCATACATCCTCAAGGTATTCTATCCCAATTAGCTCCCACCTTGAAAAGCCCTTTAGGCTCCCCACTTTTTTTAGTAAGTCCCTATGCCATGGTGAGGTCCAGTTTGTTAACTTACAGCTCCATCCCAAGGATTGCGTCGCTTCACTCCAGGCCCTGACTAACGACTATGTGTGAGGTGGCAAATCTCGCTCTCTATGGCGCCGATAGAGAATTGTGTGGTTTCTTCCCTTGCCCATTGCGTGCCTATCTACACAATATGGATTCATACTGGAATGGCATGGTGAGCAAAAAAACGATGGATTTAGGCCCAGATCTCTGTACTGGGGTGAATGTATGACATTGTTCTGCGTTCTGTCCATCAACTGTTGTTGTTTAATTTATCTACACAATATGAAGGGCTCCGGCTGATCTGAGAAGACCCAGTTGTTGATTACTACTATTTCGAACTCAGGTTACTGCAGAGGATCACAATTACCTTTTTGTTCACACAACCATTGTGCCCTTCATTATCCCCAAATTAAAGTGCTGGTTGTCTAGCATTTGAGCTTTGTTAATTAACATCCTGCACACTAAGCAAAACACTGTTTGCGTATGGAAGGTTTGACTCCCAGTGGCAGTCAATGGAGCTGATGTAAGTAAAAACATCAGCGATATGTAGGCTGTGTTTTTTTTTGTGTGCATTTCAATGGTCTTTTATCAGTGTTTTCAAAACCTTTTAAAATCATTGTTTATCTAACCCCCAAACTAGACAAAACTCGCAGCTATTCTTATGAGTTTCACCAATCAGAGAAGTAATTAAAAACTTCCCATAGATCAAATATGATTTTAATATTCCCACATTCTAAGTGTATGAAATAATTAATTCAGACCTAAAAATGATGATAAACCTTACACCTTTAATTCAAGCACACAAAATCGGAAGAAACAAAAGGAAGAAGAAAAATATTTTAGTAGCAACCCTGAACACAAAATACTAGCAGAATAATCTAAAGAGTTGCATTGTGTTGGCTACTTCTGGAAGAAATAGAAAATGATTCATTCTCTCTCTCACTTTCTTTTCTTTGCATTGCATTTTACTTTGTAGTTGTGCAGGTGTTTGGGAGTGTTTATATATCTTCACTAATGGATGAAGGCTGTTTCCCTTTCAGTGTGCTTTTATCAGTTATTGTAGGTTTAAACCTAAAACAGGATAGCCTACAAATATTGTAACATTTACATACTATTTTGATGTTTCATCAACATTCTCTTTGTGTATTACGGGTTATGCTAGTGATCCAGCGGTGTTCCAACAACAAATACTCCAATACCATATACTCACCTGGGCCTATAAACACACTTACAATTGAGCAAACCGCTGTAGTCAAAGTTTATGATTTTCACAATTCTACATTAGTCATTTCTTATTCCTAACTAACCTTTCACTGATCAAAAAGTTATTTCCTCTGGTCGATGGACCATTAGTTGAACTAGTTGATGGTGAAAAGACATAAGCTAACATGTTCTTTATTTAATATGAAATAACCACAGACTCGGGAAAGGTTTAAATCTTTATCTAAATTAATTTCATGTGAACCATCTCAAATACACAGTGCAGTCACCATCAATTTTAGGAGAGAAAATTCAATTAGACACATACTTTGGACTCACGCAATATTCAATGCTCAGAAAAGGAGAGGACAGAGAGAAAAGAGTGTCTGCAAATAACGTGAAAATATATTTACCAAGAATGGTGTGAAGACCAACCCCCTGGCCAAAGGGCTGGTAAGGGTCCCTCGGGATAGATCAGGTGACAAAGGCTTCAGGACAGGTATCAGGACGGGATAGATGACCTCTCTAAAATACCGACGCTTGTGTCGCACCCCTCTCTGACACTCTCTTCCTCCTCAAGATTCTTCCGCGATCTTCTTTCCTAACCCAATTAAGTTAAGATAGTAGGTTCTGTTTTCTGTTCTTCATCAGCATCTCACAGCATCTCTCCTAGCGACAGCACCTCCCGCAGTAACAGCATCCCAAATCGCGCTAACTAACTTACTGAATCTATCTCAATCATACCTTTCGTTCTTCATGTACCACCCATTAATGTTTCAGTATCATAAAAATACTAAATCTGATTGGTCAGTCAAGGGGGAAGATCATCACACCATGCTTACATGTCACTTTATTCGGTTAAACTATTTTTCACTAACCCATCCCCTTAATTTTTATTCATGTTTTATTTTCCCACCCGCATTCACATCTCATCTGCAGCATTTGTTAAAAATGTAACATGTAGGTCCATTCAGTTGAACTTTTCACCGTCCTTTCTCAGGCTCGGACACTCTGCGACCTTGTCCTTCTTCCGACCCTTGTCATCCTTCCAAGTTGACTTTCAGTTGTCATGCGCCATTATCACATGACTCAGCTCACTCCAGTTATGAATGATGTGCACTAGTGATAAAGTCAGAAAGACAGATGTTACTTTAAAAAATAAATGGTTTCACTGTATACCACCCATCTTTACTCTATTCCCCTTTATTTATTAATTTGTTCCCCACATTAGCATTAGTAAAATAGCTCGGTTTCGCTTCAGCTAAGCAGGTGCCATGCACACGAGTCTTCAAGACTCCATTTTAGTGCCTTCTGCTCATGCGCAAGAATTTCCCTCAAAGCATTATTTCGTCATATTGCGTAGATTAAGTTGACACATGCGCAGTAAAGATTTCCCCGTTAAAGCGGTTTTAGTAATTAGTTCGAGTTGTTAACGTTAGCAAACACATAAGCAAGCTTCACTAACCCGTGTGTTTGTGTGGTGCGCATTAGTTATTCACAAAACATATTTAATAACATGTTAGTGAGTTAAAGGAGTGGATCGCTTACAAGCAAGTCTCTTTTCTACGAGTCCTTGCTCCATCAATCCCCTCTCTGATGGCATTTTTGAGCCATTGCAAAATTTCCCATCCCTAATCAGATGCCTACTTTCAGTATCTCTCAATTTCATTTTCCTCTTTTTCCTTCTTATTCTCATCTTTGTCTTCTAAATCTTTCATGTTTTTGTATATTCTCCCTTTCATTTACTCCATTTGGATTTCCTCATACTTTCTTTTCTCTCCTTTTCCATTTACTTCATATTTTCTTCCTTTGATTCTACAACATTTGCACCAATTCATTATTGCCAAAACTATCATCATTATACTAACTACTGGAAGAATTATTTGACCTAAAACACTTTTCCCTAAATCAGTAAACCAAGTCTCTATTGAAGAAATACTCTTTGTTAGTCTTTCCCATACACTGTCAACCTCCATTGGTTTTAAATTTTCATGAAGTTTTGTAATATTCTTAATATATCCCCTAATTTCCATGCTTTTGTGAGGAATGTAAGTGCAACAATGTTGGACTTTCAGCATTCCACAGACTCCGCCCTCTTTTGCTAATAAGATATCAAACGCACGTCAGTTTTGTAAGACCATAGACCTGATTGCAACCATTTCTGTACTTATCATTAAGAAACCCCCAGCAGTATCCTTCGAGAGACGATCAACTACTGTTGACAATTGACAAATTCTATGTGAATTTAGAATGACTCCCACTCCGCACCAAATATGTCACATACTATTTCTGAAAAACTAACTCTCTTTCTTCGTGTTAGTCCATTAGTGTTTTCATTGTTTCCAGTGATTCTTTTTACGTGATAAATTTTGGGAAATACAAACCCAAAATAGCAGCTTTCATACCACCGTGCAGGCAGCTTATAGTAAGCATTATTCCCACACAGGGAGTAAAGCCCAGGAAATACTGGCTCAGTTCCCCCTTTTAGTTCCCAACCTCCCAAACTTAGGAAGTTATGTTCACAATCACTGGAACTAATAAATACGTTATTATAATCTGTCTTTAATCTATAGAGGCAGGTCTACCCTTTCTTCACAAATTCTAGGGACATCGCAGCATGAGCTTTGCCAGTTGCATAAATTCCCTCTTTCTCAGCCCATGGCGGTACATGGGTTTTCTGTTCAGCAGCTTTCTTTTGGAAATCCTGTCTCCTTTTCTCAACTTAATTCAAAAACACGTTCTCTTCTTCACCCAAAATACATGTTAAATTATTCTTGTGTGCGTTAACTATATCTATTGACTTCATTGTTAAGAAAAAATCAACCATGAACTGTGCATCCTGACTACCATATACTGCATTCATATTCTTTCGAATAGGAAGCTCTGAAAATACTACATCTAAGTTTGAGTAATAATACTGAAGTTTTCCTGTTGCATAAAACAGACTGGCTAAAACACTACATGATATACCATATGTTAATGGTAAATGGTGATATGTAACTCCTTCTGATACTGATGCTGGTAATTTCATACAGACATAACAATCACTAATCTCCATTGTATCTACGTACTGAAGTAACAATTTTGTGAAAACATTTAAAGACGTGTCATTATCTAAAACTGTGTGATGAAAACCTGTCTCATCTGCCGATTCTAATTCTACTCTATCTCCTTTTATTGTAGCTGTCTTCTCATTAGCAAGAGTATCATTTTTCTTATTCGATATCATTAATAAAGGTATTGCTACCGTTAGAAATAACCATACTGAGTTCACTAATAGAATATTACATATGCAGGCTCTATTACATCTTCGTGTGAAACTTCATTTCTGTCGCTCAGTGACTCTATTTTCAGCCATTTTAATTTGAGAAGATATTTTCTCCTCTTTCTTCACTCAGGAATTGTAAGCTCTTATTTAAGGTGGTCTCACTTTCCCTTAATCAATCTGTGCAGCATCTACTTCTTCTGATTCCTCACTTAAATCTAAATTCTCAAAGTCTTGGGCTTCTTCGTGTGTTTTTCACTGGCGACTGATTAGACTTAGTTTGACTAGTAACCTCATTCACCTGCTCTGGTCTTTCATTTGTTTTTCTCAGATAGTATTTCAATCTTTTGACAACACTCGGCCAGTAATCACCTTTTCTGACCCTGTTAACTTGAACTGTACTTTCACCCTCTTCGTCTTTCTCTAGAGCTCTTTTATTTTCATTATGTTTAGGCACAATCTGTTCTTGTTCTTAATCACTCTCTGAATGTTCCTGTTCAGGCCTTATATCTGTTGTTTCGTTCACCAGAACTTGTTCTTCTTCCTCTTTCTGGTCCTGTTCAGGTCTTACTGCAATTGGTTCTTCTGCTGCCTGAACGTGTTCTTCTTTTCCTGCCTGTCCCTGCTCAGGTCTTTGGGTAGGTCTGTTTGCTTTTGCCTGAGTATGTTCCTCTTTCCCTGTCTGGTCCTGCTCAGGGTCTTGAATCGCTTTGTTCACTTCTTCCTGGGCATGTTCTTCTTTACCTATCTGGTCCTCACTATTTTCCTGTCTCTCTAATCTGGTTCTATTTCTTGTTTGAATAACAACTTCAGGTATGTCAATCACTGGTATCCAATCCTCCTGACTTGTGCTCGGTTGTTCCTCGTCTATTACTTCAGAATCTACTAATCTAGACTCTTCGACTTCACAACCTTCAGCTGTTTCAACTGTTTCTGTCAATTGTTCTTCAGTAGGGTCTGGTACCTTTTTGGTATGACTCGCATGAATCCAATTGGTTAAACCTGCACACTTCACTGCTGTTGTAGTGACCAGTATGACTTGATGCGGTTTATTCCTCCTGGGTGCTAGGCCCGACTTTCTGGCGTGTTTCTTCACTACCACCCAGTCTCCAGTATTCAAATGCGCCTGTGCTGGCTGCCTGGCAACTGCGTCTTCTCCAACCCGGTGAGAGACAGAACGCACTGGGTCAGCCAATCCTTTGCAATAATCCAATACCAGATCATCAGTCATACTCATCAATTTATGTCCAGGAATAAATGCCTGTCTCATTGCCATTCCATTAGAATTTCATGGGGACTCAACCCTGTTTTTCTGTCAGGAATACTTCAGAGTCCCATCAACACGAGAGGCAATGCATCTGGCCATTTCAGTGATGTTGATGCACACACTTTCGCTAACCTTGACTTGATTGTGCCATTTAGTTGCTCAACCACTCCAGAAGCCTCTGGGCGGTATGCACAGTGCAGTTTTTGTTCAATTTTGAATGCTTCACGGATTAATCAAATTATTTCATTATTAAAATGAGGTCCTCTATCTGATTCTAAAGTGACTGGGAAACCAAAACGAGGAATCAACTCCCTCAACAGTAACTTAGCAACTGTAAGACTGTTGTTTCTCGTAGTGGGGTATGCCTCCACTCATCGTGAAAACAAACACACTATGACAAGGATGTACTTAATTCCGTTGCTCGGAGGCAACTCTATGAAGTCAAGCTGCAACCTTGTGAATGGTCCTTTCGCCTTTCCAATTTTTCCCCAACTGACCACTGTCTTCCTGCCTGGATTCTGCTGCTGACAAATTAAGCATCTCTGGCAAAGACTTTCTGCGACTACCCTAAACTTTGGATTGTACCAATTCTGTCTGAATAGTCTAATCATCGCCTCCCTATATACATGTGTGTCTCCATGATACATTCTTGGCATTTGAAAGAGTAGGCAGTCTGGCATGACTGGTCTGCCATCAGTGTATACCCATACATCATCTTCTGTCCTCCTTTCACAACCTGTCTTTATCCAGATTTCCTTTTCACTTACCTCAACTCCGTCCTGCAACTGTCTCACCTCATCCCATGTTTCTAGAGCTGAGAAAAATATAAGTTGGCAGCTGATTTCATTGGTTTAAATTTTTCTGTTAAGCGCCATGTTATTTCTTTCACAGTATTGAGCAATTTGGTCAGCATATCTGCTACCTGCCGCCACATAGTCTTTTCCTGACTGGTGAGCAGCACACTTGACCACTGCTATTTCTTTTGGCAATTGTTTTGCTTCCAACAATTCTTCTACATTTTTCCCATTTCTAATGGGAGATCCTGAAGAAGTCAGAAATCCCCTCTGCATCCAGAGTTGTCCGAAACCGTGCACAACCCCGAAACCATATTGACTGTCAGTAAATATGGTTATTCTCGGCGGGGGCGTGGCTTCGGCGCAAGGCGGAATGGCTGCCTTTTGAGGAAGCTCCGCCGGCCAGATTTCTATCCGTTCATTACCATCCTGTAATTAGCCTGTGCACAGCTCGGACCCGATGGTTCAGGCCGCGTAGACTGTGCACACGAGTAGGGAAGGTCTTATCCCTGACGACATGTGTGGCATGGCTCGAAGGAATGATTCTGATGTCGGAGCGGCTTGAGGAGAAAATGGTGCCCGCGCTGGCTTGAGCAGTGGAGCCGTGCATGTCTGTCTACATAGGGGGGTGACTGGTCTGCCATGTCTCGCTGCTTCTATGGAAATCGGCACATTGAGGAGGAGCGACGTGCCGGGGCTTGCCGGTCCCACTTGCCCAGCGACTTCTGCCCCGTTGCAGTGGCGGCAGGACGTAGAGCGAACGAGCGTGGGCTCGAAGACTGCGGCGGTGGTAGCTGCCTGGGTGCTGGCTGGCGGACCCCCGGGCGTGCGATGTTGGCCCTGTGATACAGCTGGTGAACTGCCGCGGCTGATGCCTGAGATCGGGCCGCTGTGCTTCTCCTCTGCCCAGGAGCGATCAGGCGGGCTTGCAGGCTCCATCGATGACGCAGTGAGCGAGGAGCGGGACAAGAGACGCAGTGAATCTCCGTGCTGCAGTGCGACTGCTGGAGGACTCATCTGGACGCGTCAGCAGGGCCCATTGCGGAGCAGGGAGAAGATGAAGATGCCCTGAAAGCACAGTGAGTGGGGTGTGGGGTGGCGGCTGGGCCGGGTGCTGGTTGGGCGGCATGGCCTTGCTGGGCACTGTCAGCGCTTCTGCGTTGTGGGGGCTGGCGGGGCTGGGCCTACCCGACCTGCTGCGGTGCGGGGCCATTGCATTCTCCAGGCGCTAGGAGTGGTGGGGGTTTCTCGCCGGGGTGCTCAAGTGCTCTGGTCGGCCTGATAAGGCGGACTGGTGGGCGCGGGGTGCTGCGGCGGGTCCCGGTCTGCTGATCGTCGGGTCACTACCCTGAGTCTGTGTGGGTGACCGCGTAGCCTGTAAGCCTCCTGGGGGTGCGGACGGCGAGCGTCCTGTGATCAGTGGAGACTGGATCTCTATGTGACTGACGGCATCACACTGTAGAGTGACTTTGCTCTGAAGCTGGATTGGTGCCCGATCGGCAAGTAACGAGGCTGTGAGTCCCGGTTGGCACGGTGAGAGCTACTTGCAGTGCCCATGGGTGGGCTTCTTCATTTGAATGTGACAATCCTTGATCGGCTGAGTAAAAGCTCGCAAAGAGGACCACTGGGCAGGAGGGCCCATTGAGATTGGTGGCGTGCTAGATAAGTAAGTTGGACTACCCATTGTGCGCTGTTGCTGCTGTTTCACTATGGGAAAGTCTGATCCTAAACAACCTAAGCTGCATTTTTTGAACAAGCGCAGCACTCGTGCCACTGAATCAATGGGTGATCAGGCCGGATCGCAAAGTGCCCCAGGGTCATCTGATGACGTTGAGGAGGACACCAGAACTATACTCCTGGAACTGCTTGCTGGCATGAGGTCGATCGATAGCAAGATAGATGCGCTGGCGACTGGTCTAGACATAGTCAAGAAGAAGGTAGATAAACACGAGAATAGGCTGGACGTCTTGGAAAATAGACTTTCTGATATGCAGAATTCCCAAGCCGAGAACAGGTCTCAGATATTGCAGATGGAGAAGGTTCTGGAAGTCATAAGAGCAAAGAATGAGGACTTGGAAGCGCGCTCTAGGCGCAATAACCTTCGCATTATTGGTCTGCCGGAATCCACCGCTATTTCAAGGATGGAGACCTTTATAGATGGGATGCTACAGGATCTGTTTGGCACAGTGTTGTCCGCAGTGATGATAGTGGAGAGGGCACACCGCTCTCTAGGACCAAGTCCTAAGCCAGGCCGCCACCGCGACTGATCATTGCACGCCTCCTGATCTATTCTGATAGGGACGCTATACTGCGAGAGGCGAGGTCACGGGCGCCAGTCACATATAAGGGTGACACGTTGTCCTTTTTTCCGGACTATACCCCTGCAGTACAGGCGGCTAGGAGAGAGTTTATATCAGCGAAAAACTAATGCAAACTGCCTCCATACCTTATTCTATGCTATACCCAGCCAAACTAAAAGTAACGCATGATGGTCAAACACACTTCTTCACTGACTCAAAGTCAGCCCTGAAATTTGCAAAACATATTAGTAAATCTAAACCTCGCCAGAGCGGAGGAGAGGACACGGCAGCAACGTCAGGACTGGATGAAGTGGACTAATTCTGATACAATGTCTTATGCCGACCTCCATGGTCGGGGAATTGGGCTTTGATTCTAATAGTATTGCAACTGTGTTTATATCTCTGTTTTCTCTTTCCTTCTTGAATCCATGAGGCGATTGTTGAGATGCACTGGTTTATGCCTCCTAGGCGAGTTCGCAGGGGGCGGGCGACACTATTCTGATTGCGTTACCTGGCTCATAGGATGGTTAGCGACTTTACACAGGGCAGGTACTGAGCGATGGGTCACAAATGGATTTTCTTTTTCTCACGTGATGGTTGGTGATATGGGGCACAGGCGAACTTCATAGTTTCAATCTGGCACCCACACCTCGGTGTGAGTACTCGCTGCCGGTCCTCTTTCCCCAGTGGGTATTCCCCAAATGTTGAGTTACATGGGTTGTGGGGGGAATGGATGGATGAAGAGTGCTCTTCGAGCTCGACCTAATTGGGAGGTTGGAGTGGGAGGGGAGTGGAGGGGGTGGGTGAGAGGTGTTTATTTGTGTTGAATTTTTGCTTTTTTTGTTATACATGTTGCACTGAAGTCGATTGGAGTATGGTGTGTAAAACATGAACGTATGCCTGGACGTGGGGCTAATTGTGTCCCTCCGCGGTTGCTCGAGGGGTTACTGGTTTTGTCACATCCAGCTAGAGGTAGCTATGAGTGACGTGATTCGACTGTTGACATGGAATGTGAGGGGCCTCAATTCACCTAAAAAAGTAAGGCAGATTTTGGCCTACGTCACTAGGCATTCGGTTCACATAGCCCTACTACAAGAGACGCACTTGACAAAACACACGGAACGTGGTATTGCAGGAAGGTGTGCGGATTTTAAAGTAGCGACTTCGTACTCATCTTATGCAAGGGGCACGATGATTCTGGTTAAAAGAGGGGTTGAGTTTCAACCAGCCCGTATGCATGTGGATGAGGAGGGCAGGTGTGCGATGGTACAGTGGAAGCTACGAGGCACGCCGGTAACTATGATTAATATGTACGGCCCAATTGTGGATGACCCGATATATTTTTCCCGGATGTATAGTGTGCTCAGGGGTTGGCCAGAAGCCACTGTGCTATGGGGCGGCGACTTGAATACATATTTAAACCCGGATTTAGATAAGTCTAACCCACTGACTCATTGCACCACCCGGGTTTTAAGGCCACGATTAGAGGAGTATGTACTAGTATGGCTGTAGGTATACTGCTCGATATACGGACACAGGTGCTAAACAAGGAGAACACCCTGCGTGAACTAGAACGCGAGTATGCCACGTCACACACGACGAGCGTACTAGCTCACATAAAAGAGTCACTCACTGAGTAAGAGACATTGGCTGAAACTGAATTAAAGTACCTGTCCCGCAGACACGGCGCAAAGGTATGGGGAGAGTGGCAGACCAGGACGCATATTGACGAACAAGATCGCCAAGAGAAAATGCGTATAGATATGATTACAGACGATGATGGGGGAGTACATTATCATCTGTTGGCCATTACAGAGCAATTCAAAAGTTTCTACGCAGACATATACACCTTCAGGGGTGGCGCGACGGAGGCCGAGATGGAGGAATATTTAGAGGAGGTGGCGAACGCCTGGCTTTCAGACGCCAATAGGGAATATATTTGCAAGCCTATAGATGAACAAGATGTTAAAGCAGCAATTTCGGCATTATCTAATGGTAAGGCACCAGGGCCTGATGGTCTCACGGCGGAGTTTTATAAGAGATATGAGGATTTAATTGCACCTCACTCACTTGAAGTGTGCGCTGAGGCGCATGAGGTTGGAAGGTTACCGCCGACAATGCGACAAGCGCTGATAATCACTCTGCTTAAAAAAGACAGACCCCCGGATAGGTGTGACTCTTACCGCCCTCTTTCGCTGATTAACATAGATGCAAAGATTTTGGCTAAAATTCGAGCGATCAGGCTATAGCCACTGATGCCACGACTGGTGTTGCCTGATCAGTCAGGCTTTATACCTGAGAGGTCCACATCACATAATCTTCGCACTATCTTCTCTGTGTTCCACATACTTGAACCGAATCTGTCAGCTGCGGCTGTATTGCTAGACGCTGCAAAAGCTTTTGATTCGGTGGAATGGAAATATATGTTTTTTATCCTGCGACGGATGGGATTTCCTCCATTATTCCTACAGTGGATAGCGGTACTGTATGCGGAACCGTCGGCAAGGGTGAGGGTTGGAGGTTTGACTTCGGGACCTTTCAGCATAGGGAGAGGAACACGCCAGGGATACCCACTGTCCCCATTGCATTTTGCGATCATTTTGGAACCCTTGGCGTGCGTTATTAGGCAGCGACACAGACAGACGGCGCTTAACTTTACCTACCGGCCGGTGGCTATCTCGTTATACGCGGACGACATGGTGCTTTTCGTTCGCGAGCCATCTCTGTACCTATCCCAGTTACATCGCGAGTATATCAGATTTGGCCACCTATCGGGCCTGTCTATTAATTGGGACAAATCCATCATTGTTCCGCTAACAGAGTCCACCTCGCAGCCTGATCTGGAATATCCACTTGTGTGGTCTACAGACCCGGTTAAATATTTGGGGGTGTGGATTCACAGAGACACAAATATTGTGATACGTGAAAATTACGGAAGAGCGTGTATTAAACTGGAACAGCAGGTGTAGATATGGCTCTCGCTGCCGCTGTCACTGGCGGATCGAATTGCTCTGATTAAAATGGTGGTGCTGCCGCGGTTTCTTTATCTGTTCGATAATATTCCAGTGGTGCTCACAAAGGAGTTTTTTTGTAATGTTCGGCGCATGTTGCTACGGTTAGTTTGGAGCGGCAAGCACGCACGGGTGAAGTGGTCGACTCTCACTGGCGGGTATGACAGAGGGGGGTTCGAGGTACCGGACTTCTATGTTTACTATCTAAGTGCGCAGGCCAAATACGTGTATTACTGGCTCAGGCCACATGCATATACTCCGCATGTTGCGGTGGAGGAAGGGGATGCTTCTCCGGTTCCATTGCACAGCATAATCACTCACCGAGCCAGAGGCACCACGAAAACGGAAATAAATGCTGTCGATGCGACCATAGCAGCCTGGCAGGCAATTGGGCGACTGGCGCAAAAACTACCAATATATGCTCCAGCCATGTACTTTGAGCATCATGCCGCAATGACGGTGACCCATGAAGCACCGTCAATGCGCCTACTCCACGAAGCGGGTCTTCAGCGAATGCAGGACATATAACCGACAGGCTCATTCCTAACATCGGACGATCTGCAATACAGTAGCAATCAGACATTATTATTTAGATTTGCGCTGCATAGGCTGCGACACGCGACCAAACTGCATTACACCACGTACCCTCTAGAACCACCCGTACTCCAATCATTACAGTTTGGCCTCACTACCTCTACTAACAAAAGACTGGTCTATAGACTCTATAGACTGATAAAGGGAGAATGCAAACCTTAACCAGATAGAAGTTGGGAAAGGTGGAATGCGTGTCTCACTGAGCCCATTGCTGAAAAGAATTGGAGGCACATTTGTGAATTGACAGTGCGCTAAGTATGAATGGTAATTTGCGCATTATACATTTTAAATATATACATCAAGTATATTATACGCCTACGCGTCTGCATAGCTTCGGGATACGTGAATCTGATTGCTGTATGCGATGTGGTCAGGGAGGAGCAGATTTTTTACATTTAGCTTGGGGATGCCAAAGGTGAATGAGTTCTGGGAGGGAGTGGTGCAGACCTTAGTGCGCATGACGACGGCGGACATACAATGCACCCCGCTTGTTTGCTTGCTTTGCTGTGTGCCACACCTCAGGAGTGTGACTGGGAGATTTGTACGATTGGCATTAATGATGGTGGCACGCAGAGTGGCGGTAGTCTGGGGGGGAAGGTGCAGTCCAAAAATAGAACAATGGTTAAAAGACCTAGTTTATTGTAAAGAGAATATCAAAGCGCATGCAGAAGAATTGCCAATAATGTCAAGACCACGAGATATCTGGGAACCGCTGCGGGCCTTCCTAATGGCCAAGATTACTGATGATGAGTGAGGGGCTTGGGTAGGGATGCCGAGGGCACTGACGGGAGGACAGGCATTCAAACTGGGTGATGTGACTTTACTCTGATACGACTCTGTAACTCACGATTAAGTATTGTAAACAGATGTTTTTGGTATGTTTTTCTTTTGTTAATTTTGTGTATTCTTGATTTATATTATTTGGTTTTTATATATTTGATGGCATACGTTGCTCCCTGCTGGGAGAATTGAGAACATTGTAGTACATGTGTTCATGGTCTTTGTTATTTTTTTTTTGTTTTGCAAACATGTTCAAAATAAAATAATTTTTTTTTAAATTGGTTATTCTCCAATTTTTCCCAATTTTGCATGCCTTTGTTAAGGCCGCCAATTTGGCTACTTGTGCAGACGTGACTCCCGGTAAACAGGATGCTTCAATGACCCCTGATACCTTACATACAGCATACGCTGCACTGAGTCCTCCTCCCGCTGTTCTCAAGCAAGAGCCATCTACAAATAGTTTATGATCTGGCTCTTTCAGGGGCTCTTCCTTTAGATCAGGTCGGGGCTTGGTACTCATTTCAGTCACATCCAAATAATCATGATCCACTTCATCTTTCACTTCTTCACAACATGGGTCTGGTAATAATGTGGTGGCATTCATCGTTGTACATCTAATCGCTGTCACATTTTCTGCTCCCAGAATCACTCTTTCATACTTAGTCATCCGACTAGGGGTAAGGTGCTGTGTTCGAGTACTTGTTAAAAGAATCTCAACTGAATGTGGGACTTATACCTTTACTGGATGTCCCATCACTATCGATTCACTTTGCTCCAGATTCATACAAGTAGCAGCTACTGCTTTCAAGCAGCCAGGTAAAGCTGAAGCCACAGGATCCAAAGTAGCAGAAAAATATGCTACTGGACGTCAGCTTAATCGATGCCTTTGAGTCAACACTGAGAGTGCACAAGTTTCTCTTTCACAACAGAACTGCAAATTATTTTGTGTAATCAGACATACCTAAGGCTGGGGCCTTACACAGACAATCTTGCAATTTCACGAACGCTTCCAAACAATGGGGTCCTTTGCTCTTTTCCGGGTTAACTGTATCAATTATTTTGCTAGCAGGGAGCACCCAATAATACACTGCCTACAGTACCCAACTACTCCGAGAAACATTCTCACCTCCCTTTGTGTCCGAGGTAGTTGCATTTCTTTGATTATTTTTATTCTTTCTGGGGTCACTTTCTAACTCCTCTTTCTATTCTGTGGCCTAAATATCTAACTTCTTGTTTATAAAACTGCAATTTTTCTGGAGACACCTTGTGTCCTCCATCGGCGAAATGATTCAGTAGTGCAATTGTGTCAGTGATACAATCCTCTCGTGATTTTGATGCCACAAGTAAGAAATCAAAATACTGTACCAGGACTCAATTTCTCGGCATGACCAATGTTTCAAGACATTTTTTCAGGATTTGATTAAAGATCGAGGGGCTCTCTGTATACCCTTGAGGAACTCTGCAACATGCCAAGACACAGTCTTCGAACCTAAATGCAAATAAAAACTGGCTGTCTGGGTGCAAAGGAATGGAGAAAAAGTCTTGGCATAAATCAATTCCTGTAAACCAGCCTGCATTCCAGGGTATCTGATAAAGGATCACTGCTGGATTTGGCACTACGGGGCAACAAAGCACTGCAATTTTGTTGATCTTTCTCAGATCCTGCACTATCCTGTATTTTCCACTAGGCTTTTTGAGTCCTATTATAGGCGAATTACAAGGACTACCTATTATTTCTTTTAAAATGCCTTGTTTAATCATTCGGTCAATTTCTGGAGCAACTCCTGCTTTCACTTCTGGACTCATTTTGTTCTGTTGGGTGTTTGGAAAAACTGCACCTTCTTTCACTGTCACTTTCATTGGATCTACATTTGCCATCTAGCCAATATCTTTTCCTGTAAAATCCCACACTTCTGGGTTTACTGTTCTCAACCCTTCTGGTAATTCATTTTCAGTCATTAATGAATACATTTCATTTACTTTAGTGCCTTGCTTAGCCAGCAACATCTTACATATACCTTCTTCATCAGGGGTTTGGAAAGCAACACCATCCGGTGTGCAGTTCATTTTGCACAATAGATCTCTACCTAACAGATTTACTGGACTGGAATCACACACTACGAACCGATGCATATCTTTAGAATTTCCAATATGTACTTCCATTGGTTTTGTAAGTGAGGTTCTAATCTGTTGATTCAACACTCCTACAACTTGGATGGACTCTTCTGAGAGGGGTAGGTTTGGGATGTCTGCTGTTCTCACAGTAGACCTGGTGGCACCAGTATCCAATAGAAAAGTGATATCACTACCTTCCACTTTCCCGTCAATAAATGGACCTGACTGATCTACCGGCAAGGATGCGCCAAGTACGCACTCCTCTTCCTCCCCCCTCAGGCACCTTCATTGCGCATATTCCATCTCGTTAGCATTGTTCTGTAAAAAATATTGCATAACTGCAGAATATTTCTTACCACTTTCTCCTTGAAATCCGGTGTTCACACTGTGTCTTTGAGAGTTCACATAGTTGGGCATAGGAGCTGGTGGCACCTGAAACTGTGGAGTGACTACCTGCTGCGGCTGATTCATAATCACCTCATTCTGCGTCTGTGAATTTAAATTTTGATTGGGCCCATTATTAATCTGAATACTCTTACACTCGTTCTTCCAATGTCCAAGCTTTCCGCACGCATGACAAGGAAACTTCTTCTAAACATCCTCTCTATTCATTTGTCCTCCTAATTTACCACCATTCACTGCATTATCATTCTGATTCTGCTCTTTCGTCTGACAATCAGTTTGACTGTTCAACTTAATTTCCTGCTGTTCTGCCAATTTCACTTGTGCCCACATCATTTTCTCTTTTAGCTTTCTACTCCTTGCCTCAATGTCGTCTCCGCAATATTTGGCATATTTCAAAATGTCGTCGATCGGCTTTCCCTGCCAACACAACATGTGCTGTTGAATCATCTGACTAATCTCCGGTTTCAGACCATACACAAACCGATACACAAAATGTCCCATATCCTTATCACCAATGTTTTCAAATCCACTATACTGCTGAAATACCTGCAATAACCGCTCATAATATGTATGCACAGACTTGAGTTTTTCTATCTATTTTTACCCAATCTGTCTCTTTTGGAGAGATTTTCGATATCTGAAAAGTAATTACTTGGTGATATTTCTTCATCACCTCATCTGAGGGTGCTCCTGTTTTCGAGTCTCAAGCATACTTCTCATTGGCCAATCGACTGTAATCTTACATTCTGTCCCTAAATCAGCTGGTACCACAATATCAAACAACCCATCTAGATCCTTCAACAGAACCTTTGAAACTTTCACAAATCTTTCAACCTGTTTGTACCACTCAACTGTTTTTTCTCTGAACCTAGGGAAATCATCCGTAAATGACAACATATCCTGTCTGCTCCATGGGACATGAACATATCCACCCCCAGGAACCTCCCTCATGGGACACAATCTTTCTGCCTTTTCTTTTAATAAGAATGCAGATGATGCTTCCTTTGCTTGTGCTTCCTCCTTTCTTGTCCACCTAGTTCTCTACGTGTCAATGTCTCCCCACTTTTGTAAAATATTCATCAACTCTTTTACCTGTAGCTTCTTACCAGATGCATTCATATTCTCTAAATCCTGGTCAGTAAACACCACTCGATATGGTTTCTGTAACAATTTTGATCTCCCTATGTCTACTCCAATCTCTGAAGCAAGCTCTGTCAATCTCTCATGAAACAATTTTGCATTCCTGGTTATGCTCATACAAATAAACAACAACTCTTCATCATTGTAAAGGTTCAATCTCTCTATTCCCACATTTCCAGCTATCATTTCTTCCAATTCTACTTTCAGTCTGTAAATATCTAAGATCTTTGAAGTTGAACTTCGTTTTTCTATTCCATGTGCCCACCTTTCTAAATCTTCTGGATTGACTGCAGTTGTGCTTCTGGTTCCTATCGGTACCATAGACCCTTTTTCTTTTGAACTACCAGGTGTAGCTTTTTTGAGGGTTTCAATTATGGGTTCCCATATTGGAAGGTCCATTAATTAAATGACTGAATCGCACTCACTGGTCTGATCATCAGATATTATTATTTATTTTCTGGGATTACTCAAAGGTATTTTTACTTCTTGTAATTTTGGGCCACTCAGTCTGTCTCCATATAATGGGATAACAGGACCTATATTCACTGGTACTGTCAAAGCTTCAGTATTTAAATTCAATTGACTTATTTTCTGTACGACTTCCTCTCTAGTTCTAGTTAATGTTTCTCTTTCTTTGTCTTGACACACCCTATTGACTGATGTATCATGCAGAATTTGAGGGACTGAGGGTGTTTCCATTACTGGTGCACTTGGGGTGACTTTACTGGGTCCTTCTTGATACGGTGGAGGGTTTTTAGTTAAAATGTCCTCCAACAATTCATCATCTGACTCACCATATCCTGTTACATTCATATGTTTTGTCTTTTCCTTACACTTGCTTCCCAACTGTTCTCAGCCATTAACACTGTATATAAACCTTCTGCTACCATAGCTTTTCTCCATTCCTTCATCTGACCTTCACGTGACTCACGCAAATATCGGGGGGAAAATCCTTTATATCTCCCACCTCTGCATTTCTCTCGTTCATATGATTCAGTCTCCCATTCTTCTAAAGCCTCATACTGGGTTAATCTAGGTCTTGGTTCCAAATCATCCATCCTCCTCCTTAAATTCTGAAGAATTCTCCCATTAAACGTACCATTTTCTGGAAAAGCTAGGACTCCATCACCTTTCATATATTCTATCCAATTCTCCAACCATACACAAGTATGATATCCTCTTTCCATCATCATAATTGAAGCAGGCGTTTTTGGTGGCGAAGTAAGAATTCACTCTCTAGTCAATACAGGCTTATCTTTCTTAAAGAAATACTTAATTTTCTTTATAAGTGACATTTTTCTCTTTTCTCCATACATTCTAGATGCACGATACATAAAACAATAATCCCCAAACCCTTGAGCTCTACTAACAGTGTGACTCAAACCAGTAGTAAAATCAGAGTCTCGTCGACCAATCCTAGCGCAGCTTCCATTCAATCAACCAATCAGAACTCAGGCTCGTGGTCTGACCAATGCCAGCGCGACCTTTTTTGTGATGTCAGTTCTACTCCTTACTACTGACCCTTCCTTGACAATCTGATTCTGTCTCACGCCCGCTGTTTCCACCTATCCCAGCGCGGCTCTCTGTGACGTCAGCACTACTCCTGCGGCTGACCCTCCCTTCACAAGGTAATACAAAAACTTATTTTCTTTTACTTTTCTTGAATTAGAAATCCATAAGTACCGACATAACAACATTTTCTACTCTGCCTGTTCCGCTAAACAAAGTCTCAGAATTGCTCCTCTTCTACTGCGAGTAAAAACCTCTGTTTACCCTTCATTCAACTCGAGAGAACCTGTTACTCCTTCAGTGTTACCCTTACTAGGAGATATAAGACCAAAGTTACACCAGCTTACCTTTTGTTATCATTCACTCTCTACTTTTATACAAAATAGTCCCTAATTTAACACTGCCAGCCCTGCGTAGCTTCTCAGTGCTATTCCAACAGACGAGTAACCTCACTGCAGTATGACTTCTGTCACCACCTGCTATTCATTTCCCGGGAATTCTGGACAACATAAAACAGAGACGCTAACTCTTTTATTAAAAATAAATCAATAATCAATACTCATCACCAAACTAGTCAATAATAACCATCCTCTGCTCCAGAAAACTGATCCAGCGGCATACCAACAACTGATACTCCAATACCATATACTCACCTGGGCCCATAAACACACTTACAATTGAGTAAACCGCTGGAGTCAAAGTTTATGATTTTCACAATTCTAGATTAGTTATTTCTTATTCCTAACTAACCTTTCACTGATCAAAATGTTCTTTCCTCTGGTCGATGGACCATTAGTTGAACTAGTTGATGGTGAAAAGACATAAGCTAACTTGTTCTTTATTTAAAAATGAAATAACCACAGACTCGGGAAAGGTTTAAATCTTTATCTAAATTAAATTCATGTGAACCATCTCAAATAATCATTAATCACACCATGTATAGGGTAGCACGAGTAAAAGGATTAAAGGATTTGGGCACAACCTAGTTATGGACGAAAACCCTCACTCACCCGAGGGTGACATGCTTCATCATTGGGTTCCTCCAACACATGGGGACCGCAAGGTACCCCATGTGGGCTACAACTTAACCCCTAGTGGGAAGGAGCTGGAGTGCAAAGCACATGTTGGATCTACCAAATCAAAAAAGGTAAGGAGGGGCAGAGTGCAAAAATTAAACGGTGATTAAAAACTACCTACTCAGGGGCACCAACTTTATTCTTCCTCCCAAAAAGTGGTAGTAGTTAAAAAGCAAGTGAAAGAAGGGTTAATTGTATATACCCTTATTCTAATTAGGTCGACATGTTTCAGCCATAATGACAGTTAAGTTCTGGGCTTTCTTCAGGACCCACGGACCTAAGTCACTCTGCTAACAAAAAGTTCAAATTATTAAATAAAGTTTTCATTTCTAAAGCCACAATACTTGACCAATCTTGTGAATCCTCATTGAGTTGGTAGATCCAACACGTGCTTTGCACTCCAGCTCCTTCCCACTAGGGGTTAAGTTGTAGCCTCACTAACCTGTGTGTTTGTGTGGTGCGCATTAGTTATTCACAAAACGTATTTAATAACATGTTAGTGAGTTAAAGGAGCGGATCGCTTATAAGCAAGTCTCTTTTCTCCGAGTCCTTGCTCCGTCATTGTAAGTGGGTCTATCAAGGAAGAAATTCCACTTACAGCCTGCAGACCAGGAGGATTATTAATTAGTTCTGGATTTCTAAGTATTAGGGATTTTTGTGTGTGAATCATTTAAGATCTACAAATATTGATTATTTTAGTAGAATAATACTTAGCACGTTCCTAGGGCCAGCTTGAGAATAATCTGATATTTGCAGTAATGAGGACTATCAACCCCAATGCTTCACTTTGAGCTACTCCCACCTCCCTCACCTGGATCAAGCACATTTCTGAGATTCATGAAGTGATGGAAAACCTAATTGTTCTTTGGCACCAGGACATGTTTCTGACTCACTTGCACCATCATCAGTTGTAACATAGAGATTTTGCTTCCATGCCATTTTGAATAATATCAATAGGTCACCACACTAGTAAAGATACTTGAGAAGAAAGCCAAAGTTGTGCAATCCAGACCAACACCAATCACAACCAATTTGCCAATTTACTTTGTATTTTGGAGATAATTTTGGTCCCTTTCTGATTGGCCAACACTTGAATTATTGAATAAACAGACTACAATTTCTCTAAGTGAAGGAATACAATTTGCCAATGGTAACACTGTCTTCTGTTTGCTTTTTTCCTTTTTCTCATAGCATGATAACCAAATAATTCACAGAGACCTAAAAGCAGAAAATGTCTTCTACACCAGTAATACCTGTGTGAAGGTTGGTGACTTTGGCTTCAGCACTATAAGTAAGAAAGATGAAACTCTGAACACTTTTTGTGGCTCCCCTCCTTACGCCGCTCCCGAGCTCTTCAGAGATGAGCACTATGTTGGCATTTATGTGGATTTATGGGCACTGGGCATCCTTCTCTACTTCATGGTTACGGGGAGCATGCCTTTCAAGGCAGACACGGTTGCCAAACTGAAGAAGAGCATCCTTGATGGGGCTTACAACATCCCTTCATACGTTTCAGAGCCTTGTCAGAAACTGATCCGTGGGATGCTCCAGGCAATACCAACTGAACGATGCAGTGTTGTCTACATAATGAAAAGCGAATGGTTGAAAGGCATTGAATATCCCAAGCCCTTGGAGCCCTTTAAACTGGACCCAAAGCACTTATCTGATACTGGTTCTCTGAAAGATGAAGACATTGAAGTGAAGAGCACCTTGGAAAATCTAGGGATCACAGAGGAACACATCCGAAACAACCACGGCAAAGACTCTCGAAGCTCCATAACTGGCATCTATAGGATAGTACTACACAAAGTCCAGAGGAGGAGGGCAGTTGAGATTGTCCCAATCCTAACAAGCTCAGACAGCAAAGAAAAGCAATCAAAGAAAAATCACAGATCCTGTCGACAGATAAGGCATACCTCAAAGTTTTGCTCAATTTTATGAACTTTATTAAGGTCTTTTTTTAACTTTTGACCAAATTGTTAGTGTACATTTTTGTATTTTTTAAATAAATCTTGAAGTATTCCTTTGAGTATGTCCAATTGACTATTATTCAAATGAGTTTTCTTCGATGCACTGTATTCTATCTAATGTGGATGTTTTGTAAACAGTTACTTTATATAATTGTTAAAACATTTAGACAAGTTTTCTGATAAAAGACAGAATAGTGCTTGAAAGATGTCCTACCTCACCGCTTTAAGATTAAGGAGGTTGATTTGTAATCCTTTTGCATGTGAGGATGTGTCTGTGCAGGTTCCACTGAGTAACTGCAAAGGGAGGAGGAATAGTTTTCAAAAATGTATCCCAAGTCCTAGCAATAACTTCTCATTAAATCTATCCAAACTATGAATCAAGTACTCAGAGTGACAGACTGAATACTAAGGTTTACCACTTTACAAACGGAGTTCAAGCCTAAGAAAATGTTGGTCATGGCAGACATTACCACACCACTGAAGCCACTGTCTTTGTATCTGTTAAGACATTAGAATTGGCTTAAAGCATGTGTAATTGTAATTGCGCTTCTCTTTCTTCTGGAAATGGGATCATGTGATATTAACATTCACAGATGTGTCTTGTGTCGAAACCTTATGATAATGGTATTGAAATACATTGTATAGTATTTGGTATTTATGCTTGTAGCTGTGATACAGTATACAATGGCTCAGGAACGTTTGCTGCTTGCCATGTCATTCTACTTGTCATTCTGCTTACAGAAATGTTCAAGATTATACAATACTTTGTAGTTCAATACAGATTGTAAAAGGTTGTACTATGCACTTTATTTGTAAAAAGTATTATAGTAGCCAGCATAATACAACATATTTTTACACAGTACCATGGTTGTTCTCTTATTTTTGTTCAAAAGGTGATGTATTTTATTTTTAAGCATAAATAAAGGTTACAGTCTATTTTATAATCCAAATGAATTAAACTATGTTCATGTTTCTGTGTGTACCTTTTTTGTCTTGCACATACTAAAAATTGAATTATTTCTAGGTCTTGCATTGTATGTGAATTTATTGCTTTCGAGCCATGGCAGAGGCTACATGAAAACAATGAAAAACAAATCCCCCCATAACCGTGACATCTTGGCTAATTAACTAATTCCCTCCTGGCTGTAATATTGGGGAAATGTGTTTCTAATAAACGGACCAGTTACCCACCTCTCAACAACTTTAACAGGTTTCAGGGTGACAGCACTAGTTCACACACTTTGAGTGAGCTATAATAAATGGTTGCAACAACAGACACCATACACCACAATCACTCCATAAAAACCTATATACCTCTGACTTGACAAATGCTGAAGCCTATCCACATGAAACACCCAAAGAGAGCAAGACCCTATGGTGAAGCCAGCCTCATACCACACGCCAGGATCTGTCCTCTTTAAATAACTTTCTTTTTTTCATAGCACAGAGCATATATTCCATCATGGACAAACTCCGGACCTGATCTGGTATAAACATTAGAGGCTGATATACCTTTTTGGATCTTCATTTATGCAGGGATGGCGTGTATGAGCTTCTTTCAATTTGTCCTTTTGCTCTGCAAACTCTAATAATAATAATCTCTCTAATTACATCAGCTCTATTAAAGGTGGCTGAATCGGTTATATAACTTGTGCAGGAAATTTAGGCTTGGGCCCCCTTAAGTATAATCTAGATTTATCAAATCCTAGAAATATTTTATGCAGTTTCATTTCTTATTGATTTCAGGAGGTTATTTGTTATTAGGTTTGTTTCTGAAATAAAAATTAATTGAGATAGGAGGCTTTCCTGTCTATACAGTTAGATTTATGCAGGGTTACAGCTGTGAGACATGGGTCTTAATATGGGTGAATATAGGAGACTGGATGGCACAATACAGTTGAAGTTTTTAGGATTTTTTAAAAGTAATGTGAATACTCACATGTCATTGGTTAGATCTACAGAAGATGCCAATAGTCTTCTAGTCAAAATAACAACAGAAGAGAACGTAAGGAGCAAGTAAGCCTCAGGAAATTGTTAGATGTGGGAGTTAATAAAATATTTGGAGTGGAAATGGCGATTAAGACGTAATAATAGGATAGGTAGTAATTTAATTAAAGTAGAGTGGTGACTGAGGCAGAATTACGGAGGGCATGAATATAAAAGATAAGGGAGGACTCTATATATATGTATATATATTTTTAAAGCATAAATTATTTGCCCTCAATTTCCAAATGTAGGATTGCTCCTCTATTCTTTCTTCTATAATTAAGTTAGGGATTTATAGACTTATAGAAATAATATAGAACATAGATATAATATAATTGGGTGGTCGAATGGTTTGGATACTAATTTAAATGTAGTCTAGACTAAGAGAGAATAATTAGGGTGAAAAATAGAGTGAAATAAAAAAGGGAGAAAAACATCTATAACTAAAATAAAAAACGTACAATCTTTTGACGTAGGGCAGCACCTCAAGCCTTCTTGCTCTGCTGCCCTACGTTAAAAGAAAAGGGCAGAAATACGCAGTCTCTATCAGATATGGCGCATTCCTGTCCTTTCCCCCTGTGCTGCCGCAGAAATGGCTGCCATGCACCAATGCAGGCACCCTTCCGCCATGGTGCAAGAGTGTCTGCATTTTAGGGGTGTTTTTTGTGCAGAAAGGAACACCTTCCCGAACAAAAATAGTAAACGACGACAATTTCCTCTTTCCTGTAAATAAAGCCCAAAGTTTCCCCACCCCACATTTCAGATTTTGTTTTCCTTGTCCATTCTACCTTGTTTGTATATATTTTGTAGGGATTTATTTATTAACAGAAACTATATAACAAGGATCTAGTATAACTGGGTTTATGTATTGTTATGATTAAGTACAGTAGCTGTGGTAGTTAGGGTCTCTGGGAAATCAAAGAGACCTGAGTGAATTTTGCCTAGAGATTGGAGGCCTAGGGTGTGAGGGGACAGTCCAGGCTCAGTATGTCAGTTGAAGGAAATGAATAACACTCAGAATAATCAGGACATCTAGGTAATATAGTCTCATGGTGGTGAGATGGACGGCATCTGTTGTTCAAGTGGAATGACATTCCATATCAGAAATTATGAAAATGAGAAACAAAGGTGTTTGTCATGCAACCATAATTTACCAGAGACAAAACAGGAGAAGAGCTAAGATTTGGTTGATAACTCTACATATCATGAGGCAACCTTTGTGCAGGTAATGCACTCAGAATTAATGGTGGCTCAAAGCCTCCATTCGGCTACTGTGATTCTCCCCCAAGGTTCAAAACATTTGCTCAAAGTCAACAGGTGGATCTGGCCTTCTGGAAAGCTGACAGAGTGAATATGGATTAGGTGGCAAACGGCTCAAAATATATCACATCAACATAAATGATGTTATGATGATGCAGACTTCTCCAGCACTTCTATTCCTCTGGGAATCTGTTTGGCTGCAAGCCTGGATCTTATTGAAGGTGGTTCTGAGTTTAACATAAGTGATAACTGAGCTTACTGAGAACTATGCCAATTTATGTAATTATAAGACACAATTGATATTTTGTTTTATGTTCTTAAGTACAATGAGGTTTTTGCAGGCTGTAGTTTAAGTACAGACTCTCCACATTCACAGCCCTATGGAGGAAGTTATAAAATCTTTAGATTTTGATATCTGATTTGAGCGGAGGGGACACATTTGTCCTATTTGAGATGAGATTTAGCAGTGAGAAGCGCAGATCTAATAATTAAATCATCCCTCAGCAGTCCCTTTCTGTATTTCATTGTGTTACCCACTGAAGAACTCTCCACTCAGTGAGAAAGCCAGAAATGTCACTCCAGATAGAGGTTTCGTGTAAAACTGTTAGGTTTGTACGAGGGCCAATAAAAGAAAAAAGTGGAATTAAAATAATAAAGGAAGCGAGCACCATATTTTGTACGGAGGTTGGTAGAAAAAAACCTGGTGCCCAAGCAGATGTGCTCCAAAATATGCCTGTGATCCAGACTGAAAGGAGTATGATGGAGAAACTGTAGACAAATGGGCTGTAGTTATCTTAACAATTTTAGGTGATAAATGAATCCTTTTTTAGCGTAACCATCTCAACATATGCGTCACTGTTGCATATTTACTTGATACAGCTGGGAACAGTGAGGGTACATGTTTAGCTGTGAGTTAGGGAGATGGTAGATTGGGTAGAGCTGGATAAAAGAGTTCAACCTGATATAGTCCAAAAACCATGGTCACTGAGTCAGAGTCCACTAAGTAAACATCACTATTAGGGACATCAAGACAAGTCCCTAGAATGGGAATTTTCTAGGAGATGCACCTTTATAGAGGCCCAAGTATGGGTCCTGAAAAGTCAACTCCTCATAGCAAGGGTTCTGTTTGGATTGGAATGAGCCCTCCATGATGTACGTTTGTGTCCCCCTACTCTGATTGCCCAATTTTGTATATCTGGTATCGTGATTTTTTAAATTTGGCCCTAGCCTCACACTGATGTAGGGTGTTTACAGAGCCCTAAGCCTGTCCCTCGATGTGTGAGGTCTTGGACTTGATCTGTGACCGGAAGAGGTGCACAAGCCGTGCCCTAATTCTTCTTGATAGTAAACTACAGCTTCCGTCATCGGTTTAGTATATAGAGTGGAGGTGTTATGAACCGTAATGTACCCCAATGTAGGCCTAGGTAACTGCACAACCTTTTACCTACATTTTTCCTACCTTGCTCTACATAATAGCTCTGGCGCTGACCTTTTACCTTGATTACTGCCATGTTTCTATATGCCTGCATAAATTCACTGTGTTAGCACCATTCAATTTACTCTGTTGGTGCTCGTAATAGTATATATCTGTTTTTGTCTAATGGTTGTTGAAGCACATTTATTTTATACTAGAATGACGCTGGTTCAATAAATGCTTATTGAAAATGTCCCCATCGTTTATTTTGTGTATCTCTCCTTGAGAAGAAGTGAGCACGAGTGACTGAGCGAAAAGTAATGTACTGTTTCCATGATCCCTAAAGGATCAAGGGTTGTCATGTTCAGTAGTTGCCAGAATCTATTCGCTCCTTGGTATGGTTAGGGAGCTTATAGTGGCACTGAAAGCTAGCTGGTTTAAAGGCTAACATACCCTTTGGGGTGTCTGGAATCAGTCTGGACACCAATCCCTTAATTTATGTTGTCTAAACGCACATATCCTATATAGATTTGTAGAAACTACACAACATGGGCGCGCTAACGTTGGTTTTGATCTTATTTAACAGTCAAATCTGAATAGTTCAGTCGTGCTTTCTAAGAGAACCCTAATCACATTTACCCAGAAACATCTGGAGTTTGGAGGAAATATCCACCACAGCTGAGTAGGTATACCCTATGTATTGGCTGTAGGTTTATTCAAGCTTGAAGGATTATAGTTCCCTACATTGTGCAAAACCTTATCTCTTTCTCTAAAATACTTCCTCCCATAATGTCTTGGAGCGCAGACGCTGGTACAAGTGTTATTAGTAGGGAGGAATCTGAACAGGAAGGTGCTCTAAACATTTCAGAAAATTACAGAAATTCACTTACTACAAAGTTAGCAGATTATGGTCTCTCATCATTAGGTGGGACCGTTACCTTTGTGATTGAGGCACTCAAGGCATACAGGACAGAGGTGTTCTATTCTTAGGTTAACTTCCCACTTGAAAACGCACGCACACATGTATTTCATAGTTACATTCCAGATGAGATACCTGAAGAATACTCTCCATGTTAGGACATAAAAGACCCGTTAATGTACCAAGAACATACAATTTGGTTTAAAGGTGCCCTCCCCCATACCACAGAAACAGTGAGACTGTGTCCGCTCAGCAGGGACAGCGAATTGGCCAGTACTCAATCAATCAATCAATCAATCATTTGTAGAGCGCACTACATACCCACGAGGGTCTCAAGCCCTGGGAGGGGGGGCGCTACTGGTCAAACAGCCAGGTCTTGAGTAGTCTCCTGAAGGTCAGCAGGTCTTGGGTCTGTCGTAGGCTCATTGGGAGGGTGTTCCAGGTCTTGGCGGCGAGGTGGGAGAAGGATCTCCCACCAGTGGTTGTTCTTCGGATGCGAGGGACGGTGGCGAGGTCGGCGGAGCGGAGCTGGCGGTTGGGGATGTAGAAGGAAAGTCATCTGTTGAGGTAGGCTGGGCCGGTCTTGTGGAGTGCCTTGTGTTCCTGGATGAGGAGCTTGAAGGATATCCTCTTGTTGACGGGGAGCCAGTGCAGGTTTCTCAGGTGGGGGTGATGTGGCTGTGGCGTGGTACGTCGAGGATCAGTCGTGCAGAGGCGTTTTGGATGCGTTGCAGTCGTTTGATGAGCTTGGTCGGGGCTCCCGCGTAGAGGGCATTTCCGTAGTCGAGTCTGCTGCTGACGAGGGCCTGGGTGACTGTTCTCCTTGTGTCTGTTGGGATCCACCTGTAGATCTTGCGGAGCATGTAGAGGGTGTTGAAGCAGGAGGAGGAGACGGCGTTGATTTGCTTGGTCATGGAGAGTGTTGAGTCGAGGATGATTCCCAGGTTGCGTGCATGGTCGGTGGGTGTCAGGGCTGCCCCCAGTGCCGTTGGCCACCAGGAGTCGTCCCAGGCTGAAGGATTGGAGCCGAGGATGAAGACCTCCGTCTTCTCCGTGTTCAGCTTCAGTCGGCTGATCTTCATCCAGTCGGCGACGGCCTTCATTCCTTCGTGGAGGTTGGATTTGGCGGTGATGGGGTCCTTGGTGAAGGAGAGGATCAGTTGAGTGTCGTCGGCGTAGGAGATTATGTTGAGGTCGTGCTGTCAGGCGACGTGTTCGCGCGGGGCCATGTAGATGTTGAACAGTGTCGGGCTGAGGGAAGATCCCTGGGGTACGCCGCAGATGATCTCGGAGGCTTCAGATCGGAATGGGGGGAGGCGGACGCTCTGGGTTCTGCCGGAGAGGAAGGAGGTGGTCCATTCCAGAGCCTTGTCTCGGATCCCTACGGCGTGGTGGCGTCCGCGTAGTGTACGGTGGCAGACGGTGTCGAAGTCGGCGGAGAGGTCCAGGAGGATGAGGGCCTCGGTCTCACCATTGTCCAGCAGGGTCCTGATGTCAGTGGCGGCGATGAGGGTAGTCTCGGTGCTGTGGTTGCTGCGGAACCCTGACTGGGAAGGGTCCAGGATTCTGTTTTCTACAAGGTATCGGGTTAGCTGTCTGTTGACGATCTTCTCGATGACCTTGGCCAGAAACGGAAGCAGAGAGATGGGCCGGAAGTTCTTGAGGTCTCTTGGGTCCGCCTTGGGTTTTTTGAGTAGGGCGTTGATCTCGGCGTGTTTCCAGCTCTCTGGGAAGGTCGCGGTCTCGAGGGAGAGATTGATGACGTTGCGCAGATGGGGTGCGATGGAGCTGCTGGCTTTGTTGAAGATGTGGTGCGGGAATGGGTCTGACGGGGAGCTGGAGTGGATTGTGCTCATGGTCTTGATGGTGTCATCGAGGCTCACGTTGGCCCAGGTTAGCAGGGGTCATTGTCGATGGTGTGCGGAGAGTCTGTTGTGTTGATGTCTGTTGGGGCTGTCTGGGTGTTGAAGCTGTCGTGGATGTCTGCTATCTTGCGGTGAAAAAAAATGGCGAGGGAGTCGCACAGGGCTTGCGACGGCGGGATGTCGGTGTTTTAGCTGGGGTTAGAAATGTCCTTCACGATGTTGAAGAGCTCCTTGCTGTTGTGTGCGTTGTTGTCGAGGCGGTCTTTGAAGGAGGTCCTCTTGGCAGTCCTGATGAGGTGATGGTGGTTGCGGATGGCGTCCTTGTGGGCTGCGTGGCTGTCCGGAGTCTGCTCACTGTGCCATTTCTTCTTTAGTTTCTGGCAGGCTCGCTTGGAGGCTAGGAGTTGCTGGTGTCTCTGTAGGAGGGTTTCTTCAGTGAGGCGAGGGTGTTGGCGCAGTCGTCGATCCAGCGTCTGAGGCTGTGGGCACTAACAGTGGAATGGAACTCGTGCCTGTTGAAATTGAACAGCAACAAAGTACAAATGAAATACAGATCTCAATTCGGCCTAATACAGACATCTATGTGAACATGGCTCGAAATGAATCATCTGCCAGTTCTACAAAACCTGCTGAGCTACCAAAGATAGATCGAACTGCGATTGGCTACTTCATCGATTTTGATACTTTCTCTCTGGATCCAAGTGAAACCGAGTCACTGCCAACTCCTGTTTCCCACAAACAACAACTTTGTGAGTTTTACCTTTGGCTGAAAAAGACTTAGGGCCATATTCTCAAGGAGCTATCTCCAAGTTAACGGCACTGTAGCGCAGCCAAAGTCACGATAAATTTATCACCCCATTCACAAGCTGGTGCCAACAGCCCATAGCACCAGTTGACCTGCGATAGCAGCCGCAAAAAATATCGCCACAGATGACCCCCCCACAACTATCGCTAACAAGATGCAGAGTAGGCGTACCCGTACAAAAAGCCGCGACAACACCACTCCACAACATTCTCAACTACCAGCCATATCGGCGATACGATCACAAAACATGCGATAAGGCACGTTAGCAGCAGGAAATTAACACCTGCTCTGACCTGGTGTAAAGTCGGATGGCAGCCGGCACCACAAAAGGGAGCCCACGGGATAAAGACATGCGGGATAAAGATCTGAGTTGTAAAGTCTGATATTCTGAGAGAACAGCTCCTGCTTTTGCTGGTCTAACATTTTAGACCACTTAAATAATCATTCTTACATTCTGCAGTCTATTTCAGACGACAAAAGCAGGCCACACACAAGAAAGAGGCATTGGAGAACCTTAATCTAGAATTCAAAACTCGTATATCAAACAAAAAACATAAGAAAAAAACAAGAAATGTAAAAGAGCCACAACATACATCAAACAACTGTAAGACAGGAATAACCTTTAAATTAAAATTATATCCTATCTTTGATTGTTAAGATTGCAAACAAAGATCCTCCACTGTGAAGCTATTTGCAGAGCAGTGAAAAAAACAGTTTACAGCCACCAAGATCTGACAAAGGTGAGCAGCAAAGCGCAGAATCAACCAATTACTAGAGTTTTTATAGACAGAGGCAGCCAAAAGCCATCAGAGACTTTGCAACAGCTAAAGAAAAAACAAAAGCCACAATCATTCAAATCGAACCTGGGGGCATATTATCAAGAAACGGCGTTAAAATTATCGCCGATTTAGCGGCAGAAAACTGCCGCTAAAGCGGCGATAATGGGCTTGATATTATGCCCTTGAAGATTCCAATAGAAACCCATGTTCTGGTGTCAACATGGGCTTCTATTGGAATTCTCACTGGCATATTATCAAGCCCATTATTGCCGCTTTGGCGGCAGTTTTCTGCCGCTGAAGAGGCGATAATTTTAACGCTGTGCTTGAAAATATGCCCCTTAATTCTGTACTTCTGGATACCAACTTAATTAATAATCAGCAACCAAATTTGAATGTCTGTTTATCAGAACTTAGTGAAAAAGATAAGAAAAATCTCCAATCAGTAAAACTAGTAGCCTAATAAAAAAAAGCACTGACACTTCAGTCAATGCTGAAACTCAAACAAACTCCAATGCCAGTATTACGGCTCATCGTCCTCTGTGATACATATCTGGCAGCGCAGAGGCATCCAGGGATCTGAAACAAGACAAACAAAAATGTTGCTAACTTTGGTGGAGAGGAACAAAACCTGTACTATTATCTACTATTATCGACATGAAAGGTGTAGTAAAGGAATTAGTCATCTTGCATTATACATCTAAAGGCACATTTGGGGCTGCGCTGCGTGATGGGAAAAGGCAGGAATGCGCCATAATCAAGCTAATACAGCACATTCATGCCTTTTCCCAGCGCTGGCACACAATGTGCTGTCTAGCGCCAAGGCAGGCACTCCTGCACCATGGTACAAGAATGCCTGCATTGCAGGCAGGATTGTTTTTTGTGCAGGAAGGGACACCTTCCTGCACGAAAACATTCCCCTGAGGCATTTTCCTCTTTTCTTGTGTGCTGCAGAATGAAGCACACACAAAAAGGGAAAATAACTAGGGAAAATATGACATTTTGCCTCGTTACAGCTCACCTGGGGATGAATAGCAATTTTGGCACATTTCCAGGTCTACCACTTTTGTTAACTCTGGCGATTCTCAAAATGTTTAGGTCGATGTTACTTGAGAGCATAAACGCTTTATCCCAAATTAGGTTCTGAATTTAGATTTAAACCAAGCATTTTGGGAACATGTGGCCACATGTATCAACCAATTTTGCGTTCGCAAACGGGCCGATTAACATGTATCAAACCCTAATTTGCAGTTCGGTAACTTGTTACCGAATCGCAAAATGGGGTAGCTATTTGGTATTTGGAAGGGGCGTGAAAAGGGTGTCCCTTCCTAAAAGCAAATCGCAGCAGTATGTATGAATCTTTTGGGACCGGGAATGCAGTTGCAAAACATTCGCAATTTACCACCAAGTTGGTGGTAACCCCTTTGCAATTGGGAAGGGGACCACTTCTCCTTTGGGAATCATGGCGCAAACGTTTTTTTAAGAGCAGGCAGTGGTCCCATTGACAACTGCCTGCTCTTAAAAAATTAAAAGAAAGCTTTCCATTTTTGTTTTTAAAATGCAACCCATTTTTCTTCAGTAAAAACGGCTGCATCAAAAAAAAAATGATCGCTTAATATTAGTGAGGTAGATCGATTTGCGAGCCCCTACGACTCAGTAAATGAAACTCTTCGATTTTCAGACATTTGGAATAGCAAGTACCTAATTGTGATTAGCTGAAAATCGCAATTAGGTAATTGCTATTCCAAATGTTGATACATGTGGCCCCATGGAGAGCATCTGAAACTCGGGCATCCCTTGTTGAAGGAGAGCAGTATTCTGAATTTCAAGTGCCCAATGTGATTATTGGAGTGAGTCTATTTTACTGCGAGCCTTTTGATGAATGATGTACCTAAGCACTGTGCCCCCAAATAACTGCCTTCATAGTATTAGCTAGGAAATTGACAACCCTTTATGTTGCTTGCCTCGGGAGAAGGAACTTATTGGTACACTCAGTGCTGTGTTCACCCTTCCATGGTCCACAAATCGCGTGGTTAATTGGGAAGGGTTCCAATAGTCATTCAGGCAGGCAGGGCCGATGGAGCTTTGTGCCAAAATAGGCAAGCTGTGGACCACCTGCCTCACTTCACTGATAGTACGTGATATTTTACTTCCATTAACCTATGGTCTAAGAGGGGACCTGTCCTGTGCCGTATACTTAATGAAGGCCCAAGGGGAAACCTAGGAAACTACCTCTTAATAGCTCTCTTGAATGTACAAATATTATGCCACCCTACTCCTTGATGATTCATGTGCCTGAGCAGGGGAAGTGAACACTGTTCCATGGTATCAATCAGGATTCAGGGCAGAGATAGGACGATTGATGACATCCTTGGCCTGCCCATAATTCTCCATCTATATACAAAACTAGGCAACAAGCTCTATGGAGGTTCTATAGATTTTAAAACTGTGACAGCATTGATACGTAATGCAACCCCTTTCCACAATAAGTGGGTACAACTCACATTAGATGAGAACGCAACAGACACCAATAAAGTGCACACCAAAAGCAAAATACAATTTTGGGGGTTTAATGGGCCCCTTAGGGCTCTGACCCCCAGTGCCATGCACCCGCTGCACCAATGGTAGCTACGTCCATGGTACTGTATTGCGGTTGTTGTGTTGTATTGGACTGTTTTGTTATGTGTTGTGATGCTTTACAGCTCGTGGTGTTATGTTCTCTCGTTCACTTTAGAGATGTTAACAAATAAAGCTACAATTCCAGCCAAATACAGCACATGCCTTTAAAGTTACTCTGGAAAGCAACGGATTACTCCTGTCTGCGGTGGTAAAATAGCGCTGCTCGAGCTCTTCAAAGCACTGGTGGCGGAGTTCATGTCTGAAATGTCGACTAGCAGTGCTTAGCTTAATTGACAAGCCCTAGGTCTCTGCCTCAGTCTCGGGTAGATCTGGTGGTATGCTTCGAATGCTTAGCCTTCCCTTTTCATTACAGGTGTGTCTGAGGAAAGAAATATCATGTATTGTTAAATTTATTTGGTTCCGTCAATTTACACCACAAAATAAATTATCAGTTAGTGACGTTGGCTGTGTAAGCTTGTAATGTTCTCTGGGTGAGCACAGGGGCCTGCTGTGGCATGCCTGTCTTTTCTTTGTGTGCCTGTAGTGTTGTCTGTTGGTGAGTTCACTATAACAAAGCCCGTCAGTGCGTATTTCCTTCCTCTACATGACGTCATCGGGTTGTAAAGCAGGGACTGGCTGTACAGAGGCGCGGGTTCGTGGTCAGCGCTTGGCGTTTCTGTGTTAGGGTCCCACCTCAGCTAGCGCTGCAGGCAGCTGGATACTTCAAAGCACATTCAGGTGATTCTTATGTACCATTAGCCTCCTACTAATAATAAATGTGTCAATGCACTGTGTGAAGGTAAGCTACGGGGTGGGTGTGGGGAGGGTTGTTCAGGAGGAAAATATGGTTTGTCACTCGACAATGCGTAGCAAGAACCTGGGCCAGGCTGTTTCCGGCCGGCCTCTTCGAGAAAGTGAGGGACAGAATCTTCCTATCACAGGTAAAAGTTAAATGCAGTGGCAGTGAAGTTCAGACTAATCCAGAATGGAGTCACTTAGCTTAGCAATTTGTGTTCTGGAGCCTATATCGACAATGACGCGGCAATGGTGCCCCCCCCGAGCGACTCTTCTATTGGCATGACAACTGTGCTCCATACAGGCTGGTTACCTACTTGGGCAATGTGGACACATACATGTTAAAAGGTATTCTTAACTTATCAACCCTCTATAAAAGGGCCAAGTGGCCTCTTCTTTCTGCTTAGGAGATTGCATGACCAGTCTTACCTCCAGCCTTAATTCTAGAAAAGCTTTAATAGAAGAGTTGTACACACAGCCTTCATGCCAAAGCATTACACTACACTTCTCGTGCAGTCATCCTAAAAAGCCAAAGGAAGACGAATTTCTGAGGCTGAGAATAGATCTCTAAGGGTCTTGTCAACGAGGGGGTCATGGAGCTGTCTACCTAGCTAACAAACAAACAATATCTGGAGGTCCACACCAGACAAGGAGCTCAGACCAAGTCAGATTAGAGACTAAACACAGAGGGAAGGAGAAGCCTTCTCAGCCTATGCCCCCAGTATCTCTAAGAACATCCTCCTTGATATCAAAGAAGCATCAACCGTGCTAAAATTTAGGAAGAAACTGACAACTCCAGCAGCGGCTGCTACCGGCCAGTAGTGATGGGGTGAGGAGGGAGAGGGGGGGTTAAAAAAAGAGAAAAGGGGCAAAGAAAAAAAAAACACTTACCTCCCCAGCGGCCGCTTGCCTTCGTCCTCATCCTCTTCAGGTTGACAGACCAGGACGCACCCAGGCTCCTGACTCCACTGACCAATCACAATGCTGCAGTGCAGCGTTGTGATTGATGTAATCGCCGTGTTTCGGCGCCTGGGAATGGAAGGCTGGGCATGTTCTCAGAACATGGCAAGTGTACATGACGGTTTGGATGGCCCGAGTCGGCCGGCCGTACCCTCATGAGCACTTATGAGAGTGCCACCACTCCTTCCCCTGCTCTGCAGAAAGCACAGCCCCACCCCGCCCGCACCAGCTTACATAGCCAATAATGAAAAATAAAATGATAATAACCTTATTATCTTTTTTTATATATATATATATATATTTTTATTAGAACAGAGCAAGAGCTACATTACAAAAATAGAGGAAGAGCATATACATGTCACAACGTGTCGCCATAAACATACATCATACAAAGATAGAGAAAACTCAATAAAGTGCATGAGTGCATAGCAGCAATCTGATTACTAATTGTACTTGCATAAGGCCTCAGAAATCTTGAACTAATCAACACAAGTAGCACCACGGAAATATAGGGCAACAGTGCAAAAGTGTGATTGCGGCAAAACAGTTCTTTATTCATCACATGAATACATTACAGCCAATAACATTATTATTATCATTTTATTTTTCTTGTGGGTATATAATCCTCCACCTTAGCGGAGGGGCCGCCACTGGAATACTCACCTCTTCAAGGAACTCTATCTCAGATAAACCCCTTTCTCACCCTTTCACTAGCTCTACATACTCCGTCTCATTCCCCCATGCATCCCCACTGGGGCTTGCCCCCCGTACAGCGCTATGTTGCTAGCCTGCTAGGTTTGTGCTTTAGAAAGACCAAGACATACATGAGGATCTTTTGGATGTCAATGAAGTGGTGGTCATTTAGGAGCTTGCCCATGAGGACACTGTCAATGGGGGCCTGGTAATGGACATAGAAACGGCCATTGTTAATGAAGTTATGGCATCAACACATTTGGTGTGCAATTTAGAGTGTGCAAATGTAACGTGGAAGAGAGAATATGAATGGGGTCAGCGGGTTTGGACTTTGGAGCGTTCAAATGTAAGCCTGATGAAGCATATCAAGGACTAGAATGATACACGGTCTATACAATTTAGCTACAGCTCAACTTAGGGGAGGTATAATTGTTTACTGTCTCATAGGACCTGTCCCCTTGGCTCTCAGGGATTACTCTCTGTTTCTTGGCATCAAAAGAGTGGACTACGGAGAACTTGCTTTTTGGTCCCCCATTCCACTATCATTGATGGGGAAGGCTGCTATCATTAAGGGATGCTGAGATCCATTGTAGTAGTAAATCAGTGGCTCAATAAATCACAAATGGGTCCAACATACACAACAGGTTTCCACCTGCTACTGAAAGGGTGATACAGTTGTGGCATGGAACCTTACAGAGTATTGACTGGCACAAGAGACTGACAAAGGAAACTGTTGTGGATGCATACCATGCTAAACCAGTCAGTGCTCTACATAGCTTTCAAGGATTCGGCAACATCATGGTCTCCAGGCTGGGGCCAATAAAGTCTGGCACACACCTGTTCTTTTGCAGAGCTCCATGAGAATTATGTTATGCATAAACACAAATTATACAGGCATCTCCAACTGATACATGCTCTACTCCCCTACATTGTGGAGCTCCCCGACTTTAACCTTTAGAAGCCAAACTTCTCATAAGTAATATGGGGCTTAAAAACAATTCTGCATTGTTCAGTTAGGTGGTCGGGCGCACTCCAGATACCTTTGAAATGCTCAACCGAGCATGGTAGAGAGAAGTGAAAGAGTTAATAGACGAGGTCATATTAGAAGGTGAAAATTGCAGCACGAGAAGAGGCCATTGCCACCCAATTCAGAATTATCCAACTTAAATTCCTCCACCACATGCAATCACATGCTTTGCCTTAAACTGTGACGATTCATCAGTGCTGATTTTGATGACTGTCTTAGATGAGGCAAGAACCCTGGAGATTTTCCCGATACCTTATAGGAATGCTCCAAGTGTAAACACTTCTGGGAGGGGGTGATATGCGCAATGGGAGAGGTAGCAAAATGGTAACTTGAAGCCAACCTCAAGCATACCCTGTTTCACATAACCTCAGACCCAAACACCAATAGAGTTAAACTTGTGCTGTTAATTTTGGGTCTGGAGGTTGTAGGTTGCAAAACTTGCCCAGGAATCACACTTTGTGGTCAAGTAGAGAAGGTCAGACTGAGCGGTCTCAATGATCTCAAGTTGGCAACCAAGGTACTGGATGGCCATTATAATCTGAGTTCGTTTACAGTAACATTTTGTGAAATTGAGTAACTGCTTAAAAGTAGATTTACCAGAGTAAATCACAAGATGCTGTCGCAGATATTTAAGCAAGCGAAATGGTACAATTAGATCAACACTATAGCCTGAATGCTGCTGTTATCAAAACCCCAAAATAAAAAATATTGCTGACATGTTCAGAGCCCTACTCTGTTGATAAAGATGTCCATTTATTGTGAGAGCCTATGAATATTCAAAATTTTACATAAAGAGAACACTGGTATCTGCATTCCAGTACAATCAGAATTTGACATGATCCGAACTATTCGAGAATACAATCCATGACATAACATGAGCTCGGACATAATTTTGTGAGAGTATATTCAACAATGATGCTCGGTTCGAAGTTACTAATGTGTAGGGTGAACTACCTCAATCGGCGTCATTGTAACTTGTGAGTCACTACCTGGCGCAGTAGCGAGAATCTCTGAATCAGTTTCATATAGGAACTTTAATAGGGATACATCATGATAAATGTATTGATTGTGAATGAAGCCTTAATCAATCAATCAATCAATCAATCAGGGAATTGTGAAGCGCGCTACTCACCCGAGAGGGTGTCAAGGCACTGAGGAGGTGGGGTGCACCGCCTGCTCAGCCGAAGAGCCAGGTCTTGAGGCTCTTCCTGAAGGTGTGCAGAGTGGGGGAGTGTCAGATGTTGATTGGGAGCCCGTTCCAGGCCTTTGCCGCAATGTAGAAGGCTCTTCCACACGCTTTGGTTCTGCGGATGCATGGGGTTTCTGGGAGGGTGAGGTCGACAGAGAGGAGGTTTCTCCTGGTTACGTGGAAGAAGAGTCTTTCGTTGAGGTATTTGGGTCCGGTGTTGTGGAGGGATTTGTAGGCGTGGGTGAGTAGCTTGAAAGTTATTCTCTTCTCGACGGGGAGCCAGAGGAGGTCTCGCAGGTTTTGGGTGATGTATTCATGTTGTGGGATGCCGAGGACAAGTCTGGCTGTGGATTCTGGATGGTCTGGAGTCCGCGTAGCAGAGATTTGTTGATTCCAGCATAGAGGGCGTTTCCGTAGTCCAGTCTGCTTGTTATGAGTGCGCGGGTGATGGTCTTCCTGGATTCAGGGGGATGCCTTTGAAGGTCTTGCGAAGGATGCAGAGGGTGTTGAAGCAGGTGGAGGCAATGGCGTTGATTTGATGGGTCATGGTGAGGGAGGAGTCGTGAATGATGCCGAGGTTCTGGGCGTGGTCCGTGGGGGTGGGTGGGTTGCCAAGGGTGATGGGCCACCAGGTGTTGTCCCAGGCTGAAATGGTGGGTCCGAGGACGAGGACTTCCATCTTCTCCGATTTGAGTTTCAGACAGCTACTGCTCATCCAGGATGCAACGTCTTTTATTCCTTCCTGGTCTGGTGGCGTCGGGTTCATTCGTGAGGGAGAGGATGAGTTGGGTGTTGTCAGCGTAGGATACTATGCTGAGCCCATTGTCACGACCTGCTCCCTGCGTTCTCGTGTCCACCACCAGGGGGCTGAACTGTGGGACTCTCCAGTGTTCTAATAAGCTTCCAGACACTCCCCTTCATGTATATACTGACTTCCAGACATTTTACACTATTTGGGAATTGACATCCATTCCCAATCTATGCCGGGGTTTGTGGAAGCCATCCTGCTCATGCCTGAAACTCAATTACCTAGAATTCCCTGCTCACTGCTTTGTCTCCACCCCTGCAGGCCAAGGATGGGTGGAGGAATTCAGCTCACCTGTGGCTGGCTGCTGCTGGCCTGCTCGCACCTGATGCATGTGATTACTGTGAGCTCTTTTAAGCCCCAGTTCCCTTCAGGCCAAGTTTGGTCATTGTAGCTGGTTTCCGGTGAGACCTGTCCTTGTTCCTGAGCTTTTGCTCCTCCTTGATTCCTGAGCTATAGTTAATCTTTGTTCCTTGATTCCTGAGCTATAGCTATTCCTTGTACCTGAATTTGCACTGCCACCTTGTTTCCTGAGCTGTAGTTAGTCTTTGTTCCTGTTCCTGGGCTTCAGCTATTTCTTGTTCCTGATTTGCACTGCTTGTAGTGCTCTCTCGGCTCCTTGTTTTCTGAGCTGTAGCTATTTTCCTGTTTCCATGAACTAGCACTGCCTGCAGTGCTACCTTGACTCATGAAGCTTTAGTAATTCCCTGTTCCTGAACTAGCACTGCCAGCAGTGCTACCTTGACTCCTGAAGCTTTAGTAATTCCCTGTTCCTGAACCAGCACTGCCCCTTCTGTATATCCTTTTCTAGTCCCTGCCTTTCTTCCCATTTCCTTGGTTCCAGTTCCTAGTTTGCTGTCTTTCTATTCTGCTGTCTTGCTTCTGTTGCCTTGTATGTTTGTTACCTGCTTTCTGCCAAGGGTGCCCTGTGATTTCTTCCCTTTCCTGTTAAGCACTCATCCTTGTTAGCTCCTGGTCTATTGTGCTTGTGTTTAGTTCTACCCCCTTGCTGTTACTGCCTTGCGTGTTCCTGTTTGTCCGATCCGTGGGCACAGCTGACTACCTAGGTGGTGTTTCTTGTTCGCTCTGAGTATAGTCTTTGAGTTACACTTATAACATCACCATAGGTATAAGCTCCACATACCCTGCCTTTGCATGCATATCCTATATGCGGTATTAGCAGTCAGTACCTGTAACAGCAATTGTGGGTGAGAAACTTACAGAGTTTCAGTCTTACCGTGTGGAGCTCCTTAGTGCTTTACCCCACACTCCCCTTTATTGTTAATGTTGTTTCATATATATGTCTTGCACATTCATCCTGGGTGTAGTTATTCTGAATGCTAAATTGCCTCGCGAGTGCCCTTCCTTTCTGAGCCTTACCCATCTTGTTCACTTGTACAGGCTTCCCCTTTGGATCCCTTTTTCTCCTCTGACTCCCTGTGTGATCCTGGGCAGCGCTGTACTACTCTTTCTGTGCACTGTACGTCTTCTACCCAGTTCCCAGTCCTTGCCCAAGTCCCTGACTGTGTTCCTGACATAGTCTCGGACAGTCCCTGACATCTATGCTGTCTGACGATGACGGCAAATGGGCCATGTAGATGTTGAAGAGCGTAGGACTGAGCGACGATCCTTGGGGTACTCCACAGTTGATCTCTGTGGGTTCGGAGAGGAAGTCTGATCCTTTGGATTCTGCCGGGGAGGAAGAAGTGGAGCCAGTCGAGGGCAGTTCCTTGTATGCCGGCATCGTGGAGTCTGGCTGTGGGAGACGGTGTCGAAGCCTGCGGAGAGGTCTAGCAGGATGAGGGCCTTGGTTGGGGAGCATGCGGATGTCGTCTATGGAGGCTAGGAGGGCGGTCTCGGTGCTGTGGTTGCTGCAGAATCCGGATTGGGAAGGGTCGAGGATGGCGTTCTCCTCGATGAAGTTAGTCAGCTGGGCATTGACGATCTTCCCTGTGACTTTGGCCGCGAAGGGAAGGAGAGAGATGAGTCGGTAGTTTTTCAGGTCCGTAGGGTCTGCAGAGGGTTTCTTGAGGAGGAGCAATCAATAGATCAATAAAGAAGCAAATACGCAACTAAAGAAGCAAAAAACGATTACGGAAGCAGGCAATTTTGGCAAGTATCACATTTAAAGAGAAAGGTAGGTGAAACAGCCTTATGAATAGTACAACAAGTCTGTGATTGGATGATAACCTGTTTTAATGTGCAGTTATACATTGCAGCATCTTTCACACCCAATAAAACTTAAACTAAAGTGGTCACATGCCTTCATGAGCATGATGGAATAGGGTGACAACCAAGTTTGTTTAGTTTGTTGTTTTGTCGACAATAATGCCATGTTGCTCAACAGACACTAATAGTTATAGTATGTTATTAATGGGATTCGCATGCAGCATAGTGTAGATGTTTCCATCTGCTGTAATCAAGAAGAGAGGGTGATAAGGTGTACTGTTTTGAGTCTTTACCTGGAAGTAAACAATAAAGTCTCTGTAGGAAATGTGTTACCCCCAATCTTTTTCTGAGTGTTTAGTAAAGTATGACAGTTATTTAATAGCTGCAGAGAGGTGTTTTGATTCTAATTAAGATACAAAGCAAATCAGAACAGCATGAAGTGTTTAGCTGTGTTGCATGTTAAAAGATTGCAGTGAAAAAGACAGCTGGTGACAACCTCCACATGGTGAACTTTAAAGATAAGGTTGAAATGGCGAAAAGACTGTTTAAGAAAATATTTGCTTTTCTACAGTCGCGGAGAATGCATCAAAATAGGATTTCAGACATGTTAACGAATTTCATTTTAATAACTTTAATTTTGAAAATGTCATGTCTGAAAATAAATGTGCATAATAACTATTTTATTTTGCAACCCCTTTTTCTTTTAAGACGTTTGAGTCATAGGAGCTATTGTAATGCCACTCTTGGTCGATAATGCCCCGGTTACTTACCGGTAATCTTCATTACTCAGAGTATAGTCTTCCTCGCCACATGAATAATGAAGTGAGATTCAGCTCCACACCAGAACCCTCCAAAGCAAAAAGTTAGCCTTCCATCCCCTCCCAATATGGCCGACCCAAGTCACCCATGACCTCTATAAGAGGCGGGTCGGCCCAACCCTTCAGCCTGAACTTCCAAGCATAAACATGGGATGGGAACTCATGTGGCGAGGAAGACTATACTCGGAGTAGTGAAGATTACCGGTAAGTAACCAGGGCACTACCTCCTCGTAAGTCTTCCTCGCCACATGAATAACGAAGTGAGCACATACCATAGCCAAGCTGCTTCATGGAAACTCACAAAAAAAAACAATGACCAAAAGGGGATGCCAAAGAAGCATGGCAAACCCTACAACCACCGACGAGAGGAAAAAACCACCCAAGAGAGAGGCAACCACGAACAGGAAGAACCAGGGAGGGCCAAAAACCCGGACCTCTGAGACCCGCAGGGTCACCAGAAAACCAAGGGAGGACAGAGAAGGCACGGAACCAAACTGCACAGAGCCAACGCAACCAAAAGGCCAGCAGGCCCCAAAACACCAAAACTGCCTGACGGACAGCCCAAAGAGAGAGGGAAGCAGAAGCCCCAGACTTCGAAACCAAAGCAAAAAAGAGGGCAACACAAAGAGAGAACCAGATGCCACAGCAGCCAAAAGACGCAGTCCGACCTAAACACAGCAACACTGCACGACGGACCACCAACACCGGGAGAACAGAAACCACCACAAATCCAAAGACCGGATGGACAGCCCACCAGGACCGGTGGACAACTGAGGGCAGAAGCCGAGGAACCAGACACAAGCAAGGCGGACCGGCAGGAGCAGCAAGAATGGAGGAGAGTGCAGAAAAGAACCCAGCACCCCCTCCAACCTCCAGAAATGAAGGCCAACAAACCACCACCAACACAGTGAAAAAACAGTCAGGCCACAGACCCCAGCAGGTCAAAGAACCCCACGGAAGGGAGCAAAAGACCCCAGAAGGCACAAAAGAACAGCCCCTGGAAGCCACAGGAGGAACTACGAAGCAACCCGGCCACCAACGGAACCAAAGCGGCAAACAGCGGAAAGCCCGCAAGGCCGCCCATGGAGCCCGAAAACAGAAGGGACTGGGCCCAAGCCAAGCCACCAGAAAGGAAAGCGAAGGCCCAACACCGGGCTACCATGCACAAGGAAGCAGATAGCATCCGGAAGCATGGAGAATGCTGCCCGAAGAGCGCGACCACCCCGCGCAAGGGTCAAGCAAACCGTCCCTGTACGACCCACTTGTAGTACACAGGCCGCCAAAGCAGGCACCCAAGAGGCCATCCAGTCGGCCTCTAACCAGGCCCGACCCCGCAGAACCACTGAGAACTGACAAGAAAAGGAGCGTACAGGGAGGCAAGGCCAAGGCAGAAACACCCCAATGGGTAGAAGGATAGAAGAGCGGGGTAAAACAAGCCAGAGGCCATACCAACACCACCAGGGAGCAACCCCGAGACAGCAGGCACCAGTACCCCAGAGAGATAAGGAAGAAGAAGATGCTAAATTCACACAGGAAGCGGGGGGGCCCCGCAAAGGGGAAGGAAGAACCGGGAAAACCCCATACCCCCGGACAACCCACACCCACAGCTGCGGAAACCAAGGGAGAGGAACCCAGGCGAGCACCACCAACAGGCCAAACGCCCCGTCCAGGCCAAACAAGCCCAGGACCCGCGTAAGCAAAGGGAACAGAGGAAAGCGCCAAGCCAGGAGCCTGGACAAGGAAGCACAAGAGCCACCACAGGGGACCCAACTCGAGACCGTAACCAAGGAACCCGGCTGCCCACATGAAGACTGAAGCCACGTGAGGAAAATAAAACTGCACCAGAGAACAGGCAGAACACCCCCGGGAGAGAAACCGTCGCAATAGACAACCCCCGGACCCTAGTCAAGGACAGAACAAACGAGCCAAAGAAACCAAAGGGAGCAAGTCCAGCAACCCCCGGCAACAGAAGGCAGACGAAAAAACGCCCAAGCTAGAAACCAGAAGCCCCCACAGGGGCAAACACCAGACAAGCCAAATGAACGGCCAACAGATGCCAGACGAGAAAACCGCCAGCAGGGGGACCAACCGACCCTGCACCGACCAGGAACCCAGGCACGCGCCCCAGTCCAACAGGCCAGAAAAGACTGCAATCACCCAGGATGGGTACACCAGAAAAAGCAGACCGCACCTGCAGACAGGGTGGAAAAGGAGCTCGACCCGCGACCAAGCGGCAGGAGAAGAGAAAGGGCATGGCCAACCCAGACCGGACCGAACCCGTGGAGCACAACCACCGGCATAACGGAACCGAGGGCGGGACAAGAGAAAGTACACTCACGGGGAAAAGCGCAAACTAGTATGAACCAGACCCAGGACGGCCCACTAGCACATGAGACCCACCGAAAGGGACGAACCCCCAAGAGAAGGACAATGCAAAGCACCGCTCGCCAACAAGGTAAAAGAACATCCGACACACACCCTGTGGAGGACTCCGACCCCAACCGAAAGCCAGGGGGTCAGAGAAAAAACCAAGGAGGACCGCCAGGAACCAGAAGGGCCCCAAGACCCCACCCGAACAGGCCCCGCCCGAGAAGAACCCGGGAGACAGCCAAGGCCGACAACGGGGCGGCTCAGCAGTAGGGATGTCCCACAGAACCACCACACAGGCCACCCAGGACGCAAGGAGAGGCAACAGATGGTCCCCAACAGATCCCCAAAAGCCAGGAGCCGAGGAGAAGCCAGACATGGACAAGAGGGGCAGCTGTCACGGCCCCAGACTGGATAGGGCAAGCCCTCCAGGAGCAGAAGCAGAAGCAGAAGCAGAATCAAAAGCCCACATGGAGACCACAGAAGCAGCCCAGAGAAGGACAGACAGATGTCAACAGCAGCCCGTCCCCATCAGACAAGCAGCAGCCCACAGCTACCCGAATCCCCAGGTGGACGCCCAACCATGGACCAACCACGCCAGTCCCCGCACACCATTGGAGAGCAGACGGGAACAGTAGCACACAGGACGGCAGGACCACAGGCCCACAGTCCGGAAGGGAAGAAGGTAAAATACATAGGACGTTATCATGTGCATAGTACCACCAGACGGAACACGGCTCTACCCCAGAAAAAAGAAAGAGAGAAAAATACTTGAAAAAGACCAATGTTGGGAAATGCGGTGCACCGAAAAAACTGATGTTTACTGTTATCCACTCAACCGTACTCATTACATCGACCACTGAAAGATGAAAGGCCGAGTGGACCCGCCGGGATCGAACCAGTGACTCTGAGGTCGAACGCAGGCCCCTGCAGCGGATGCATTAGTCCACTAAGCCAACCTGGATGAAGCTACCAAAGAAACACTAATCCGCACCACAAAATGAAACCGAAATGACCAGCAGGCAATAAATATAAAGACATTGTGCCAGACCAGAAGAACGTAGAGGCCAATGTACAAAAAAACCACAAAAACCTAAAGTGATAGTGGTCAGACCAGAAGCACGGGAAGTAGAGCGTCGATGCCGAGACACGAACCGGCAACCCCCCGCCTCCGGATCGACCGCACTAGCCATAAGGCTATATCCCAGCTCCTTCTCATACACGCACAGCATAAAGAAGCAGGTCTGTAAACACGTAGGTATAAAGGGGAAACCAACACCCCCAGAGTTGGAAAAAATAACCCTAAACCCCCAAAGGTAGCAGTAAGGTAAACACAGACATACCGCTGTAACAGGAGTCTGAAGCCCCTCCAGGACTCATTCAATACCCACCAAAGGTGAGTACGTGGCACCCAATTTACAACAATGGGACACCAGGGCCCAAAAACCAATGAAAAGTAATGGACCGAAACGACAGTATCAAAAAGAGCTGTACGAAATCAGCAGGAACGAGAGCCCCCAACATCACTTGCCCACTCCCCTGACAAAAGTAAACCAGGGAATCGGGTACGCTGCGGGAAAACCATGTGGTGCGCATGCGTATGTGCAATTCCCACAAACCGGAAACACCGGAGACTACAAGAATGAAGATGACAGGTCCTACAACACACAATGTACAGACAAAATTAAGAAAGAATCCCACTAAGGACTGGTGCCACACCAAGGACCTACGTAGTCCACAAGCTGCACTCCGTTGGCCAGAGGAACGGGAGAGTACGCGGCAACCTCCGGGACCCTCCGAGGCAACGGCAGCAGCCCACAACAGAAATCGGGCAACCCAGGTAATCGCCCCAGCAGAACCCACTTGCGCAGGGCCACAACAAGAGAAAAACACATACCCCAGAGCCCGCTAAAGCCGGGCAGAAACGCTCGAAGCCGTGGGGGTGGCAGGATCCTCAAGATGCTTACCAAAGGGAAGATCGCGAGAGTCCTGCAACTTGAAGAGGCGAAAGGGAGGGAAAAATAAACCCCAGGACCCGCAACCACCCAAGCCCCCGGGGGCCAGAAGGTGGGGGAACCAGTACTTGAGCCCGGTCGAGCAGGACCTCCACTCCAGGGCCCTGGGACCTGCTGGAGCAGGACCTCGGCCCAACTTACCTGAAATACGCTCTGGAGAATCTGCAGCACGGAACCAAAAGAACAGGCTGAAGGGTTGGGCCGGCCCGCCTCTTATAGAGGTCAGGGGTGACTTGGGTCAGCCATATTGGGAGGGGATGGAAGGCATGGGAGGCTAACTTTTTGCTTTGGAGGGTTCTGGTGTGGAGCTGAAGCTCACTTCGTTATTCATGTGGGGAGGAAGACTTACGAGGAGGTAATGTACCAGGACATAGGATCCACCTCAGATCTTCTGCTCAGCAATTGAAGAGCAGTGTTGAAAACAGATACACATGCTCTGCATAGACTGTAATGCAGTTTCTCCCCAAAGTGTTGGCTATTGAGCTGTTGATGCAGATGTTTGGATCAGTGTTCCGAGGACACTTTGGCCAACTAAAGCCTGTTGACAGGCTAGAAAATCCACATAGTCTTCATTTGTAAACATTTGTGGAGCTGATCTGACAGCCTTGCAAATATTGTCTAATAGGAAAGCCCAGGTGGTACCCTTTTGGCATGTGAGTGGGCTCTTTGGGGAAGAGGTGCGAGTCCGCTTAGCCTTCACATATCAAGTGGTTGCACGTAAAAATCCATCTCACTATACCCAACTTAAGATGGGGTAACCTCTGTAAGGTTTAGGAAAGGGTAAATAAAGTTGATAGAACTAAGTCTCACTACAGACTCTGTTGAGGAAAGAAAATGGGCTGCTGAATGTTTTTCATTCATGTGGAAGGAAGAAACAACCTTTGGCAGGAACTTGGGATTGGTCCGAAGGAGTACCCTATCCTTGTGAACCTTGATGAATGATTAAAGCTCACTAACACATCTGAGGGAGATGATTGCAACTAAGAAATCTTACTTCAAGATAAGAACTGTAGGTCACAAGGGTGTAGGGGTATGAAAGTTGGGCCCATGAGCCATGTAAGAACCACATTCCGGTTCCACATGAGAGGAGGAGACATTTCAGCAGGTATTACCCTTAAAAGGCCCTCCATAAAATCCTTAAAAGCAGGGACCTTGAAAAGTGATTAGTGTTGTTTGTTCTATAAGTAGGCTACAACTGCAGTTAGGTGTGAGATTATGAAAGTGTAAGCAATTCATGTCTTTTTATAGGTGGAGAAGGTAGCAGCAAATCTCCTCCACAGAGACCTTAAAACAATTGAACTGTTTGGAGATACAGTAGTGTGTGAACCTCCTCAATTTAGCTGCGTAACAGGTACGAGTAGAATAAGCATGCACTCTTCTTGGAAGATTGAGGGAGCCAAACTTTAAAAACCTAGGTGCAAGATCATCAGGTTTAGCTATGTGGGATCTGGGTATCTGAAAAAGAAGACACTTCTGGCACACCCCCCCTCAGATGGTTCTGGTATTTCCTTCCTCCCTTCCCTGGTCCCAGAATGTCTGGGGTGAGAAAATGCTAGTGAGAAGTCCTTTGTGAGTGTAGAAGGGAGCCCCTATTAAAGTGCAAGTTTGTCACATGACAGTTCCACCACCACCCATCCTTTCAGGATGGCCCATCCTGCCAAAATCCAGTCCCCCTGTGTGTCACTGTCTAGGAGGAAAACACAAATGCCAGCTGTTAACTACACCTAGTTATCTGATCCAGGATAGATTCTGCAGGCACCAAATAGTTAGGACTAAAACACTGCAACGTTCTAAAAGTGCCATTTTCAGAATTGTGACTTAAAATCCAACTTTACCTTTAGGTAAGATTTTAAATTAACATTTTCTAGACACCAAACATGATATTTCTGCCTGTTCCAAACAAACATTATCACTTAAATGTAATAAGGTAACCCAATTTAGCCTATAGGCAGGGCCACTGGAATTATGCGATTGTGCGGCTGCAGCAATTCTGCAGCAATTTTCAGGTAATTATAGATTAGCCACATCTGCCACATAATCCATCATCTGCAGCATAATCTGCAGATTAAAAAAAAATGTTTCTAGCCTAAATGTTTCAAAAGGTACTGAAAATGCAACACGTATTGCCGCGCAGTGAAAGGCCCTTTCCAAAGCTGGACTGGTCACCTTTCTGTTGCTTATTGCTATATTGAGGTGTTAAAATGGTACTAACGAGGTGCAACCAATGCCCTTTCAGAGTTACAAGTTTAAAAATGATGAAATAATGAGGCAATACTATTACGAAATGTGCTGCATTATGCTGCATAATTTGACTTTTCTTGCCACATAATTGACTCAACCCTGTCTGCCACTTAGTTTGGCCCTCTCCTGCCGCATAATTCCAGTGGCCCTGCCTATAGGTGAGGTAGGCCTTGCAGTAGAGAAACACGAATATAAGAGTTGGTCACCTCCAGGACATGTAAAACATATTAGTACATGTCTAACTTTTTAAATACACTGCAGCATGACCTAAGGGCTGCTTAGGGCTTACCATAGGGTTGACTGATATATATTCAAAGGGAAGGTTTATGCCTGGCAAAAGGAGCATTTTTTGAGGTCGAAATGGCAGTTTAAAACTGCTCACAGGCTGCAATGGCAGGCCTGAGACCTGTTTTAAAAAGCCATCTAAGTAGGTGGCACAATATGTGCTGAAGGCCCACTAGCAGGATTTAATTTGCAGACCCTGAGTATATATAGTACCATTTTACTAAGGACTTATAAGTAAATTAAATGTGCCAATTGGGTGTAAGACAATGTTACCATGTTTAAAGGAGAGAGCACAAGCACTTCAGCACTGGTTAGCAGTGGCAAAGTGCAAAGAATCCTAACAGGTAACAAAAATGGGTTTGAAAACATTAGGAGTGAAGGCATAGATTTTATGGGTGATCCTGCAGTGAGGGCCAAGTCCAACATCTAATTACCATGAACTAAAGGTATCAGTGGTGCGCTGCGTGGATGGGGTGTGAAAATATCCATCTTTCAGTTCCAGCACTGACATGAAGTCGCCGAGGAGGAGGTGTGTAATGATATCCTGAAGGGCGACTATCAGAAAGTGTTCACAGAGATTAACTTGTTCAATGGCCAGAGGTCAAGGATACGCCAGAGGAAGCCCCAAGAACCACCACCTCCCCGGGCCAAATTATGTGAAATGCAGGGTAACAGGAGGGCAAGTTGGCCCCCAGGGACCCTCAAGAGGCAAGGGGACTTCATCACCCAACCAAGAGCGCACCAGGAGGGGCGTTTGCAGAGTGGTGGAGAAAAGGGGTGTGGCCTGCAACCACCTCTCAGCAATCCCACTGTGTGGGGCTTACTGAAGGTAAAAGGTAGGCTAATTGGCCCCTAAGGACCCCAGCAGTGAAGGGGACTTTATCCCCCAACCAACAGCGCGCTAGGAGTCGCATTTGCAAAGTGGTGGAGAAAGGGGGTGTGGCCTGCTATCAGAACTCCGCAATCCTGCTGTGTGAGACTTTCTGGAGGTATTAGGAGGGGTAGTTGGCCCCCAAAGATGCTCTTGGGGGCCAACTGCCCCTCCTGTTCCCTACAGTAAGTCCAGCACAGTGGGATTGTATGAGGTCTTCAGAAGCCACGTTCCCCTTTCTCCACCACTCTGCAAACACGCTTCCTGGCACCCTACTGGTTGGGGAATGAAGTCCACTTTACTCCTGAGGGACCTTAGGGGCCAAGAAGCCCTCCTGGACCCTCCTGTAAGTCATACGCAGCGGAATTCCTAAGAACTGCTGGAGGCCCAGCCACCTTTCTCCACCACTCTGCAAATGTGACTGCTAGTTAAATAACCTTAGAAATTCACACAAAAAAAACAGAGGTTACAGGGACGATATAGTTAGGAATTACTATATTTTTAAAACCTTAGAAATTCACAGAAAAAAAAGGCTACAAGGACGTTATAGTTAGCAAATAGAATTTAAAAAACCTTAGAAATTCACTGAAAAAACCAAAGGTTACAGGGATGTTATAGTTGACATTTCACTCATACAAAACAAGAGAAATTCAGCCCTTGTAGTTAGCTGAGTTAACTATAACTCACGACCCCGCAATGCACTGCTTATGACCTCACATATTACATCACTCATGACATCAGTGATGACATCAGCCACAGCATCTCTGATACACCCACTCACATCACTGTAGAATCTTTTATACTTCCACTGCCACTCCCAAACAACCATTTCCAAACCAATTCGCAGACCCATATCAGTACTTACACACTCACTGTCTGGTTCTTAGATCTACACACACATCCACATGCTCACCCATACTGCTACTCATACACCTGTTCATACACTAATACAGCTTTGATATATCCACTCATGCACCAATACAGGGACTTATACACTGAGTGAGTCACCCATTAAACTACTCACACACCTACACACTCACCCATACAGTCCATCAAACAGGTATGTACTCACTCAAACAGTTACCTACACACCTACTTACTCATACAAATATTAACACATACTCACTCACCTATACAGTCACTGACAGAAGCATGCACTAATCCGTATAGCCACTCTCATATTCACTAACTCATGCATACAGTCACTCATATACCCCGTCACTCACCTATACTGCCTTTCACATACCCAGTTACTCACCCATGCTGACACGCACTCAATCACCAACACAGCCATACAGACACTCACTCACCCATACAGCTTCTCACACACGCACTTAGTACCACAAACAGCCACTGACTCACCCACTCACTCATCCATATAGGCTGTCACACACCTCCTCATCATGGCCGGACTGGCTACCGGGCGTTTTTTGCTGTTGTGGCAGGGTGGGGATCAGGTTCATGCCGAGGGGGCTGATTTTGTTGTTGGGGAGCTGCCGGTGCTTCTAAATGAACAATACAAAACAAATAGCTTTCAAGTGTACTTTTTAAAACATTTGTTTTGCATTGTTTATTAAGAAAAGCCCGGTAGCCAGTCCGGCCCTGCTCCTCACCCACACACACACACAGGCACCCAAACAACCATAGAGGTAGCGAGAAAATCAATCAATCACCCATATAGCCATTCACATTCCCACTAACACACTCATACACCCACTTAGACATTAACTGACATACAGATACACACATTCACACAACCAGTCACTCATTCATACATTCACAGAGACACCTAATCACTTACTTATACAGCCAGCCACGCACCCACTTAGTCATCCATACAGTCACTCATACAAACATTGATTCACCAATACACCTTGGTATAAATATTTAACACATAAACCTTTTAAAAACACTCACAGTCACTGAATGCTGTCATCAATGATGCCATGAGTGATGTCATTTAAGATGTCATGAGTGATGTCATTGACCATGTCATGAGTGATGTAATATGTGAAGTAATAAGCAGTGCATTGCGGGGGCGCAAGTTAGAGTTACCTTAGCTATGTTGCTGCTGCCGCTACAGAACACAGGCACTACACTCTGTAATTTTGTAAGGTACACTACATACATTCCTGAGATGGGCACAGTGGCATACAACACTATCCTTGGTATATAGAATTTGTCTATAGCACTGCATTACAATTATCCAATGTGTGCATGTGCCATACATCCACTGGTAGATTAACTGTTGTGAACAGAAGGTCTGATTTTTCTCACAAATGTTTTGGAACATGCCTTTGGCTTTATGCCTCAACCTACTGTCCAACATATATTTGGGAGCACTGAGCCTTTATTTTGTGTACCAGGGAGTGATATTTGCATCTCAAATGTTTGTGATTTGTAAACAGTGCAACACATAACTTTCAACATGCACAATCAAGGGTACATCCACAGCTTACGCAATTTTCATGCCAAGGACCTACACATATACATTCAGTAACTCTATGCATGGACGTCATTTAGGGGTCACCAGGAGTTGCAGCTGTGGCCCCTGACTTGCTCCTTGTGACCCCTGGCACGTCCTCTACAACCCCTGGCCTCAAGGGTGGCATAATAGGTGCCAGGAACACAGGGCCAACACGTCCTTATGATGTTCCTTGGGGCTCTACTTCTCTTGTTTTCTATCATTTTTTATTACACTAGAGTGAACAATATTATATTATTCACTCTATAGTCATAAAAAATTGATTACTATTAGCTGTAATATGACTCTTTCTGCCAACTGTGGTAAGTAAAAAATGCTTTAAAATCTATGTTGTATGCATGATTGCGGTTGAGAGTATTTGTGAGAGACCGTATGTGTATGCGTGAATGTGTGTGTGTATGTCTAAGTGTTTGAGTGAAAGTAAAGGTCAAATGGCGTGTGTTGTTGCTTTTGCTACACCTACCACTTTGGTGAATTGATGCGCATGACTCTATGCTGTTTATCTAACCTCTCATTCATGAGTGATGTAATATGTGAGCAGTGCATGTCGGGGACACAAGGTATAGTTTGCTCAGTTTGACGAGACGTGTGTGCGCGAAAGGTTTCCCCTAAATACTTTTAGGTCCAAGAGGAGGGGAGAAAGACAAATGAAGAAAAAGAACCTCTTAACTGACCTATCTTATTTGTACAGTAGTAATCACTTATACTTTACAAAAACCCCAGAATACAATATTATTTCAAAAGCATTTTCATTCTTTTTATTGTTTTCTTTTTTTTGTAAATAGCAAAACATTCATATATTTTCTTTTAGCGTGTAATTTATATACAAATCATACATTTCTACAAAAATGTTTCCACTTTAGTTGAATTACAAAAACACTTGTGAGTTTAGAAGACAAAACAGTTTAAAAGGACATGTGAGAAGAACCCCCCCCCCCAAAAAAAGGGAAAAACCCTTTCAGATTAGCATTCTCACCTATCAATCACTCTTACATACCATCAGACTTTCCACACAGAAAAAAGGGAAAATTATTTTTTTATTAAAAGCGCAAACCAACTCTGGTGTGAGATCCTACTTAGGTTATAATCCAAAGATTAGAATTTAAATAGTTCTTTCAGAGTCCTAGGATAATATGATCGTAACGTTGAAATTGGATTCTTCTATGGATCTCCCAGATGTGTGGTTGGTATTCTTGGTCTACGTACGTTTCGGAGACTGTATGCAATTTTCACGTCTCCTTCATCTGGACCAATATATTTTTTTAGAAGTGTCTTTATCGTCTAGGCGGCAAAAGAGTGGGGGTTCTCTGTGTAATTATTGGCGTGGGCTGCCCTCTAATTCCAAGGCACCTGGTCCGTATTTCGACTAGCGCAGGAAGCACAAAGAGCTTCTAGAGGTTAACTCCTCTTATAAAAAAGCAGACAATAAGAGTTATGTGTCTTGATATATTTGACCATTGGTCATTCTTATGTTCTACTTGTTTCAAAAAACGCAGAGAAGAGAACGAAGGGCCATACTGATTAAAGTGCTATATAAATTCCATCTAGATTATTTGAGTACATGAGTCCTCGACGGGATACGCTTCGTGTTTTCACTTTGAATTGGACAGATTGAACGGCATACTGAGCTCAAATGTGCGATCTCATAATTTGTAGAGTTTCTCGCCCCATTTTCAATACTGCCTGATCGGAAAAAACAGTTTGACGAGCCTGCATGAAATATTCCGAAAAGATTCAACTTTCTTACTAGTTTGTGCATGCAAAGTTTCAGTGTTAATCCGTCAAGCAAGGGCCATGCATGTTCCATAACCATAGACTTCTTTATGAAGGGCTACAGAAAAAACTGCTGAACGGAATTACACCAAGTTTTACTGCAAGCTAGATTTTTCATCCACAGATTGAGCTTTTTGTGATTTGGTGTAAATCCATTCAGCAGTTTTTGAAAAGTTAAAGGTAAAAAATATTTGCATAACTGAAAGGTGGATTTGAGGGGTTCTCACAAGAGTCCCTCAAACCCAATATTGAATAACTGAGCGCTCTTATTGGCCCAGGGAGCTTTGTTCCCCTTGGGCCATCTCGCTCCAGCAGGATTCAGATTTCTGCAGGGCAAGCGCACTGATTGGCTGCCAGTAGCATGAGAAAAATGTTTCTGGTAGTCATTAGAGGACTCGGGGACTTAGCCCCCAGTCTTGATTTTGTAAGAAAAATCAACATATAACATTAGGGAGCAGGGTACGGATACCCTGCCACTCTAGATGACCCATGGGGAAAAAACTGCAATTTTTGCTGCTATCTTGGACTAAATTGGGGAGAAATAAATAGTGGCCCAGGGCTGCATTTTCTAGTTAAGGGGAGGGGGTCCCTCCCCACCCCATTTTTGACCGTGGGGACCTAATCACCTGGGGCCCAATCAATTCAATAAGGGGAGGTCACACAGCCCCCCCCCCTCCCTGAGCCATTTCAGGTCCCGTAGTCCCCATCCCCCGGGGCCCAGTTTAAATGATTAGGGGAGGGGAGCGCATGGCTCCCTCTCCGAACCACAATCGGCCCAGGGTATCCCATTCCCTGGGCCTCAAAGCATTTAATAAGGGGAGGGGGTGTACCCCTCCTCGCCAAGCCGCATTCAGCCCCGAGGACCTCCTCTCCTGGGGTTCAAAGTGTTTAATAAGGGAAGGGGTGTGTAGCCCCCCCACCCCGAGCCTTTAAAAGCCCCCAAGGGCCGCTACTTTTACAAAATAAAAGCAGGGCCATGCATCCCCCCTCCCTGAGCCTTTTTGGACCACGGGGACCACATCCCGCGGGACCAGCTCACTTGCTGTGTCCCGAGGAGCCCACCCCTGGGACACAGCAGTTTCCCTACCTGCACCGGCAGGGAAACTTGTGTTTTCTACCGCATGGCGGTAGCATCTTTGAAACTCCTGCCAAACGAGAGCAAAGACAAAGTCTGCTCCCAGCAGACAAGAGCTTTAAAAATGCTCCCACATGTTGGGAGCAGACTTGAAATCTGTGTCCCTGCCCACACTGTTAGGGCAGGGAAACAAATTAAGATATTGCTCCTGCCCATAGGAAGCAGCATAAATAGCTACTCCCTGCATGCGGGAGCAATGCCGGCTCCAGCAGCATGCAGGGAGCTAGCTGATGTTGCTGGGGCTGCAGGGGCTCCCCCCTGCAGCCCCCAATGTTGTGTATAGTGGATGACCTGGGTAACCATCAACCTATATTAGACTCAGGCATCAGGGGACGGGTTCCGTGGGGCCAAAATAGGCTTGTGGGGGGGAATGCGCATGGCCCCACACCCTTTTAAAAAACACAGTCCTGGGGGTTGGGTCCTCAAGGCCTCTTAAAGACTCTTGGAGGGGGAATGGCTGGGCCCCCTACCCTTTAGTAAAAAAATTTTTAAAAAGGTGCTAAATCACCAGTAGTATGCAAAGGTGTTTTATTCTATTTTCCAGGCTATGGACAGAGTGTTTTCTCTACAACTGCATATTGAAAAACAATCTGAAATCCTTGATGGAGGTAAATGCATATTTGATTTGCTGGAGCACAATCTCTTCTTTAGTGACTGTCCAAGACGAGTCGGTTCTTTCTTGTCGTCTCCTGGTCTGTCAGCAGACTCCACAGTCCTCCCTTTTAATTGCTACTGAGTATACAAACACACCAAATCACCTACAAACTCGGTCCATTTGGGCCCACCCCTTCCATATTAGCAGCAGGGGTTGCTCCTCTGCTAAGGCAGAGGAGCGTTGCCCCACTGCTTTTAAGCAGTGAGAAACATAAAATGACAATAACTTAAAGTTGTCATTTTATGTTTCGTGTCCTGCTGCTTTGTGGCGGTGCTGCTCTGCTCTCCGAGCAGGGCAGGGGAGGAGTGGTTTGCCAACTCCTAAAGTGCACAATGACTGTTTGGTCAGCCCTCTCGGGCCGCCCAAAACAGTCATGCGCACTTTCTTGTTCTCCATGCATGCTGCATTACAGCCTGCATGGAGAACATGCCCACCCCTCCAGTCCCTGGCTGAGCGCTGTGTCACAGCACTCAGACCAATCACAACGCTGCATTGCAGCATTGTGATTGGCTTATGGGAGGGAGCCTGGCTGCCTGCTTACTGTTTCTTGCCACAGACAGGAGAGCAGGAGCAGACAAGACGCTGGACCCGGCCTTGAGGTTAGAAAATTATTTCCTATGCTCCCCCACCCCCCAGTGCCCGCACCGACTGGTTAGTAGTACGCAAAGGTGTTCACGCCATTTTCCTTGCTAATGGACTGCTCAACTTACCAAAGGGACGCAAGCACTTTTTCTGCTGATTTTGATGGTGTGTTCTTGATGCAGAAGAATATGAGGACATCTCCATCAAACAAAGAAGGACTTATTTCATATAATTAAGAGAAAGTAGCCTTGTTTGGTATAGATTCAAGTCTTTGACTGCAGTCTCATCATCTTCTCTATATAAGGATTCATTTTGTCACTGATTTCTGTACGAAGACGCTTGAGGAACAATCACATTGCTAAAATTACACGTACACAAGGTCACTGGAGACATTACCTCGTTTTCCTTTACGGAGCTGTAGTGTAGAATATGCACTAGACAAAACCAAAGGTTAAAGTAACATAATAGTTAAGTGTGATGAAAAGATCTTGTTTTGTTTATAAAAACCTTAGAAATTCACTGTAAACAACAAAGGTTATAGTTAGGTGAATATGTCAGTGACAACATTAACATTTTGAACAAAAACCAACAAACATTTACCAGTTAAAGTTAGCAGAGCTAACTATAACTTGTGCCCCCATCATAGACTGCTTATGACCTCACATCTTACATCATTCATGGCATGCGCCACCCCTAAACAATTTTCATTAAAGCGATGGCTGTGGGGGATTGGGTCCCCATGGCCTTTTTTTTTTATATTTGGGGAGGTGAGCCGCACACCCCCAGTCCAATGTTGGTATATCTTGCACCCGGGGGATGGGGTACCCGGGGCCTACTTAGGCTCAAAGAGTCAGGCTGCACACCCCCTCCCTTCATATGATTTCACGGCCCCAGGTGATGGTGCCTTTTAGGCTCAGGAGGAGGGCCGTTCGCCCTCTCTCCTTTATTAAAATGGAAACCCCAGGGGATGGGGTCCATCTCAGGGTTCTGGTGACATTTAAAAAACACTTGGCCTTCACAACTCCATCATGACTATATTGGACCTTTTTACATAGTCACTTACACACTGTGGACCTGATTCACAAACTGCACTTTGTAGTAGATTTTGTAGTACTACAAAATGTTACGATTGACCCATTCTTATATGTGCGGAGTCTTAGCAACTTAGACATTTGTAGTAAGTTTACATTCGAAGTTTGTTAACACCAAAAGTAGTAAACTTACTCAAAAGGATCAGTTATTAAAAAATGAAAAAAAGCTAAAGTACATGCAAATTTACATTTCTAAAAGTATATTTCATTTGTAGTTCCTTTTAGTCTTTCTTAGTCTCCTCCTCTTTTTTCTTTCAGCTTTCCCTTTCTCTCCTCCTTTTTTCTCTTTTGCTTTGTTTCTTCATTTCTCTTTTCCTTTCTTTTTTTCATCCTTTTGTTGTTCCTTTCTTATATATTTCTTTTTTTTTATCTCCTCCTTTCTTGTTTCCATTCTTCCAACCTTTCCTTTTGTATTACTTTCTTCCTTCCTTTCCTTTTTTCTCTTCTCTCTAGCCCCTTTATTAATTTTCTTCTACGTTCTCTCCTTTCGGCCTTATTTCCTGCTGTTTCTCTCTGCTATTATCTCTGCTTTTTTGTCTCTACTCTTTTCCCAATATTCTTTCTCTCTCGGTGACCTCTCATTTTCATGTTTCATGTTTCCTTCCTTCTTTCTCACCTTAACACTTTCTCTTTCTTCATTTCTTTTCCCATCTCACCTGCATTATTTCTCTCCTTCTGCCCTTTCTTTTCATTGCTTTAATGTCACTTTTGTTCCTTGTCTTCTTTGGTCCTACTTGCGTTTCCTCCTTCTATTCTTCCTTCCTTTCCTCCTTCACTCCTTTGTTTTTCTTTCCTTTTTCCTCTTCTATTACGTATTTCCTTTTTATCTTGCATTCAGTCAGGGCACAAGTCCTAAACAAGCATTGGCCTCGCGGCAGTAAATGTAACGCCGCGTGGCCGTAAAAGCGAAAGACATCGCGATCGCTCTGAAAGCGAAAGTGATCGCGATCGCGATGACGCGCTAAAGCGCAGTTTTCAAAGTGCTGCTGAAGGCTGGCGGATTGCGCGTGCACGATCGCGTGAATGCAATCGCTAGGCCAGCCAGCAGCACTTTGAAAACTCTCATACAAAATGTCTCTCCGAGCCAGCGCATGCGCTGGGCTCAGCGAGACCTAAAAAAGAAGTGGGGGGACTAACCTAGTTAATCAGTAAGCAAGTGGCATCACAGCTCGTGACATCATACCGCGTGACATCACGGCACGTGACGCGCGTGACATCACATGAAGTGGCATCACAGGAAGTGACATCAGATCTTAAGCCCTCACATATATATTTAGCAGGTATATCATGAGTACATTGGAGCACATTTCGAGTATACTGAATTAGGCAGAAGATTCACACTTTTGTACGCTACACATAAAACAATGTTGCCTTTTGTCAGCGTAAAGCTTCCTCTAGCCATAGTCCTTTAAAAGAAAAAATAGTGATATTTAAATTATTACAACGCCTCCTCAGGGGTAGTAAGCACTATATAAATGCTATTTATTTTGTGAAAATACTGGGAAAGACCAACACATCTGCAGCTCTTACAGTGCATGCATATCTCCTAAACAGAGCCTGAACAAAGTGAAAAGCTGCCTCTCTTAAGTATGTGTGAAGTGCTAACAACGTGTGAGCCTTTGTTTCTCCTCAGCTGCATTTGCTTCTGGGTGTGAGGCTCCTGACTGCTGCCAGCCAGGAGTCTCGAACAAAAGGAGGCCTGATGACCCCTCAGACTCGGCCTTTGTTAAGAGCCAGCAGGAGTTAGAAATAAGAGAGCCCCGTCCCCGCCTGCACGTTGTTGCGGATCGAAAGTAGATAACAACGTGCAGGCGCTGCAGAAAGTGTCCCGGTGTTTGGAAATTACACAGGGACGAATTCAGCATCTTTATCAGTGGGGCCCAACTTCTTGGCAGGGTGGACTGCGTCCCCCCCAGGAAATAAGTGGGTGGACGCCGTCCACCCACGAGTACCCCGACTCGTGCCCTGCATTCAGTTCTTCCCTCCTTTTCCTCTCTTCATTGATTTTTATCCCCTCTCCCTTACTTTCTATCGCGGTTTCCCTTATTCTTTCCTCTTTTCCTTTTCTTCTCTTCTTTCTTTCTCTCCTTCCTTTTTTCAAGGGTGCTTATATTACTAATAGGCAGTAGCTCAGGATGTATTCATGGTCAGAATAAGTTCTCACAGTTTAAATGGTTGGAGACCCTTGTTCTACACATACAAACTAACCTATAGTAACTGCTCCAAAAACTGTGCTTACCTTGACACACTTTCACATAAAATGGTAATACAATTGATACGTATGTAACCACTGCTCAGTGTGCTCTGCAGAGAGTTACAACAAATGGGGTGAATGTATGACATTGTTCTGCATTCTGTCCATCAATTGTTGTTTTTGCTCTGCAGAGAGGCCAAATATAGTCTAAAAATATTTATGACACAGTGACAGACACAGTAAACAAGCATTTGCATTGCAAACAGTCTCGCCTTTGGGACCTTATATGTATTTAGCTATGCAGCACATTAGCCTGGGTGCTGAAACATTTACTGTTCTTTAACACAGAGGGAAAGTAAGCACCAAACAGCGTGACACGCCAGGTATGGAGAGGAAATATTGCCTTTCAGCGGCAAATGGTATAGTCCAAAGCTCTGTTTTTAATATAAAATCAGGGCCTTCGGTGGTCATATCATTGAAAATACAAGATTTGAAAAAAATATTATTGTCTACCGGTGCTCGTGGAAGACAATTTCAATGGGCTGGATTCTAGAGAATGCTAAAGTGATTCTGGTATTTTACTGACCTCTGCTGGTCGTTTTCTATCACGAAAGTTAAATAGAGGCAGTTGCCAGAAAAATTAAAAAAATAAAGTCCCTCAGCAGAAAGCAATTTTGGTACTTTACTGACCTCTGTTGGTCGTTTTCTATCAAGACAGTTAAATAGAGGCAGTTGAACAGAGAAAAAAGCCCCTAAGCGAAAGCAGACAAGTCCTAGGGCTGATCTCCAGAGCCCACAAAGTACATACACATATAACTATATACTAAAGTATATAAGTATATAATAAAGTATATACAAGAGGTCTTGAATGCTCGACCTAAAAACGCATGCTACTTTCAGCCTCAACTCCAGAGTTCTGAAACTCTGCCCAAACATGACGACCTGAGGCACATAGTTCACAGTATCCACAACAAAATGGATCATGGATGACCTAAAACAATACAGAAAAACAACTCCAGAAAAAGCAAATGCTTTAGGGCATTCAGGATGTTGTAAAGTATGACATTTGGTACCCTATGAACTGGGAAATTATCCATCCGGTCACTGAACCCACTCATGTGAGTAATCAAAAACGGTGAATGCTCATACTAAACTTTGGGACGGTCCACTTTAATGGAAAATGTGCCGCATGGCTAGATACCGGCCAGCGCCAGTCCTCTTTGGACTTTTGAATAGTTATTCGCAAGCTCTAGTTTGAATAAAGTTCAATTCGTAGAAACATGTTCACATTTTGAAGGCCTATGAAGGCCTACTATGCTAATTTCAGATTGGCTCCAGAAGGCTCCTTATAGCATCTACTATGGCAATGTCATCAATAAATCTCAACTTAAGAACCAATGGAGCTTATTTCTTGATGCCAACCATCTGGACCATGTCCCTTTCACCTCTACATACAAAAAAGCTAGCACTTAGGCAAGCTAAGTTAGTATTCTTCTATGAAGATTGTTCATTCTGCCAAATACAGAAATATAGATGGATGGCTACAAACTCGAATGAAAACAACTTAACCCAAAAGGATTGGGTTTCACTGCTCTCTATGAAGAAAGAGCAAGACTTTACTTGCTGCTTATAAAGAACTTCCACCAGGGCAACCTCAGGTAGAGACACAGGGTATGTAGACTGTGTGAAGCTGACAAGGAGCTGACCCAGTCGCAATCTGCATCTCTAGCGTTAAAGGGGGAAACTTTTAAGACAACAACTCTGTTGGACAAATATCAAAAACTGAGAGGAACTGAAAGACTTTACTCCACTGACTGCCCTTATTCGAGACACCCGCAGCACCCGCTGGGTCTCCAAGCTACGAAACAAATGGTCCCTAACACATCTGAATATACTTCAATTAGTAAGTAAGTAAGAATTTCAAAATACATGCACATTCAACAGGCAATTAAAGGTCACCGGAAATCAATTAAATTGAGAGCATTAGTTTATTCTTTTTGTCCAACACATGGAAAAAATACATAGGACATAGTATGTTGCAAGATTATTTCCAAGGTTAGAGAAAAGGGTGAAAGATAAGTGCTCATGTGTGAGATAGTAATGGAGAAATAAGAATGCATCAAGGGATATTTTACAAAAAACACATTAAGATACTTCAAAATGAGGGATACTACCAAAATATTAGTGATAAAGCCAGTACCCCTTCAAAGACGGTCCTACCCCTAATTACATTCACAATATCATTAGATTATCTGTAGGGTGAGACTTAATCTCAGATGGCAGTGGTTGGGAGGGGTTTTTTTGATTTTGGGTGTAGGCCCCAAGGGGAATTGTCGACGTTTCGACCCTATTGCCAAAGGGTAAGTAGACTCATCGGCCGCGGGTCTTCCTCAGGACAGGAAAAGGGGGGAACCTTGCAAAATAACCATGTAATCAGAGGGTGACCCAAATAAAGACTATTTAAAATAAGATGAATGTGCTAACATAACTCTGCCGAAGGTCAGAGTCACGTGTGTTAGTCAAGGAAGGGTGGAAAAAACTCACCCGACCACGGTCGTGGTCTTACAAACTGGAGTCAATCAATAATTCAAGGTTCAATGAATGAAGTAGTGAGTAGACAGGGGAAGAATCACCCCGGAGTTCTAAAAAGCAAACACAAAGCCAAGCGTTATAAAAACACTGGTGTGCACAAGGAAGTACAATTCAATATACAGAAAAAGTGACATGTGGATTGGACTCACCCGCTGGGATCATGCGGAGTGAGACCTTCTGTCAGTTTGCTGCAATAAGATTAATGAGGCGTAGAATTCTATGACAGAAGGAGGATTTATTAAAAATAGGTCCATGAATTATGAACTCAACCACATAATTGGGTTTAGCCAGTGAAGTTAATTACCTTGAGCCAGAGGGAGATGAACCGCATCCGTCGGTGTCTCTCCAAACTGTCTCACCCGCTGAGATCATGCAGTGTGGGGTTGTGATAATTAAATCACAAAACACAGATAAACCTTGAGGATTCATTTACCTTATATTTCTTATTTAAATAGTCACCAAAGTGAACATAATTTCGCAGAACTCAAACAAATTAAGAAAAAACACAGATTATTTTTTTAAACAGAATTAATCATTTAATGTATTAATATATTCAATACTTTCAATAGAGCATTGAGTATCGATCCATATATCGAATCATGAAAGGCAACCAGAAAAACTACTGTTTCATTCTGAATCAAATATACAGTAGTATGTGACACATTTTATACAAACATATGAGCCATATAAAATCAGCCATATATTGAAATCAATTAGTTCATACAAATGTTGTTCATGGTAACATCAAATGATAATTGCATGTACAAAAAAAGTGTCGTTGCGTCGACGTTTCGGTCTCAGTATTGGAAAACCAAATCCACAAGACCATCTTCAGGACAAATGTTGCACCATGACTAACATTAAAATAACATATTCACAATCAATAATCACAATTTTAGAAACACATTCAGAAAATAATTTGAGTTTAGAATCTGCATCGTCCATACAACAAGGAAAACAGGTGTAATGTAATATATCCACCATGTGTCAAACCTACTAAACATCACCCAAGAAAAGACAATTTGTAACACCAATAGGGTGACTGACAGAAAAGCCAACAGCACACCCTAGTGTGGAGACCACTCTCCATGTGTAGTATCCATAAAACTAAACTAAACCACTCACTTTTTCGAGGGATCAACGGACCTGTGTTTCAAATTACAGCGTCCTTCACTTGGAATAGCACTAAATCCAAAAATCAGAGACGTAGATACGTTCAGATAGAACAAAGTATACTTGTACTCACCACAATATGCTAAAAACATCATCAGTTGTAACAGCCAAACAGCACTAGTGTGCACCATTAATCTATGGATTCAAAACAGAAATAAAAAGTTGAGGCTTAGTACGTGAAAACGACAATTAGTCGAGGCTTAGTGTGTAACAATAACACACCGTAGATAACTTACTTGTCCAACTAGTTTCAATGACTTCCATGCTCTCTAGCCCACCCGACCAGCTGACCGAGTGAGCTCGCAGCAGTAACGGCGGCCTTAAGACTCAATCACAGTTATGTCACGACGAGTCAAAACATGTCGGCAATCTTGGAACTATGTTTTGTTCGAGTGACTAGTTCGTGAACGGCGATATAACTAGAACATAACCTGTTGAGAATCTGTTGATCTATCCATATACTCAACCCAGTAAGTCTTAATCGAAAAGAATGTTTATCGATGTCAGTCAGGGTCCGGGAGCGCTAAAGAGATTGCTGCACGGTATGCCTACAACGTATCAGCCATATTTGAACTATATAAAGTTCATCCAATGTCCATATAAACCAAAGGTGTCACATGGTCTATCGTTTAGTCAACAACAGAAAGAAATAAAATTTAAAAGCCACCAAAATTGGTTGTCATGCATCAACTAACGTACAGAATATCTCTATAACTATATAGTATAAACTCCGTAGCGCATTAAACAAACTATACTTTTATTTGCTGAAATTGTTCACGAAAAGTTTAATACCTAGATAATGAAAAAGGAATCAAGTGTAATGCACACTACCATCTTCAATTCGAATACTCGCATTTCAGTTAGAGCCAATCTGGAAAACTAATATTCCAGTGAATACATATGGGTGAAGGCTTTATGGTATCATAGAAGAAAGCATAACCTTATCAACTAATAAAAAGCCCATCCTTCCATTCCACATCATATGTAGCCAGCAAGAACAATTCTGTCCTATGTGTCCATAAAGATAATAGCTAGATTTGGGGAAAAGCTGGCCCCCATGGCCACGCCTTTGGTTTGCATGTAAAAATCGCCTTCAAAATAGAAAAAGGTTTTTGTCATTGCGATTTCCAAGAGATGGATTAGGAAATCAGTGGGGACTTGACATGGCCTCGGTCGTTTATCTAGGGAGATTTTGATGGTGTCAAGTGCTGCTCTTTTGAGGATTGTTGTATACAGTGACGTTATGTCCATGGTCACCAAGATGTTAACCCTGCTGTTAAAGGGTCGCGCGTCAACTAGCTGTATGGTCTGCATAGTGTCCCTTAGATATGCTGTGGTGTTCTCCGCAATAGGTTTAAGGAATATGTCTATGTATTTGCATAGGGGCTCAAGGGTCGACCCACACCCTGAAATGATAGGTCTCCCTGGCCGGTTATTCAGCCATTTGTGTACTTTAGGGAGTGTGTTTATCATAGGCATTCTAGGTCGGTCATTGTTCAAGTAGTCATATTCATGCTTGGTTAGAAAGCCTTCATTATGTCCACAGTCAGTGACTAGTCTTATGATGTTGGATACCTCTTCGGTGGGGTCAGTTCTCAATTTAATATAGTTGCCTTCAACACCCAGTAGTGATAGGATATCTGTTTTGTATTCCTCACGGCCCTGAATGACAATAGCACCCCCCTTGTCGGACGGTTTTATCACTATGTCGGTGTTGTTTTTGAGTGATTCAAGGGCATGTCGTTCAGGTCTGGAGATGTTGTACTTAATGTAGTGTCGCTCTGGGAGGAGCTTACTCACGTCTCGCATCACCACTTGCTCGTAGGCTAAAATTCTATGTCATATTAAATGAGTTGGTGGTGTAAAAGTGGACGGTGGGAGTAGTCTTGTGCCAGAGAAGATAGGTTTGTACAGGATTTTATTAAAATAATGCTTGAGAAGTACTTTTCTGAAAAATTGGTATAGCTCAATTTTGAGACTGAAAGTGTTGGGTTGGTTCGTCGGTACAAATGATAGACCTTTTTTCAAGATCTTTATCTCCTCTGGCTTTCAGACATAGTCCGACAGATTGATCAACGGACTGTCATGTCTCTCAGGTGGTGGAATCACCACCTGTAGTGTTGTCGTCTCGTTTGGATTTCTCTGTGTGTCTCCTGGCGGAAGTGGGCCTGTTTCCTTGCCCTGCCCCTGCCTTGGTTCCACATTGGTTGTCCCCGTCCCCTGGGTCGTATCCAGGGTCAGCCCCTTCCTCAGTAATCCTCCCATTGTCCCTCCTCTAAAAAATGGGTAGGATAGTCCGGGTGAGGGTGTGTGGATGAAATAGTGTCCGGTCTCTCAGGTTCACCTTCAGAGCTACTGTTGGCAGGGGAGTCAGAAAACGTTGTGTACCTTCTATAACCTCCCCGGCCCCTCGTGGAGTACCTCCCCTGTGTTTCTTGTTTGTAATACCCTTCTGCAAGGTAGGGGTACGTAGCCTTTTTATCATAAAACTTGAGATCCTTTGCAAGTTTATCAAGTTTATTTGATTGAGTGTAAGTGTCAATGTCTTTAATAGTCCTTTCTAGGCGCTGTAGGGCCTCTTTGGCCTTGCTAAGGGATTTGTCATCAATAATCTCTTTTTTGAGGTGAGCAATTTCTTTCATTAGGTGCTCAACCTCTTCCAACGCTGTCTCTACCCCAAACACCATCCAGTGCCTGGAGCAATTATTGGAGATGAAACTGAAATTGCCCTTAAATTTGGGATTGTCTACAAAAATGGCAGGCTCATTACGAACTTGTAGGCCAACAGGGATCACATATGCCTGATGGTATTTTGTAAGGACATGGCCATGCAGTCTAGTCCTAATGAGTTCTTTCTCTAGTTTCTCTAATCTATTCACTTTGCCATTAAGAGAGAGATCAATACTCATTGAGGTAAGCCCAAGGAAATTGCCACCTCCCTGAGCTCGTAACCGTTTATCAATGTAATCCTCACTATGGGATAGGGTCTCTTTGTCGGACATGTCCTAAGTATATGATTTGAAAAAATGGCTCAAGCTGTGTTTTGGAATATACCAATATAAATACACAAAACAAAAAATTAATTGCAACTCAATAACAAAACATACAGTGATACATAAAACAACCCTCGCAGGAATAATTTTGCAACATACTATGTCCTATATATTATTTCCATGTGTTGGACAAAAAGAATAAACTAATGCTCTCAATTTAATTGATTTCCGGTGACCTTTAATTGCCTGTTGAATGTGCATATATTTTGAAATTCTGTGTTAGATGGATTAAATCCATAATATACTTACTAATTGAAGTATATTCAGATGTGTTAGGGACCTTTTGTTTTCTTTACTGATCGATACCCAGGTCCTTTGACACTTAACCGGGTTACCCCATTTTCTATAATGGGTCTCCAGGCTATACATGACCTGTGCATCGCTTAAATGCAACACTCAAACCAAGCTCGACTTGCCTGGGAGCGCGATCTAGATGTTTCAATCATGAGGCTCAGTAGCAATATTGTTGCACACAAACGAGACTGGTCTGGTTGAACCACCGTCAAAAGCGGCTTCATTTGAAATTCCTACACCTGCTAAAGGCACAAAGATAGAAGCTTCTAGATCACACAGCTGCCCTGGGTGCGACCAGGAACATACGGACCTTATACTTTAAGCTTGGTTTTGCCAAACCATACATGAAACTGTCGGATATTCTGGACTACCCCATTGAAATACGACCGCTAACAGTCCTTTTGAGCTGCGTCAACGACATTCAAATGGGTGTAATGTAACCGGTGCTAATGTAAAGCGCTCCAACACCTTCAGGTCGAGTTTACGCGATATAAATCTACAAAAAAACACAACAACAAAAAATACGCCAGGGGTGAGTAGATTGGGAGCGCTGGATTTCTGCCTAGTGAAAAGGAGAATCGCCATGTGCGGAGAAAATACTAAATTATGTCACAAACAAGGCTGGTTAACTGACCTAGCCCTCTGTAAAACCTGGGGCACTATTGTGTATAGGGCGCACTTTCACTGTTTGCGCTCTGGTGCACCTTAAAACAGGAGAGCTGGGCACAAACAGGGACAGTGCGCCCTATTACATAGAATGTGCTGCCCACAGGGCAGCCACAAACTAAAGCTGCCCTGGGGGCAGCATATTCAAGTGAAATTCGGAGGGGCTTTGAAGCAGCTGCTCCGTGTTTCACTGTGAAGGCAGCAATCCGCTTGCACTTTTAAAGGTGATTAGAGATCCCCTTGCAGGTGGGTGAAGTGACTGCACCCACCTGCAACGGGATGTCTGGGGGTCCATAGAACCCATTTTCCCCCTCCATCGGGCTGCTATCGGGGGGCAGTGACAGTGCTCCACCTTTGAGGCGGTGAACTCTCAGTGCGCCTCCTGAGAGCTTTTTTGCCTCTACGCCCCCATCTATAATACGGCATGGGCACAGAGGCAAAGGGATTCCCTCATTTGCATGGGACACGCCCCCATGCAAATGAGGGAATGCCTTCTTGAGAAAGCGCTGGTGCTTTATGTGCGCCAGCGCTTTCAGTATTACAGAAGAGGCCGCACAAGAGCCTGCAGCCCCTTCTGTAATACCAAAATGCCTTGGGGGGCGTGCAAAGGGGGCACAGATGCCCGTTGCGCCCCCGGGGCACGTTACGTAATACGGCCCCAGATGCGAAACATGCAGTTTGGCAACCCCTACGTCCCGACCTAAGGGTATCTGTAGCCCACAACGTACCTATTTAGCCAGTAGTGCTGTAGAAGCTACAGATGAGGGATGACGCACCAGATAGCCCATCTGGGGCCGTATTACACAAGTGCCCCGAGGATGCAATGGGGGTTTGCGCCCACTTTGCACGCCCCGGGGGCACTTTGGTATTACAGAAGGGGCCGCAAACGCTTGTGCTTCCCCTTCTGTAATACCAATAGCACTCGCGCAAATAATGTGCTAGCACTATCTTCAGAGGGCATTCCCTCATTTGCATGGGGGCATGTTCCCTTGCAAATGAGGGAATCCCTTTGCCTCTGCACCGTAGAGCGCAGAGGCAAAGAAGGTCTCAGGGGGCGCACTGACAGTGCGCCAACTAAAGGTTTTCACAGTGCACCCGCTGATTGCAGCCCTCTGGAGAGGGGTAAGAGGGTCTCATGGACCCTCTGCCAGATATCCCCCCGCACGCTGGTGCAGTCACTCACTGCACCCGCCTGAAAGGGGATCTCTAATAAAGTGCAGGCAGTTTGCTGCCTGCACTGTGAAACACAAAGCAGCTGCTTTGAAGCTGCTCCGTATTTCACTTGAACGCGCTGCCCCCAGAACTAGTTCGCGGCTGCCCTGAGGGCAGAGCATTCTGTGTAATTGGGCGCACTTTCCCTATTTGTGCCCGGGCCACCATGTTTTAAGGTGCACCAGGCGCACACAGAGAGAGTGCACCCTATACATAATAGGGCCCCTGACTGTATCACATTGACTCTGTCCGACTGCATTATTACTTCATAGCAAACTGATGGCCCCCACGGCGTTATTACTACTTCACCCTGATGTGCACTACGAACCTGTGGTAACTATTCCATATCCAACTGAACCACTGCACTGTATTTGTTGTAGGTCCATGGTATACAACTTATTTTACAATATTTTTCCTTCACTGTATTGATTTTAAATGATGTATCTGAGACATTTAACATTCACTACCACTGTATGACAACATGCGACAAATCAGTCAGTTGGAATTTTTTTTTGTATTATTAAGTTTGAAAAACAATTACAAAAACATAACAGAAACTGCTAGAAGCTATAAAAACATGCTTAAGCTATTTAAACCCGCAACTGGTTGTTTTCTAAACTTTATGGCTAATGCCCTATTTCTAGGATTTTTACCCATAAGATTATATTCATAACCCCATCCACTAAGCTGGATGTATAGCAATACGATAGTATACAAAAAAGTGATGGATGGAATACTTGAATGAATGCAAGCCACTGGTAATTACTCGGACTGCATCTCAATCCGTTGTTATTTTGCTCAGTTTGGACCCAGATATATGCAAATCAGTCTTGACCCTGCTCCAATCGGAACATTCCAATCCGAACTGCCAAACCAGGTCCTCCCTGAACTGGAACACAGGCAACCCGGGACCGGTTTCGCCCTAGTTATGGGCTCATCAGCTGGACACAGCTTGGTTTCAGTGACACAGTGTTCACGGGACCCACATCTGGCCTATCCGTCCCACTTAGAGTGACACTAAATTCTATAAAAAAGTGATGGATGGAATGCTTGAATTAATGTCAGCCACAGGTAATTACTCAGGCCGCATCTCAATCCATTGTTATGTTGCACACCATGTCACCTCTGTTTGGATCCAGCCATATGCAAATCAGTCTTGACCCTGCTCCAATTGGATCAGTCCAGCCCGAACTGCCAAGCCAGGTCCTCCTTGAATCGGAACACAAGCAACCCAAGGTGCAGCTAGAAACATGGCGAGTACAGTTCAGTCATCTCCCATAATCTTATCATGCCTTTTACCCAATGTTCATATCATGGGTCTTCTCGGCACCCTGTGCCTGCCCAACAATGTAGCCATCGCCACAAAATTTCCTATAGTTCTTCGTCACATCTTTTACATATCACAATAGGGCCATCTTTGGAATTATTTCAATTGCTGTCGCAAAAAACGAGGTACACCTGGGTAGCTCCAAGTCAAATGCATGAAATTTGCTTACGGGTCGGAACACCTACGGCAATGGGAGTTATGTGTTATAAAAAATTAGACCGTAGAGATCGGAGTATAATACACTATATGAAAAGTATTTATAATGGATTAACCTATATTTACTGTTAGGAGAGAACTCTTTTACTTGTCGACAGCAAATGGTCTGTTGCTTATCGGTGACTTCAATCCCCAGGCCCTGGGCTCACTCCAGCGTAGTATGTTTTTCCTTTCCACCCATCCCGTTTATAGTATTGTACATCCTAGTTATTAATTTCTTGGGGAATTGGTTGGATAGTAACAGAGTTAACAGCTCCCTCCCTTCTGGCTCACCCGGACATGATGGGAGCATTGCTCTCATCACATCTCCCAGATTCCAACAAGTCATTGTTTCTGAGATAGAGTCGGTGGAGGAGCCCAAGTAATCCTGGAAAAGGAGAAATTTTCGTTTCGGGGAAAAAATCACTCATGATTTGCAAGTTTTTCTTCTGTAACTATTGTAATAATTTAGAATCCTGCTCTGTTTGCACGAATAATTAGTGCAAGATTTGCACTTGAGGGAAATAGATTACAAGTGCTCGCTCAGTGAGGCCAGGCATGCCTATGGCAGGTCGTACACTTAACTCCTATGAATGTCCCCGCTGGACATTGAATGTGTTTGGCATAGGGCTGACTGTACAGGGATTAGAGCAATCTGGTCTTGTTCAAAGTCATAATGTGAGGCTTGGGTGTAGTTATGAATCCAATGAAATGCAAATTGAGCCAGCACCACTAATTAGCACACTTCAAGGTTTACCACTCCGAACCCGTCTTATTCATGTGTTTTTTGTGGTGTAGCCCAGCTACATCACGGCTGCCTCCGCAATCGTAAGGACGCCATATTTAACAGAAGGGGTATCTTCTAAAAACGGTAAAGAAGTTTTGATAATGCCGCCATTTTCATCAATGCTATCCTACGTGCAATCATAAGTGGAAGCGTGTACCATCTATCAATACCCTCTTCTTATGGAGGGCTATAAACGTGCAATAATTCTCTGCAATGACATTGGATACACTACCTGTAAGTATCTAAGAAGGCTTGTTTGCAATTTGGTTTTTTTAATACCAAATTGTATTGGGTTTATGTAGAAAGCATGGCTACACAGGCCAAATAGCACACATAGGATAAGGAGGTGAATATACCCAGAAACATGAACAGAAAACCTGCACCGCTGACCCCATCCACCCCCAAACACAGTGGCAATGTAAATGTCAGACAAGTCCGACATTAATCATGTGTAGCATTCCCCTGTTGATCGGCCCCATACCCCCAGATTTCTGCCTCAAGTGATAAGCGTACTGTGCTAATAATGGGTGCCAAAGCAATCGCCCTGTAGTCAGCCCATTTTTGCCAGACCTTGGTGTGCTTCTGGGACAGCCCCTGCCTGGTAAACCGCAACCTCTAGCCCCATACAACGGTCCAACCCCTTCTTCCATTCTGCAAGAGACAGTGGGGATGCCACCTTACACCCTCTGGCTATGGCCCTTCTCGCTAGGGTTAGGCCCAGGCACAGGAGCAACCGTTTGTATCTGCCCCCCACCCCCATGCCTTCTGTAGAGTAAAAGAGAATCAGTTTTGGGTCCAGGGGGATGGTCAAAGAAAGGACCTCTCCCAGACAGGATTTCATACCACGCCAGAACCTGTCCAATGCCGTGCAGCTCCACATAGTATGAAGGAAAGAATCCTCCGCCATTCTGCATCAGAGGCAAGTTGAGGAGCCAATCACTCCCATACGCCACACACGATGCCTCATATAGTAGGCTCTATGAAGGTATTTGACCAGCATCAGTCGGAGGAGGGTCAAAATTGCCACAGCACCGGGCATCCCAATGCCTCTGTCCAGTTGTCGTTGTTTAGTGTACCAATGTCTGCCTCCCATGTTGCCCTGAGTGAGGGTAGTATGTTGGAGCTATTCATCACTAGTGTCTGGTAAACCTTCGCGATTTTGTGAGCCCCCAAGTCCCCCAGGAGGAGCTTACCCTCCAAAGGGCAAAATTCTGGAAGGTCCGTGAGGTCCGTAAGGTAAGGAGTGAGGGCATGATGGAACTGCAGGTTCTGGTGAAATTGGCTGTGATGCAGTTGGTAATCAGTGTGCAGCTCTTGAAACGATTTTAATACAGTACCCGCATCACATCCCCCAGAGGGGAAATCCCAATCATATCCCACTTCCAAAAGCCCTGCAGTTGAGCCACCTGCTTTAGTATGCCACAATGGCATCCACTCCATCAGCTCCCCTAACCCCATCCGCCGCAGAGAGCCCCTTCACACATTAAAAACCTCCTGCGTAGCTGGCAGAAGAGAGTGCGCTAACCCACCCCCGGATATACAGGTACTCCAGTACGGGGGTGTCACCTATCACCCACCTCTCCACCGCATATGCTGGGCCGCTTTGCTGGCCGTACCACAGATAGTTTAGGATCAAGAAATGACACCCTGAAGAGTACAAGTGTATGTCGGCTGCGGCGATACAACCACAATACGTGGAGTGAAAAACCAGTTCTGAGGGCAATGAGGGCAGCCCCGTCTCCCCCCAGGAATCCCCCAAGAGCAGAGTTCACGTCAGTGCTTAATTTGTAAAATATGAAGTGCAGGTGCTCAAATGTTTGTCGGAGGCCACACCTACTTTTCACTGGCCCCACCCACTTCCTCTACTAGCTCCACCCACATCTTCAACTGGTACTGCCAAAAGTCAGATGTAATACCGTATACCTTATCTCCCAAGCTTAATGCTCTCTGTCCAACTGAGGGTACACGCTTATCTTTTGCTAACACACATTATCCTATTCTGGGTTGTTTTAGCAATATACTACTTTCTACAGTCCAATCTTCAGATTACAATAGTGGCGACAAAGATATGAAAAATGCTGTGATGGATCACTGAGCTGTCTGCTGAAGAAAGAAGTGGTGAATGCCAATGGCCAGCAGGAGAGAGCAGTTGTTCTGGTGATGGATATATATTTAACATGCAATTAGTGGATAACGGCAAAGGAGAGTGGTCATGCTTTGTTTCAGGTTAAGGTAAACAAACGTGGGATGCAGAGGTGAATGACATGTGGTCCATCATCATCCCTCATTGCCAGGGTTCTGTGTAATGAGAGTTGAGCTGTGTCTTCTTTCAAGTGCTCTGAGAAGGACTTCATTGCTCTGGCCCGTGAAGGTCACCTTGGGCTTATTAACGCTAAAGCAAGTGTGAGGGAAGTTTATTGATGGCCAATTACACATAAACTAATAACAGGGGATGTTGAACAGTGTGTGACCTGTGGGCAGAATGAGAACATACATACATTGAGGACTATGCCCATTACTGTTCTAGAGGACGCCTGGCAAAGAATCCATGGCCACCAATGGGCCACTGGAAAGTTTTAGGAACGGGCACATATTCATTCACCTTGGGTGTGTATGCAATGTTGTGCCTCTCGGTACTCTTAAAGCTGAGAGGAGACAAGTCACGGGAGCAGCCAGTGACCACGGACTAGGGTCCTACACATGCCCTTGGTGGGAATGAAGCAGAAAACCTATGTTTTTAATCCTGGCCACCAGACTGGATCATATTTTGGGACCACGAGAAATCCCCTCTCGGGCCCCTCGGTTCCTCAGTGACTACAACGGATGCATCCTAACACACTAATGCCTTAGCTTAGAGGACTATGCCCACATTTACTGAGTGAGATTTTTGTTCGTCACTAACTAAACGATGAATTTAAAAATGAGTTAAAAATCAACTATATAAGTACCTTTACACAGGAGGAAAACTCAGCAAAACCTATTTTTGTAAAAACAATTTCATGCAAAATAAAGTTTTCCCTTACGAATGCTCCAGAAAAAAATGCTCCAGAAATCAGAATGGTTTGAAGTGTATAGAAACTTCCTAAATTGCCAACGTTGTATACTGTGGGCAACTTCACCAGGTAAAAAAAAACACAAAAAAACAAATGCTCCTTTTGGAATAGTTGCAGTTTTGTCAGCTGATTTGGTAGTGGTAGAGCGGCAATGCATGGCCTGGCGGCCGGTATCTGACCATTGAGTATGAATATTTTGAAAAAAATATTATTTTAATGTCAAAAGAACATGATGGGCGGCCAGCCCGGCCGGGACACACACTGACTGCAGACAGTGCACTGCCCCTACGGTGCGTTAGGCAGCTCTGCTTTATTAACTGACTAGGGCACTAGGCCTGCCAGCCTGCCTGCCTGACCTGGCTGTTGCCGCGGCGCCTGTGGTACCATACTGGTAATAGTAGTGGTCGGGTGGTGTGGCTAGTGTAGTGGTAAGTACTACTGCATGGTGCCAGTCCTGAGTCCTCAGCGCCAACGTCGTCATCGGGTCGCGCTGGGCTGGCAGTGGCACTCGGACTGAGATGACTCGGTCGGTGGTGGGGTATGGCCGCCCTGGCCGTGGTGCGGCTGGTATGCTGGGGATGGCACTACAGCAATGCGCAATCTTGAAAAATGAAACTGCGCATGCTGCCTGCTGCTACCCAGCCCCAACCCTTGCAGAACCAAAATCCAGCCCAAATCAGTGTCCTGAGTCCGACCCGCCCACCGCGGGCCAGCCGGGAACACTGAACTAACTAAGGGCCACCACCTCGCCATCAACATATTATACAAGATTGAGAACAGATTAAGAAGAGCTAAGAGATTCATCACATCATCATGAATCTCCATTCTCCTCTAAGTTGCCTGGCATCATTCCATGGGAGGCGCCAGCGGGCGCATGGCGGCTACGCTACGTGGCACTCGCTACTACACTGTCTACTTGTTAAGTTAACTAACGTTCGGCTTACTTCTACTACTATCTATGCAAACTTGGCGGTCTGTTCATTGACGTGGTGAGCCGGGCAGCTGGCCCGGATTACTTAAAATCTGTACGTGTTTGCGTTGGAAATAAAATACATTGTTTTTTTATATTTTTGCGCTAACCTAACATTTAAAGGCCAGAGGTGACCTACTACAGTAGACGCACGCATAAATCTGCGTGCTCTTTCTTCAGTAGACTAGCAACTTACTTTATCAACGAGTGGGGGGTGTAGGGTCAAGGGAACGTCAAGGGGGGCTGTTGGCGGGCGGGGGCAGGTCATCGTCAGGCAGTGTTCGAAACCAAACCACAACTAAGCCAGAATGCAGAGTGCTGCAAACAGTGCACTGTGGTGCGTGTGTTATTAACTGATAAATAAGGGCACACTGGGCCAGGCGGGCCTGATAGCCTGCAGTGCCTGTCTCACCTGGTGCTGTAGCTGTTTGGCTGTTACTGTAGTAGTGGTGGCTAGTGGCTGGCTACACTACTACTGATGCGAGCCTGTGATCCTCAACCAACATCGTCATCGCGCACAGTCACGCTGGCTGGGGAGTTCAGTTGGATGGCTGTTGGAGTGTGAACCAGTCACAATGACACGGTGGTGGGGTGCGACCGGCCCGTACGTGGGTCTGCTGGGGCGTGGCAATGCGCAATCTGAAATCTGCGCACGCTCGCGCTGCCTGCTGCCGCCCAACCCCCGCAGATTGAAGAACCAAAATTCTATCCAGCCCAAATCAATCAGTGTCCCCCCGCCCCGCCCACCGGCCGGGCCCACTGAACTAAGGGCAGTGCGGCTGCGGTTCGCGGAACATAGATTACACTGACTCTGACTGGGACTGTGGATTGATGAGACTGGAGTGAGACAGACAGACAAGATCAGCAACAGATACTGCGGACGAGTTCCATAAGATAACAGTAACACTGTGACACTGCCAAGTCCACTACCAGTAGTGAGGTAAAGTCAACGACGTGCAGCAATGCATCTAGACCCGGTCCTGATAATTAAGTGCCGGGGCTAAGCACCGGCACAAATTAACCACTGGTTCACGTGTCAAAACCACAACTGGGGACTAGTGAAAGGGTAATTTTGTACCTGATATAACAAGACAGGGAGACCATCTTAAAGATTGTTGACCTGCCCGTCAGTAATGGCGGGAGCAACCGAACCCTCACCTCCTCCTTAACTTGTGGCAATGTGGCCCCTGATGTTATTATTTCCAGTATTATAGAATGTAGCTTATTGCTGGATCTCTGACCAATAGTAATGCGTTAACTGCATATAATGAGAGAATCAAGGGCCAGATATATCAATATTAGAAACTGTGGTTTCCAAATTACGATTCTTACCGAATCACAATTCGGAGATTGCAATTCCTAATGTATGACGGTTTTATTTTCAAACTAGACTTACCGCATGAATATTAATAATGTAGGTCTCAATTTGTGACCCACTAGGATTCGCAGCCATCATGGGGATGGTGGCCTGCTGCGGTCAGCAGACCATCAGGTCTGTGATTGCTTTTTAATAAAGCAATTTTTAAATAAATGCTGCATGTTTTCCATAAAGGAAAACGGGATGAGTTTAAAAAAAGAAATTAAAATGCTTAAGATTAATTTTTTAAGAATAGGCAGTGATTCATGGGACCACTCCCTGCTCTTAAATATTTTGTTCAACATTCTCAAAGAGGAAGGGATCCCATGCGGACTCCTTCCCATTTGCGAATGTGTTACCACAAATTCAAAATTGGTGGTAAAGTATTATTGTTCTACGACTGGAATTCAGTCACAAAACATTAATAAATATCATTGTGCTTTGGAAGGGACACCCTAAACACTCACCCTCCAAATACTGATTCGGAATTGGGTTGCAAATGCAAATTGTGATTCAGTAACAAGTTACTGAATTGCAATTTGCCTTAAGCACATTGGAAAAAAGCTTTTTTGCGGTGCAAATTCTGTGAATAGGGCAGTTTGGACCATAACATAGCTTGGTACAGCTGGCCCAGAGCCTCTCCTTCCCAATTGTATTCTCTGTCCATGGTGATGTTCTCACAGTTTGCATCCCAGTGGTTCCACCACCAGGATAAAGAGAAGAGATGACAGCGGGCATCCCTGTTGAATTCCTCTATTTATTTATTATCGGGCCAGAAGTATATCATACACCTCTATTTTGGCTGTACGATCAGTTGGACTCAGTGAAAGACAGCCTTATCCACACCTATCCTTTCTAATACCACAAACAGAAAAGGCCACTCTATAGAATCAAATGTCTTTTTTGCGTCAAACATTTAGCCTCCACCTCTGTGTCCGGGTTGATTTGGTGCATGACAACAAAAAGACTATGTAAGTTGTCCAAGTATAAAGACCGATTGGTCTATTCTAATTAGTGGCAGCATCCGTGGTACAAACTATTCGGCAGGATTTTTAGTAAGAATTTTACTAATCGACATTTATAAGAGACAAGGGTTGATACAGTCCACAAAATTCTGGAGATTTATCAGGTTTCAGTAGTGTGATGACCATCCCTACGAGCATTGTTTGTGGAAGCTGACCCACATGATGTGTTTCATCATAGACTTCCAACAAGATTAAAGCTAATTCTTCTGTCTAAGGCTTATACAATTCTGCTGGGAGACCATTGTTTCCTGTGACACTACAATTTCTGGTTGTTTGATAACCGCATTGATCTCAGCAGTGGAGACTGGCTGTCACAGAAGGGCGTGTTCCTCCAGTTCAAGACACTGTATCTAAATATATGTGAATGCTGTACTCTGATACATTTATGTGGGAATTATATATCTTAGAGCAGAACCCTGCAAAAACCTCTAGAATGTCAGCAGTCATAGGCCAGGCAGCCATTTTCTTTCACTATTTTTATCACATTGTTAGCTGCCCATTTTGGTCTTGCCAGTGAAACGAATATGTAACCTAAGTGCTCACTCTCTCCGTATGCTCTGGCCATTTGGTATTTACTTCTAAAATGAACCTGCCAATTCTTTTTACTCTTTAAACTTCAATTGCATTAGTTCTAGGATAGGCTCCTGTTAATCACATCATTGCTAAATTCTCCTAGAAGCCACGCCAGATGTGCGCTTATGGACTTCAAAATCCTATTTCCTTTAGCAATGCATTCCTCACAAATGACTACATTATATGCCTCAAATATTGTAGCTACAGAATTTAGTGAGCCCATGTTTGTCTCAAAATAAGAGTGGCTGGTTTGATCTACTCACGGAAAACCAGATGTAGTAAATTTAAAGGTAGTAGCTTCCATACAGGATGTGGCTGCCATTCAGTGGGGAGGGATAATGTAGATTTTCTAGTCTGGTGGGCAGAACATTTTGATTTTAATAAAGACACGGAGGCTAATATTGTGCAACATCTTTCAATGCCACTACTCCAGCAGCTCCTTTAAAGAACATAGAACTTAGAATTCCAACATAATAAAACCACAGAACCCACAACCTTCTTTTTTTAGCGACTGCAACTGACTTCATAAAACTCTACAACAGTATCTTAAACACTCCCTATTCTGGAACTTTCTTAGGTTCCAAAAATATTCCAAAGAAAAGTCCTTTGAAGATCGAACCTTCATGTCTCTGTAACAATAGTCCTCGACAGCCATTAAGCTTGACCTCGAGCTACCAGTTAAACAAAAACAACTGGAACGAGCCACTGACCTGTATCTCACCGCCATCACCGAGAGACCAGGGGGTTCACACTCCTTAACGCCAACACCAGGAAAACATCAGGAAAACTGCACCCTTCGCGTCGCCGCCCCGGGACTACAATCCCCGGCAGCCCAAGCGGCGGCGCGCTGCCCTGACGACGCAACAGCGCCGGGAGGCGTATACAAAGCGGAGAGAGCCCGGCGGAGCGGGGGGAACGAGCCACTGACCTGTATCTCACCGCCATCACCGAGAGACCAGGGAGTTCACACTCCTTAACGCCAACACCAGGAAAACATCAGGAAAACTGCACCCTTCGTATCGCCGCCCCGGGACTACAATCCCCGGCAGCCCAAGCGGCGGCGCGCTGCCCTGACGACGCAACAGCGCCGGGAGGCGTATACAAAGCGGAGAGAGCCCGGCGGAGCGGGGGGAACAAGCCACTGACCTGTATCTCACCGCCATCACCGAGAGACCAGGGGGTTCACACTCCTTAACGCCAACACCAGGAAAACATCAGGAAAACTGCACCCTTCGCGTCGCCGCCTGGGACTACAATCCCCGGCAGCCCAAGCGGCGGCGCGCTGCCCTGACAACGCAACAGCGCCGGGAGGCGTATACAAAGCGGAGAGAGCCCGGCGGAGCGGGGGGAACGAGCCACTGACCTGTATCTCACCGCCATCACCGAGAGACCAGGGGGTTCACACTCCTTAACGCCAACACCAGGAAAACATCAGGAAAACTGCACCCTTCGCGTCGCCGCCCCGGGACTACAATCCCCGGCAGCCCAAGCGGCGGCGCACTGCCCTGATGACGCAACAGCGCCGGGAGGCGTATACAAAGCGGAGAGAGCCCGGCGGAGCGGGGGGAACGAGCCACTGACCTGTATCTCACCGCCATCACCGAGAGACCAGGGGGTTCACACTCCTTAACGCCAACACCAGGAAAACATCAGGAAAACTGCACCCTTCGCGTCGCCGCCCCGGGACTACAATCCCCGGCAGCCCAAGCGGCGGCGCGCTGCCCTGACGACGCAACAGCGCCGGGAGGCGTATACAAAGCGGAGAGAGCCCGGCGGAGCGGGGGGAACGAGCCACTGACCTGTATCTCACCGCCATCACCGAGAGACCAGGGGGTTCACACTCCTTAACGCCAACACCAGGAAAACATCAGGAAAACTGCACCCTTCGCGTCGCCGCCCCGGGACTACAATCCCCGGCAGCCCAAGCGGCGGCGCGCTGCCCTGATGACGCAACAGCGCCGGGAGGCGTATACAAAGCGGAAAGAGCCCCGCTTCGCGGGACGCGCCGGGCGAAGCCCGGGCCAAGGGCGGGCCCGTTTGTGCCCGTTCGAGACCGGTGGAGGCCGGGCTGGGCCCCCCCCCCTTTATACCTCCATTGTTCCATTGTTCCAGAGACACCAACTGTAAGCCAAGGGAGCAAGAACTATATTGCGGTAAGAAATTTAAAGCTCATTGTACCCCCCACAGCCCTCTATCCGTCACAACGGTCCGGACCTGATTGCCAGGCATTGATTTATACATGGCGATGAGCAAAGGTGCTAGCGTGGCTGAGTCTCTGGGGAATTTTATAACTCGCGCGAGCAATGTCTTGGCATATGAAATAGCTGCCACTGAACGCCGATTATCGCTAGAGCCACTCCCAGGGAAACGCTCTTCCTTAGGCCACATCACCACTGCTCGCTCCCCTGCTAACAGGTTGCCTGAACCCCTTGGAGCCCTTCACACTGTGACATCTCCCGCTGCAGCAGCACCGCATCGGCCCCCAGAGTCACTAAAGCTAACTGTTCCAGGGCCAAACGAGTCAGTCGCGCATAGGAATGAGACTCTGCCGCCAGCTCCAATTTTCACGAACATTGTTACCACCAGGTCCAAATCGGAGCAGTCCGTGAGGAGTAAAGACCTAAGATCTAATGCTCCGAAGGGGAAGAAGCGCGAGGGAGGTCCGATGAAATCTAATAACAATAAGAAATCTAAAAACCTCCCCAGTCTGAACGCTGGCCACAGCGATGCATCTACGGAGGGAAGGTCACTTACTACATCAAGATTGGACATTATAGCACCTACAGCACCTATTTCTCCTGAATTTATTTTTAAAGAGACTCCTTATTGCTCTAAATGTGTAATTGATGACGCATATTGGGAAAAGATGGAGCTTCTAATCTCGGGGAGCCTATCATCTTTAGCCAACAGACTAGCTGTTGTTGAAGAAAAATTAAGGGTGCTTCTTACTGCTGTAGACTCTAACCTCAGCGACACGGCTCCCCAGCCCAAGAAGGCCCTCTGCCAATCTATACCCACACAACACGCCCCTTTGTCGGCCCCCCCCCGAGAGAGAGCCATTACAACCTAGCTCCACAATAGTATCTGATGGGGCCCAATTGAGAACCAATGGGAGTACTGTCGTCCCCACCCATCCTTCCCAAATTACTCAGGTCCCCTCTGATATCAGGACGGCTGGGAACTCCCCTCGTACACATAAAGCAGCTCATATCACTAACAGTAATAACCTCCAACATTTAGGTGCTAAAATAAAACTCCCAAGACCTGATCTCCCCCCGAGTGTAGCTCGTATGTAGTGGTTCTATCTGGCGTCCCTGAACTCCATGACGAAAAAACTGAACCATATTCGGCTCTGAAGAATAAAGTCATGCACTGGTTACGTGTCAATAGACCCCTGCCAGCTTTTCTTGACGGGGAAATTATGATGGTCCGTAGAGTGGAGTGGGTGGGCAGGAGCACGAAAACCATAAGGGGTGATTGCATCCTTGTAACCTTTAGGGACAAAAGGGTGTCCACGTTTCTGGAGGACGGTGGCTGGGTGAGCCCTTCGGATGGAATCCAATCTCTCCCCCTCTCTTATTTTTACCCTATTAAAACATCCTATTCTGAATTAGGACTTGTCGACCAAACTGGGGCCTTTAGGGAAAGATGCAGGGATCACCTTGGGAGCAGAGCAGCCCCTCAATACAACCCACGCTCCCCCATTCAATGCCACAATAGGTTTAGCACTCTTGACCTCGTTGATTGACTGCATCTAGCAGATAAGGCCACTGATAACTGCCAATTCCACGGGCAGACTTCCAACCAGGTAGGAAGAGAGCAAATTTTCCCTGAACAAAGTAAGGCTCTTACCATCCATGAATCCCCAAGGGCAGTACCCCCTGCGTTACAGGAGTCACTGCAGCATATAGTCTCGCTCATGGAACACACCCAAGACCTCAATACAAACGTGCCCACTACAAACGCTGTTCCAAACCAATTAATGACTGACAGCTCTCCCTTAATTATAGAACCACCAGAAAACGGGGTGGTCCCTACCAGTCAACTTTCACGGCCTCATATGAGCCCACCCACAAGGGATGATATCACCCAAAAAATCCAAAACATGGAGTGCCCCTAAAAATCTTATCTTGGAACTTGGCAGGTATTGGCAATTTGTTGAATTGCCCGGATTGGGGGGAGTTCATAGATGGCCACGATATATGCCTCCTCCAAGAAACTTGGGCTATGCAAGCATGCCATCGTCTTGGGTTCGCGACGTACTGGACCCCGGCTGTAAGGGCCACAAGAGGGAGGCCATCAGGTGGACTGTGTGTGTGGGTGAAAACACATTTGGACTGTGGCATTAGAGTAATTGACACCGGTTCACTGGATTTCATGTGTCTAGCCCTATCATTTCGGGATCATCGCGAGCTTAATCTGATAAACATTTATTCCCGCCCTGTAAAGAACGGTCGAAAATCCAGCACCTTGTCCAAACTAGAAGATTTCCTGTGTTTCTTACCTAAGCAGGAACACTTGCTCATAGGTGGCGACTTTAATTGCCACTTTGAGCCTTTGAATGATGTCCCTACCTCTGTCACCCAAGAAGAGGATGAAGTATGGGCAATTCCACCTAGTAATACATATCCCACAAAAGGATGGTCACCTCTGGTTTTGCAGCTTACTACAATAACCCTTACTCACTCTCTGAGGGCATGTAATGGAAGGCTCCCAGCGGACAATCCTGGCAAACCCACATTCCAGCGGAACAGCTATACATCGCTTATAGACTATATACTGATCAAACTGGACATGTGGCCTAGGGCGGTGGATTTACAGGTGGTAAATCGCAGTGAAAGCGACCATAATCCACTTGTACTCACTCTCGACGGCTACGTTAATTTCCCCAATCATCCTAGGGGCATTATTCCTCTCCCCCCTCTGGTTACATCCTGTGGAGGACGGAGAGTGAGATGGGAAAAGATAGCCAAATCCCAAACGGAGCTTGGTGACATGTACAGGGAGATCTATCCGCTTCTAAAGCAAGTATTAGATCCTGTTTCCGTGGGAAAAGACCCCCTTGACATGGATATTATAGGCTCCACTCACGCAGAGCTATGCGTAACTCTAGAGGGACATTTCCACCAGGGAACAAGGAGGCAACTAGAGATTCCTCTGGTTCACTAAACCCTGTAGAGAAGAAAATGATCACAGATGCCAAAAAAGAATGGGAGTATAAGAGATGGGAGGAAATTTCTACTTCATTAAAGAAAAGGGACTCCAAGGCTTTCTGGAATCTGGTTAAATCCGGCTCCTCTGCTTCCCAAGCAGCCGTCCAACCTAATCTAGGGGAAGATGTATGGCGTCGGCATTTTCAAGCCCTTTACGCCAGTAACTCTATAGGCCAAGAAAACTATGAACACCCACCTAGGCAAGCCCCTTCCTTGATCACGGGTGATAACGATTTATGTTCACTAGGAGAGGTTGAATTGGCGCTGAATAAAGTCCTCCCAAATAAGGCCCCCGGTCTAGATAGAATACCGGGCGACCTGTACAAGAGCGAACAGGTTGTATGGGTTCCCTACCTACAGAATCTTTTTAATGCTATTTTTTTTAGGAATGCCACCGCCCCATACCTGGGCTGGGGCTGAGATCATCCCGATACACAAAAAGGGCTCGCCCCTAGACCCGGCAAACTACAGGCCGATCAGCCTAATAGACGTGGCTCAGAAGATTTTTGCACGTGTTCTATTGGGGAGGCTCCAAGCTTGGATGGAAGAGTCCAACATTTTGACTCCTCTACAAGTGGGCTTTAGAGCTAAAATGTCAACCATAGATCAACTCTTCAGATTCCAGATGATATATTGGAAAACGATCAAACTGGAAGGAGGTAGCCTCTACCTATCTTTTGTTGACCTAAAGTCCGCTTTTGACATGGTAGATCGATCCCAGCTATGGGACCTTCTGAAGGAGATGGGCGTTCCTCCACACCTATGCCACAACATGGAAATCCTACATAAAAACACCTATGCTAGGGTAAGGTTTGGCCAAAATGGCGAATTAACATCTCCTTTCCCTGTTGAAAGAGGTGTGAGGCAGGGCTGTGTGCTGGCACCGACCCTCTTCTCCCTTTTTCTAAACGGCCTTGTGGAAGAACTGCTTGCCCTAACTGATATTGATCCACCTAGGCTATCAGGTAGGAAAATACCAGCATTAATGTTTGCAGACGATACTCTGCTCTTGTCTAAGACAGCAATGGGTATGGAAAGAGTTTTGGAGGGTTTTGCAACATTTTGCAGGAATAGGAACCTGGTTATTAATGTCAACAAAACCAAATACATGGTTCTGCATGCTGATACCACAAACTGTCCCATCCCAAAGCTGGACGATTTACCGTTGGAGCGTGTATCGGTCTTTGACTATCTGGGGCTTACACTAAGTAATAATATGGACTGGGGACCCCAGATTCTGAAGGCCAATTTGAAATTGGCCCAAATCTCTGGGGGAATCTTGAAGATGTATCGGGACAGCCCGATAAAACTAATTGGCCCGCTTGTAGAGGTTTACAGGGTACAGGCAAGAGGAGCGGCGACCTATGGCGCTGAGCTTTGGGGCCATAGTGCTGTCCAGTCCTTAGCTAAGTCAGAAAACCATTTTATGAGACAACTTTTAGCTTTACCCAAAAGCACCCCCCTACAACCTCTGAGGATGGACCTGGGAATCCAGCCAATAGTCGATCTGGTTGCTTCCCGACCGGTTATGTATTGGCGCCGTTTGTGGAGCACACCAGAACTTAATATCTTCAGGGAGGAATTAAAATCAATTATGATACTCCCAGGGGCTGGTTCCATTTCATGGCTCGCTTATATTAAAAAGTTTTTAGGTGAAATTGGTAGGGAGGACCTATGGCATAACCCAGAGGCTTGTGTCTCCCTTCCAAAAAAACAGCTGGCAATAATGATTGAGGATCATAAATTGACCCAAATATTACGTTCTGATCCGGGTGCTAACTTGACCTCTGTATTCCTTGAAATGAAACTAAGCTACAGCTTCGAGCCCGCACTTGATATGATTCAACCTTTGCTTGCCAAGAAACTCTATATACAATTCAGGCATGGTTCCCTACCCTTATTTTGTAGGACGAACAAATGGGTAGGCTCAATAAACCGTGTTTGCCCAGGGTGTAGCTCGAACGAGGAATCAGAGGCCCACGTGTTATTCTTTTGTAAGGCCTACACAAACCCACGTAAAAAATGGATTATTCAATTAGCGAAAAACATTGGGGTAAGCAATTACAGAGACCTATATAGGGTAATGAAATCTGATACCTCCCCCCTATTTGTCACAGTTACTGCGAAATACCTCTTTTCCATGTGGGTAACAAGAAAACATTTAGTAATGTAACGCCTTCTTCTTTTTATATTTTAAGTCGTGTCCACTTCTTTTTGTGCTAAACACCTTACATTTTTTTAGGAATACTTATCGAACTAAATTATTGTTTTATGAGAGGTTTTAAAGATTATTGAGTGTATATGTAGAATCTTTTTAAATGTGATGTCTGCACTTTTATGGTATTTTTACCGAAATAAAGTTTTCTGACTGACTGAAACAAAAACAATAATTAACCAGGTTTGGATAAACGGGAGGGTTAATATTAGCCTCTGTGGCTTTAATAAAATTCAGATTGTCTACCCACCAGGCTGTGGAAAATCTATATTTCATGGCAAGACCCGTAGGCTAACAATGCAAGTTCAAAGCTGCTCCAGCAAACAATGTGCTGTATTCTCATCTAGTTTAAAATAAAGTCTTCTAAAAGTCACATCATCGGACCAATCTGCACAACGCAAAATGTTTTGCAAAGAACCTCCTATCATGAAAGCCTGAGATGCAGCTGCTCCTCTCACTGAGTGAACTCCGAATATACTCCCATCCTCCCATCCACACCTGCTTTACACATCACTTATTTCACCCATCTTTCAAGCATAGGAGATAACACCACCTTGAAAGGTTTCTGAAAAGAAATAAGCCGCTGATTCACACCAAGCTGTCTCACCACTGCAGTCCTCTTCTCATACACCTTCACACACTTAAGCACGCACAACTGCTCTCTCTCCAACAAAAAAGTTAAATATTGAAACAGAACTTGATTTTGTTCCCTTTGTCCAATAGAAACACACACTAAATCGAGCGCTCGCACTTCTGATACTCTCCTAAAAGACACCAAATAAAACAAAATTGCCAACTTGAATGACAAATCTCTTAAGAGACGACTCATTTGAATCCCAATCAAGAAAGAAGTGTAATACCTTAGTCACCTCCTATACGGAACTATACCTAGATACAGGGGGCTTTGCTATTCTGATGCTTCACACTAGTCTACGTACTACCACGTCATTTCCAACCAATAATCCATTTACTAACTAATGTCCTGCAGAAATCGCCCATCTATACATATGTACTGTTCTGTAAGACAAACCATCCTCAGTCCTATCTGAGAAATAATTCACCACCTCCACTGAGGACATTGAGATGGGATCAAACTCCCTCTCCAAGCACCAGCAAACCTATTTCTGCCAAGCCAATCTCTACATCTTCCTTGTTCCTGGAGCCCAGAATTCCTTAATGAGTTCCAAAGCCTGATGTGAAAGGCCTGGTACCTCCCAAACTCTCCTGAAATTCTCAGTGCCACCAACCTCAATTGTTATGTTATAAATAGATCATGCACCTCTCCTGCTGGGCCCTCAGGAGTTCTGGAAACCAAGGCCACAGAATGGGAAAATCTATGGACATTTCAAACAGAACAGGGTACCACACCTGGGCCTTCCAAAGTGGAGTTATCACTACCATTCAATCAATAAATCAGGGAATTGTAAGCACGCTACTCACCAGTGAGGGTCTCAAGGCGCTGAGGGGGTGTCTGCAAATCTATTTAGACGAAGAGCCAGGTTTTAAGGGTCTTTCTGAAGGTGTTCAGGGAGGGGGCGCGTCTGATGTCTGCTGGTAGCTCGTTCCAGGTCTTGGCTGCAATGTGAGAGAAGGGTCTTCCACCTGCTCTGGCTCTGCGCGGGGTTTCGGCCAGTGCGAGGATGGAAGATCGGAGGTTTATTTTGGGTACGTGGAAGTTGATTCTGTTGTTGAGGTATTTGGGTCCGTTGTTGTGAGGATTTTGAAAGTGACTCTTTTCTCCACGGGGAGCCAGTGGAGACTTCGTAGGTGTTGGCTGATGTGTTTGTGTTGGGGGATGCAGAGGACGAGTCTGGAGTTTGGTAGTGGTGGGGTCTTTAGAGAAGGATAGGATGAGCTGGGTGTCGTCGGCGTAGGATACGATGTTGAGGCCATGTTGTTGGGCAATGGCTGCGAGGGGGGCCATGTAGATGTTGAAGAGGGTGGGGTTCAGTGATGAACCCTGTGGGACTCCGCAGGTGATTTTCGTGGGGTTGGAGAGGAAGGGTGGTAGTCTGATCCTTTGGCTTCTTCCGGTGAGGAATGATCAGATCCAGTCCAAGGCTGTTCCTTGTATGCCTGCGTCATGTAGTATGGCGACTAGTGTGCGGTGGGAGACGGTGTTGAAGGCCGCTGATAGGTCGAGTAGGATGATGGCTGTGGATTGGCCTTGGTCCAGGAGGGTGCAGATGTCGTCTGTGGAGGCGAGTAGGGCAGTCTCTGTGCTGTGGTTGCTTCAGAATCCGGATTGGGATGGGTCGAGGACGGCGTTCTCTTCAATGAATCGTGTCAGTTTCCTGTTGACTGTTTTCTCTGCAACTTTGGCTGCGAAGGGGAGGAGCGAGATGGGCCGATAGTTCTTGAGGTCGGTGGGGTCAGCTGTGGGCTTCTTGAACAGGGGTCTGACTTCTGCGCGCTTCCAGTCGTCTGGGAAGGTGCCTGAAGGTGGTGGTGATGGTGCATTGTAGTTCAGGTGCGTTGGCGGCCCTGTGGTAGATGTGAGGGGGGCAGGGGTCGGTGGGGTCCCCTGAGTGGATGCTTTTCATGGTCGAGGCGGTGTCTTCTGCCGTGATCGGTGTCCAGTTGGAGATGATGGGCTGGCTGGTGTTTCTGGGGGGCAGGGGGCCGTCTGTGGCGTCTGGTCGATGAAGTTGTCGTAGAGGTTTTGGATCTTGAGGTGGAAATAGGTTCCAAGGTTGTCACAGAGGTCTTGGGATGGGGTGATGTCTGTGGCTTCGCTGCTTGGGTTGGTGAATTCTTGAATGACACTGAAAAGTTCCTTGGAGTTGGTGGAGTTGGGCAGGATTTTGTTGTGGATGAAGTTCCTCATGGTGGCTCTGATCTGGATTGGTAGTCCGTCATGGCGTCCTTGTAGGTGGTGTGGTTTTCGGTTGTCTTGGTGTTTCTCCAGTTCTTCTCCAGGCATCTGCAGGTGCGTCTGGCTTCTTGGAGAGTGGTTGTGAACCAGGCGGCTTTCCTGGGGCGTTGTCTGTCGGGGTTGCGTAGCAGGGCGAGCTTGTCTGCGCAGTTGGAGATCCAGGTGTGGAGTTCTCTGGCTGCGTCGTTTGCATCGGGTGCCAAGGTGTGGTTGTCTCGGGTGAGGGTGGAGTTAAGTTGCTCTTCGGTAACCTTGCTCCAGTTCCTTCGTGGTGGGCATGGGGCTGGTTTGGGTGCCTTGGGTTTGTTGATGGTGAAGTGTACGCAGTGGTGGTCGGTCCATGACAGCTGCATTGTGTGGCTGAATTGGATGCCGTTTCCTGCCGCGAAGATGGAGTCGAGGGCGTGTCCTCCTCTGTGGGTCGGTGTGTTGACGAGTTGTTTAAGTCCGATGCTGGCGAGGTTGTCATGAAGGATAGTGGAGTTGGGGTCATTTGGGTTGTCGAGGTGGAAGTTCGGGTCTCCAATGAGTATGTAGTTTGTTGAGGTGATGGCGTGGGGTGCGATGAAGCCGGTGATGGTGGTAGCGAAGGGTGTTTGAGAGCCGGGGGGCTGTAGACGAGGGTTCCTTGGAGTGTGGCTTTGGGGGTGGTCTGGATCTGGAAGTGCAGGTGTTCGGGGGAGGGGAAAGTTTCGATGGAGGCGGAGGGTGCTACTGTGGGTGATGGCGAGGCCCCCTCCTGGGTGGTTGGGGCGGTCTTTCCTCTGGATCTTGTATCCGTCTGGGATGGCGGTGCTGATGTCGGGAGCAGAGGAAGCATTGGTCCAGGTCTCTGTGAAGAAGGTGTTTTCGGGCGAGAGAGAGAGAGTAGAGTAGGTTCCAGATTTCCATGGCGTGTTTGTGTACGAAGCGTACTTTGAGGAGGATGCATTTTAGGGTGTCGCTGGTGCTGGCGTTGGCGGTGTTGGAGGCCGGGGTGGCAAGGAGAGTCTGGCGGCAGTAGAGGCCGGAGAACTGGCCATGGGTTGTGTTCGGCGAGGCCTGTTGGCATTCTCTAAGTCTTCCAGGGTTGAGTGTGAGGAGGGTGGTGGTGTCGTAGTGATGGTTAGTGGGAGGTCCAGGGTTCCTGGCGCTGGCCGCGGTCGGGTCGCGGACGGTCGCAGACGGGTTTGCCTTTGGTGCGCCGGAGGCGCACCGGCTGCGCACCACAGGCGTCATTAAGTAGTGGAGGTGGGGAGGTGGGAGGGGAGAGGCTGGGAGGCGGGAGCGGGTGAATTACGGGGGAAATTCCGGGGGGGAGGGGCCACAGGGGCAGCAGCGACGAAAGGAACAGGCCGGCACGAGAACATAAAAACAGTGGTGGAATTAGAGCAAGACACAGATGGGCACAATAACAGTGGCACAACAGGGAAAAATTAACGGCTGAGAAAGGTTACGGTGGTTGCAGGCAGTCTGGTTCCAGTTGGAGCAGGCAGCAGGCGCAGGTGCGGGCAGCAGTCTCGAACTTCCCAAGGAAGAGGTCGGGTGTGGAGGCAAGATACGGCACAGCGGAGCTGCGGGGAGAGAGTGGACCTAGACAGAGGGTCGGAGTCTCTGTCTCTTTCCAACCTGCAAACCACTATTGTCATTCGAGCAATCATCGAAAAAGGTGGGAATGCATACGGACTGAGACCCTTCCAAATCTGCCGGAAGGCATCTGTCTCTGCTGACTCCAGATCTGGTTCGCAAGTAAAAAACTTGCTCACCTGAACATTGAGCCTGCTGGGAAAAAGATCTACAACAAAAGGTCTCCAAATCTTTTTTATGTGTAAAAATACTGTCCTGTTCAACAACCAATCACTCAAATCCATGAAATTCTGCGAAAACCAATTCACCACCACATTGTGCAACTCAGGGATGTTTTCTGCCTGCACACGCACACACACACTTCTCTTAATCCCAAAATACCATTGCTAAATCCACCAAATACTTCAATTTTGGACGCCCTAGCTTGTTCATATACTGAACTGCAACACATTGCCCATTCGTAAAAGCAGCGAACACTTCAACTTGTTATGCATAAAACACTATCGCAAAAGAGCCTACCAGCAACTCTCAGCAATTTTTATGCATTTTCTTCTCCTGCTCTGTCCAATGATCTCTTGCCGATACAGCACCACATCATGCACACCAACCCTCTAAACTCGCACCGACTGTCGGGTAGTTCCTATAAACGTATATAGGATATGCACGTTTAGACAACATAGGCTGTGGGATTGGTGTCCAGACTGATTCCAGACACCCCCCAGGTATGTTTGCCTGTATACCAGCTAGCTCACAGTTCCACTAGAAACCCCTCTTACCAAAGAGAGAATAGTTCTCTGCAACTATCGAACATGACAACTCGGTCCCATCAGGGATCGTGGAAACAGTACAGTACTTTTCGCTCAGCCACACGTGCTCACTTTGCCTCAGAGAGATACACAGAATAAACACTGAGGACGTTTTAAATAAGTATCCATTGAACCAGCGTCATTCTAGTGTAAAATAGGTGTGCTGAAACAACCATAAAACAGAAACAGATATAAATGATTAAAAGCACCAACAGATTAAAAGGATGGTAGATTCCTACCATAGTGCTAAAACAATGAACACAGGCAGGTATAAAAATACATGACAGTAATAATGCGTACTCCTACAATGCGACCCTAACTAGATGTACCCAAATTTACCTAGCATGTGTGTAGGTGTAAAGCCAAGAATCCCTCTAGGATAAAGTCAACCCCATTACCTGAAGTGAGAGATTGTGGGACCCTGTCTTGGTCTCGAGATGGACACCCCACAAGTGACGTCAGACCTTTGCTACCTGGAGTGTCTGCGTGCAGGAACCTCAGCGTCTCGCATCAGTGTGTCAGCATGGAAGTCCTTTTCTCCTCTGTCTGCCTCAGCAAGATATGGTGTTTATATACCCAAAGTGGTACCCTCATGGGCTCTACTTTGCTGTGTCATATCGGACTTAGGATGACGGAAGGAATGACCCTTATAATAGTTATTATGAAGGAGATGGAAGTCCTGCTGAGTTTCCAAGAATCCTCGTGCATAATGGATGAGGCTAGTTTTCAGGGGAAACCCCAAGTCCTGTAAGCATTACCTTAACTAGGTAAAAGGTCAGTCCCAAGAACAGTTATGTAGTGTAATGGTAGGGGAGAATATAGGTGAAAGGTTATGTTGCTACCTGAGCCTATATTGGAGTACCTATATGGAACATAACACAACTCTATTAACTCTGGCTTCTCTCCAAATATTGCTCTCCCATTCCAATCTTCCATGTTCATCAACCATCATCTGAGTTCCTCTCTTGCCTCCTGGGAAAGAACAACCTCCTCTGAATACTTCAAATCACTTCTTAGATGCATTGCCTTTAATCTCTGTAAAGCCCGATAGCTCAAAGGTCCTGGAAAAATAGCCTGTATCGTAGAAGACAATAGATCAACCACATGAGCTAACATCCTCAGAGAAATCTGACCCTGCTGTAATACTCTTCGTAATTCCTTCCTTACTCTCTTCAACTTCTCCCTTGGAAGTTTTAAAACCCCTTCTACAGTGTTCACTAAAAATCCTAAAAACTGTGTCTCCTGTTTTGGAACCAAACACGATTTCTTCCTCTTGACCACAAAACCCAACGTGTCCAACAAACTGAATGCCAGCCTTGTATAATCCAAGAATCTTGATTTGTCCTGATTAAAATGTCATGTAGAAAAATGATCGGCCTCGCACCTCTCTTTCTCAGAAAAGGCACTACAGGTCGCAAACGTTTTATAAAGCACCATGGGGCCAAAGAAGGACCAAATGGTAGGCATACAAACTTGAAAGTATTCCCACCCCACCTGAACACAAGATACTTCTGATGTGGTTCCCATATTAGAAGAGTTAGATCTGCGTCCTTCAAATCTAAGTGGGTCAAACAATCTCACGTTTAACCCAAGAGCTTCTAATTCCCAGTCCCCGGCTGGGAAAACAACCCTTGATCTCCAATCCCAACCAAAAACACAGACATTAAAGACCCTCTTAATATCGCTTTGTGACTTCTGTACTGATGAATAAACCCCACAAATTTTGACATAGATTTTATAAAGTCATCCCCAAACAGAGGACCTTTCTTGATGGCCCAGTCTTACTGTTGGCAAAGTCAAGCAGCTTAGGATCTATCTTGAGCAAAATACTTTTTCTGTGTTCCACCGACAGACCAGTATTTGCCTTGCCCAACAGACAAAATCGCCAGTTGGATCCACAGTCGCAGCTAGTCAGTATCCACACACTCCTTGTTCATATGTGCCTCCTCCATCACATGAGCATTGTTCTCAATGGACCAGACACATCCAAAAGCCTATCCTGGCACATGCGTAGCTCCATTCCTAACCCTTTACGGGGATAACATCTCCCTTCACCAATAAAAGCCAATAATTTGGGGTCCAACTCTGGGGTTCACCTTGGCCTCTAAAGACTGTCTAGGACATTTTGACCTCAATCCGACCCCTACCTCTTTAGGAATCGGTTTCCTGAGCCAGGTATGTACTTATTCAGCAACATGCTCCAGAGGCATCCACTCTGGGGACATTGGGTCTCTAACAAATTAAGGATCTATCATCCAATCCTCCAAAGGGACTGTTATTACTACAGCATCTGTTTACTTCAGGCTCTCCGTGGCTCCTTAGCCTGTATTACTTCATTGCCTTCTGACTCATCAGACCCAAATTCTGATGAACACCGTGGCTCGACTTTGGCCAGTGGAAGAGGTGTTGCGCCGTGGCCAGGGCGACTGACTCCGGAATCTGGGGATCACGGTTCGATCCCCAGCGCCGGTGGCAGATTAGCCCAGCACCATGTGACTCTGGGCAATAGCTTACTTAATCTTACCGACAGCCCTCAGCGCCTAGAGACCCTTACGGGTGATTGTTCGCGCTTTACAAATGTGGATTATTATTATTCCCTTTCTTCAGAGACTGATAAGCCACCCCAGCTGACCAAAACTTTTCCTCTTCAGAAACAGCCTTAGTATTTTCCAACATTGCCTCCAACTTCTTCTCCATTCTTGTTCCAATATCCATTGACTTTTTCAATAGCCATTTTCAGTTTCTCCTCAAACTGAGCTTCATCCAACTGTGACTTGTCCTCACTCATCTTTAAACAATTTGTTCAACATGAATACCATAATAAAGACTCAATATAATGGATTCTGAAATGCAGACAATAATAATAAATGCCAATAACCTGCACCAGAACAAAATCTATCAATATAGAGCTGACCATTTCATAGGATCCTTAATAACAACGGACCTAAACTGAACCACAATTAACCCTATTCTTTCACCACCACTCCAACAGACAGTACCTCACCTGACAAAGCGTCTGGGCAACAGCTGTAACTGTCAAATATTACTGCCAACCTATAATCACACTATTTTTTGTTCAATAGAATCCTTCCCAATCCTAAAAGATGGCTGCCAAATGACACCTTTGTGCCGTGAACCAATGAAAATAATCTTCTTACTTTACCTTAAAAAGTATAAAAAAAACAAAAGGGCTTCAAATAATGCCAAAACATACACGTTCCACATCTTAATTTAAACACAAAGTATTTTTCCATTTCTATGTTAAACAACATTCCATTGAATTATAAACAAACCACATCCAGCACATACTGCCAAATTAACACATTGCTTACTCTCTTCACACAAGCACTTAACTGCAGGAGCAGCAGCAAAAATAGAAGACTGAGGGTTGGGGGGTCTGTGGTTTTAATATGTTGGAATTTTTAGTTCTATGTTCTTTAAAGGAGCTGCTGAAGTAGTGGCATTAAAGGATGTTGTATAATGTTGGCCTCCGAGTCTTGCCATAAAATGCTAAGATTACCAGCGAGTAATAAATAGCTTCTGGAGAGATGATGGATTGATTAACCCCGCAGTGTATTTTGACCCATTCTACAAGTCAAGCCTTGAAGAGGGAGTAGAAGGTAAGTTATTTCTCCAACGGATGTCTTTCCCTCCAGATGTTTACCTGTTCCTTGTGTTTCATAATGTCACCCAATGCTTCCTTGGCCCCACTACAAGTCTCAGTCACTTTTGTGCATCCAATTCTGGATTTAACACAAGGCTAAGACAAGGCGATAATAAATGTTGGAAGAACCTAAGAATGTCTACTTTGGGGGCATAGGTGTTTATCAAAGTGATATGTGTTCTCCAAATCATACTCTGACTCTATGCGGAACTGACCTTCCTCATGTGCAATAGTACTAATATGTTGACATTTTGTAGATTTCCTGGTTAACATGGCCCAACTTCTCTGGAAGAGGTGGTATATAATGCCAAAAAGCAATGTTGCCCCCTGGGTTTGGCAAAGGCAGTGTGTTTGTCGGGTGCTGGATGGATCTCTTGAAGCAATACAATCTTTATATCATGGCAGGTAAGATAAGCTAATTTTTGACAAACTTTATGGGCATGGTGGGAAGGGCGCCTAGTCCTCGGACATTCCATGCCACCATTTTCAAGAGTTTTGGTTGCGTAAAGTGCTTCCTATGAGGGCCCCATGTGGGCCTGTATATGATAACATTTGCTGCCTAAGTGGTCTCTTCCACGCAGAAGAAATCTATTCTGAAATCTTACTAGATTTTGCCATGACTGCAGAGCCCCAACCATCACACCCCCCCCCCCCACACTGGACCCCAAGCCCCCAGTGAAGTTCCACAAAACCACCCTCTTGTCAACTAAAACACTTACAACAAAGCATTCACAGCTAGTGTTCTAAATAAACAAACAAACAAAAAAAGTTGTTCGCTAGATGGGACCAGAGTTCAAATTTATAAGTGTATCCTCGGTCTGAGATCTGCTCGTCCCCACCAGCTCTGCTGTGCTGTGCTCTGCCTCCGGTCCCCACCCAGGTAGGGTTCGAGAGAATGCGCCACACCTCATGCACCTTGCTGGTGCCCGTTGCTGCGCTTGCCCTCTTTTTCTGCTGTACTGCATTTTCCTTCCTTGAGCAGTCCTTCCTTGTGCCCATTGTTAATTGGTTTTTATTTTCCTTCCTTGTGCCGTCCTTGCTTGGGCCCGTTGCGGATTTGTTTTATTTTTCCCCCATGCGCCGTCCTTGCTTTGTGTACATTGTTGATTTGGTTTCGGTGCCCATTCTGTTGACTGGTTTTTGCCTGTGCCCTCCCGTGTTATTTTGCGGTGTTTGGCTCCCCCCCCCCCCCTTCCCACCGACACTTCTCACCCGTGACCTCTCCCCCGTGACCCCTCCCCTGCTCCTGCCTGCCCGCTGCACATCCCTCCCCCCTCCCCTACTTAATGGCGGCCGCTGCGGGTGAGTGTGAGTAAGACCTCTGACCCTCAGTCTGAGATCTGCTCTTCCCCAGCAGCTCCGCTGTGCTCTGCCTCCAGTCCCCACCCAGGTAGGGCGTCGCACCTCGTGCACCTTGCTGGTGCCCGTTGCTGCACTTGCCCTTTTTTCTACTGTACTGCATTTTCCTTCCTTAAGCATTCCTTGCTTGTGCCCATTGTTGATTGTTTTTTTATTTTTCTCCCTTGCGCCGTCCTTGCTTTGTGCCCATTGTTGATTTGGTTTCTGTGCCCATTCTGTTGACTCACTTTTGCCTGTGCCCTCCCATTTTGTTTAGCAGAGTGTTGTTAGGTCCCCCCCCCCCCCCCGTTCCCGCCGAAACCTCTGCCCCAGTGACCCCTACCCCGCCTCCCAGCTGCATATCCCTCCCCTACTTAATGGCGACGTATGGACCGCTTGATGGAAGGACCGTTCTCCTGAATACAAATAGAACTATTCTTAAAACTCGGACAGGGTAAAATCACACTGAGAGCATCAGATCAATCTACAAAAATTATACGGCCACACACAAATTTGGTTGATTAAAAGGGACCTTTGGCTACAGACCTTAGTTCTGAAGAGGAACAAGACTAAGCTCCTTTGTTTTTCAAACCTGCTCTGAAGAAATCCTTAGGGACGAAACGCATTGGCTACGCTGTTTTTAAAAGAAGAATTTAATAAAGAAAATTTGAAACCAGACTTGCTGAATGGATTGAGATATTTCATCGTATATTATTGTATCTTGAATTGACCATGTGGAGTGCTGGATCACAGTGTTTTGTTTCTCCCGTCGACACTGCCAACAATCCTTCACCGTTGACAGCGAAGTCCTGAAGTTCATCCTCCTCAATGTACGCTCCCTGCACAGACATGTCAAAGAGATCTGGGACCACTCTCGCCCGACATTGCTTTCTTCACAGATACCTGGACCAACGCCACCTCCGCCCCCGACATCGCCATCACCATCCCTGATGGATACAAGATCCAGAGAAATGACCACCCCCACCGCCCAGGAGGAGCACCCACCATTGTTCACAAGAGCTCCCACCGACTCTCCACCTCCAGCACAAGCGAGCTCCTCTCCAACACAGAGCACTTCCTGATCAAAACCAGCCCCACAGCCACGCTTTGCGTGACCCTCATCTACAGACCCCCCCCCCCCGACATCGCGCCTCCTCCGCCACCAACACCATTGCCGACCTCATCGCACCCCACGCCATCACCTCTATGGACTATATTCTCAGCGGATTCCTGAACTTCCACCTCGACAACCGCAGCAACCCCGACTCCACCACCCTCCTTGACAACCTCGGACTGAAGCAGCTCGTCACCACACCCACCGAGCCAGAAACATCCTCGACCCCATCTTCACAGGAGGGACAAACATCCACTTCAGCCACACCACGCAGCTCCACTGTGTACACTTCACCTTCAACACCACCACCACACACAAACCCTTCCAGTGCCGACCACGAAGGAACTGGAGGAAGATCACAGAGGAACACCTCAACACCAACCTCCTCCACAACCGATGCAAACTTCTCAGCCAAAGAATTACGTCGCTGGATTGCCAGCTGCACTGACAAGCTCACACCCCTCCGCCACCCCAGCAAACAACACCCCCCGAAGGCCGTCTGGTTCTCCACCAACCTCCATGAAGCCAGGCGCTCCTGCAGACGCCTCGAGAAACTCTGGTGGAGCAGGAAATACACTGAAGACCAGAACAACTACAGTAACGCCATTAACGAATACCACCAGCACATAAGAGCCACCAAGCGGACCTTCATCAAGAACAAAATCCACACCAACGCAAAAGAACTCTTCAACGTCATACAGCACTTCACCAAACCCCCCCCAGCGAAATCACAGACGTCACTCCATCTCAGGACCTCTGCAACAAGCTCAGCTCCTACTTCCACCTGAAAATCAAGGCCCTCAAGGACAACTTCAGCTAACAGACTCCGGACACCACCACCCTCTCCACAACTGACAACCAGCCGACCATCACCACCTGGAAACCTGCCACCACTAAAGACACCACCATGACCATGAAGAACACCCACTCAGGAGCCCCCACGGACCCCTGCCCACCACACATCTACCACAGAGCCACCGCCACCATAGCACCCGAACTAAGCCGGACCATCAAAGCCTCCCTGGAATCCGGCACCTTCCCTGACGACTGGAAGAAGGCAGAGTTCATGCCCCTCCTCAAAAACCCTCGGTCAACCAGACGGACCTGAAAAACTACCGGCCTGTCTCCCTCCTTTCCTTTGCAGCCAAAGTCACCGAAAGATTCACCAACGACCTGCTGACCACCTTCATCGAAGAGAACGCCATCTTTGACCCATCCCAGCCTGGATTTTGCAGCAACCACAGCACTGAGACTGGCGTCCTCGCCGCCACCAATGACATCCACATGCTACTCGACCAGGGCCACACTGCGACCCTCATCCTACTAGACCCCCCGCAGCCTTCGACACGTCTCACACCGCACCCTTGCAGCCAGACTCCACAACGCCGGTATACGGGGAACCGCCTTCAACTGGATCCGCTCCTTTCTCACCAGCAGAACCAAAGGACCCGACTCCCTCCCTTCCCATCCGAACCTACAGAGATCAACTGCGGAGTACCCCAGGGATCCTCGCTCAGCCCAATGCTCTTCAACATTTACATGGCCCCCCCCCTCACTGCCATCGTCAGACAGCATGGGCTTAGCATAGTATCCTACGCCGACAACACCCAGCTCATCCTCTCTCACAAAGAACCCAGAAGAAACCAGACTCAGCTTCCAAGAGGGAATGAAAGACTTCGCAGCCTGGAAGAGCGACAGCTGCCTAAAACTGAACTCGGAGAAGACCGAGGTCCTCGTCCTTCGACCCTCCCCCACTGCGTGGGACAACTACTGGTGGCCCCCTGCCCTCTGAAACCCACCCACCCCAATGGACCACGCCCGGAACCTCGGCATCATTCTAGACTCCTCCCTTGCCCTGACCCGCCAGATCAATGCCGTCACCTCCACCTGCCTCAACACCCTCCGCAAGACCTTGAAGTGGATCCCCCCTGACTGCAGAAAGACCGTCACCCATGCACTCATATCCAGTAGACTGGACTGTGGTAACGCCCTCTATGCCTGAATCAACAAAACCCTGCTACACAAGCTCCAAACCATCCAGAACACTGCAGCCAGACTCGTCCTCGGAACCCCACGACACAAACATGACTCAGCACCTACGAGACCTCCACTGGCTCCCCATCGAAAAGAGATTAACCTTCCAGGTACTCACCCACACCTAAAAATCCCTCCACAACATCGGACCCAAATACTTCAACGAAATAGTTTTCTTCCACGTACCCAAAAGGAACCTCCGCTCCACCGACCTTGCCCTGGCAGAAACCCCATGCATCCGCAGAACCAGAGCAGTTGAAGAGCCTTCACCTATGTCGCAGCAAAGACCAGGAGCGAGCTTCCAGTCAACATCAGACGCTCCACCACTCTGCACACCTTCTGGAAGAGCCTCAAGACCAGGCTCTTCGACTGATCCAGAGCTGCACCCCCCCGTCCCCAGCGCCTTGAGACCCTCACAGGTGAGTAGCACACTCTATAAATTCCTGATTGATATCGATACCTTCCTAGATAGAACCTCAGCGACTTACCTGCTCATCATGTAGGGGGCTAACACACCCTTTCATCAGGTCCGAAAAACATAAGGATCCTTACATACATCTCCTAACTCACAGTCTGTAGGAGTGTCCAACCAGGAGACACTGACCGATGTCGGATTCAGAGGTACCATTCGATGATCTCACCATTATGGCTGATAGTGTCACACTTTTGTCCCAGTTCCGTTATTCCACATCACGAAGATTGGTCACAGCATCACCCCAATCCAAAGCTGGCAAGGATCGTTGAGATCTTGGGTGTTTATTTATAAATGAATTAGCTTCTTTTGGGTCCGAAAGAAATGAGCTTTGCCTTTCACGGAGAATCGTAATCGGGCCAGAGAGCGATAGAGCATTATATTCCATGTTCTTGGAGCTTTTGCTTTATTAGAGAAATTTTTTTTCTGGCTTTTGGAACAGCGAGTGAAATCAGGATAGAATGAGAGGAGCATAATGGATTTTTTTTTTTCTCCCAGGCTAGCTTTAGGACGATTGCTTGTCCTGATAGTGGAGGAACTTCATTATAATAGGCCGTGGTGGCCTGTTGGGACTGGTCTGCGGGCGAACGACCTATACACCCTCTCAACATTAGTATTTTTGATAGCTGACCTGCACCAAAATAAATCCCACAACATTCTTTCAATACGCCCCTTGGCAATTGTTTTGGCTAGTCTAGTAATTCTGATATTGCTACTTCGTGTGTTTATTTGCAGAGAGGTTGAATATTTGTGCACTAAACATTTTCTACTTAGCCATATCCCATCTGTTCTCTTTAGTCAATATTCAGGAATCTAGTCTGGTCTCTTGAAAATGGCAAACAGGGGTCCCATTAGTGTGCGTCCGCGCCATGGCGACACTCGTTTTAAGGCCTGCCCTACTCACATTACACACCGCGAAGGGGGTTGATTCCTGTTCCCATGGCGCTAAGTGGTCTCGCTGTGGTAAAATGCATTATAGAAGCTCTGCACGTTAGTGTCTGCGTTGTCCTGTGTTGTGCAGTGCATAGGTCTCCTGTTTATCATGGGTCAGTGTCTGTTTTATACTAATGTGCCTTTATTCCCTCTTTGCAGAGTGCCTTCTCAAAACCAAACCACCTTCCCCAGCTGCACTGGGGAGCAGCCATCTTGGGAATGTCCTAGGGGCAGTCTTCCTCAAAATAGGCGGCCCGCCCATCAACCACTGCTCATAACTCAGCCGACCTCACTGAGATCAGGAGCTCCGTCTTCTTCCTGTTAGCTGGGCAGCTCTCGGGAGGTTCCACATTTGCTTCCTGGATTGGAAGTCTCTTTGAAGCTCTTTGGTTCTGCTCTCGCTGGGCTCTTGATGTCCTGCCAGCTCCCGCTGTCAACTATTTGTTCTGGGGATTTTCTCAGCGTTTATAACTAGTTATTCGCATGGTTACATGCAATATATTTTTATATGATGAGCAGCAGAATATGAAAATTAACATTCTAGCCTCAATACTCATATCACTATAATTTTACTAGCAGAATCTCTGCTGAAGTTAAGGATATCGTTTTGTTTTATTTATTAACCTTTTGTTTTACAGGTCTCCTTCCCTGCTGTTCCCTTCTTACACCCTTCCCCCAGTCTGACAACTTTGATTCTTGGTGCTATAATAGCAAGGCAAATCAGAGGTGCCGGGAGGTGGGCCATTGAGAGCATCGCACAGATTCCAAGGAAACAAACGTCCACCTCGACAGTGTCAGTGTCTAAAAATCCAAACTAACGTTAAATAAACATCCTAGAATGGCTATTGTTAGTGACATTTATTGATGCAAAATAGGAGGTCCTTTTAACCTTCTTGTAAAAAAACTGTAAAATTGGACTTGGATCACCAGGAAACTATCACTGAATTGACATTCTACTTGCAGAAAAGAACAAGTTACTTACCTTTGTAACGCCTTCTCTGACAGAGACTCTAGCTAGAGGCAGATTTCTTACTTTTGGAATTATCCCCAGGCATCGGACTGGATCAGGAAATTTTGCGTGAGCAGTACTCTTAGGTGGTGTTATCTAACTCCATATTTATGTCGTCCGTGCCGTAAGTGACCCCTGTCCCTAGAAATCTGTTCGCAGACCAGGGAGAATGGGTGGGTCGGTTAGGAATCTGCAGCTAGAGAGTCTACTAAATAAAGCGTTATCGAAGGTACATAACTTGTTCATCTGATAAAGCCTTCTAGCCGCAGCTTCTTTACCTTAGAATAGATACCCAAGCATTACCTTCTCAGAGGTGGTCTGCAGATCAATTTCTCACGAGGAAGTCTTGCAGGACCGAATGGGCAAAATGCCCATCTCTACAGACCCGACTGTATAGACAGTAATGTTTGGTGAAAGTGTGCAAGGAGGCCCACGATGCTGCCTGGCAGATATCCAGGACTGGAATGCATTGCTAGAAGCCTTTGCTCTGGTAAAATGAGCATGCAAACCCGCAAGGAGTTGCTTCTTAGCCAGTGAGTAGCAGATTTTAATACAGAGCACGATTCATCAGGAGATGGTCCTTTTCTGTACAGCCTTGCCCTTCTTCGCTCAGACATACCCCAAAAAGAGTTGGTCGTCCACCCGGAACTCTTATGTGCTCCTCTTCCTTGGAGGGATGAGGCAGAGTGTAAAACGTAGGCACATTGATGGTTTGGCTACGTGAAGTGGAGTGACCACTTTTGAAGAAAGGAAGCGCTCATACGAAGCACCAGTTTGCCTGGGTATAAGTTAAAATAAGGAGGCTTGGATGACAAGGCCTGAAGCTCACCGACCCTTCGGGAAAATGTTATTGCTACGAGAAAGGCCATCTTGATGGAAGGAGCCTGAGTGGACAATTATGAAGAGGCACAAAGGGAGCGCACATAAGGAAAGTGAGGACAAGATGGAGTTCCCACTGGGGCATAACAAAAGGAGTGTGAGAAATCATATGTTGCAAACCTGTCAAAAACCTACGTACAATAGGGGATTGGAAAACGAAAGTTGGTCAGGCAACCGAAGAAAAGCAGAGATTGCAAACAGGTATCTGTTAACAGTGCCCAGAGCAGAGCCCTGCTGGGGAAGGGAAAGAATAAACAGGAGCACATGAGAAAGGGGGGCAGAAAGAGGGATCAGTTACTTTCTGTACACCATGCCACAAATTTAGCACAGTGGCAGGCGTTAACAGTCTTGGTAGAGGGACACTTGGCTGCTAAGATAACATTACAGACGTCAGGCAGAAGGTCGAAGGCTATCGCCCCTCAAGAAGGCGAAGCGTTGACTTGTTCAGGTGAAGAACCCTCCCGTGCTGCTGTAACAGAAGATCGTCCTGAAGGGGCAGCTTGATCAGAGGACCAATGACCATGCTCAACATCTCAAGATACCAGACTCTGTACCCAATCCGGAGCCACAAGAATGACTTAAGCCCGGTTGCTCATGATCTTCTTGAGAACTCTGGGCAGGAGTACTATGGGTGGAAAGTCATAAAGGAGGCCTGAGCTCCACTGAGACAAAAAGAGTCTCGGAGAGACAGCCGCCTTAGAAACTCCGCCGGGCAGAGCTGCTTGAAGTGGTGAACAGATCTAACCAAGGCTTTCCACACTGCTGAAAGAGACCTTGTACCACCTCCAGATAGAGACACCATTCATGATCGTCAGCTGAGTCTGTCCACTCTGGAATTCAGAGAACCTGCTAGATGTTGAACACCAGGGATATACCCTGCTGTTCCAGTCATGGCCAGGACTTCTTGACAAAGGGTCCACGACCCCACCCTGCCCTGCTTGATGCAGTATCATATAGTGGTGGTGTTGTTCGTGAACACTTGCACTAGCTTTCCCTAGATAGAGGGTAGAAAGGCTTTCAATGGCTATCTGATCGCTTGAAGCTCCAAGAATTTGATGTGGAGACCAGAGTCCTCTGATCTCCACCTCTACCAGTTGGCCACCCCATCCCAGAAGTGACACATCTGTCACTTCTGTCAGATCTGATTAGGGAAGGGAGAGGGGTCTGCCACTGAGCCAATCGGAGTTAGTAAGCAGGTCCTTAGCAGTTACCTTTGAGATCTGGATCATGTTGCAGATTCCCCTGATGCTGTGTCCATTGGAACTTCAGGTCCCATTGCAGAGTCTGCATATGCCAACTGGCATGTGTCGCAACAAACATGCAGGAGGCCATGAGGCCCATCAGCCTCAGTCAGTCTCACCGAAATCCAGGATTGAGGCTGAAACCTCAGTATCATAGCCTGAATATCCGGGACTCGCTGTTCGGAACTTTAGGCCCGAAACTGCACTGTGTCCAGAACATCTCTGATGAAAATGATAATCTGAAAGGGAATCAGTGTGACTTTGGCATGTCGATAGTGAACCCCAACAAATGCAGGTCTGCCTTAGTCTGGAGGTGGGAGACCAGAGCTTGGGGAGAACCCGCCTTCAACAGCCGGTCTTCGAGATAGGGAAGACTGGCACACCTGATCGCTACAGGTGTGTTGCAACCACCACCATCACCTTGGTGAACACCCAAGGGGTTCTGGTGAGGCCAAAAGGGAGCAAAGCAAAATAAAAACGCGTGTGGTCATTGTGAACCGCAGGCAACACCTGTGGGCAGGCAGGACAGGAATGTGGAAGTATGCACCCTGCAAGTCTAACACTGCCATCCAGTCTCCAGGGCAGACAGGATCTGAGCTAGAGTGAGCATCTTAAATTTCTCCTTCTGGAGGAAGAAATAGAGGGCAGGTCGAGGATAGGACGAAGGCCTCGGTCTTAGGCACTAGAAAGTAGCAGTAATAGCAAACACGACAAACTTCTGCCGCCGGCACTCTCTATGGCTCCTTTGGCCAAAAGAGAGGTCACTTCCTGGTGAAGAAGAGATAGGTGATCTTCCGTCAGCCTTTCATAAGTAGTAGCATGTAGGGAAGGGTTGTCTCGATGGGGAGGTAGTAGCCCCTTTGGACAATCTGCAAAACCCACATGTCTGATGTTATGGCCAGCCAGCGGGACAGGTGATGGCGAATCCTGCTGCCTACTGAGTGCTCATGATAAGTGGGCAGACTAGAAGGGTATGGAGGTTGTGTCTGTGGGGGTAGGGAGATGGATTGGTGGACTAACCCGACCGCTGGCAACCCAAAGGACCGGTAGGAACCACGTCGCGGCCATGCAGAGGCAGTAAAGCTTGCGTGCCGAGGTGGCTGGGCGGATAAGAAAGCAGTTGCAAGGCCCTTCAGTGCCAGGCTGGCGGAAAAACAAATCTTCTTACCAAGATTGTTCAACCTCTTAGATTACCTGTCAGAGGGTGCAGTAGGGAATGCACCAGGATTTAGATGGCATGTGGAGGCTTGGACCACCAAGCTCTCTGGGGTAGGGTGAAGTAATTTGGATGCCAAGGAACTGGGGGTGGGTTACAGAAAGCAATCGTCCTGTTCACAGAGGCTCTGTGCTGGTCTTGGACCAAATCCCAAGCAGGACATCAGTAAATGCCTCACTGAAAGGGAGAAGCGGTTCTGATGGGGACACTCCTGGATGGAGCACTTCAGTCAAGAAATTAATCTTCAGTGGCACTGAGGGCAGGCTAAGGTCCAGGATGTCAGCAGCCTACCCCACCAACATTACAAAAGAAGCTCCCTCCTCTGTAGCAAAGGGGGGGGGGGGAGAAAGCATGGCAGTATCTGGACAAGTATCCAGTCCACTGGCTTCCCCCACAACCTCAGCCCAGTCCAGTTGTTCTTCATAAGGCTGGTGTTCTTCATAAGGCTGGTATTCTTCAGGATCCAATGACCCTTCCCAATCCTTCCAGAGTCCTAGCCATAGGAATAGGGCTCCGGCCTGGAAGGCTTGGCTACAGTGGCGCTGGACGATGCCCCTCTGGCTCCATGTTAGAGTCGGGGATGAGAATGGCGATGGCACTGCCATTGGGCACCGGGAGCGTCTGCGAAGGTTAAGGTGGTACAGATCCAGATCCATCTGTGGCTACCTGGGGCCCGACTTGCGCCAGAGCTGCTGGCGTGGATTCAGTAGTGGTCCCTATCGAACCAGCGTAAGCAGAAAGTGCGCTGGAGTGAACGAACCGCTTAAAGACTAGGTACATGGCCTCAAACTCTTTGTCTAATCTGCTGGCAGACGAGGTGAAGTCGAGGCATGAAGAAAGACTTCGAATGAGACAATGACCTCAAGCTCCAGGACCTTCCTCTCAACCGGGACCGTGAATGTCATGGCTTTGCACGTTGAGCTGCCATAAGCTTGAGGGAGTGCTCCCTCAAGGCCTTCAGGTGCATGGCGTGCCAGTCAGAGCAGGTCCTCGGGACGTGATCCCGCTCGAGGAACCATAAGGCAAAAAAAAGGTACGGGTCCGTCACCAATATCTGTCAGTGACTGGCACCGCAGGGCTTGAAGCCGGCTACTTAATGACATCCCTGCCACACCGGGAGGTAAACCTCAAAAATGACTTACAAAATGTAGAAAAAACCCAGTCAAAAAAATGACTGATTGGTAGGTCTTTCTTGATCTGAGCTGGCTGGCGCGGAAAGAAAAGAATTGATGTTAGCGTGTCTGGGTGTCACCTATATAGGCACTGCAAATGTCAGTTCTGGCACGGGCGATGCCAAGCAGAGCCAAACAACGTCACCTACCGGCACGCAGGGGTACTGCTCACGAAAGACTTTCAGATCCAGTCTGGGGATAATTCGAAGGCAAGGCATGTGCGGCTAGAAGTCCCTATCAGATACAGCTTTCTCAGCAAAGTTGCACTGCCACATTAGGTTCTACCTCATGAATGTGATAGAACTAGACCCACTTTTTATTAGACATTTTAGGAACAAGGATCCATTAAAAAAATAAATAAATAAAAAAACATAATGCAGTCAAGTGTGTATTTAAAGGACTCCAGGCGAGATTTTGATTACAATGAAACTGGGAAATGAGAAATAAATCATAAAACAATGAAAGACTTTTTGGTCATAATCCAGCGATGGAAAAACTAAACTACTCATGTGGAGGACGGTCAGAAGTACATATGTTACATAAAGCGTACCATGCCCCAATTTTTAAGAGTATATAGCATACCTTGATGCAATCGATCATTGAACACATTAAACTTTTGATCTGTCAACAACTAGAGTTATTTACTCATTCGCAACACTACCATGTAAATAAATAGCCAATTAAACACACTACATTAATTTATTTGCTGGCTGAGCTTTTGTTGCAATAAATAAACGGAAACACCACAAATCTATGTTTAAATATCTGAGAGCTTTATTTTAGCAGGTCACCTCTTTAAGAGGGGGACACGTTTCTCATCAAGTTACTTGAGTCAGACTACTCTTTTGTGCACTACAATGTAGGCAGTATCAGGGCTGAACATAGCAATTTGAATCATTCACGTCCTGCATGTTAGCATTTCTTTACAGTTAGATTTGTAGCAAACTGACTGTACAAAAACATTCACAGTAAATTATTCTAGATTATCTTTAAATACACTAACACTGAATTACACAACAGAATGCAACCAGTTTCTCAAGGTTTCATGAAATTCTCAGTACATTCATATTTAGATACATAAACCGTTTAACTGTAACATTTTTAAAAAAAAAGCTTATTTTAAATTAGTTTAGATTTTCTACACGTTTATAAGTTAGCAAGGCTTTCAGCCAGAACAGAGCAGCAGTGCGTGCCTGAAAATGTAAGTGCTTGCCATGTTAATTTCTGAAATTCTACAATGTCTTATCCTCTTAAAATCCAAGTTAGAGTTAAAACAAGAGGATTACTGCAGACAAATGCTGCATTCAAAATAGTTCAACGCGGCTATAAAAGATCTTACTGAAGGGTGACCAGGGATTTATTAAAACACCCCAGCTTGTAAACCATGACAAAACAGGTTGCCGTTCCAACAGATGTGCAGTATGTCAAACATTCTCATCAGAACAGTGAAAACCCATTTTAAAAAACAAAAAAAGAACTATTTACAAAAGAAAAGGCAGCCCAAAACGCCGAGTTAACAGCACTGTGGTGATCTGATCGCTGAATGATTTAAAAACATTTTGAAATGCTTTGTAGTGTTAATTTCTGCATAATGTAATGGACCCTAAACTTGGACTCCGAACAAGTTGTAGATACATAAAAAGCTTGACAAATTACCAATTTCTCAGTCATTCTTTTTTGTACAACAAGCAGTGCTATCAGTCTTTGATCTTTTTGTTAACCCGTTCGCCCTCAGAGGTGTTTTAATGTTCTCCGTTTGTTATAATGGTAACGGATTCCTGTCCTGCAGATGAAGGAAGCCTTGGAACTTTTTTAGCAGGGCTTGGAATGTGCTTGAGAGAAAAAGGAAAAAACAACAGTTATTATTTGTAAATAAAATCCCCACATTTAACAATTTTTATTAAAGACAAAAACAGCAGCAGCAAAGACAGTACATAGGCAATACAGCTGTAGATACAGGCATTAAAGTACGAGCAAAATGTGCATCATCGTTATGGAGCATCAACAATGACCCCAAGCAATAGGCAGGTAAGTAAAGAGGGTTACATTTATTTCCACAGTTCTAGGAATCACCACATCTGTTCATCGTTTGTTGGCGCAAAATGTATTTGATTAGCTCAAAAGTGGCTGAATATTTGAACGTAGTGCAATATCTAAGGAGACAATTAACTAGCACGTGCCCTCGTTACATTTTTTTAAGCATTTTAAGTTGGGTAAAAACGGACCTGCTATAGGTTACAGATATGCATTTTCAAGATAAAGTTTCAATAGTTAAATTCTTTCAGTATATGAAAAAAAAAAAAAAAAAAGAAAAAAATCACATGGTGGAATCTATCTCGCATGGGTGAGGTAAGGCACATTTCTCAATTTCTCTATGAGGACAAAGAGGTGGGTATAAGCTATTTACAAGGCATTAGCTGAAGATTAAAGATGAAACGGTCTACAACATCACGGAGCATACGTTTCTTTTTTAGGTTTCAATGATTTTTATTGGATTTTTGTTTAACATACAATACGTCCGGTGGGTATACCCACTAAAATAAGGGATAGGAATACCCACCCCTAATTCACATCCCAGGCCTGCACACAATCCATATTAATGGCACCTAACTCAATTACAGTTATGCATCTCTTGTCTGGATCAGTCTGGCCTATGTCCAAAGGGTATCTTTGCCTGGCCAAAAGTCCAATGGCACCAAACGTATTTGAGCGCATCAGACCAGTATTGTGTACATTCAAGAACAACAGAACCTGGCACCACGTTTCAGTAAAATTTGTGCGATTTATTTTGTAAGTCGTATGCAATGGTTCCATTAGGTAGCATCTGCCACAGTCTCCGAAGCCAGAGTTCCACTGTGGGGTGGGGGGGCCTCATATTACAAGGTAACATTCAGAAGTGCCTCATTTTTATCTTTAATACAGAATGTTACCACGCCAGATGTTATTTAGAAGTGTGTTAAAGCTACAGAAGATCACTGGGGAGACAACTGGCAGAGTGCTGCTGGTGTTGAAAGTACAGGTTTCACTCGCCATGCTAGACTTTTTCTGGCATGTATTAGGAAGTGGAAGATATTTGATCATTTATACAAAATGTGCCACTGCTCTGGCCTTCTAGAGCACCAACCGTAATTTCTTTAAGAAAATGAAACCCCTCCTTTTCTTCATTTTACTGCCGGCTCCTCAGTAGGAAATTATTCCAATTCTACAACTCCGATTCCAGTATCAAAGCATAGGTGTGCCTCCATCTCCAAGGAGCATATCGTGAATAAATGTACCAACTGACATACACAAAGAACCTTCCCTTTTTAAACGTAGGAGATCTCTCAGACAATGGATATTTTCAGTCTAATTGATTCTCTTTCCTCTCTGATCAGCCTAGTCAGTCTCATGGTTTTCATAATCCACCCCACCAACACTTTAATTGGTTCAGCTCTTTAAAAACTAGCCTTGGGCCCTCTCCCATCCACACTCTACCATGTCCTTAGGTGATATTATCTCAACTTCTGAGTTTTCCCATCATCACTGTATCAATGACAGACGAATCATCTTCACCTTTCCGATATTCGTTACTACTGTCCAGACTAAAATAAATGGATGCCTCACAGCTATTCCTCATTGGGTGGACCTGTGTTCTATTATGCACTACACAAAGACTGGGATAATCTACTTACCTTTCAACTCAGTGCATGCACATCATGTGTTATTCCCTTCAACAGTATCATTTTATCACTATTAACCTTTGGGTAATAGTTCAGGCTTCAATTCTCAGATGAACAGTCCTGTGATCTGAATCGGATGACGCAGGTGGTCATCTGGTCAAGACTTTTCTGGAACTGGCATGGGTCAGGTAAATCTTCTAAATGGCATTAAAGATGTAGCTCTTGACAGCGCAGATGAGCAATTTTGTTGTCCCAGTATTAAACCTGTGGTGGCCTTTCCATACTTGAAAAGGAAGGATGTAAGTTGACTAAGTTGGCGGGCACAGAGCTGTTAGGCCAGCCAAGAGGACCACCGTTAGCTATTAAAGCCCAAGTACTCTCCCATAGAGGCTGATTAGAAGGGGTTTATCTCGAGTCTCGTGCAACGAGTTAACAAAAATTAATAATCTCTGAATCTCACTGTAATAATCTTGACAAAGTTCTGATGAACCGTCTTCTTTCTTTATATATTCATAGTATCAATATCTGCAAATACATCTATTTTGTTATAGTATGATTCATGCACTGGACTATACTTTTGAACAAAAACAGTAAAAAAAAAAAAAAAGTAACTGCACTTTGATCAATTTACCTCATTAATCACATTTGAATGGATAACGTCTACTTCAGTCCCAGCTTCTAGTGGTTGATCATCCAATACTGTGTGCCGAGAGTACTGCCTTCTGTGCTTTTCATCCACATGCACAAGGTACCATGTCCCTGCAAATAGGTCATCGACTGAGCCCTGTGGCCTGTAATTGGCTACATGAGTAAACAAAATTTGGTAAGATCCTGTTTCACTTATTTCCATGAAATACATGCATTTACTTTTCTTTGTCCTACAATCTTGCTGAGAACATATACTATATCTAAACATATTGCACGAACTTCTGCTAAACTTACATCCTGTCATTTAATTCAGATCAGTCAATGATTACTAGATTAACACTGAAAAAAAACAGCTCATTAGTTATCTTGTATGCTCTCTAAGACAAAACAAAGCCCAGCACATCCTGTGATAGTACCACTTTGCTTCTGGGGATATTTCATACATGTGCTGCTCTGTCCAAAATTGCTGCCCTTATCCCAGTTGTGCCTGCCAGCAGCAGGCTCTTTACAAATCATATGACTCAGGTTTGCTCCTGTCTATTGTATAAGACTAGCAGGGTTAAAACCATGTAGGCTATGGAGTGTAGTTTTGGCTACTTAATGTATATTCAACTTGCACCACAGTGGAGGAATAAGACTGATAAAATGTGATTTCCAAAAATGAACCGATGAAAACAGAAAAAAACTCCACCAACCAACTGACTGGTAACACACACTAATTGAAGCCATCAACTGAACTAGTTTCTTATACCTAAATGATGGGTTTCTTGTCGGAGTTTCATATTTTCAGCAAAGATCTCTGGTGGAACACATCTTCGTGAGTCAAGTCGTGCTTTAAGGTCAGACAAGCTGGCAGTCATCTTATGCAAAGATGAACCTACAAAAGAAAAGTTTCACAAATTGAGTATGGACAGGTCTGCAGTATGAAGATCAATACAGGTTGTCCTTTTGCTTTGTTCAAATAAATTAAAATGGATGGGTTCCTTTGTACAATGTTTGGTGTGTTTAAAAGTGCAAGGCAAATTTTCAATAATATAACTTATCAAGTCTGGACAAAGAGTTTTTTTACCCAAAATAAAATGGTTTAGGTTTTCGTAGATAAAGTATGCCTTTAGCGAAAATAAATTTAAGACCATTTATGTGCCAAACCAGACTAATATTAAAACAATCTCGAAATGGGGTGACAGTAGCATATCCTTCTGTCCTCGAAGAATGTACTATACCACAACATAATCACTCTGTAGTGCTAGGAACTTCTTTGGAGGTAACAGTTTTTCTTCATGCAGCGTTTGTGATCAAAGACCATGTGATAGGTTTTCCATATTTTTATTGCCAACAAGGCTGGATGGGAAAATTGGATATTATCTACATACATCTGGACTTACAGTTAATGCTGCGTATTGTGTCGTAGGCAACGGAGAGTGCTCATGATTAGGATTTGCAGTTGGTCATGGGGCATGCTGTTTAACTCCTGAGCAAACTTATGGTCCTGCACCAGCGACCGTAACTTTGCTCAGGAAAGGGAGATTTGCAAAGAGTTCCAGGTATCGGTGTCTGATTTTGCCAGAAACGGACTTCTTTTGGCATACTTTGTGAACCCTTGGAATAGGACCTGTTGGAATAAAGAATTCCTGGTTGTCAGGCATGGGTCTAGTATGGTGAAGGGACTGGTAAATCACAGAAACACAATAAGGGTGGGTTGGGAGGTTTGATGCTTTGAGTCTATTCCAGTGTCTTGCACGCTTGTTCAAGACTATTTTTCTATTTTTTTTTTTAAGTAAAGAAATCTGGATAGACAGAGGCTTGAATGGGGTCAAAAGTGAGAATACGTGATTTAACTTGGATCTCCATCAGAATGTCCTGGAGCCTGTCCTCACAAAGGAAATAGAAGTATTTGCAGTATTTGTTAGAAACTGCAAGGGAATAGTATAAAGTTTCCAATCCGCACCTTGGTATACAGATGCTCTTCGTCTTCAAAAACAGAAATGTAGGAAACTGGAAAGAATATGGAGATCAAACTATAACCTTTCTGACAAACTAATATATACCCATTCCCTAGCCAACTATAAAACAGACATCACCAAGGAAAAGTCGGCCTTTTTTACACAACAAATAGAAGCATCTAAGGACTCTGCCAGAGAACTCTTTCAGGTCATTTACGAACTCACTAAAGTCCCTGAGACTAAAAGGTAGCAACATCAGTCAATCTTTCTGCGAGGAAATTGCTTCTCATTTTCGCAATAAAGTTGAACAAATCTACAACCAATTCTCTGCCTCCAGTAACATCAACCTTCGCGTTAGTCCCACGACAGTCCAAGCTTCGACCAGTCTAAGTCCCCCTTCTAATCTCTACCAATTTTTATCTAAAACTACTGCAGATGTTCTTAATTTAGTTAACTCTACAATGTCAGGATCACCTTATGATCCATGTCCCCCCTCTACATTAAAACAGATTCCGGGTTCAGATTGCCTCATTAAAAAAAATCTTTAACAGATAGTCTGCACCTGTACTTTTCCTGATCTATGGAAAATAGCCTCTATCCTGCCACTTCTTAAGAAACCCAACCTAGACCCAGATAATCCAGCCAATTACCGTCCGATGTTACCAATCCCAGCCAAAATAGTGGGAAAACACGCAATTAACACAGTTTATTCAGAAAAATTATCTGTTGGGTCCTTCCCAGTTTGGCTTCAGGACCGAACATAGTACTGAGACGGCATTTAAAAAAAAAAAAAAAAAAAAAAAAAAAACCACAGATGAATTAAGAACTATTTTGGACAAGGGAGGCTCCGCAGCACTTATTCTCCTTGATTTGTCGGCGACCTTCGATACGGTCGATCATGCACCCTTGTTGGCAGTCTCAAAAAAACTGGGCATCGCTGATAAAGCCCTTGCCGTACTCCAATCATTCCCAACAGACAAAAGTAATTCAGTTATGCTGGAGAAATTTTCATCCAACTCATTCGCTCTTCCGTGTGGGGTCCCTGAGGGGTCCTCCCTAAGCCCTCTGCTCTTCAACATTTGTTTCAGAATTGGCCTCCCTGATTAGATAGTTTGGATTTTCCCCTACTGCCTATGCAGACGATACTCAAATCGTGGTGTCGGCCTCTAATAACACAGAAGTCACTATTTCTCAGTTTCACAACTGTATGAGAGTTGTTAGTGACTGAATGGGAAAGCATTGCCTTAAATGAAACTCCGAGAAAACGGAGGGGTTACTTTTTGGTAATAACCCTCAGTTCTGGAGCCCAGCATGTTGGCCAGCAGTGTTGGGAACTCTCCCAACTTCAGTCCAAAAGGCCAAAAACCTAGGCATAACCATAGACGACAAACTGAACTTTAATAAGCCTATTAGTTCAGTTGTCTTATCCTGCTTTAACACTCTGAGATTTGTCAGTAAGATTCTGCCGCATGTTCCTCCCACTTCCAGAAAAACATTAATACTGACAAAGTTGGATTTCTGTAACAGACTCTTTCTTAAGCTCCATAAACAATACGTGAAGAAACTACAAAGTGTGAAAAATGCGGTAGCTAGGCACATTTTTAATCTCCCCACATTCCATCCGGTTTCAGCATTCATTAAGGAACTTCACTGGCTCTCAGTGAACAGTCGCATTAAATTTAAGGCACTGTGCCTTAGCTATAAGGCCTTGCATGACTGTGATCCTAGCTACCTTAAACAGTCCCTGTCCTGGTACATAACTAATAGAGACCTACGATCAAAAAACTCCTTGACGGTCTCTCGCCCCAGTTTTAGGAGTCTCAAATGGGGAGGCAGCTGCTTTTCCTCTGATATATATATATATATATTAAAGCAGCTCCCACATTATTGAATTTTAGGAAACAAATCTAAACCTGGCTCTTTAACCTCTAGTTTCCCTCTGCCCTCACCTTACTGATATTCCCAATCCAGCGCCAAGACACCCTCGGGTATTCAAGCGCTTTAGAAACATCATAACATAACTTTTCAGAGAGTTCTAAACAATGCCTTCCCTTGCAGCCCAATTTACTTAAGATTGAAACAATCATGCTTTTGACTCTGGACCGCCTCATGGTGCCACCATATATGGAGGTAACTTTTTCTATCAGAAGCTAAGTGGGTCAATCGGAAGCTTTGTTCCAACTTGCAAACTAACTTTCTTGTTGGCCAGGCCTGTCTCAATAAGTATGAAAAAGTGGGATGGCTGAAATGCTTAAATTCACCTCAGCCACTGGTAACCACTCAGGCCAAAACCCAATCCATCATTTTGCACACCATGCCACCTCAGTTTGGACCCAGCTATCTGCAGATCAGTCTGGACTCTGCTCCAATAGGAAGTCTAGCTCAAACTGCCGAGTCAGGTCCTCCCTAAACTGCAACACAAGCAAACTAGGACAGGTTTTACCCTATTTATGAGCTCATAAGCTGGGTACAGCTCGGTTCCAGTGACAGTGTTCACCAGACCCACGGCTGGGCACAACAGTCTCAAAACCATTTGTTAGTTGCCTTACCGAAAGTCTTTTTACTTATGCTGCAGAAAGACTAGCGAATCTAGCACTTTGATGATGTTTAGGTGCACAGCTTTTAGGACAGCCTCTGGATTGGTTTTGCCAAGAAACAACAACTAAGAGTCTCATTTTGTGATTGGTGGAGCTGGAACTCGGTTCTGCTAAACTTCCACCCATTTTAGAGGTGGGGTGAGGCTGCCTGTGTGTAGGGAAAACAAGCAATGGCTCCCATGCGGAGGGGGAAAAAAATTCCCTACATGCCAGGGTCTGGCTTTGCTGCTACATTTCATGTTTTTCAGAAACCAGCTGGTGCTTTCAGTTTGTTGCTGACAAAAGAAAAAAGCGTGTAATGCTAAGTGGACTACTACACCCTGGTCGGCTTGCTCCTCATTGGGCTTTGCTCAGGTGCTTCTGTTACACTGGCAAATGCACTAGCGGACAAGTGCCAAGAGAGTATTACCAACATGGTAGCTCTAAACAGTACAAGCAGTCGTTTGTGAGATAGTGGGGAAGGGTTGGGGGGTGGAGGGGGGGGGGGGGGAGGGAACTGTAGTAGATGCCCACGGCTGCCCTAGCAGACTTCCAACTTCCAAATAAGGTTTTTTTCTGGATAATCAGTAACGAGCAAACATTATTTAACCACTGTCCTTCACTGAAAGTTCCAAAGTATAGGGAGAGAGGCAAAGAAAAATTAGACTGCACTACCGAGGATGTGAAAACACCTCGGTAGTGGTGCCCTTTTGTGTGGGCTGGGACTTCATCAACAAGCTAAAACCCAAAGGCCTACAAGTTTTCAATAACATCTGCAGATGTTTTACTACACTAATGTTCCACATAAAGATCAAAGTCACTCCTAAGAATTGTGTGCAAGAACGCTTGGATGGCAAGACCAGTGGACTCCTTGAGTAAGGTGGAGCTGATGAATTACACATTTAGGCACAAGGAGAAATCAACTATTAGATGTTTAAAGACAAGCAGATTACATAAAAAGCTAGGGAAGCAGATTAGATTAAAAACCTGGCAAGCACGTTAAGATTACCCTGTTCACGGTCACCAATCCTCAGCCTTCGCAATCAGCTCTATTCTTTGTGGGGATTTCTTAAAATCACAAGAAGTCATCTGTGAGTGTAGGTGTCAAACGAAAACACCTCAGTCACCCCATGTCATTCCTCTCTCTCCACCATGTAATTTAACTTAAGTGTGTGGGTGGTAGCCAAGTGGGCATTTACATGTTGAATCCTGAGGAAGTCAAATTCAGGGCTGAAGGTCCTCATTTGTGAAGTTACTGGCAGGTTGGGAACACGCTGTAGGAGTCCAAGCTTGACTAAATGATGTTAGGACAATCCCCTCTGACTATAAGCTTTATTGTGGAGGTGGGGGGAGTTGCAAAGAGGGTTAGTCAAAAGATATATAAGAACTCCACATGACTCATACAGAGTATGAGTGAGTGAGCTCCCTCTTTAAAATCCAAGAACATTACAAATTGTCACACTCTATAGAGGTTCTGAATTTGGATTTTTGATAAAGCCAGCACAGCCAATTTAATGAGGTCATCATTTAGATCACATTAGGTTTCCAATTTAGATTATGTCTAGGATAGAAAACCCTATGCATGCACAGAATTTGACCAGAATGTAACATATTTAAAGCAAAACAGGAAATTGATATAGATGAAGGGGCAATGTAAGGTAAATCAGCAATAGAACAGGAAATCTAATGATATGTGTCTAATATACTGGCCAGGTTTACAGTTGCTGGTGACAAATATTAGCTGACCCTGCTTTTAAGAAATCAATCCATCAGTTCAAATTCAGACTGCAATGAGGGGGCCCCTTCCTAATGTCGTCACTATGCACTCATCTCGAAGACATGCAACCAGCGAAATGCCCTACTGACAAAAGACAAAAAGAAAAATAAATTGGGTGGATCAGGTACTAGGAGCATCTGTACAAATTAACATAAGGAGTCTACTTATTAAAACTTATTGTCCAGAAGACAGTCCACATGAATATTTTCTTTGACTGTCCACAATGTATTTGGAGTATACCACAGGCAATATAGAGAGCCATTTAATCCCAACAACTTTAATAGTATTGGGTCCAGAACTGGGACCAACTTGCAGAAGAACAAAAAAACGAAATACGCACAAATACCGACTTTTTACATAGCAGTTTTGTACAGTACTTCTATGTCTTAGAAGTGCGGTAAAAATGTTGCTATTGCCATGTTCAATTTACAGACTTTGGCAGGATGGACTATTGAGTGGACCTGTAAGCCACATCATATTTCAGCAGTGAGTGTTTACGTCACCATTACTGGGAGGTGATACTCTAATGGGAACTAGAAAACAATGAACTAGGAGAGGATACAAGAGACCAAAGATGGAGCAGAAGGATAGGCATAGCACTACAAGGGAATATAGTGATTAGTGAACAGTGCAACAATCCTAAAACACAGCTACAACTGGAATGGCAGAGTCGCTTGGGTTTAAAAGACAAACATGTGACAGGGGCATAAAGGCAATGCAACACAGCACATGTACATCTGGGAATTAGAGATATTCTTACTGGAGCAAGAAGGCACCCACACCATGACAGGGAAATTCAATGATATTTCGGCCCGGGATTATTTGAAGTAAATTGAGGGCAGTGATATCTGAACATGAAGTCACACAGAGACACAGTCATGGGACACGTATACATAGAACGCACAGCTCAATGGCTGGCATCCACCACCACATGCACCATAACTGCACCAACATACACCATTCTAGAATCTGCACCTATTGTTCCTTGCACAGTAGAAAATGACACCTGCTCCACGCATATACTCATTGAAAAAGGAGAGAAGATGTTGCCATGAAGCAGACACACAGTAAATCATTGAGGCATGAGCTTCCTTTCCAAGAGACACCCATCTGTACAGTGACCACACTTGGATAATAGAGCGAAATCTGGGAGACAAAAACGTTTTTAGCTTACGGTAATAAAATGAGGGAATGCAGGGTATAGATGTGGAGGGCCGCAGAGAATGGAGTGGTTGCACAATATGTTGCAAACAACGTGGACAACACACGATAGAGCATTGCGTTCATGTAGGATTCACAATAAAAATCAACTGTGGGACAAGAAGTGGGTGCACAGATAATCTAGGGGGGGAACACTGAGAATTTAGATTACCAAAATTAAGAGTCCTGCTACTGCATATGGCTTTTCATGAGACCAATGCAGTGGGGTCGGATTCCAGGACAAAGAAGAAGCTAGAAGAGGCAGTGCTAGCCCAAGCAACAGCAACCTGAGGCACACCCATTGAATCTCGTCATTACTAGAATGACATTTGATGGGAAGTAAATTGTTCCTCCAAGATACATTCTCTGACTAGGGTTTCAAAAACTTCAGAAGATTATCTGAGGTTTATGAAAGATTCAATACGGCCTTGCTAAGAGGGTGCATGTCAAAATCTGTGAATCACTTTGATCAAGCCATATGCAAATCTAAATGTAGGACATATTGACAATATAATGAACATTTGTATTAAGGCAACATCTTTCAGTCCAAAAAACTCACCAGGTGCAGCATCCTGTGTAACAGTGAGTGAGTACAATGTAGCAGCAAAGCCAGAACCATATGAAAACACACCAATTCTTTGTCCTGCCAGCTGTTGAGGAGAATGCCTGCAGAAAAAGGTACACATCATAAGATTTTTTTTTTAAACTAATGTAAGAGGCAACATTTTTTTTCTGTAAAGGCTTGAACCTTATTCAAGAAAAGTAGGACAAGGTCACAGACAACTTAAAGTTTTCAGAGATGTGAAATATAAAGCTACAATTCTCAGAAACAAGGAGGGTCTTCGGTCAAAGAATGATACGGTTTAAGGCAAGTGAGTGGAATTTTATAAAACATCGGCTTGTCAAATGGACGGTATACTTCAGAAATTCACTTGCCAAGTATACAAATCCACCTCTCTGATGCAGTGAGGTGAAACATTGGAAGAGTTCTCCTTTTGTCACAGTTCTGATAATATCCTCTACATTCATCAGGGATCATGTGTCAGGGTTATACATTTTGGCATGGCTCTTTTTATGCCACGGTTCTATCAGAGAGTGAGTGAGTGAGTGAGTGTGTTTTTAAATAGAAGAAATGAAGCTCCACAGTTGGAAGAGTGTACAATGTTTAATAAGGTTGTGTTTGGGCAAGTTATTGCAGCCTACAGAGTTACCTTAAAAAAGCCCCAACCAGATTTTGAAATTGCGACTACAATTAGAAGCAGCCTTAAAACCCTTTCCTGAGTTTGTTCATTCCTGCTCCTCTGAAACAGACAGTCTTGCTGCTTGTATTTCCTATTAAAGCAATATCTTTGCAAACCCCATCTGACCTTCGACTAGCCTTCCTTCAAAAGGCGAGATACATTGAAAACATAAATGTTCCAAGCTGTGTGCTGCCACAAATGCCTTATGAGAACACAAGGAGAATGCTCATCTACTTGGGCACTTACTATTGCTTTACTTCATATTTAGTGAAGTCTCTCTTCAATCCTCAAATTATTTTCAGCTTTATACAGCGTTCAGACTTCAAAGCCAAGAGGTACTCAAATAATTGATGGCTACATAGCTGGAATGGAGTGTGTTGGATTATGTATAGATTAATTTCTGAAATGTGTGTGCACTAACACCAGACAGCCAAGTATGTTATGATCAACAAGCTGTGAAATTACAAATGGGCTAACGTAAATAGATGTAATCATATATAATCCGATGTAACATATGCGAAGGGTCCATTTCATTCTAATGTCCTGTTTTATCTTCTTGTGTCTTAATATCACATTAAATTCACACAAAATCCCTGACAAAGCAATTAGATTAGTGAGCATATATAAAAAAACAGAACTAGTGTGTCTTTTTTTCATGCTGGTTACAGTTTATAGTTCAAAACATTTTTAAACAACGTTCAAGACAAAAATGTTTTTGAGAAAATTATCATCATCATTTATACTTTATTTCGGCCTCTGGGGCCATTAAAGTGCATCAATAAAACAGAAAATATACACTTCTGATTAAAAACAGTGAATGCTGTCAAAAACCTTCTGTACAATAATCCATCCACAAGTGAAAAGCACAGAGCACACACACCACATAGGTAAAGCAGGAATGTGGGAACATATACTATAACATAAGCCAATTAAAATACAACCATTCATAGGTAAAATTATTTCAAAAGACATCCATATAAAAATAAACAAGTTATAAAATGTATGCTAAAATAGAACTATAGGCCAACGATGCAGGACATAGGGCCTGGTTGCAAACATACTCGCCCATCCATACAGAGAAAATGATAACTTACTGCGCTAGAAGAGAGGCTAGACAGCCATACACAGAAGGTGTGTACATATTTCCATTTTGATTAGAGACAAGCAAAGACGACTTGGTTTTCTGGTTGAAAAGCTCCTCACTGGCCTTCATAAAGGCCTTTTCCACATCTCTATCGAAGTATGTGTCTTCCAATGTTACATCTCTATAAAAACAAGAGGTTCAAGAGGTATATTTTTACATGCCATCTAAAGAGCTATACCGTCTTACTGCTAACCATGCTAAGACAAAGAATGACCATATGCACAGTACAAAGAAGGGTACAAGAAAATAAGATTAAAAATAAAAGCAGATATGCAATTTTAATAAACTTATCAGATCAAACATGGATTGGTACATACGCAGTTCAAACTTTTTTTCTTTCTTTTTTTTTTAACTTTTATTAAATTTGCACATTCTTTATGAAATTATTTGCTAAAACAAAGGCTTTCTGGTGTTGCCTTATTGCTCATTACACTGTTCGCAAATGGCCACCCCTGAAAATCCAAGAATTGCTTCCACAGTCTCACTCCTACCGGCACGTCAAACTTTTATCTCATGCAATTTGCAAAGGATCCCTCCCAAGAGTAATGTAGAGCAAGCACTTGCAATGCAATCGGTCTTGCATTTGTGAAAGTTTGAGCTCTTGGCATCGAGAATGACAATGTTTTTTACTTTTGTTTCATTGTATGCAGTGAGGTGATGATATTTGCATATTGGTATGACCTCGAGGAGCTGGAGAAGCAGAAAATAAGAAATGGGTAATGAGGGAGGGAAGACTAGAGTAATATGCGGACTAAAAACATTAGGACCAACATCCTGGAAAAATCAGACACTCATAGGGAATGCTGCAGTTCACCACCAGAGAAAAACAATGTTATTCTAAGAAAGACAAGAATCAAAAGTGGCGCTAATGTGTAATGCAACGCCGTGGCAGAGTAGTGTGCCTTTAACGGGGTTCATAGTAGACTAGTTCAATTTAAAGCATGGGGAAACAGGAAAGCGGACATATGGCCTGGTGCAAATGATGGGGGGGGGGGGGGGGGGAGGTCTCCGCGCTCTGGCAGACAGCGAAGCAAGCACAGGACCGTGTGCAAATAATTGCCCACCTACATTTAACTAGGATCAAAAAGCTACTGCAAGTCAGCAGAACTGAAACTTTAACTGCTGTGTGTTTTTATTCGATAAATTGGTTCATTCTGGGATTAGTAGTCTTGACTCGATTGAACTAATGGAAATGACTTCTTGAGGGACCCCTCCCAACCCAAATTTGGGAAAACTGTGCCTTAGTGACAGATGTGCTCAAACACCAGAGCCTCTAGTAGAGTAGCAAGCCACTGCACCATCTGTGCAGCACGAGTCCTGGAAGAGACCCCGTATCTCAGCACACGGGTTTTCCCAAACAACTCCCGAGGAGTTCCGTGCCCCAATAAAGCAAACCACAGTCTGTCCTCTACAGGCATCTCCAACTTACTAGTCAGCTACAAGACCACCAGCGTCACTCCCCCTCTACCTTCATCTCCCATTAATTCTTCGCAGTGCACTATTCAGACCATCTCCTCTGTCAGAACCTACCAGCCTCCCTCTTACCGGGCACCCTCATTCAAGAACCTTATCCCTATCTCCCTTAACAGCCCTAACACCCCCATCACTAAAACAGTTGCGTCAGAGCTGCACTGCTTGCTCCACGACTGCAGATCTGCAATCAAACACAAATTGGAAATTTCTGACATCATCACCCTCCAGAATCTTGACATGTTCTTCCTCACTGAGACCTGGTTTAATGACTCCTCTCATACTATCTTCTGGTACCCACTGACTACTCTATCTTCAGAAAAGACAGATCGGACAAAATTGGGGGCGGTGTCGCTATCATCTTCAGGAATCCTCTTCAAATGAAAGCCCTCCCTACCACCCTTTTCCGTACATTCGAATGCCTATCCCTAGAACTTCAAATACATCATGGCTCACCCTTTAGATTCCATGCCATCTACCACCCGCCCGGTAACTGCTCTTCCTTTGTGGAGGAACTCACTGACTTCATCAGTGACCAATTTTCTCAAAGTGACAGACAGATCTTCCTGGGTGACTTTAATCTCCATTGGGGCTCTTTGGAAGACTCGGCTGCTAACAAGCTTGCCACCTTTCTCTCAGCCAATGATCTCTTCCAACATTGCTCTGAAACTACTAATTCCAAGGACTCAATTCTGGATCTTGTAATATCCAAAGCAGACCTGCTGACTACTGCTCCCCCCATCCATGTAGACTGGTCTGACCACTTCCTCGTTCCCTTCCGTTTTCATCTTTCGCACGTTATAACTCTCGGCCAACCTAAAAGAGCTACTACCTGGTTCCGCAACACTAAAAACATTGATTTAAACACTTTTTGTGACTCTGCTATGCGGTCAATTCCTAGACTAGACCCGAACGTGGATGTCAACGCTCTCACCACTCAGTGCCTCTCAGTCCTAGCAGTTGAAATCAACAATGTCGCTCCACTCCAAAGTAAAAGGAAAAGACACACCCCCTCAGCACCTTGGTTCAATAAAGCTCTCTACAATGAAAGGAAAAACCTTAGAATCCTGGACAAACATTGGAGAAAATCTCCTTGTACCTTCAATCTCCATCTGCTACGTTCAGAAAGATCCAAATACCACAACCACATCTTCCATGAAAAAGCATCCCATTTCAGATCCCTCCTTGACTCAGCCAAAAACAGACTCAAAAAAACTCTTTGACCTCATGATAAACCCAAACTGCTCTCCCCTAACTACTAAGCCCAAGGACTCCACAAAGAAACCAGCCGATTTCGCCACTTTCTTTGATGAAAAGGTCAAAGCACTGGTGGATCAAGTCGCCCACCCCACCCCATTTTAGGAGCGGAAATCCTTAGTCACCTGGCAATACTCGGAAGATGACCTCCTCAAATGCATCCTTGAAACCAAACCATCCGAACACTCTTCTGACCCCATCCCTAGCATCATCGCTATCGATTTCTACACCCATACTCTCTTACTGGACCGGGCTAGTTAATCTCTTCCTCAGTCAAGGCTCCCTCCCTGTTGCCCTTAATCAGGACAGGTTACCCCTCTTCTAAAAAAACCCTCCGCTGATGCAACCGACCTTAACAACTTCCGCCCTATCACCAACCTCCCTTTTCTTTCGAAAATCACTGAAAAATGTGTTGCGAAACAACTTTCCCTACATATTATGGACAATAATCTCCTCGATGTTTTCCAATCTGGCTTCCTCCAAAATTGCAGCACTGAAACAGCCCTGCTGCAAGTGATTGATGATGCGTTGCATATACTAGACTCCGGGGAATAGTGTCTTCCGATTCTTCTAGACCTCTCTGCAGCCTTTGACACTGTTAATCAGAGCACCCTCCTCAACACTCTTCAACAGAGAATGGGATTGGATGGCACAGTGCTTAAATGGTTTGCCTCTTTCCTCTCAGACAGATCCCAAATGATTAAGATAGCGAACAGTCTTTCATCTCCATTGGCTGTTGTTCATGGTGTCCCTCAAGGTTCTATCCTGGCACCCACGCTGTTTAATCTCTACCTGGAACCATTAGGGAACCTCCTAAGCAAATCTGGGATCCATTACCATCTTTATGCGGATGACACTCAAATCTACCTCAAGGTGTCTTCCGCACACGATCTCTCTTTACTCGACTCTACTCTCAACTCCATCCACAACTGGATGTTAGCTCACCAACTCATTCTAAATCCCGCCAAAACTGAATTCCTCCTCCTTTCGACCTCTCTCTCACCTCCTCCTGTTCAATCGTGGATGGATCAGCTGAACCTGCTCAACAACAAACCCATCATTGTCGACAGCGCTAAATCTCTATGTGTCATTCTTGACAAAAGACTCAACTTAATCTCCCACATCAACTCTATTGCCAAGAACGCACGGTATCAGTTGCGCCTTCTATGGGGGATCCGTCGGTTCTTCCCGGAGAAAGACTTAAAAACCTTGGTACAATCGCTGGTTCTCTCAAGACTGGATTATTGCAATTCTCTTCTGACGGGCCTACCCAAATCCCACCTCTCCCCTCTCAAATCCATCCTCCATTCAGCAGCTCGCTTCATTTCAGGGTCTAAACGAAGCGACCACATCACTCCTATCCTGTCCTCTCTTCAATGGCTTCCGATTGAGGCAAGATCTATTTACAAAACTGCCTGCATCACACACAAAGCCTTGCACACGTCCTCCCCTCGTTACCTGGCAAATAAATTGAAATTGTCCGGAGGCTCGCGACCCTCTCGTAATGCGGAAAAGCTTCTGCTTGAGCCCCCCGTCTTCAAAAGGGAAAGATCAATGGCGCAATCCTTCTCAGGCAATGCGGTTAGACTATGGAACTCACTTCCCCCATTGCTCCGTGCCACCTCCTCTACCCGGATCTTCAAAGCTGAACTCAAAACTCTTCTCTTCCAAAGACACTTTCAGAACGAATACTTTCATACTCCGGCCCCTCTTGGAAGTTTGCTCTTCATTGTAAATTTGTATTTTTTCCCTGTGCATCCCTCACCCCTGCGTGCTGTGTTGGATTTTGTGTTTGTTTACCCTTCATTCTCAGGCCCCTCTTGGAAGTTCGCTCTTCGTTGTAAATTTGTATTTTTTCCTGTACATTCCTCACCCCTGTGTGCTGTTAGATTTTGTGTATCCTTCATTTTTAGTCTGTGTAATGTTATATTCTGTACCACTTTTCTCTTGTAACGTAACTAGCTCTATTGTACAGCGCTCCGACAACTTTGGGTAATGTAAGCGCTATATAAAAATGCACTAAATAAATAAATTACAAACTGGTGGTGGTGTTGAGGGGGGAAGGGGGGTGAGGGGGTGGACCATAGAGGGGATTCGGGACACAAGAATGACAAAAGGAAATCTTAAAGACTATTGAGGCCCATGGATAGGCTTAGCGGTAGAGTACAGGATAGAAGATTGCTCCGAACTGAAGCAGAGCAAGACTAGAATGTTAATATAAAACGGACTCTAATGTCAGCAGCGCTTTCCGGCTTGTTAACTCCACTACCAGTCTCCCAGTGGGGCCTAGCTCGCTCCTCTCTACAACGCTGAAGAGTCTTTATAGCCAGGATTCCCCTCTAGGTCAGAGATGGTAGAGACAGTCCAGGCAGCACTCAGGGTTACAACAAACAGAAAAGAAGTCCGAGTACCAAAGGTACACAGACAACCTAGCGCTGCAGTGATAATGTACCAGAAGGAGCGACTTCGAAATCGGCAAAAGAGCCCTGGATGTTCTCTGTTTTCAACACAAACATTTAGCTAACCAGTTGCACAATTCATGGCCAAATGAGACATGTGACAACATTAAAGCAGCATGAACCAGATACAAAAACTATACCTTTGTAGAAAATACGTATGTTTACCTACTAATATACACAAAGCATAATTTCTTTCACGCGTTGCTTACATCAAATGAAAATAATTCACGCCCAGGGTTTCTGTTTTACAAGCAGGCTTCTCAATGAAACCCGTCGACTTGTAAACTTTTACAGACACTACCGCTGCCGATCCTACTTTCTTTCACCAATCTGAATGGGAAATGCTTGAATCCCATCAGCTGCCCGCCACACATATTACGCCGCTCAATCCTCCCCGCCAATTGGCTACTTTAGTTCTAAGCAGCAGTGGACGCCCAGGTTGTTGGTTATTCTGGAAGTAAACGCAGCTGACGTAGGGCTTCACCTCTTCTTCGTTGGAGGGGAGTTTCCCTGTTGCCACTGTAAAACTATTTATTATTTCAAGCGACAAGCCGTGCAATGCAGTTTTATCGCACCCGAGACGCAGAGGCGTTGATCAGGAAATGTTTATGAGATGAATTACTCTGCCGTCAGCAACCCGGAAGAGGAAACCCCCCCGTGTCAGACTAGAACCAGCTGAGAAAACAAGTTCATAAAAGTGGTAATATCGTGGCGTAATAAATGAAGAGCACTGATAGGAAAATGAGTCCCAAACAATTAAATTAAGCCTTTGGACAGATACTCTAATAAAACATTATTATTATTGCTAGAGATTGGGTTACAATATATATTGCAAATTGCATGGCATTTTTGCGGCATCCTTTCCAGATTCTAGAAACCTTCATACAGTCAGTTGAGGATTCACTGTAAAAAACAGACCGCTACGTTTGCTTCCTCGCTTAACAGTACGCTGATGTAGGGACAGCATGCGCGTCGCTGCTCGTACCTGCGTCAACACTCCATGGGAGTTAACTTCTCAGAAAAGGAGGGACATGCACCCACCATTAGCAGGCTACCATTTTTAAATGACATACAGAAAAAACAATCCTAAGAGTGGGAGGAGTCAGACCCCACAAAGTACAGACAACAGAACGCCTAACAGCCCAAGCGCTGTCTAGGCTCAACTTAAAAACTATAACAGTCATAGTTACCAGGTGTACATGTAAATAAAGAAAAAAAAGTTATTTGCCTGGAACAATGGGTTTCCAACAATGATATCCACTCCAAATTCATAACCTTTGCCTAATTTACAGTCGAATTTAACATTAAATACACCTAAAATAGTTTCCCCTTTCAAAATCTCTTCTGAAATGGGGAAATAAAAAGGAAAAGTGCAACCCTTGGAGAAAAAGGAATCGCTTCTTTAAATGTAATTTATTGAGCATGGAGTTAATCCCTCACATTTGTCCTTTTGGTACTGCGTTACCCTTACCTGCAGTATAACATGATCTAAGTGGGTGGCCACAACGCTGAAGAAAATGTTGCAGCCTCCCACCCCCCCATCACATCTATATAGATTTATAGAGAGAAAGGGGGGCGAGGAGGGAGGATAAGAATGAGAATCTCCAGATATATTTTTTAGCATAGGCTAAACAGAAATATTTTTAAAATATACATGATGCAGACCTACTGCAGACAGTTTGGAGGGTTGGAGTCACAAAACCTACCAGAAAGGATAGCTGTACTTCCACCGAGCAATACAACAAATGCCATTGACTTAATATACATCGATTAGAGGCAGAACCAGTGTCGGGAGCTATCTGATGAATTTCTGTTCTGCTGCAGGAGTCAAAAGAGCCTGTTACACCGACTTCCCCACCATTATGGAGTCCTGCCTTACTTCACAAGCAATGGTGTTGTGGAGTTCAGAACCACTTCCACTGCCCTTCTATGACTGCTTTGTATGGTATGGAGAAACAGAGGCCAGTGACAGGACCTATGCTGAAGAATTGGTTGTTGTGTTGTGATGAAAGGAAGGGACAAAAACATGCTTTGCAATGGGCGAAATAAACTGCAGAACTAGTGGCAGACAGCAGGGCATGGGGAGGAAGGAAGACTAAATATTTTCATGACACTAGGACTGTGACCCGGTCAGTGACTATGAGCTATAGAGACAACCTTTAATATTGGAACTCCTGGGTGATGGGGGCAATAACAGAGGCTGGTATCTTAAGTAGGCATGGAACATATTCCTGCTTAAGTTATCAGCTCTCTGGGTTCATATCAACAAGCTATATTTTTTTGTAAAACTGGTTTAATCAAATCGGACCATATGATCTCCTTGCATACACAAATACATGCGAAGTTACCAGCATCTACACCACACACCACAGGTGAGAAAGTTGTATATTCTATAGCATCAGTGTAGGTGAGGATACAATTATCATGTGGCTTTTCAGTTTTGTCTCAAAGATTATTAGGTGAAACATAGATGGATAACAATTGTGCCAACACTGTACAGCACTTTTGCATAATTTTATTTTTTTCTCAATCATGAACACATAATCAGTTCTGAGTAGTCAGTGAGTAATCATTCTCCTTAACGTTAAATAACTGGAATTTGAGATAAACAGAATAGTTTTGAATGAATAAAACAGTTTTAGATTACTGAAAAGTCATATGAATTTCTCAGTCGTTGGACCTTAAATAAAAGCTTGGTCTTCATGCCAAGCATACTTCAGTCTTGAGATTGTTTCTGGAAAGGTTTCCCTACCCTCAAGGGGTAAAACTTCTTTAGAGGCAGAATCCCTTTTTTCATGTTTAAGAGCCATTTATGTTCGAAGAAGCACCTTCATAGTTACATAGATTTTGATTCTTCATATGACCGTTCAATTTATCATACAACATTCGTGTCAACTACTGTAAATTCTGAATTGGCTGAATAAACGCAAATACACTTTCACACAAACATAAGTGTTTCATCAACCAGCTTATAGCAAATATTATGCTAACGTTGCAAATGCCTCCTTTCGATTAAATCTACAATTCCAGTCCATAGCATGTCAGCAAAGAATGGAAGACTCAACAAGCAGAAACTCTGTTCTCACCTGAAGGCTTCAAGCCCAGCAAATACACCATTTTCAATGTCTGGGGTTGGGTCACCCAGGAAGTCGTTAAGCATTAACCTAGCAAGAGATTTCTGAACAAGCTTGCAGTAGGGAGAATGGAAGATCATGAACCCAAAGTCATTCAGGGTAAAGCGCTGGTTACATCCATCTGAAAAACATGTTCAAGGACATATTAAATGTTCATGTTTTCATCGTGGTTCCTCTGTCTTGATTTTGAGACCTTCCTAAATAATCACAAAATTATAGCCAGGCTAATATATGTACATTTAAGGGAAGCATTAAAATTCTAATCTGACAAATGCCACATTTTTTTCCTATGCATTCAAAACTGACGAACAGATTTGTGCATTGCGCATGTAATGTGCGACAAAAAGGTGTGTGCACTCCAAATAATTATACTGTATTGGAATATTTAAGCCTGCAGTTGCTCACATAAACCTCAACAAAAACAAACTAACATTTGATCTCACACATGCTTGCTCAACGTATACCAAAAGGAAAACAAAATAAACATTACAACCAAACTGATATCTATGCAGTTTTTAATCTTCTATACAGCGTTAAAAAAACATATCATCCCTCTTTTGAAAAAACAGGTGTGGTGGTCTTGACAGAGGAATGGGCAGACGTATGTTGGAAACAGGTCAAGTTATACGGACTAGGAGTAAAGATCCCTAGAAAGATAGCAGTATCCTATTCTTGCATCTCTCGTTTTGTCTTGTGATTAGATGTATCAGAAAGAGGCAAACCAGGGGGAGAAAATGAAGCCCCAGTGGCCACAGCAGTAAGCAAAATAAAGGCTTCTTAAAACTTTTGGTGAACGTATGGATGGCCCTGGAGGAGGTACCAAGGCCAGAATATACATCTTTACCCAAAAGACCAGAAGAAAGTGCTCTAGGTTAAAGCTGGTTCCCACAAGGTGATAAGGACCTTTTTACACACTCTTTTCAGCTCGCTAAACAGACAACTCTAACTATAACTCGCCACTCTACTGTGTAAGGTGTTGTGACAAATAATGTCATGTGAGAAGTTATAAGTGTTGTTATGAATGTTATGATTTCATATGCTATAAGCGATGCAGTATGCAAGGGTGTAAAGAGTCCATGGAAAAGGAAAGCGGTCTAGTTAATGTAGAGTGGTGCGTGAGGTGACAACTGTTTGGCAGTGCGCCACATAGTTATTTGAAGGTGGTGTGCAAATTATCAATTGAAGTTATAATTATGAATTTACAAATTTATGTTTGTGAATTTTAAGTTGGATTTGAATAAAAAGAATACACAAGGTATTTCTAAATATAAATTGTTCTAAACCTCTTCTTTTTCACTGTATGTTAATGGTTCTTATTTTTTAATAAAAATGTGTTTCAAATCGATGAATTGTCACCAATTGGAGTCTTGTAAAGTGGAGTGTAGAACAGTACAGTAAAAGAGAATGTCGTAGAGTCTAGTGTTGTAGAGTGGAATAGAGTGGAGTGACGTAGCGTACAGTGGAGTAAAGTGATATACAGTTGAGTGACATGGTGTGTCGCATCGTGGAGTGGAGTAACGTAGAGTGGAGCGGCATGTCGAACAGTAGAGCCGAGTATTGTACAGTGGAGTGTCATCGACTGCTGTGTCACGACATCACATGGAGCGTCAGAGTACAGTGTCGTAGAGTATAGTGGCATAGAGTGGAGAAAAGCGTTATATAGTTCAGGGTTGTTGAGTGTACTGTTGTGCAGTACAGTGGCAGAGTCTCTTGTACACTGTAGTACTGTACAATAGACTATCATTTGTGAAACAGTGCATGGTAGAGTGGAGGGTTATTATAGTTGGTGTTCTCTGGTTAGCGAGCTGAAAAGAGGGTGTAGCGAGGTCCGCTACCTACAATAATTTGAAGGTGGTGGATAAATTGTAAATGAAAGTTATAACTTTCGAATTTTTTAAGTTTGTGTAGGGAAAGGAAAATGTTATTTACCCAGTAAGCATCTGTTCTTGGCATGCAAGGCTATAGATTCACATGCTTTGCATACTCCTGCCATCTAGCGTTGGGTCCGGATGTTTGCAAGTTGTTTTTCTTCGAAGAAGTCTTTCCAGTCACGAGGTAGGTGACTCCTTCCTTCGGTTATAGTGCGCATGGGCATAGACTCCATTGTTAGACTGTTTTCCCGCAGAGGGCGAGAATGGAATTGGTAAGTGTAGAATAAAGATGTCCATGCGTATGTATGTAAATAAGAAAGTGCAACAGGTATAGGTACCCAGGGAGGCGGGTGGGAGCATGTGAATCTACAGCTCTACATGCCGTGAACAAATGCTTTCTGGGCAAGTAATATTTTCCGTTCAAGGCATGTGAGCTGTAGATCACATGCTTTGCATAGACTATACAGCAGTACACTACCAAAGTGGTTGCTAACCTGTAGCTGTTGCACTGGTTTGAAAAAAAAGTGTTTTAAGTACTTCCTGGCCTACATTAGCTTGTTGCATCGCTAACACATCTACACAACAGTGCTTGGTGAATGTGTGCGGTATAGACCGTGTTGCTACCTTACAGATGTCAGCTAGGGGAATATTACCTAGGAAGGCCACAGTAGCCCCTATTTTGCGGGTGGAATGCGCTCCAGCTGGTATTGTCAAGGCTCCTTTTGCTTTTGTATAACATGTCTTGATACATTTTACAATCCATCTTGCAATGCCCGCTTTAGATATGGGATTGCCTTTGTGGGGTGGGGGAAAAAGCAACAAAAAGTTGCTTTTTCTTACGAAAGTCTTTTGTTCTTTCTACATGATATAGTAGAGCTCTTCTAACATCTAGTATGTGTAGAGCTCGTTCTGCTACAGTATCAGGTAGAGAAAAGAACACAGGTAACTCAACTGATTGATATGAAAAGCAGGAACTACTTTAGGAAGAAATTTGGGATTGGTTCGAAGAACCACTTTGCCTTTGTGAAGTTGAAAGAAAAGCTCTTGTACAGTTTTTGTGCCTGGAGTTCACCAACTCTCCTTAGGGAAGTGATTGCAATAAGAAAAGCAACCTTCCATAAGAGGAATTGAAATTGACACCTGGGCATTGGTTCAAAAGATGGACTCATTTGCCCTGTAGGAACTATGTTTAAATTCCATACTGGTACAGGTGTGACTCTTGGTGGTATCACTCTTTAGTCCTTCCATAAAGGCCTTAATCACTGGTACTCTGAATCGAGACAGGAGTGGTCTGTTTTGTAAGTATGTAGCTACTGCTGCTAGATGCAAATGAATGGATGTGTAGGCTAGTCCAGATTGCTGTAAATGTAAGAGATAACAGATGATGTTTTGCACTGAAGCATCAAGGGGATCGATATTGTTACAGTAAATAAACCGTTTCCATTTTGCTGCATTACCTGCTCAAGTAGTAGGTTTTCTAGCCTCCTCTCGGATATTCATACAGTATGGTGGTAATTGTAAATAACCAAACTATGACTTCAGGAGACAAATTGCTAGATTGAGTTCTTTGGCATTTGGATGCTTGATTTCTCCATGGCTCGGAGTGAGGAGACTGGAGTTTAGATGCAGCTTTTGGTGTGGAACTTCTGAGAGCTCCAGCAGGGTGGTGAACCAAGGTGGACGTGCCCATGTGGGAACTATGAGAATCAGTTTGAGGGATGTTTGTCTGAGCTTCCGAACTACCAGCGGAATGAGTGGGAGGGGCGGAAAAGCGTAGGCAAATACCCCCGACTAGTTCATCCATAGGACATTGCCTTTGGAAAGCGGGTGTGGGAATCTGGAGGCGTAGCTTGGGCACTTTGCATTTTGAGCTGTGGCGAACAGGTCCATGTGAGGAAATCCCATTTCTGGAAATCGGGAACAAGAATATGGGGATGAAGTTCCCACTTGAGGATTTGCTGTCTCTCTCTGCTGAGAAGGTCTGCAATCTGATTGTTTCCTCCTGGAAGATGTTCTGCCAGGAGATACATTTTGTGGTATAAAGCCCATTTCCAAGTGGCTTGTGCTAGGCGTGAGAGTTGGAGTGTGTGTCCCGCCTCGTTTCTGTATATAGTACATAACAGTCATGTCTGTGAGTACTAGGACCGCTTTCCCTATTAGGGGAGTTTGAAAAGCTCGGAGTGCTAGAAACACTTCTGGTAGCTCTAGGTGATTTATGGAGACTCTTGTACTTTAGGCTCCATAATCCTTGGATTGTGTGACTTAGTAGGTGAGTGCCCAACCAGTGAGCGATACGTCTGCTGTTAGCACGGTCTCTGGAACTGGGTCGAGAAAAGGCTGCCCATTGGATACATTTTGTGGGTTCCACCGCTGCAGAGAGGGATGGGTGCGCCATCTACCAACACTAGATTGGTTAACTGACCCTGCGACTGGTTCCACTGACTTGCTAAGCATTCTTGAAGGGGGCGCATGTGAAGTCTTGCGTGGGGAACAATTACGAAGCAAGACGCCATCATTTCCAGCAGTTGCATCATTGATTTGGCTGAAACTGAGTGAGAAGGGACTGAATAATGTGAATTTTGGCTGTACTGGGAAAGGCTAGAGCTCTTTGAGCGTCTATGGTGGCTCCCAGGTAAGTTGTGTGTTGGAAGGCTGTAGATGAGACTTCAACGCGTTCACTGTGAACTCTATTTGGTGAAGTAAGTGAATAGTGGTTTGAGTGTGTTGGAGACACATTTGGCAAGTGCTGGCTTTGATGAGCCAGTCAGCCAGGTATGGGAAGACGTGGCTGTGCTGCCTTCTCAGATGGTCTGCGACTACTGACAGGCATTTGGCAAATACCCTGGGAGCAGTGGGGACTCTAAACGGTAGTACTTTGAATTGGTAGCGATGACCTGCTATCATGAATCTGAGGTATTTGCGATGAGTGGGATGAATTGGAATGTGGAAATATGCATCTTTTAAGTCTAGCGTAGACATAGTCGTCCTGCTGTCTAGCGTAGACAATGTCGCCCTGCTGTAGAAGTGGGAGCAGTTGTCGAAGTGTTACCATGTGGAAATGCTCTGATTGTATGTAGAGGTTTCGTTCTCTGAGGTCCAGAATAGGTCTCGGAACAGTCTTTTTGGGGAACTAGAAAATACAGGGAGTACACACCTGACCCTTAATATTGTAACGGTACAGGCTCTATGGCTCCTTTGAGCAAGAGAGATTGGACTTCTTGTTCGAGTAGGTGCAAATGTTCTGGTGACATTTTGTCAAAGCATGGTGGAATGTTTGGAGGATCGTTGATAAGCTCAAGGCAATAACCATGTTGGATAATTCCTAACACCCATTTGTCTGTGGTAATAGATTGCCAAATAGGGAGTAATTGTAGAAGACGTCCCCCGACAGGTGTTAAATGATCGGGGGGGGGGGGGGTGTCGAGAGGAAGTGTAGGCAAGTCACTGCTTGTTGGGGGAGGGCGGGAATTACGTGGTGCGGAACCTTTGCCATTGTTACCTCTGTGTCCTCCTCTAAAGAAGCCTCTTGTAGAGGAAGATCGATTGTTGCCTCTGTACGAGGCGACAGTATTATCGGAGGACATAGTTTTTGACCCTCCACGATAGGAGTGACTAAAAGAATCACGATTAGAAAGGGACTGCAGAGCTCCAATAGATTTGGCTACTTCTGTATCTTTTTTCATTTCCTCCAATGACTTGTCTACAACCGGCCTGAAGTGATGCTCTTTTTCAAATGGAGTATTTAAATTAGCCTGTTGGACTTCAGGTTTGAAACCAGAAATCCTCTACCATGCATGCCTTCTTAATAACACACTAGTGTTGATCTCTCTAGCTGCGGAGTTTGCAGCATCTAAAGCGCATCTAATTGAGGAATTGGAGAAGAGCTTCCCTTCCTGCACTAAATCTTGAGCTTTCGCTTCATGCTCATCTGGGAGATATTGGAGCAATTGCTCCCTTTCATCCCAGTGTGCCCTATCATACCTGGCTAGTAGGGCTGGGGTGTTGGCAAAGCACCAATGATTTGCTTCTTGAGTGGCTACTCTTTTGCCAGAGGCGTCAAGTAGTTTTGACTCTGTCTGGAGGGGGAGCATCCCTTGTAGTTTGTGAGTGGGCCCGTTTATGGGCATTAGAAACAACTAAAGAACCTAGTGGTAACTGCCCTTTAATAAAAGCCGGCTCAGTGGGAGCATGCTTATATTTTTTGTCTATTCTGGGAGTGAGAATACGAGCGCACACAGGGTCTTTAAAGATATCATCAGCATGTCTCAACATTCCTTTTAGCATAGGTAGAGTCTGGCTAGCCCTTTGTATGCTACAGAGTGTTTCAAATAAGAAATCTTCAAGAGATTCCTTGTGTAACGGTACTCCATGATATTGTGCCGCTCTAGCAAGTAATTCTAGGTATCCTACATTGTCGTGAGGAGGGGGAAGGCTTTACAGGGTAAAGATCTGGGTGGTTATCTGTGGGTGAATCAGTGTTGTAATTCTTCCAGGGATCTACTGGTAAAAACTTGCCCCCTCCCCCCATGCCCCCTCCCCCCATCCCCATCATCATCAGGTGGTTGTGGTGGTGGAGAGTTAGTTGGTGTAATGAATAAATGCTCCAATGGTGGTGAAGGTGCAGTAGGGGGAACGTGGTGGAGAAAGAGGAGGAGAGGGGTCAGTACCTACATTCTTCCGCTTCAAAGGAATACAAGGTGTGTCCTTTGACTCAAGTTTGGGGTTTCTTAGGTGGTTTAGTAAGGACACGTCCTGTATCTGGATTTATATAGAGCTCCTTTTGTTTTGGATCCAATTCGGGTGTTGGGGCATCATGAATTGGATCCAGCAGCTTCGGAGGAAAGTTTTTCGGTTTCGGCACGGAGGACTTCGGTACCGGGGTGGAATTACTTTTTGGTGCCGAAACAATCTTTGATTTTGGCATCAAGGATTTCGGCTCTGAGGCGGTTTTCGGCTTTGAGCTTGAATGTTTCGGCTCTGAGCAGGTCTTTGGCCAACTCGATCCGAGCCGGAAGGCTTAGTGGCGTGTTTCAGTGCCGAGCCGGATTGCGGGACATTGGTGGTGGAACCAAAGCCTTCTGCTTGGGCTGATTTGGATTTTGGAGCAAGGGGTGTTCAGTTCCCCCAGGACGTTGACCTTGTGGCAAGTCTTCTTCCATCTCGAGTCAGATTCCGGAATAGAAGAGAGTTCTTGTTCAGCACCTTGCGCGTCAAATTCGTGCTCGGATCCTTCACTGAAGATGTCCGGCGTGTATTCGACGTTTTGACTCTGCATTTCGCGGTCGAGCCAGACGATTGCGGAGCATTTTCTTCGATCTAAACGATCTGCACACGTCGCAGTCCTGTTCGTTGTGCTCCGGAGACGAGCACAAGTTGCACACTTCGTGTGAGCAGGTGCGCGGGTACTTGGCGTAGCATAGAGGACAGAATTTGCATAGAGTCCGTTCCATCGACTGCGAGATGCACAGACTTGATCAGGCCTTCCTGAAGTGTTTTGATTGAAATAGAGGTTCTGAATAGGTACAAAACACGGAGACGTGGGTTACGCGTGGATTGTGCCCTGAGGGAAACCCGAAGAACTGCTTCGAACCGGAGCGCAGCTATACACGTTCGAACACGATGGCGGAAAAAACAATCTAGCAATGAAGTCAATGCCCAGGTGCACTATCACCAAAAGGAGGCGTCACCTAACGTGTGACTGGAAAGACTTCTTCGAAGAAAAACAACTTGCAAACATCCGGACCAAACACTAGATGGCAGGAGTATGCAAAGCACGTGATCTACAGCTCACATGCCTCGAACATAAGTTTTCTAACTATAACTAAGCTTTAACCTTTTTTTGTTAAATTTCAATGGTTAAAAAAACAAACTTAAATAAAAATGTGTTTCATATCGTTCATTGTCGCAAGTGGAGAGTTATGTGGAGTTTCATACAGTACAGTGGACCAGAGTGTTGTAAAGTCTATTGTCATAAACTGGAGTACTGTAGCTTGGAATCAAGTAGAGTTTAGGAGTGTAGCATACACTGTACAAAAGTGTTATATAGTGTAATGGCATGGTGTCTCATAACAGAGTCAAGTATCTTAGACTACAGCGAGTTGTACAGTGGAATGGCATGTCGAACAGTAGAGTAAGATTTAGTAAACTGTTAGAGTGGAGTATAGTGTTTTAGAGTAGGGTGAAGTAAAGTGTCAGAGTAGAGTATTGTCAAGTGGAGTGTCGTAGACTACACTGGATGAGAGTTTTGTGGAGTGCCGTGTCATAGTGGAAAGGCAGATCGAAGAGTGAAGTTGAGTGGCAAGTCGTCAAATGCCGTACAGTGTTATACAGTGGCATAGAGTTGATGGGCATAGGGTAGAGCAGCGTGTCAGAGTGTAGTGCAGTGTTGTAAAGTGGAGTTGCATACAGTGGAGTGTTGGACAGTGAAGGGCGTACGATGAAGTATAGTACAGTGGGGTACAGTGTGATAAAGAGTAGTAGAGTGGAGTATAGAGAGTGAAGGACTATGGAGTAAGGTAGTGTAGGGTGGAGTCAAATGTCAGACTATACTGGTGTGGTGTTCAGTAGAGTGGAGTGGCGAAGCATACAGTTGAGTAAAGTGTCATACATTGGAGTACCATGTTGTATAGTAAAGTGTAGTAGGGTGTCATACCGTATTGGAAAGTGATGTAGACTGCATAAGAGTTGAGTGGCTTACAGTTTAGTTGATTTTTGGGTTTGTGGAGTGGTGTACAGTGCTGTAGAGTGTGGTACAGTGAACTGGCATACAGTGTTATACAGTACAATGGCATGGAGTTGCGTAGGTGTGAAGCGGCGCACAGTAGAGTAATGGAATAGTATGGAGAACTTTGTCAGAGTAGAGTAAAGTGGGGTGCAGTGGCATACAAAGAGTTCCGTACAGTATCTTATAGCAGACTAGAGTATCTTACGAGTAGAATGGAGTCGAGTATTGTACAGTGGCATACAGTATAGTACAATGGAATGAAGAGGTATAGACAGGAGTAGAGTGATGTACAGTGTTGTAGAGTGGAGTTGCATAGAGTACAATAGTGTGTGAAACAATGGATCTGCATAGAGTGGATTGTATAGTAGCATAGCGGGAGGTAAAGTAACGTGAGTAGAGTTGAGGGGAGTAACGTAGTGTGGAGTAAAGTACAATAGGGTGTATTGGTGTGTTGTAGAGTGGCATGGAGTGGAATGTACTTGCATCGTGAATAAACTGCTATAAACTGGAGTGGGGTCTCATACAGTAGAGTGCTGGGTCATGTTAAAAAGAGTTATACAGTGAAATAGAGTGTTGTATATTGGAGTTAACAGGCATAGATTGGAGTATAGAGTTGAACAGCGGAGTGTACTGGGATGGAGTGGAGTATAATGTTACAGAATACCCTGAAGTGTTGTAGACTTTTATAGAGTGGAGTCATACAGAGTGGAGGAGTGTGTCATACAATGGAGCTGTGTAGCGTGGATTACTGTAAAGAGGAGTAGCATACAGTGGTATAGCGCACAGTGGAATACTGTACAGTGGAGTGGAATAGAGTGGAATAGCGTAGAGTGGACTAGTGTACAGTGGAAAGGCACAGAGTGGAGTAGAGTACAGTGGATTTGCATAGAGTGGCGTGGCATACAGAGCAGTACAGTAGAGGAAACTTAAAAACTGGAGCTGCATCTTATACAGTAGAGTAGACTGCCCTGTTATAAAGTGTTGAAAACGGTTGTAGAGTTGTACATTAAAGTGTAAGGGCATAGAGTTGAGTGCAAATTTGGATAGAGGAGTGTAGGAGATAGTGTGGAATACAGTCTAGTAGAGTGGCATAGAGAGTAGTTGAGTTTTGTAGAGTTGAGTTATATAGAGTAGAGGAGAGTAAACTTGAGTAGCATAGAGTGGAGTAGCGTACCGTGAATGAAATTTAGATTTGTAACGCGCGCTAACACCCGAGGGTGTCTAGGCGCGGCAGCTCTGTAGTATTGGCTAAACCAGGGGAGGAGGGGGGTGGGGGGGGTGATGCTGGCTTGGTGCGTTCGTGCTAGTTATTGAACAGCCAATGAGGCAGTATTGGCGGTAGAGATTACTAGATTGGAGGAGGTCTCTGAGCGGAGATACCTCTCTGGGACATACCACCTGAAACTACATGTGAAATAGTCGGGCCAAGTCCATGGAGAGTTTTAAAGGATATGCAAAGAGCCTTACATTTGATACGTCTTTTGACTGGTAACCAGTGCAAAATTGGGAGGGCATGGGCCACTGATTGATGTTTCAGGATAGCAAGCAGTAGACGGACTGCTGCATTTTGGAGGACCTGCATTTTGCCGAGGGATCGTGATAGTATATAGAGAAATAGCCCACTGCAGTAATCAACTTTGACAGGATAAGTGCCGCAACCACAGCTTTCTGAAGCTCTAATGGAATAAAAGGTAACTCTTTCTGGAGAGTTTTGATCATGAAAATGCATTAAGAGGTGACCGCATTGATTTGCCCTTCGAAGGACAGCTTGGTGTCGAAGTAGACTACTAAGTTTTTCACCTTCGTAACTGGATTGGGGATTCCTTCCATCTCCTGTGGCCACCAGCTTGGTGTCCAAAAGGAGATATTGCACCCAAAGAGAAGCAGCTCAGTTTTCCCGGTGTTCAGCCAAAGACAGTTTTGGGACATCCAGTTTACAACTTCGCGCATACAGTGTTGAAATCGACGGGTGTTCGTTGGGTCCCCTGCAAAGGACGATCCAGATCTCGTCTGACTGAGAATAGTCATAACCTGTGAATCCGAAATGGGATTAAAAACGTTAAAACTAGGGATAATGACTACTGGGGTGTCTGAACCGTTTAATCCCTACTTAGTGGCAGGGGTAGGTCCCTCAGTGCACACTCCTGCCACCCGATGGGTGGAGGAAAAGGAGTCCGAAGCTGCTTTAACTTTTGCCTGAAAGATATCTGCTAGCAGATTGCAGAATTCTTGATCTACACCTGCGTTTTACTGTACGGAGAGTTTACTCAACTTCTGTACTATAGAAAAGAGTTATTTGGAAGAATTAAGGGATGTCCTAATTGAAGAGAAATTGCATGTTTTAGTGGTTAGAATGTTTGTTTTGTATTACACAATGGATTTTTTATAAAGGATCTTGTCATCAGGGATCCTAATGGGTACGCCATTTCCTTTCTAGCCTTCGACAAACTTGTTTCTGTGGTCTCAAGCCATCGTCAAACCATGGCTTGGCGAAGGGAGGTACTTGTATTGGTTATGGTTTTTAGAGGTGCTATGATATTCAAGTTATTGGTAATCCAATTGTGGTAGGTATTGGTGGCCTCATCCAGGTCATCTGGGAGCCCTGGTTTAGAGTAGTACAGGTGGGTCTAGAGAGTTTCTGGGGTAATTTTGTGCCAAGGGCGTTTCAACGATTTGTCCACAGAGGGCGGTGCCAGCTCAACTGCTGCTTCTGGGCCGATACTGAACATCACAGCTGAGTGGTCCGACCATGCTAGAGGGATAATAGATTAGATTTTAAGATAGGGGTTGTCAAAAAATGCCATCCAGAGCATGACCAGCCTTATGGGTAGGGCTATTCACTAGTAATAGGAGGCCCGCACCTCCCAGGAGATCAGTGAAAGCAGCTGCGTCTTTAGATGCTGCATTTTCGAGGTGGAGGTTAAAGTCTCCCAAGATGGTAAAATCGTAAAAGTGGACTTAATGTCCAGCAGTTGACTGCTGTTGTGCAGGAAAGCAGTACTAGGACCTGGGGGTCTATACAGTAGTACCCCGTTAAGGAATACTGACTAGTCAGGGCAATTTTAAAGACCAGCGCTTCACAGCTCGGTGCCGCTCGTAAGGGCTCGGTGGAGACTTTCAGGTGTTCCTGACATATTTGCTAGTCCTCCACCCTTCTTTAAAGGACGGTCCGATTTGGAGATGGCAAAGCCTGGAATGGAGGCCATGATAAATCTGGCTCGGACCCGGCGTGGAGCCAGATCTGGAGAGTCATAAAGGGAAACAGCGTAGTGTGGAGTAGCGTAGACTGGAGAGGGGTACAGTGGAGTGGTGTATAGTGTAGCAGCGTACAGTGGAGTGCTGTAAGTGTAATAATATATAGTGGAGTAACGTACAATGCAGTGACGTACAGCGAAGTGGTGCAGACTAGAGTGGTATACTGGAATGGGGTAGCGTGTAATAGAATACAGTGGAGTTGCATCTAAGGGAATAGCCCAGTATGGAGTAGGGTAGAGTGAAGTAGAATACACGGGCATGGCGTAGAGTGGAGTAGCATACAGTGGAGTGGAGTGGAATGGTGCGCAATGGAATACCATATACTGGAATAGCGTATGGTGGAGTGGCATACAGCGGAATGGCGTACAGCGGAATGGCGTACACTGAAGAGACGTAGAGTGGAGCTGCATACAGTGTAATAGCATAGAGCGGACTGGCGTAGAGTGGAGTTGTGCACAGTGTAATATGGTGGAGTGGCGTAAAGTGGAGTGTTGTGCAGTGGCGTGGCGTAGAGTGTAATAGTGTATAGTGGAGTAGCCTAAAGTGGAGTGGCATAGAATGGAGTGGCGCAGACTGTAATAGCATATAGTGCAGTGGCGTACATCGGAGCTGGGTCAATTGAACAGCGTAGAATGAAGCGGCGTAGAGTGGAGTAGCAAATAGTAGAGTGGAATAGCATGTACTGGAGTAGCGTATAGCCAAGTGGAGTATACTGAAGAGGCATAGAGTGGAATTGCATACAGTACAATAGCGTGGAGTGGACTTGTGTATAGTGGAGTTGTGTACAGTGTGATGGCGTAGAGTGGAGCGGTGTTGAGCAGACTGTTGTACAGTGGAGTAGCGTACAGTATATAATTGGCAAATGGCTGTTTTAGAGAATGAAAAGGCAGCCATATTGTTTTTACTCTACTTTGGCTGTTCTCAGTGTCAGGACCTTAGAAATTGGTAAGCAATAGGACAGTTCCTATTACCACTTTCTTCAAGTGGTACCCATTAATTAAAGTGGTAATAGATAGGGAAATATATATATTTAAATAAGTTTACAACTAGGAGAAGAGCTATGCATGTATCTTTTGTCTTGCAATGAATGGAACCCGATCCCATGAGTTCGTGCTGTATCTGGGGGTTTCAGCAGAGTGGGGGGAATTAGCGTTCAGTCACCCGATGACGTTTGGGACCTAGGTCCTAAAGTATTAGCTTGGGTAATTTGTATGTAAAGGCACCCATCTGCACTTCCTCGGTTCATACTCCATCCTCTTGTTACTAATTCACAGGTCACCTAAGGAGGTCTATCATCAGTCTTTGATTTCAGTTTACGATCATTTCATCCCACACCGCGAGACCCACTTTTACCCCACCTAGTTGCTGCAGCATAGAGGGTATTATTAATTCTTTCTTCCATGCATACTTCATTGGAGGCAGATGATTTTTAAGCCATAGTTACCGTACCGGACTTAACAAGCAGCCAAGATAGATCAGCAAAGCTGTGCTCCAGTTTTTAACTCTTCACTGTTTTATAGAGGCCCAGTATGTTGAAATCAAATGAATGAGTAATCCCAACCTACAGCTTCCTGCACCAGCTGCCATATCGATTTCCGAAAGTGAGTCAGTTCCGAGCAGGTCTAAAACATATGGGCTACATCTGGTGGCATCTAGTGTATTCGCTCTAGGCAGTTGTATACATTCTGTGTAGATTACATAGAGTCAGATACGCGCTGTGGAGAATTTTAAATTGAATCAGTTTGAATCTTGCAATACTCTCCTTGGGTATTTAATCATCTCGGACAACTATTTAAGCAAATTGCATATTCAGGTTGCATATCCACTACTCTTAGTGCCAAAATCTACATTTTTGTCAGCTGGAGAAGACCGATATATAGAAGGGTGGCTGCTTTTGTGGTCCTGCTGTGTGTCCTCGCAGTTTGAATAGTAGCATGCGTGGATGGCTCAAACTCTTCCCCCCTTCACCCCCCCCTGCTGCTTCTAGACCGACTTGGTCTGGTCAGAACCCCACATGAGATAATGACACACCAGTATTTGTGTGTCTTACCTTAATGGATCAAATGTTAGGAATTTGTCATTGTCCTATAGGTCCACCATAATATCAGCCAAATTCCAGGACTACCATCTCAAGGTTGATCCCCAAACATGCAAAACAGAAGATGCAACCACAGGGGCAGCTTAGGAGAGTACGCCACCTCTGTTTTAGTTTGCATGGGGCATCTTTTCCAGCAAGGTTTGGCTGCATGCAGCAATCCGGTCAAGTAGGTCATAGTCATCATGAAAAATCTGAACCCCCTAGTTATGTAACGGATCACAGGCTCCATCGCAATGGGAGGGCTGGTAGGTCATTGTTGTTGTTAAATATATTGGGTTTTAGAATAGAAACATATTTAAAAATCAAAAAAAAGTGATGTTGTTGCAGTTTACACATTATGCGCGATTAGTATGCCCAGAGGTGCGTCCCATTCTCTCTGTGCCATAGGGCTCAAGCTATACCAGACTGATGAGACCCATGTAGGTCGAAACTGGTCTGGGTTGCTCGTGGTCCCTTCTGGTGGTGGGGGGGGGGGGGGGGGGGGGGCGGGAGGGGTTCTCGCTTGGCAGATCAGGATAAGCTTTTTGTAGGAGGAGCAGAGTTGGTACTGATTTGAAGGCTGGTATATGTCTAGAGTGGCTGGTGGGCGTAAAGGGATGTAGTGGCCCAGAGTGACTGCCAGTGATCGAGCTTAATTCAACCATTCTATCCATCACCTTGCTGTTATTGAGTTTTAAAATATTCAGGATTTGTTTTTATTAAAGGGGAGTCCTAAGTACCAAACCTGTCCAAATGAACAAGATACACAGTGAGATCGTCAATAGAGTTACCAAGAGATAGCAGGTCATCATCTGCGTAGGACATGCATGTGACTGAAAAATGTCACGCTTCTGACCGCCTCCTCCCCACCCTTAGCATGGCCACCAGAGGCTTCATAGCCAAAGCAAACAGTAGAGGCCTCCGAAACAACCCTGCAGTTCCAGACACTTACTGTTGAGTTTGTGCATATAAAAGTCCTCCTCCACCACTAGCTCACCCACTCCCAAAAGTGGGTTGTTAACCAAATAGAGAAGTCTATGGGTGTTCAGTGGTGTGCTTCTGCCTAGAATGAAACAAGATTGATTCAGAGTACAGGCATAAAGGCGTAAATGGAGCAAGTCTATTCACCTGTTATTCCGGCAGTAGAACCAGAGGTGTTGTCACTACTAAACCTCTCCTTGGCCACTAGGAATGTACCTCACAAATTTAAGGAAGTCACGGTGATTCCATTGCTGAAAAAAGCTGGGGCGGATACCAACAACCTGAAAAACTTAAGACCAATTTGCCGACTTCCTTTCCTGGCCAAAGTTCTCGAGCAATATGTGCTTAGAGTTCTCTCTTCTTTTCATACACGACAAGCAGGACTTAGGGCCCACAACAGCACTGCGTTGGTGATGCTCTCGGTGCAAGATAAATTGAGGCTTGCAGCCGATAAGAATAACCCCTCAGCATTGATACTATTCGATCTCTCTGCCGCGTTTTGACACGGGGAACCACGCGCAGTTGTTGGCCCGTGTCCGGCGGCTGGGAGTCACCGGGACATTCCTCAAATGGAATACCTCCTTCCTCGAGGATCTATCTTAAATGGTCCAACTAGGAGAATGTAGGTCCAGACGGGGTGTCTTGCATTGGGGGGGGGGGGGGGCATGGGTTTCCCCAGGGCTCTGCGCTATCCCCCCTGCTATTAATATCTACCTCCAGCCATTGGTAGAAGTACTGGCAAAATTGGTTTGTCAAGTGTTTAACTACGCCAATGACACTCAGTTAATTGTACGAATTGATAATTCTCCTCAGGTACAGCTCAATGTTCAGAATATCCTCCGGCTTACTATGAACTGGAAAACTGTCAACTCACTTAAGGTAAACCCCGATAAGACAGAGGTGCTTGCTCTCACAACAGATGCTTCACCTTGGTCTAGCCTCTTCTGCCTCAAGAGTTGTGCACCACCCCGACACCGGTGCCAGCCGTGAAGAGCCTGGGTATCAAACTGGACACTCATTTAACTAACCAGTCAGGTGTCTGCTGTGGTGGGGAGTTGTACTGGCCTGATGCGGCAACTATGGAAGCTTGGGACCCTGTTGACATTTTCCACCATGCGTACCGTCGTGACGGCACTTATTGTGTCACGCTTGGATTACGGTAACGCAGTATACACAGGGCTCCCTAACAAACTCCTGGGGAAACTCCAGGTGGTTTTAAATGATGCGGCAAGGCTGATTTTTAAACTGCCAGGGAGAGCGCAATCTACCCATCTGTTACAACAGTTACAATGACTTCCTATCAAGCAGAGAGTCGGGTTCAAGGGCCTGTGCATTGCACATAAAGCACTATGTGGAGAGGCACCCCATTACATCAAAGACCGTCTGCAGCCCTACGTGTCCGGACATTGCCTCCGGTCATCCAAGGCGAGCCTGTTGGCCTGCCCACGCTTTAACAGAGCTACATTGGGGGGGCGGGCTTTTTCAGTTGCGATTCCCCAGATCTGGAACAAGCTACCGGATACTATGCGCAGGGAAGCCACCATGCTCCTGTTCAGGAGGAAACTTAAGACCATCCAGTTTACTGAGGCTTTCGCATAATCCATCTCTTTGTGCGTGGAGTATCAGTGGGACTAAGGGATCCCCGGGTTCTTGGTCTATGTTGCTAGCACCTAGAGACCTATTGGTGATTTGGCGCTCTACAATATAAACTAACATAACCTGTAATTTAGCCAACATCTTATATGTTCAGCATAGATAAAGGGCGGATTTCAAGGGAGTACATCGCCTCTTTGGAGGTCTAAAACACCTTCAGTAGTCGAGGTTCAATTGTAGTGCTGTTTGCAGCAGAAAACTCCTGGGGCTGACAAACGCAATATTATTCTTGGTTAGAAGCACAGTAGTGGGAGTCTGTGTTCTGTCAGAGATAATCAGCTAGGCAAGCATCCTGTCAGCTTTATCACCTTCCCTATATTTCTTAGTTATATATGACCTGTAGTCATGACGGCCCAGTCCAACGAAGAACTATCTGTAATCTTTTCTCATGTTGGAGACATTCAGCAGCGTCAGTAACAGCTTTCAATTTAAAGTATTTCAATGTACTTTTCAAAATCACTGATCTCCCTAATTCTCATGTCACCACATATGTCATTCCCACACAACTGCCTCTTATACTCCCTTTAATGCCTTCCACTCAACTATGGGGTCCCTGACAGTGCTGGCTTCCACCTCAGTAAACTAATCACAGTCTGGAGCATCTTTCTATATTGAGCATTAAGCAGGTCCACAGGCTCATGCCTCCATGTCGGGGTTCTGGATGGGAACTCATCCCTAACTAGTATCAATTTCAGAGGGCCACAATTCAAAATTGTTTTGATTAAACATTCGGAAATAAGAATTTCCCCTCAGAATATTAAGCTACATAAAAATAAATCAATTCTTGTGTGTAGTGTATGGACCTGTTAATAATAGGAGAAGTCTCTTTGTTCAGGGTAGATTGAGCGCCATATGTCAGTTTACAGCTATAAAGTTAGTCCATATTTTGAAACACAATTTAACACTTTAAAAAAAATAATCTTATTTTAGAAGACTCAAAATCTTCCTATGCAGGAAAGCAGTCTATGAGCAAAGATGAATCACAAGTCAGACTTGAAAAGTAAAGACACCCAAAACAAATGTTTCTGTCGGACCACAAATAATTACACAAAGTGATAGTAAAGGCTTGTTTGTAAATACAGGCCAAGTTGGATTGCACAGATCAGTAACACTAGAACTGTGCAGTGCAGGCCTGACTGCAAAACAAAAGACCATACAAAGCTCTGATTCTCATATGACAAACACCAGAAACTGGAGAAGCTGCAATGTACAGACAGCAATACCAGGAAATTTGATCCCATTTCATCAACCCATGGCAAGACACTATTTGTATGCAACAAGGCAAGTGAATATAAAATCGAGTTTTGTTATTAAAATTTAAAAGTCTCTCAAATAAACACACTCCATGGGATCATCGGAGTTTTCAGAATTTCCAAATTGGGGAATTATTGAACAAAACCTTTTATCTGATATTTCACAGCACTGTTGACTAAACGTTAGCATAATACAATTAGGATGAAAACAATATACAGTGCTGTTGGTACCAGATAGTGGGCAGAGAACATGCAAATATATACTCCTTAACTAACTCTTGAGCACATATAATTGGCATTTTCTAGGGTATTGTTCTGTAAGAATTCAATAACTTTATTTATTGCCCATCACATTATAAAATTCAACCTTCTATTAAAATTGCAGTCTCCCTCTCCTTAATTTCCTTTAACTGCATGATGTGTAAATTAAGTTCTATTTTATTTGGGATGGGGAAAGGTTGAAGTGTTTGCATGCTCTACTGTAAAGCAATCAGTCACACTTAGGAAATGCTACTAGGAGAGAGGCGAATTCCCAAAGAACTGAGAATAAAAGAACTTTGTGCAAAAATACTGAAATTACTATGCAAAACAATCAGCAATATTGATTCTTTGAAAACTAAGGCAAATCTTAAGAGATATTTATAATGCAGGCACAATACAACAGTTTTCATTTGAAAGAAACATACCTTTGCTTCTCTGGGAGTTTACTTTCTTCCGATAAACGGAATAGCAGCGATCTAATGCACTGAGGTAGCACTGTATAGATAGTTTTCCATCTACAACTGGATATTCAGACACCATATCTGGCTTATAAAAATCATAGGCATGCTGCATGTGTGTTCCACGCAGACCTAAAAAAAGAAAAGAAAAAAAAAAAGTGCAAATTGAAACAGAGGTCTTTGTTCGGCAAATCATTTAAAATCTTTATAGTATATTTTGTGACTTTCTGTTAAACAGTCTCTAAAGTTAAATCAATGTAAAGGGGAGGGATTAGTTGGGTATGCAGAAAATATGGAGAAACCAATTACAACAGTTTTAGAGACACATGATCAAATTTTGCAACGCTGCATGAAATGCAAGTTTAGACTATAGAACCGGCTGCCATAAATACGGTACACCCTAAACGTAGGTGGCATATAAAATACTGCGACAAAGAAGGTAGGCTCCCTGGACGGTGGGGCGTCTTGGTACCCAATAGCTAATTATCCTTTGTACATTTGCTTGCAAATTCATTGGCACATGGTGACAAGTGCTAGCACTCCTAATCAAGATGTTATAGGTTATGAACTCTATCAATTTGCTTCTACTGAATAAGTCAAACTTGGCTTCTTCCGGTAGATTTAGATTTCAATCCCCTTGTCAGACTAAGTGAGAAGGAGACTAGTGTTCTTTGTACTATTTCTAAGATGCCTGCACTACAAGCTTTTCAAAATGTTGCTGTAAGAAAGTGCCCTTTCTGTAGGAGTGAGCGGACCTCAGAGTTTTACGCGGACAGGCACAAACACACGCGCTCCTTTCAACCTCCTCTCCTCCACCCTTGCACGGAGTGGGTTTTGACCAGCAGGCGGTAAGATTTTGGGAAAATTTTCTGTGCAGACAGTGGGGAAAAGGGTGTTTCAGAAGCTCACGATGTCTGCATGTCTTACAGGTTGCACAGATGAATATGTGCATGTTCAGTGGGGGCATGATTCAGGGGTCGGTGTCGGATGACTCCACCACGGAGGGGATTTCCCAGAGTTCCAGAAGACGTTTTCTGTTTCTATCTGGGGTTGTACATACTCCAAGAGCTGCAGTTTACACCCAAAGGAGTGCCCCGATACTGAAAGCCCCAAAGCAGCACCACACCTGCAACATGTTGCAAAAGCTCGATAAAGACAGAGGAGAAAGGAGCAATCCAGCAGTGCTGGATCACAATATGGAGGGATGAGTGACTATCACTAAGGTGGCTGACCCAATTTGTGCGCAAGCGCTTTGAGGTGATGGTTAGTGCTTTGAAACAGCTGCAGTCACATACGCAAAATGTGTTCCCTCTAGCATCACTTCTAGGCTGCATACTCCCCCAGCACGGACCTACACGCCCCCTTCTCTGAGCCACGCACTGATCCATACTCGCCCTCAATGGGCCACCCACTCATCTTCACACTCCCTCACTAGGGATGTTTGTGTGCAATGTGGGTACAGAGTGAGCCTGTAATGGGCTAAACAGATAAATACACATGGATTAGAACGGCTCTGGGTAAAGCTGAACTACAAGCTGTGCACTTGCTGATGCTCGAAGTTTCGTCCCATCTGCAGTCTTCACAGTGTACTGGGGTGGAACCTGCTGCACGGTAGGGTCTGTCCCAACGCTAGTCTTCAAACAGAGCGCTGCAGGCGATAGCGAAGCCTCAGGGGTCACGGACACTGAAAACTGATTGCCTGAGCCACGTTTTCAGCGACAGGCACATGCTCCTGGGCTACCTAGAGACGGCGTCTGCATCCATCTGTGCCTTTCCCTGCCGTGCCATGCACCAGCCGGGATGGGTGTGTGCCGGCACCGATGGTGCGAGGAGAGTGCTACCCACGCCATGGAGGAGGTCTTGCCTTCGGCTATCCTGGTAGTTGGTGTCCCACTAGGCACCCCTGCAGAAAGCATTGCACAGGGTTTTCAAGTAAAAAGAGAACATGAGCCTCACAGGGTTGCCCGCTGACGTGTGTTCTTTGATGTACTTAGTGCCTCAGAGGGTTCAAACAACTCTTCCCACTTTGGAGACTTTTATTGGAGGAAGCTCCCAATAAAATCTGTGTCATCACATGACCAACTCTCGGAGTATACAACTAACTAGACCAGTGCAGTCAATGGCCATCTTAAGTGTGTTCAGTCAGGTATACCGCATGCCCGCCAAAGTGCAAGCATCATGCCCTCCAGGCTGGCGTCCTACTGATTAATTGGTTCTGCCGACGGATCGGAGCAGCGTAATTTGTTAGTAATTCCACGTTACAAGAGTAAAACGTAATTACTAAATTCCTCAAATCCTGCCGCAGAAATAAAAAAATTCCACCTACCCCCACCTTTTTGTATTGTCACCCCCCACTTTTTACTCCAATGCTGATGGTTATGACTCTGAAAATGCATTGGAGCCTGCTGCCCAAACCCTAGTGCCAGTGTTCTCTCCCTAAAACTGATACATGAGAATTGATTGCTATCTCAATTGGCAAGAAATGTAACCTAATTATAAGTCCATGGTACCAGTGGTACCCAGATAATGGGAGTTAAAGGGGTCACCAGGACCTGAAGCACTGTTCGTTTCACTCTGAGTGGCCCAAGTAAACAGATGACAGCAGTCCTGCCATTGCAGACTGCAGGCGCAGTGCAAATTGCCAAACTCAACTCAGCCCTCACCATGTGTGGCAAGGTCAAAGCTCTATTTTTAATATATGCCAGACAGCCATAAAGAAGATGTGAACATGTAAGTGCAAGCTCATATGTCACTATAGTGGCCGTTACCATTAAAGGCTACAATAAGAGGTAGTCTACAGGATAACATGGGCTGGCACACAGGTTGGCAGCTCCATTATGACACTGCTGAAATAGGTCATGTTTGGTATCAAACAACGTGCCTCGTCAACCCCGACAGGATTCTCAGGCCGAGGTCCATGTGGCCTGCACCCAGGTGGCTACCTTAGAGGTTGCCCACCTGGTTTCCCCAGCCTTTCCTGTGCTCTGGCTACCAGCCCCAAGCTGCTGCCAAGGAATCTGCCCCCTGCCAGGCGATGTGAGCTCTCCCAGCTGTCAGAAACAATGGCCTTGACGGGAAGGAGACACACGTTTCTCACCGACACAGAATGGCTAGTGAAGTGGCACATCAAGGTAGTGAGCTTCAAAGCTTACACGGCCTATGATATGCAACCAGGCTGCCTCCCAAAGGAGAAAACGGCCTTTCCCCTGCCCCAGGCACATTTGCACCAAGGGAGGCTGGAAATGTATGTAGTTAGGAGTTGTACAACCCCAGAAGGCTAGCCACACCTCTCTGGTGGGCTACCTGGTCTGTACAGCTAAGGAAGGCTATTGCCATTTTTACAAGTGGTAGAATAGAGAGGGTTCTGGGTAAAAAAACCTCGGGCGAATTAGCCGCTGGAGCTAGTAGCTCATTGGCCACTTTCACCCACAGCACTAAACCTAGGATTTAAAGGGAACCCCTGGCACCAGAACCTCAGTTCTGATCTGACTTGCAACAGTGGACACAGAAGATACCAGAGTCTACGACAACAGGATCTGCACAAAACATAGGTGTGATACTCTGCACCTGCGGCAAAAAACAGACTGATACTGCACTACTGCGACTCGTCCCGGAGCAAAGACCAGTTCCCCCAGACAGAGGGACCCCTTAGAGATCCAAAGGCAACCCCAGACTCACTTGGACTAGTGGCACGAATCCCTTGCAGCCCGCAAGTAAAAAACGCCGTCCAGGACCAAAGAATCGCTGACCATCAGGCCCTACGAGGGATCCCCCAGAAGTAGATGGTCCAGTGCATTGTGTTAAACTTGGTCCAGTGCATTGTGTTAAACTTAGTTCTGACCTCCAGCAAGTTTCAGGTGGCTATCATTTTCCCCTGGACCTCCAGATATCAAAATGACATCTTGCTGACTTTACCGCTGCCAAGGCTTGTTGGTGGCCAGTCCAGGCAACCAATGTCTTTACTCATTGGTGCAACATTAGTGAACTTCAAAGCATCGCTTACAGCAGTGGTCGCCTTGTCAACTTTTTGCACCTGCTTCCCCACCAGCTACGTCTAAGCAACCATCTTTGGGGTACTGGGATAGTATTGCCTAGAGAAGCCTAACCAGCATTACTACGTAATACTTCACTTTCTTACAGTTGCTGCCTATCCTGTGTGGTGTTAGGGCAAAGATGGCAGACATTGAAAAGGCAAGCAGTATTTTCAAACTTCTACATTCAGTAACATAATTTGCCATTATGAGGAAAGATTAGAAAAAAAAAGAAAAAAAAAAAAGAACAAAAAAAACCAGGCGCATGACAGTACTAACAGCTGGAATAGTGAAATGAGTTTTGTTAGAGTGTCTACCAAACTAGGCCATAGCTCCAACCTGGTGTGCCAAGAATATGGTCCTGGACTGCCTGCACCAATTCTGATGCAAAAGCCAATTACGTATTTTATTATCATTCATGTTATTACAAAAGAAAAATTATAAATGGGGTCTGTATTAAACCATTTTTTTTTGCGTAGGTTTCTTTCCATCTCCCTCCGCTACTGTGTGCCCCACAGGGCTGAGCTTTTTTTTTTTTTACACATTTGTGATTCCATTTGAAAAAAAATGTTGATTAAGAATTAAATTGCCATCATGTATTAGCATCAATGAAAGGTTTACTAAGCCAAAATAGTTTTTCTACCAGCAGTTTTTTTACTTTTCTAACTTGTAATCAATGGTTCACCCGGACCCACTTGCAGGTGTGGTCTGGGTGAACCTGGAAAGCTATACATTTCTAAAAAGCAGATAAAATTTGGGAATTCAGCAAGGGATAATTTGTGTAGATATTATATTTGGGGGAAAAACATGAACAAATTGTTAAAATGTAAAAAATAAATAAATGAAAAGAAGTAGGAAAAAAAATAGAAGTGGGTGACTTTCATTTGTAATTTTTTTTATGTGCCCAATATACTGATTTTAAGAATAGCGACTCTGAAATAGGTGTTACCTTTGCCATCATGTGATTCAGAGAGTATTCAGAAAATTATGCCTCAAACTGCTCAAAACACACACCTCCCCTCGCAATTTTGACAATACATTAACCACCAGTGGATATCTAGACACAGATCCCTCTTAAATAGTTCTAATGAACTGGCAGAGAAAACCTGTATTAACTGTGCATATTTATTTTCAGATCTGGACTTAGAATTTGATTGGGGCATTGCAGATTACTGAATGATGCAGGAGGTAGGGGGAACCCCACTTAGAGATGGTTCATCTCATTCTGGGATTATACGCATCATGCTACGAGTCTTTACATTACAGGGTGAGTTGTCTACCGCGGCAGGTAATACTTTAGATTGCTCAACCCTGGGGTGCATTGGTCTCATTCCTGGGAAGGAGGGGTCGCATGGCGGGAGAAGGGGGGGGGGGCAGGGGGGGGGGGGGGAAGACTTAGGGACACAGGGCACACACCACAATTCCTAAAATAAGTGTGGCACCACTAGCAAATGGTTTACATTGTGATCAAATATTTTTATTGCCCTTTATAAGAGCCCCTTATTCGGATCCTCAAAAACTGGGTATCTCTACATGCATTTAAATGGGGATCATGTCTCAGAATCTGGAGTGGCTGCCACAACATGTTGAAGCTATCCAATCAAGGGTTTCCCAAAGGTCCCTGGGGCCTACGGTGTGCTCACCCTGCCCCCTTCTATATTTTAACTTTTTTTTTTTTTTAGGATGCAGGGAACATATTCCTGCTTCCTGTAATGGCTGTCACAACATACTGTTCAGGTTGTGGTCAGCCAATCAGGACTGATTAGTCCCCTTTAAAGTGGTCCAGTTTTTCTTCTGTGGTGGCAGAGTGTGTGCGAGCGAGCGATGCCGAGTGAAGTTGTCGTAGTAAAGTGCTACTTTTTAGCCAGATTTAGTGTAAATCCGTTCAGTTGTTTTTTCAGTAAATGTGACAGATGTGTCCTATGGGAATTAACATGAGAAGTCAACAATTTTAGGACCACACACTGGACAGTTTAGCAGGAAACTTCCCAGGAAGGAAGTGGATCAAATTTATTTTAGAAAGGTTCGTCAAATAGCACCAAAGTTATTAGCAAAACAATAATGTTCTTCCTATGGAGCTCTGACCGGACTAACTACACAGTGGCGATAGTCACTGTGTAACATACGTGAATATATATTACAGTGTGTGTGTATACATACACACATGCATACACACACGCACACATGCATACACACGCACACATGCATACACACACGCATACACACACGCACACCCCCCCCCCAATTAAGATACCTGCATGCTTAAAATATTTAGAAAAGAAACAAAGTGCAATGATCAAGTAATGCCATCAATAGAGCATTTACTCGTAGAATGCAAAACGTATGAGTGAAGTACAGGAGAGGAAAGCCCATAGAATAATGCAGGGCTCTTTGATCCGACTGTTGTTAACTTGTCCACAGCTTTCAAGACCATTATCTCAGTTGGAGAGCAGAAAATATAGATAACTGATATATACAGCTTCTGGCATTAAGCCAACTGTAATAAATACTTGCACAATATAAATATTACTTTGAACTGCCCAAGAAAGGGGTACCTACAACTACATACTACAAAAACCACACCTATACAATGTGAACGATGGCCATGATTGCTGTATTCTGGAGAGATAAAGTACATCTGTGTAAATATCATATTTAAATTTACTTCGATAAAAGGACATAGTTTGAAAAATTTTCCTTTTGCAAGAAACTAACCTCTATCAAATGTTAAGGTGGCATTTGGACCAATCAACATAGCCACTGCACCGGCACCACCAGTTGGCCTTGCGCTCCCTGTGGCATACACAGCAATGTCTCCAGCAACGACAAGTGCATAACGTCCTGTAAAGAAACAAGAAAGAATAGGAATTACCCACCTTACATTGTAGTTAAAACAGAATTAAACATTCCCGAGTTAAGTGGCCTGTAAAACACCTGGCCAGGAGGATCAGTAGTGACGGACTGGACAGATGGATGGGGCAGGATTACTAAACTATTTTCAAGTACATATATTTTAAAAGAGGGGACAGAAAATGAAAGGGGCAACTAAACAAACTATTTTGCATCGGTTCTGGAAAATTCCGTTGTACTGGAAATTAGGGTGATTTCAAATGTTATTCTCCTGTATAAGAACCTTTGCGTTACTAAATCTTCACACTGCAGAAATCTGATGAATATGTTTTAACTAGTTCAAATATAAAAACAAGTATTTACATAGCCAATAGGTCTCACCTTTGGGACCTTATAAGTGTTTAGCCATGCAACACTTGATGTTGTTGCACCAAGGATATTGTGCTGGATAACTAAACACTTATAAGGTCACAAAGGCGAGACCTATTGGCTATGCCAATGCTTGTTTGTACTTGCACTACTGGCAACTTCTTCCTGCCTGTTCTCATGCTTGTTTGTTATAAAAAAAATTGTTATGGGGGAGCGGGACGAATAACGGGGGAGTGGAGGTTGGAAAACAGTAATTTAATTAGAACATGAGCAGCGGACGGACACTAAGGGAGAATCAACAGATGCTAGATTCCAAGGGCAGACTGACTATTAGACAAATTCTATAGGTTCTTGTTTAGGCGGTGTATGTAGAGAACGCTTTCATGCAAACAGTCAATCCTACATAAAGAAAGAGGAACCCGTACACAGACCAAAATGAACTTATGCACGCTGCGCAAAAAAAATGAAAGGCAAGCTAACAGGCGCACCTAAACAGGCTTTCAAAGAGCCAAGAAGTCCAGTTAGAAACCCACACACAAAGGCCAACAAGGCTAACTAGGACAAAATGATGGCCAAGTGCTGGGCGAGTGGATGGATACATAGTTTCTGCAGGGGAGTTGCATACTTAACTTTAGGCCCTGCTGAGGAATACATCTGTCAGAGAAAGAAACGAAGTAGAACACATGCAATCAAGGGCCTCAGCTTTCAGAAATTACTTCAACTGGTGTCAATCAACATGCCACCAGAAAAACACCATGTGAGAAGTTGGCCTGGCATATGCTGTCCACTAGTTATAGGCGACACCTTGAACCAGTCCAATTCGAATCTTAAGGTGATAGGTTAAAAGACAACCTTTAAAGAAAGCTATCCTAGTGGTAGCTGTGGAGAGCAGCCTTCAGGCTAAGTCTTGAAGGATTGTTAAGCTTATTGTTTTACCATGGATAACCTCTTGAATGACCAAATGAAAGAGTAGTCCACACAGGTATATATTCAAAATATATGTATTTATTCTAAGAACAAATCCCACTAGTCTCTTTATGAGGCTGGAGGTAAAGATACAATTCAATAAAGCATTTATAGTTACAATAAATAGCACTGGAATCACAGGGCCCGGGGGGGGGGGACCAAACCATATATTTAAAAAGTGGTATAAGAACCACAACAGTTCTGCAGACAGTGCCTAGGGCACTTAGGATCGCTGGCCCCTTACGAAACCCCCCAAGGTAGTGAGGAAGGGGACCCACGGGAAGCGTGTGCAGTGTTGAAACTACGATTGGGATCCCTATTAAACCCTATGGAGAATGTCGCGGTTGGAAATTGCGAGAATCTAGACACTTCTAGCAGGAGTTCAAGTTCAGGAGTTTTAAGTTAAGCTCTTGGAGGGCCCACACCCATGACAGTACCGAGGTACCACTGTTACCTGCCCCAGGGAAGCCGGGTGCATAGGTCGTTTTCGATGTCGGGTCGTTTTCAATGGAAAAAGGTGAAGAACTGCTGCTGGCGTGAAGCATCGTCGATGTCGTGCAGATTGAAGATGTAGATCTTGAAGGAAAGGACGTGAAAGCAGAGGGGACAGAGTCTGGGTCACTAGCCAGTGACCAGGAGCCCTCAGGAGAAAGAGACCTTCAATGTCGGGTGCTTCCAGGTTGAAGACGGGTAGCTTGGATCAGCAGCCACGGAGTCCAGGAGGCTTCAAGGAAGGCAAGCTGCTGGAGGGCGACTGTCCCACGAAGGGTGAAGGCCGCTGCGGTGTTAGTGTCCTGATTGGATCCACTAAGCCTGGGCAACTGCAACCCAGGCAAGGATCAAGAAAACAGCTACTGTGCAGACCTACGGGGTCTGAGCGAGGTCTCCAGCGAGGAGACTGTAGAGCCGGCCTGGAGCAACCAGGGGAGCTCTTGGAAGTGAAGATTGACCTCCGCTAGGGCCCACCAGTCGAGAGAGAGGCAGCAATTTGGCGTGCGTAAAGATGTGCCCACGGGTCGCCGAAGCGGGCTGGGGTGTCGATCTTTGGCACAGATGATGCTGAGAGGTTGGCTCAATGGATGGGCCAAAGCACAACTTCCCCACTCGTCGGGGTCGTGTGCTGGGCAAGAGGTGGCCGGTGTCCTGGGGTACTGGGTATCTCGGCACCCACGGGGTCCACGGTGCTCAGCTTTACTGTGCACACTCACTGGCCTCTGGGATGCTTGGGTACCCACCTCAGGATAGGCAGAAGTCTTCGATGTCCGTAGGAGCAGCGGACTTCCAACCGGGTCACTTGCAGTGTTTCAGGTGCCTGCCAAGCAGGGGAGTAACTCCTTTACCCCAACAGATATTTCTTCATTCAGCTGAGCGGCAGCTCGTCGAAGTTTCAAGTCTTTGAAGCAAAGTTCTCGTCCAAGATTAATCTGAAGCTCTGGGGACCCTACACCCACCTTTATCCAGGGATTAGGGGAGTGTCTGAATCAGAGCCCACCAATGGGAGTTCAGGCGGGAAAGGGTGGCTACACCCTCTCCCCTTTGTGCGTTTCCCACCTGGGCAGGGGACATGATGCCCCTGAACCGGTTTGAGGCGGTGTATGCAGAAGTAGGCACTGGAGAAGCCTACGTGCAAGTTTGAAAGGCATCCTATGGTGCACCCACCCAGTTCCAATCCACATAGTCTGTCTGGGTAGGTTGAGACACCTCCCTGCAACAAAATCCCTATTGTCCAGCTGCCGTGGCTGGAGTTCTGCCAAGCAACAGGCAGCCAGAGTCGTGTGGGTGGCGGGTAGTATCCATTTTGTACTTTGTGTGCTCTTTTAAATTGGGGTCTAAAATCTGCCGCTTTTACCATATCACCTTTCTAACAGGGGGGAATCATGCCCTCACTCCCATGGCTGGATTGGGGGTATGATTCCACGATGTTTGACACCAAACATGACATGGTTCTGGGCAGTCACTCTCAAGTTATCACGCTATCGTGATTACTTATAATGCGGTTAAGAGTATATGGTATGGCTGCACTACAAACAACCTCGCAACAGTTTTAACGAAAGTTGCAGAAAGGCCCTACTCAGGTAGGGGTTCCCCCCTCACACATATCTCAACACCCTGCCTTGTAGGATTAGCAAGGCCTGCCTTAAGGGTGACCTATGAGGATATATGTGTTGTATTTCAGTGGGATACAGGATACATATATCCCTGTAAGGGTTGCAAGCACCACCTTACCCAGACTACAGTAGTGGTCTGGTGGTGTCAGTTTGTATGGCTGTCCCAGGGGTGGCACAATAAGTGCTGCAGCCCCTGGTAGACCTCTGAGGGACCCATGCCCTGGGTACCATCTACAAGGGGCTCATAGGGTGTCCTCAGTATCCAATTGGTATGTACTTAGGGTACTCACATTAGTTTAGAGAGGAAGCAGATAGGCTGGGGTCCTGGATAGCAGGGCCACAGCCGGTCTAGAGTCAAAAAACAGTCAAAACATCAGCAAAAAGTTGGGGGCAACTATGCAGTCGATGCCACTCTCCTACACACCAGTCCAGGCTTTAAAGCTTGCAATGCGTGCAAGTTTTGAATTCACGTTTTAAGCGGACAACCAGCACGACTGACGAGCAGTAGAGGTCGTCTACATTACACAATGGAACTAGTTTGATGGTCGCAGTGTGCTGAGCTAAATCGCACACTCATCTGACAAGCGTCTTGCAGGTCTAGATAGTGCTCTGGACATGACAATCCCGCTTCACAACCAAATAGATCGCATCGACAGTCACTTTCAAGTTTACTTACATTAACTACATAAGTCTACCACAGGCCATACGTTCACAGCTGCAGGACCACGATGGGCCACTGAACTGGTCCACAAATTCACTACAAGTGATACAAAACCAATAGTGAAATCTGGAGTGACTGCACGATTCATCCTTGGACAAGTACATATGGCCGGTTCCGAGCCAGTGAACAGTTCTACACGTCAGTATCTGTATTATAGGGATATTTACACAATTAAATAAATTCTTAAAACAGGCACTTAAATCAGACCAATCCTGACAATTCTTCTAGTCCCACCTCTTCAAACATGGGTATTTTTACGCGTACAATACTTGGGATATCTTCCATATTCTGACTAGTTTAAATACCGGAAGCACGGAACTAGAACTGCAGGCAGTGTTTGTCGTGCCAGATAATGAGTGTAATTAAGCAGTAAGGGCTGTAAGAGGACGGCACTACGAAATGCCAATGCATATTACAAGCCTATATAAAACTCTGCACGTTTCATGAATTGCATCAGTAACCCTACTGGTGATACCTGGTAACATTCTGAAGTTTAGACTAGCCGCTATCGTGTATACAGTGAGTGATTCGCTTTCCTCCTTGGCTGAGCGTGTCGGTTACTACTTTGGGAAGATAGTGTAACAAACATGTAGAGACTGGATCAGTTGGGTTTCTTCGGGCAGACAAAAACTGAGACTACCAGGGTAGCACATGTGCCACTAGATCCCTCAGTGAATCCAATTGATATGCAAATTCCCTCACCCGTAGGCGTTGCACTTGATCAAGGTGACCACGTGCAACAGTGTGGCACCGCCAGGCTGCAGTGCAATGACAAACCTTTACGCCGAGTACCCCAGTTCCTCTGAATCAAACTGTATTAACTGATTGGGGCGGGGTAGCTGTGTTATTGTACATTTGTTGTAACCACTTGACACACAGGCCTGGCAGATACAGCTATTCTACAAAAATGTGGGAGCCGAGTTAGTACCATATGCCACGGCATCGAAAAGAATAGCATAAGAGTGACAACAAGTGCCTTGAACCAACGCCAATCAATCCACTGTAGACACCAAAGCGTGGATGCCCTGGCACAACATTAGGAGTGCTTGAATGTACACCGCTTCACTCCCGGCTCTATTTCCTACCCTGGATACTCGCAGACCGCTGGGGAGGGCAGTCCCAATCTTTCAATATCTTAACATTGATAAAACTGTCTGGAGGATGCACAAACTGTGGATGGACTTGGAAAAAAACTATCTTTTTGGAGCAGCGCTGAAGTTGTTTGAGGAAACTCATTTTGCAGATTTTAAAAAGGATTCAGAACTATATACAAGCTATTTTTTTTTTAAGCTCAAGTCTACCCCAAACTAGGACAAATAACTAGTTGCTTATGAGGATGTGCATTCTTCATGCCACTGCAGTTTATGGCCCCAAAGAGGACAAAACCGCAACCTGTGATATTATGCCGGTGCGTGCCATTATGTTGTTGATGCCAAAGTCTACCTACACCAGACATGAAAATGTACGAAACGGGAGGGTGAAACAAGAGTGGAGATTAAAGTGCCACAAGCCCTTAAGGAGCATGATGCCGAAAGTTGATTAACTATGCCAGTGTAATACCAAACATGTTTATTTACAAGTGCTAAGCCATTCTACAGTTCACTGTTTCCGATAAGCGTGTCCCAGTAGTCAATGCTTGAATTCAAGCCAGGCTGCACTACAGAACAAGCATTTGCAATGCAATAGGTCTCGCATTATAAAAGTGTGAGCAGTTGGCATTGCTAATAATAATGCAACACTAGCTATTGGCATTGTAAATGATGCCATTTATTTATGTGTTTGTTTTATAAAATAGATTAAAAAAAGGCATGGTCATGAACAATGGCAATAGCTGAAACTTTTGCAAATGCGAGACCTATTGCATTGCAAATGCTCGTTTCAGTACTGCAGGCTTTTTTAAAGTTTTAGTCACTACTCAAAATGAAATCCATTTTATCAGCGTTGCCAGTGCTCCTTTATGTTTAATTGCCTAAATGAAACACAATGTTCTAAGCAGATTGCTAAACAGCCTCTCCAGCCCCGATCACAATGTCTCACTTCATGCTGGACAGTGGGCACCCCGTTTTTATGCAGCGCCAAGACGGGGTGAACTAATGCACAGACTGAGGTCTGTCAGCCTCCAAGTCTCAAAGCATTCCTTGCAACAGTCCGCTGTGTCAAGGTTTTGCCATGTGTACAGCACACACTCTGCAACTGCATGTGGTTTCAAAGTTGGAGATGACTTCCCAAACTTTCCCAAGGTGTTCATCGTGTTGGTGACAGCGTATTTATGCTAACAGCCAAAAAAACTGTTTGTGGTTGTGTGTGTGTTGGTGGTGTGTGTGTGTGTGTGTGTGTGTGTGTGTGTGTGTGTGTGTGTGTGGTTGTGTGTGTGTGTGTGTGTGTGTGTGTGTGTGTGTGTGTGTGTGGTTGTGTGTGTGTGTGTGTGGTTGTGTGTGTGTGTGTGGTTGTGTGTGTGGTTGTGTGTGTGTGGATTTGTAGGTGTGGGTGTGTGGTTGTGGGGGTGTGTGTGAGGTTGTGGGGGTGTGAGTGTGGTTGTGGGGGTGTGAGTGTGGGAGTGGGTGGGTGTGTGGGGGGGGTGGTTGTGTGTGTGTGTGAGTGGTTGTGTGTGTGGTTGGGTTTGTGATTTTGTGTGCGTTTGTGGTTGTGTGTTGTGGTTGTGTGTTGTGGTTGTGGTTGTGGGGGTGTGAGTGTGGGGGGGGTGAGTGTGGGAGTGGGTGGGTGTGTGGGGGTGGTTGTGTGTGTGTGTGTGTGTGTGTGTGTGTGTGTGTGTGTGTGAGAGTGGTTGTGTGTGTGTGTGTGGTTGGGTTTGTGATTGTGTGTGTTTGTGGTTGTGTGTGTGGTTGTGGTGTGTTTGTGGGGCGATTGGGGAGGGCAGAGGTAGGGAAGGAGAATGGAAGGAGGAAAGGGGATGTAAAATTAGTGAGAAGTGTGCCAGGAAGGCAAAGAGAGATAAAGAGAACAGGAGGTTCAGTGGGGATAGAATGTGAAAGAAGAGAAAGTGAAGGGGAAGTGAAGTGAGGACAGCAGTAGGAAGGTGTCGAATTTAGGAGGGGACTAGATGGGGGAAGGAGAGTGGGGGCATACTAGAGGAGATGAAATGGGATCTAAAGATGATAGAAGGGCGGGGGGAGACGAGTGAACATCGATGGAAAAAGAGGAAGATGGAGGGTGGAGACCTAAAAGGTGATAAGATGAGGCAGGATCGGGAGGGGCGAGTACAGAAAGAGCAGAATCTGTGGAAGGAGAGAAAAGAAAATAGAAATGGAGAAGCATGGGGAGGGGGCAGGAAAGAGATGGGGAGGTGAGAGAATAAAGAGTGGGAGAGAAGGACCAGGAGAAAAGGATGGAAGGTGGAGAGAAGAGGAGGGAGTGGCTGAGATAAGGGTGAGGATGTAGGTGGAAGAAAGAAACTAAAAAGAGATGGGAGTGAAATGAGGCTAGAGGAGAGGGAGGCTGGAGAAGAGAGGGGCACGAAAGAGATGAGGAGGGTGGGGGTGGTAGCGAGGCCAGAGAAGAGGGAGACTGGAGAGGAGGGAGGCAAGAAAGATGTGGAGGGAAGCGAGGCCAGAAGAGAGGGAGGCTGTAGAGGGGGCAAGAAAGAGAGATGGGGGGGGGGGGGGGAGGCCAGAGGGGTGGGAGGCTGGAGAGGGGGCGGGCAAGACAGAGATGGGGGAAGCGAGGCCAGAGTAAAGGGAGGCTGGAGAGGGGGTGTGAAAGAGATGAGGAGGGTGGGTGGGGGGGGGGGGCAGCGAGGCCAGAGGGGAGGGAGGCTGGAGAGGTGGAGGCAAGAAAGATGTGGAGGGCAGGGAGGGAAGTGAGGGCGAGAAAGAGATGAGGAGGTTGGGGGGGGGGGGGGGGGGTGGGTAGCGAGGCCAGATGAGCTGTGAAGCATCCAGACTGTCCTGAAGGAAATAAGGTGCGAGGTCGGGTGAGGCCAGAAAGAGTTGAGAAGGGAGGATGGAGAAGGGAGGATGGAGAGGGGGGGGGGGGGAGGTGGAGGGTGGGGGAAGAGTGGATGAATATGTGGCGGTGGGGATGGAAAACGTGCTAGAAGCGAGCAGGGAGAGAATAAAAGAGGTGTGGAGAAGAGAAGGGTTTTACGCAGGTAGAGGGGTAGAAGGACGCTGCAAGAAAAGAACATCGGAAGATGAGAAAGAGGGGTGAGGGAGAATAGAAGGAGATGAGGACGGATAAGCAGAGGGAGAGAAAATAAGGACAATGAGGCGAGAGTGGAGAAGATAACGAGATGCAGATGCAGATGAGACGATGGCGGTGGAGACGAAAACAATGAGATACGGATGAGACGGAGGCTGGAGAAGTGAAGGGCGTAGAGGGCGGGAGAAGGGTGGGGGAGCGAGCATAGAAAAAGGGAGAGAAAATGCTTCCGAAGGAATAGTGGAGAGGAGAAGAGGAAGGCCGTGAGGCGCAGAGGGAAGAGGTGAAAGAATGAAATGTGGAAGCGTAATAAGGGAAGAAAATAAAGTGAGGGAGGGGGCTCAAGGGTGGGATATTGTAAGAAATGGGTGGCAAAGAAGTGATGGGAAGGAAGAAAGTGGAGGAGAGAACATAGAGTGCTGCTCTAGAGGGGACACGAGGAAAGGGAGTACAGGGCATGAAAAGGGTGTGTGCACACTTAAGAGTGTGCACCTGAAGATGCGTAAAGGTGGTGAGAGGGAGCAAAGGGAGGGCTGGGGAAGTAATGATGTGGAACAATGGAGACGTAGGCTGAGATGGGGGTAGTTGAGTAGGTGCAATGGCATGGTATAATCAGGAGGAGTGACGTAGGAGAGAAGGAGCGTGAGAGAGAGGTTAAGAGAGGGATGTGTGGTGGTGTGCATCAGGAGGTACTGGGACAAAGGCAGTCAGAGAACGAGGGAAAAGAGACAGACCACGTGTTGAAAGAGACAGCAAAGTGGGGAGGATGGTTATAGGATTAGAGGCGGCGCAAGTAGAAATGTGGGGAAAGAGGTGAGACGCGGAAGGACTGCATGGTGCACGCGGGAAGGAGGGGAGGAACAAGTGAGGGGAAGGAAGCACACTAGGAGGAAAGGGGGCAGGAGATATAACGAAAAAGGAAGAACAAAAACGGAGGTTGGATGGGCAAAGGAAGAAAGAGGCGACACGCGAACTGGAATAAATACAACTAAAAAGGAGGAAACAAGCATTGGCCATGAAAGTAATCGCGATCACGATCGCTGTGAAAGCGAAAGTGATCGCGATGATGCGCTAAAACACGCAAGGGATGCGTGCGCAAGCACGTGTGCTTGTTGCACATTCTAGCAAGCTGGCTAAAAAGCTGGGGGAAAAAGTGCTACCGCTGGCCACAGCTTGCCCACGCACATGCACTGCAAGCTGTAGCCGGCGGTAGCATTTTCTGACGCCCTCACTTAAGGTCTCGCCAGACCAGCGCCCAAGCGCTGGGTCAGGCGAGGCCTAAATAGTGCAAGTAATAGAATCATACTTCCATCTCGCTGTTACGTTCTCTGTCATGAAAAGAGTTATGGTAAATGCGCACACTTCAAATCGGGAAGCGCTCTTTGCCCTGCTAGCACCAGGTGACATGTTGCTAGTTGTCGTTTCGAGCACATTCCGCATGCTACTGAATACGACGTGGGGGACGGAAGTCCCCCTCAACCACGCCTGTGACACAGGAGCCCACTCAACGAAGCCTCAGAACCGAAGCGCAGTGCTTACCGGACTGCGGACAGTTTGCGGGAGCCGGCCGATCCGAAGCCATGCTCTGCTACAGAGGAGACGCCTGATCCACGAGCACCGCCCCCTGCTCTGTGGTAACGTGCCATTACACTGGCCTATCCCGGAGTGACAGGTCCGAAGAAACAACCCCGTGTTCAGCCGTCGCACACCAACCACAATGTACACATGCCTGGGCGGGGGGGGGGGAGGGAGGAGTGAGGAAACGGCGCTTAGGGCATACACGAGGGTGTAGCGAAATGAAGGGCCGACAAAAAAGCAAGGGACAAAAGATCAATGTCGTGCGAGAGTGGGTCAGAGCAGTCTCAAGAAGGCAGTGTATTTGAGGCAAAAAGGGGGCGCGGGAAAACAAATGTCTGAAAGAGAAAGCTATTGCGCAATGAAGGGGGGGCAGGTAGTGAAGGGGTGGGGTAGTTAACGGAAGAGAAGAAAGCAGGCAATGGAAGGCAGGACAGCTACTGAAAAAGGAAGGAGCTACACAAGTTAGACCAGAATGGGAAGAGAACGCCAACAGAGTACTGGAGGAGAGAGCACATACAGAGAGGAGAACTGCGAGATAGAAGGGAATACAAAAGGAGCACAGATAAGCAGAGCGCGAAGAGCACTAACGGGACAGGAATGGTAGATACGATGGGTACAATAGTACAGAGGTGTGGCCGCGAAAGTTAAAGCAACGCTGAGGGCATCAATCAAAGGGGTTTCAGTGGCGCGTTTCCCTTGCGGGAGCGAGAAAAAGCACCAGCTGTTTGCAAGTTAATTACAAACAGATGGTTTCAAAGCTCGCTCCCGCAAGGGAATCGCCAAACGTGCAAGCGTTGCTATTGAAAGCAATGCAATGCGTGCACGTTTTTGGCCTCAAAACCGAACCGATTACAAGAGGTCCCCCCTATGCAGCGCGCATGCACTGCGTAGGCCAGACCTAATAATCATGGCCACATTTTCATTGATGAGGGAATCTTCACTGACTTTAATGGCGCGGACACATGCTTGTTCAATGTAATTTTTTAGCTCAAAAACACCTTTCTATCAGTAAGGTTGCATGTTTTTTTTCTTTACTGGTTTTGGGATAGCCCCATGAAATACGAACCTCAATTTATGCCACTCAAGGGCTCCTAAACTCACTCCACAGACTGTTGTCCTGGTATGACTGTCATGTATTTTGTGTGAAGCATCTATGTTTCCCCTATGTAAAGAGCTTCCATGACCTGCCAGTGGGTCCTCTGCTCCCTGTACAGAGACTGATTGAGTAGTGCTATATAGCACTAGGGTGTAGAGATAACCACACCTAGAACTCTTTTCTGCCCCACACTACAAACAAACTGAGTAATCGATTGCTCAAATGAGTTAGTAGGTGGCGTCAATCTGCACTGGCATAACAGAAGGAATGCATTAGGCAATAAAAAGTATTCATGTGTTACTGAGAGCTTAAAGCACGGCCTAGTGAGAGGGAATTAGAGTGGATCCAAAGGCCAAGATAACCTACAATTTAGCAATGTTGTAGTTTATATAGCACCAAAATATCTATGTGCTTCTCTGGTGCAACCAAAGATGCCACATCCAAAAAAGCAACAGGTTGTCCGAAGTTGCACCTTTTAGAACATACTATATTTCCATAAAACGGAAAATAAATAAAGTGCATATGTGACACGATACGCAATACTTCTCCGTCTCTGCTATCCCCTCATGTGTGTATCATAACTCAATTTCGTAAAAATCTAGTATAGAGGAATGAGCTAACAACTTAATATGATGGCAACACACCCATTTTGATTTGGCTGCTGAGCAAGCTCCGTGTTTCTGAATACAATTCTCAGACCCAAAAAAAATATACTTCAAAACCAATTCAAAGTTGAAAAGAAAACTGGTTGTGTATTAAAATTATTCATCCATGTAATTCAGTCGTTGGGTGTAAGCTTCTAACAGGCAAAGTTTCAAACCTTGAGTTCATAAGAGAAAAACATGCAATTACCATCCCAGGAGCTGGACTCCACCCAGTTAACAGCGTTAAAGAGTGCAGCAGTTCCTCCATAGCATGCATTTGTTGTGTCGATGCCTTCCACGTCAGTATTACCAGACTCTTCAAAAAGTTGCATCAGGACAGTCTTTACCGATTTAGACTTGTCAATGATAGTCTCCGTGCCAACCTCAAGCCTCCCAATACTGTCGTAGGAAAGCTCATTCCTTTCCATAAGCCTCTGGACGACAGTCAGACACAACGAATTGATGTCTTCTCTATCAGAGCAGAAGCCCATTCTGGCCTGGCCCAAGCCAGCTGTGTATTTTCCAGCACTTACTCCATCAAACTCCTCCAGTTGTGCCTGGTCAACATACTGAGATGGGAAGTAAATCTCCAAGGAAACGATTCCTACATCTTTTGGCCAGCACGAGCCACCATTTAGAAAAAGAGAACCAGGCATAGTGGCAGTTCTGAAACGAGAAAGTAAAACTTAACTTAGAAAACGGAGCAAATTTTAAAAAAGAAATTCTTAAGTAATCTTACCAATAACTTTTGGAAATCGGATTCTGAAAGAACGAGTGTATGTGGAAACACGCTGATGTCTGAGCTTATTTACATTATAATTTCCCTCAATCTGGCTTTAACCAGGAGAGCAAAACCTTCCCAACAGTGGAATTACTCAGTTAACATTTTGAGAATATTGGTTATAATGTGTAATATCAGAACATAAAATAGCAATGCAAGAGAACCTCTTAAGGTGGTGCAAAACGTTCTACTAAGTACACAGCATGCACCGAACTAAATGAGGGAAGCTGCTAATCAGTGAGTACGCATAAGTGCACTACATGAAGCCATGCACTGTGCTGTAATGAGTTTCTTAACATGGCATTAAAATGACTTGGGTGGTTCAAAAATAATTGACCCGTTTTAGCAGACGGATATAAACATTCAGATTAACATGCAACTGGAATATTTATCCATTAAAACGTTGCAAACTCCTACCAATTTAGATAATCAGTATAAATGCCTGGTCTACATGACAAACTCCTGCTTGCTCTGGAATGTCCTATACGGGCTCTGGAATAAGGACAGAAACACCTCACCACAGTAAAATCGACAACATTTGTAAACATGGGTGTCAAGTGGCAAACTAGCCTCGATCTGTGAAGCACATACAGATCATATAGTAACCAGAGAAAGAGGAACATGTGGGAAATTCCCAACATTCCTTGGAACGCCACAGAAACCGTTTACAACAAATGCTGTTGTGCTAAAGAAACTCATGCTGGAAGACAGAGAAGCTTCCACCAGTCAGTATACTGCCTCTTAGAAACATGTTTTTTCTTAACCAAAACAAAGCCATGTTCAGCTCCCCGCTGCCTTTTGGCTAAGTTTGCTTTATAGAAATACCATATACAAATACCTCCAACTATACCATGTTTGTCCAATCCGGATTGTTAATTTCCCGACCTGCCCTTTGTTCCATTGCATGTGTAAAGGTTCTTATACATTTTGTCATTCAAATTTTGGCTTGAACCACTGGCTGTCTCTCTCTCAATTCATCTTTAAGCCTCTGCTGTTTGAGGAGTTTCAAGAGCTCCCATCCCGTCCTACTTTGCTCCTTAGGTTGTGGGCGCACTAAATCATATTCTTTGGATTGGGTAGGAAATGACAGCTCCTTTGTGTAAATGGTTTTACTCTGTAGAATGATGCTTCTATGACCTTCTAAGAGGCCCTGAAGAAAGAACGGGTTTAAGGTAAGAACTTATTCTGAGCCATTAATACTTTCACTTCAGTTGAGATTTTCTTGCAGCTGTACAGAAGAGGTAATGGCTGCCAACACCATAGTTGCTCATTTATGGTAGTGTTTATTTCACTCTTTTGTAACCAACCAATCTAAATACACTGTTACGGGACGACATTAAATATAATCACATTTCCAATATGGGGTGCTAATGCATTCAACAGGTTTGTTTTTATGTTTTCATGTTTATATTTCAGTACTGGCCACAGGCTGTCCTCATAGACACCCATTACATTTGCATCAAACTATTTTACACACTATGATTTTGCTGTACTTAACAGTTTCATCGGCTAAAGTTAAGAAGCAACGTAGAGCCACCACCTACTAAAATTGCCACCATCTTTGATCACTTCCCCTTCGAATTGCCAGAGTGGGTATACACAGTATTGGTGGAGAAATGTGGTACACTGAGGTATTTACCCAAGTGATCCAAGCAATTTAAACTTGACACCCGATAAAATACATGTGGGGGTCTCGATTTCTGCCCTTATCTAAGAGCACAAGACCCATTAAAAGTTTAAAGGTCCCAAGCAAATGTTTAAATTATCCTTTTACTGTTCACAGAACACCCCTTATAAGTGAGAATTAAGAGCCCCCTCCACCCCCCCCCACCCGGCGCACAGCAGCAACTAACAAATCCCCTAAAAGTATCATTTAAATCAGAGAAATAAATGAGTACCCAATAAAAGTGTAAACACTATGTGGGAAATTTATATAGGTACTATCTATAATTTGAAATACAATGTTTATCTATCAAAAAATCTATATAAGATTTTATCTCGCTTTATGTAGACAATGGGAAAACAAGACTGTACCCAAGTACACAATAAACATATCCCACACATACAAACCAAAAACGATTAAATTAAAAACCATCATAGGACCCTCAAGAACATCTCATGCACATGAATATACAAATTATGAATCATATGCAGTTGTCCAATCGAAGGAAAAGTGTCGACAATTCGATCCTGTTCAGCAATTCTTTTAAGAATTGTCATCAGAACAAAGTGCTACCTCTAATTAATCTGTCTCAAATTATATTGGAAAAGGGTAGAGTGGAATGGCATCCATGACACCTTCTCCTTCAAGATATCACAGCACGAAACTAGAAATAATGGCTCAGATTCGAACATTTTTGTGGTTTGTAGTACCACCAGTGCTTAATTTGAGTCGGAGGCGGCCACAGGCACTCAATTGTGGCGACCATCACTTATTTTTCCTGATCTGACATTCTCCGAAAGCAAGAAATTATATATATTAATCGTGAGCGAAAATTACGCCAACTTGAATCCAGATACATCATAGTCTTCAATACCAAGATTCCATTTGGGCTAAACTCTGATGAGGACCTTTTGGTACATTTAGGAGTCTAGACTAAAATAATTGGCTACCGAGTTCTTTTAAAGATGGTTTTAATATGCATATGGAACGGAAGGTCACGAAGGAAATACTGAATTGTGGCACAAAATGCGTAAAATCATGAGCCTTGTGGTGCACTTGCATGAAGCACTTGCTATTTGAAGGAAAGGACACAGTGACTGTGACAAACTGAGTTTGGTGGCAGCAAACTAATTGAATCAATCATGTGGTATTATCATTGAAGGGTTATAATGCAGAGAAGGTTAATCTCCAGAGGGAATGAATTGATAATGGAATCAAGCACTAGGGCATAGAGTTTGGCCATATGAACTGGGTTTTCATTGCTGGAGTATTAACACATGCACTTGCACTTCGTATATACAATGTCACCATATTTTCACTTGGGATTTATAATTTACTCGATTTTAATTTATTGAAAGGGTTTAATGTATTGAATAATCTTTTTGACAAATGAATTACTTGACAAATTGTGACCAAATATAATTAATGAAATTGTGTGCCATAAAACAAAATGAAATGTTCATGATATTTAAACAGTCAAAGTGATGAACTAGATCAAATGTGGGAAAACACAGTAAGATCGTGTACAGCCACCAACTGACAATATAGTCTTTGTTCAGGGGTGGCAGTTGCTTTGACCCATGTGACCGGGAGTTTCACCAATAGCTTTTAAAAATGTTGACAGTAAAACAGACGCTTGATGTGTGGCAAAAGAATGCCGAAACGCGTTACAGCGAAAATAATAAAAACCTAAGCGCGAAAATCGAAGGATCGGTGTGGTGTCTTTTCCAGTGTGGATCTCAGATTCAAATGAGGGATTGGAACTGGCAGCAGATATATATATTCTCCAGAAGTGACTAGAGAGTTATAAGCCTCTGTGGTTCATCACGCTAGGTTTTCATGTTCTGATTCAGAATGTTTTTTTAAATGTTTTACCTAAGCCCCTTTACTATTCTGGGCTACTAGTTATAATGTTGTCAATATATGCTGGTTCACCCAAGTGCAGACTGATTATGGTATAGGAAGGAGGTATCTATCAACAGGCGAGTGCCAGCTTCTAAACATGACACTTCAGACATTTCATATCTGTCCAAGCAATTACCAGTCAGGTCAATCACCCAGCCACCATTAGTGGATCAAGTATGAAGCTTTCACATTTTGGATCCTTTTGCCTGGCAGTGAGCCATATTTGTTGTTTGTAGGGTTAATCTGGTGTCCCCTTGCTGGGGTGCCATTGCATGAATCCTAGAATTTCCATTCCTTAAACAAGACCTAAGGTTTTTTTTTAACTGTTTATCAGCAAAAAAGCAGTTTAACATTGCTGACAGCACTGTCATACTCATAACAGTTACACACTACTGGAAACATTTTTACAGCCCTCAGAGGAGCAGTCTCTGACTATTGACACCACTTACAACCATGAAAGACTAGCAGTTCCCAATACCAACAGTACTCTCTCGCCCATCACAGACTAGCAGTCACACATTACCAGAAGTATTCTTACACCAACCACAGAGTAGCAGTAAATACAATAGGTTTGGCTGATAACTGAAATTGCCTCTGCACTGACTGGTGAACTTATGCTAGTGTTATAGTGGATGGGCAGGTGAGTGAAAGCAAGAATGAGTTCATGAATAAATACATGAGTGCAAGGATGGTAAACAGGTGCATGGATGAGTGACCGAATACATGAATGGACTAATGAGCAACTGCATGGATGGAAGAGTCCAGGCATTTCAGTTCTAAGCTACACCATATGGCATTGCCAATGTTTGTAGTACACTACTTTCCCAAAGCTCGTTTAAAGTGCTTTTAACCCCTTCGGTGCCCGCCCCTTTCCCCGCCCTGTGCCGGCCGTTACATTAGCGGGCGGGGTTTGTGACGAGCTGGACTCGTCAAGAGCACAGCGCCACCGCGGCCCATGACGAGTCCAGCTCGTCACGGGCACCGAAGAGGTTAAAAATATATATTTTAATTTCTGGCTTGACAGCAGGAACTAAAGTTACCAGTTACTTGAAATATAAACAGAGTGGCCTCTGCCTACATCCAGAACACTATTTCACTCTCACCTCATACTTTAGGCTCTTTGTAATGCATTGGGGGCACTTTTACATCGGAAAAGTAAACTGAACTACCATACACCGAATTCTTTACCTCAGGCAAATTATTAACAGAAAGCAATTTGTTCCTTTGTTTTTGTGTGTGCGGCATGTTTATTTCCATGATTTGAAGAGGAATCAAAATGCAAGCCAGATTTATTGGGTTTGCCAGTTCTCATTAATATTTGTGTCTATATTTTTATTGTGTTAGACATCGGTGGTCGAAGTGGGCAGAGAAAGGGGAAAGGACGTTTCCCAGCTTTATTAATTTGATCAAAAATTGAATTACTACAGGTTGAAAGGGAAGATGAAGAGACTCCTCTACTGTGAAGAGAGGTAAGGGAGCCAGGCAGCCTGAAGAATAAAATGCATTCTCTACAGGGTATCTGCTACCTGAATGAAGTGTAAATGTGTGCAATTGGTTAGCCTGAAAATCTAAAGGCTTCTTTGGGAGCAGTTTAGGCTTTAATGGATAGAATCTGGAATTTGCCCTTTTAATGGAAACCTTCAAAAAAGGTTTACACTAGGAACAAGTATTCTTACTAAAAATATGACTTTTGAAAGCATTTAAACAATCTTTTGGCACATTTTGCAACAACTTATTGATACGGGTTGCAACCTTATACTGCAACATATTTTTTTTTAACTGGCATATATTCACACTGCTTTCTATCAAAAGCTTCAACCTCTTAGCAATATAAATACACGTGACTATTTCGCCAGTGCACTGACCAGCAACCTGACTGTTCGGTTACACTCACACGAAGCTGAAATGGTCACATTAACAATGAGTCTTCCTACCACAAAAATGTATTTCCCATCAACAGATTTAATTTGCAATTAATTTTTATATGAGGGTTGTATATTATATATGCTGTTACCTGTACGTGAAATGACAACAAAGTAACTAGAGAAAATGTTGCTTTTTTCAGCCATGTCTCTGACCACACCCCCACTTTAGATGACCCTGCCCCACTATACTCAAGATCACAATTCCCATGCTTTTCTTTATGCACTTCGACCACGGTGTTATATACAAGAATCCTATGTAAGGCGCTCTGCCCTGTTTTTTAGGTTCAAGGCAGTGACGGTTTTAAATCCGATTGACCGGGACAGCGCCCTGGGTGGAAAGAAAATGTGGCGTTCGTTGGGGGGGGGGGGGGGGTTCGTTGTCCTGTGACAGCAGGAGGTATGACGAAGAAGGGAGGAGGGTAGGGGGTTGATGGGGTGCTAACAATTACGCTGGGGTTCATTATAGGCTGATTACAAAGTCTTTAACGGGCCCAATTGAGACCAAGTGAGATGGATGAGCTGCTGTTTACATGACATTAAGTCAGGCAACTCCCTGCTGCACCCCTCGGAATACTGGCGCCCCAGGCCTGGGCCCAGCTCACCCATACCCAAGATCGGCCCTGGCTCGTGGTATATAAAATGAGTAACATAAAATTAAATATTTGTTTTATGTTAAATTCAAGGACTTAGTTAATCACAATGCAGTAAAACGCTGACCTGACAAGCATATGAGCATGGGTAGATTGATAAAACTCTACAGCTCAGTCTCCTACTGCCCTATATGCTTATATGCACCTCATAAGAATAAACTATATAGCCCAGTCTGTTCTACTGCCCTACATGCTTGACACTTCATAAGACAGTTGCTTATGATCACATGCCTTTCTACTATTAACTGTAGCGAGGGACTCGGAAGAGTGACTTGGATGTTTCAGATCATGGGTTCCGTACGGATGCCCTAACACCCAAACGATGTCATTGCATTAATGGGAAGCGGTGGGCCAACCTTCGAGGAGAATACGGAGATCTGTGTACCAGTCACGAAATGGCAACGCAGAAAGCGGCTCTCGGCGCTAAAATACGGAACGACAACGCGCTCACTCACAAGAACAGCCTCTCAAAGAGGGCAGATTACTATTTCACAGGGAAATAAATATTCTTTTGCAGCTTTCGTTTTTAATGATCCCAAAATAACCCTCAACTGATACAAGCCAGGTAACGCAAGAGCATCTCCTTGCTGTTGCAGGATGAATAGAGGGGCGTCTTCCTTACCTCTGAGCCTCAGCCAGCACAGCGCCGTCCCTCTGTGAAGGTGTTCGCTTTCAGTACCCACTGCGTGGAGACTTCTGGAGCCTGTGCCGCTTGTCACCGGCGTGCTGTGTTTATCCAGACACCTGCCCTTGGTCTGCCGGAGGAAGCACGTTAGCACTTCCCATTAGAGGACGACCCTTAGTAATGACGCAGCGTCACACCATAGGCACGTCGAGTCTCGTACGTTGTGCTGCGGCTGCATCGGCGAATGGGAGCGGCCGCGTGAGCCTCACGGTAGCAGCTGATTGCTCGGCGCCGATGGGCTTTCTGTCGCAAGAGGAGCTCCGACTAAACGAAGCGCCTCGCTCTTAGAGGGTACGGAGAACGAGGATTCCATGAACTGGGGAGCCGAGGGCAGGATAGTAGATCATGGAGGATACAAGAGGCTTGAGACGCGTCTGGGCAGGCCTGCAGTGTTGCGTGTAGGGTTGCTGCTTTCCTCTGCTAGATCTAACGGCCATTTCTGCATGTTTGGAATGTCCCTCTGCAAAACCCTACACGCAGTCATCCGTGTTTATAGTTTGTGAATAGTTTGTCTAGCTGTAAGCTACTTTTGAAGTTTACATTTCCATACTGAAAAATAACGGCTTTTCTTTGATTTCCTGGAATGTTTTTATTGACATTGATGTACAATTAACGACCATGTTTGTAATGCATGTTACGCAGCTGACATAGGGAAGACAGTTACTTAGCAGGATTTCATAGCGTGTTTACTAAAAGCACACGTTATAGTTGGAGACACAGCCGGCCTTTCTGGAGCTCCACTGACGGATGGAAGTGGGGAAGAGAGATATTCAATGCTCTTACTTAATCTATATGCTATGCACATTTTCAGCTATGACAGGCATGTATAACAAGATGTCACACACCTCCCTCATTTACATGCACAAAACTACTCCTAGGAACAACTACACGTACTAACACTAGACACAGGATACTCACTCCACAAGGCACTTGGGTATAATGATATTTTCCAGCCTGTATGCCAACCGAAAAAACAAGCATTTGCAATGCAATAGGTCTCGCATTTGCGAGAGTTTAAGGTTTTGGCATTATAAATGACAATGCCTTTTATTGATGTTTTGATAATTAACATAAATAAAAGGCATTGTCATTTACAATGCCAATAGCTCAAAGTCTTGTAAATGCCAGACCTATTGCCCCAGGTTTTTCATTCTACTTAAAGCCCTGGTGTCCACCCAACAAACCAATGAAAACTCTGTTCAAATGTCACAGTAACATGAACCAGTGTACGCCTAATATGCTTCATTGAGCTAGAAAGTCCTTTTTAACGTTCTTGAAGGTTTTTTTTTCTTGCAAGGTAGAAAAATTCCTCTAATTCAGTCTTGAAGTGATGCGCATAAAAGAACAGGGTGAGGTGACGGGCAATTCTAAACAGGTGGAGGCAGGTGTGTGCTTCTGCCTGTGACGCCCCTTGTTAATTACTATATTCCATTGCTTTCCGTCCTTACAAACACTCTAAAAATACATAAAAAGAACACTGGGTGAAAAAAATATTTTCATGAATTAAATTCCAAATACAATTGAAGAAATGTCAAAAAAGAATTATACCTTTGTATAAAAAAAAGTTGACTTCTGTACATGTGCTGCTTCAAGTGATGGACATATCTGCCTCGAATCCCTCCAGCACACAGCCTCTCCACATGAGTCACATCGGTACTTATCATCGCCCTTTATTAGTGACACTGAATTATTGACGAAGATCACGGGCTCTCTGAGGCATGGCAACGATTCCTTTGTGAACCCTGAGCTGGACGGTGCTAAGCACAGATTCTTAGCAGACGTGTGTGTATGCCATGCCCTTAATCACAATGGACGCGCCCCTTTGAGAGACCCTGCAGTTTTTTCATCCCACTTAAAACCCTGATACAAATAATATAATACAACACTGCGCTCTGCGTCCCAACTGGCTCTTGTTTCCACCCTGTCGGACAGGAGGCCAGGGCGAAAAAGAAGGGACAGGGACGTTCTAAAACTATGTTTTGTGGATAAACCACATGTGAACACGCTGATTGGGCAACCTGCATAAGACGGCTGCTCAATAAAACTGCTATGTTCAGGACCTCCCTCTGCATGCAGACACGTGCACCCCTCTTTACCTGTGTCGCAACTACCAGATCCCGCCATCTGCAGATACACGGTTGCTGGCCCCGGGCGCTCTATGCCCCGCGTCTATTCCCGGTTCTTGATGTGCCGCAAGGTATTCTTCGGTGGCCGTGGTTCCGGGAACACAGCAGTGGGCTATATCCTTGCTGTTCCTCCATCCTGTCAAGCAGTAAGGAACAGCGTAGCAAGAACGCCAAACGGGGCACCAGCATTCAGCTGTGAGATGGGCATGCAGCTCCTGTTCACAGCAGACGCACACTAGAGGATGTCTTTCTTTTATGTTCAGTCTTCTGCACTTTGACCCCCGCCGAGTCCCTTTTGCTGTCACCGACGTCAATGTAGTGTATCTGTACGTGCTACACGACTCAGACACTATTCAATGATTTTTCCCCTTTACAAAATGGCGCCTGTACCTCCCATGAAAGGCACAAATAGAGGTCTGATATTACATCACACCTCCAAGCCGAGCTTCAACGTTAGCATTCCAGTTTCATATACATAACACCGAGCTATTATTCGAATTTTAGGGTACAAATGAACTTCAGAGTTCCCTGAGAAGTTTGCATTGATGTTGCGTCTTCTAACCCCTTACAAAAATATATGGTATATTCTGAGGCTCGTCCTATTTGGTGAAACCTATTCGACAGATTAGAAAATGCCCTTATTTCGTTTTCTGTGGTATGCGAGGTGGTCTAGAAACACAAAACTCCATTTCAATATGGCCGCTACAAAACACAAGTTAACCCCCCCTCCCCCCGAGGTCAGATAAACTAAATGAAGTGACTTTAAACAAGCAGCATGCGCTGCCCACCCCTCGCGCACACCGGCTCCTTACGCATGCGCCGCTGCCATGTTTAAGTCCGATCAGTGCGGACTAAAACTGTAGTTGGTGGCTGCTGCTTCCGGACTACACGGAAGTCAGTTGGGCCACTGAAAAACAAGGTAAGAAACACTACGCCAACACTAAGCCAATGGCAAGCAGCAGGAAAAACTACCGGCTGCTTGCCAACATATAGAGATTACTTTAGGTCTTGCTGAGACCGCGCATGCAGCACATGCGCTGCCAAGGCGAGACCTAAAAACAGAGGTTGGAGTATAATTGCTAGCATTCACAAAGGGCACATCTCGGTGTTACCCTGGCCGGGAGGCCACTGGTCAGCCGGCAGGGGCTACTCTGGGGGTTGAGGCCTTTCACTACTACTGTTTCAAGGCCCACTCTACTATGACTGCAGACTGGGCCAAGTACCGCACTTTCTGCACTTGAATCTCAGTTGTAGTGAGGACGAGCAGTCACAGGCTTCTCAGGGAAGTTAGTGTGGGAGAATGAAATCTCAGTTATCCACACCACCTCGAGCTTGCAGTAAAAATCATCAATGTCCATCCCAGTGCTTCTCTATGTATAAGCACTGCGAAAGCATACAATTTTACTACACAATTTACTGGTGTGAACCTTTATGCTTCCAGGGACCTTCTCCAGCTACCCCTCCACCTGTCTCATGGGTCTTCCACTTTCTGGAAGTCCCACCCCTGCTCTGGGTCCAGAGTTTGAGTTACTGCCTACTGGTGCAGCTTCTGCACTCATTACCCACCCTAACCTGGTTGGTCTTAGAACGTGGTCTCTTTGGCCTAGGCTATCTTAGCCTCTCATACAGTTTGTAGGAGCATCACTGGAATGCATTATGCCCTCCTAAGGCAGTGAAACCTAACCAGTAGTAGGGAGCCTTCAGGCAGACTTCAAGAGAGCTGCACATCAGCTGGCCGTGCAGCGTGTTACTTGGGGTGTTGCGGCAGAAGCAGAGGCTTTTGTCGGTGGACCTTCTCCAGCCCGCTGGTGGTAGATCTCTTCTCACAGTGCGGCTCACTTTAGCACTCCGGTGAGTACTTGGCACTTCTTCTTGACTGTGACCACAACACGCCCAAAGGTGGTGGTAGTCAGTTTCTATCTACCGCACACAGTGCCTCGAGGTGGCAACCTTATTTTTCATGCAGCATCCCATGGGCTCCTCTCAGATCTCTTGGTATTCAGGACTTGTCCCAACCCAACAGCACATTTCAGCATTATTGAGGTCACACATTTCACTTGTGGGGCTCATCAGCCAGTAGTAGGTTCTTATCCTGACTTCAGTCAGGTGTACCACTTAGGCACACAGCTTCAGATGCTGTGGTAGATACAGCGGAGATAACTGGTGAAGATGCACTGCCCGGTCGGACAGTACTGCAATACCTTTGGCACAGCTCCTTACAAGGCACTGCCAGGCAGACCATATGCCTGGGTCAATAATGGGTGTTCCTTCCACAATCAGCTCCTCCTGCAGGGTTGAATCTTTCTTTCCTTGCTCACAGGCAGGATGTTTTGTCACCCAGGAAAGTCTAGTAATTCCTCATCCGGATTGGACTCCAGCCGATGTTCCCTCGCCTCTGGACAGTTGCCTGTCAGAACAACACCAACCCTTGGCTGCTTAGTATTCCCTGAGTACTTTGTGGAGTGCCCCCTCCTTAGTATAAGTGACCACAACAACGAACACAGATGGGTCTTGGGTTCTTATATTCTGATTTTGCAGACAGTGGATGTGTATTCCAGGCGTGCTTCCTTGGAACCAGTTTGGCTAGGTTTCTCTATCGTGTCCATGCCAGGCCACCTTCCAGACCTGGCCTTTGTCTGCAATGTTGCTCTGCCTAGCAGGGGGACACTACTGTACATCATGAAGGGGACATTCCTGTCTCAGAATACCCTGACCACTTATACCACCTTGCACGTAAGAGACAATACTGCTGCAGCACCTCAAACGGTATAACATCAAGCAAACACAGTGGTCACACTGCAACCGTACCCATACCACTTATGACATCTTGCAACTGAGAGACATCACTCCTTCCACACCAGGTACAGGGCACACAACAGCAAAACTCTATCTACTCAGGTCACCTTACATCTGAGGGACGGCGTCCATAACATGCATTTGCAATGCAATAGGATTTGCATTTGTTGCAGTGGGGGAGGCCTGTGTGTTAAAGAGCGGTGCTCAGTTGTGCAAGCTGCACCGACAAAGTGAATACGATGAACTGCTGAAAAGAAAGGGGCATGGATGCCATTAAAGTGAAAGTGTGGCATGGGGCGCTTTCACAAAAAAAGCATTTGCAATTGTATTTTTTTTTTGTAAAAGTGCCCCATGCTGTGCTACCACTTTAATGTCGGCCCAGCCCCTTTCTTTAGATGCAGCTCGCTGTATTAAGCTTGACAATAAGCTGAATATGGCGAGCCGTGTCTAAAGACAGGGGCACGGCCACCAATAAAGCAATAGCATGGCATGGTATGCCTAAAAACAAAAAATGATTAAAATTGCGAGCCTGCATAAAAAAGGCCTGAGGAAATAAAAGGTGTGTGACTGCTATAGTAAAAGCGTGCCGCGCTGCTAAAAAAAAAATTAACGTTGATGAAAAGGTGCAATTTGGCTACCATTGGTAGTATAAATGTAAAAGCGGACACCATGCTGAAACCTAAAGCGTGGTGTCCGGAGGCAAAGAGGGCACCCTTGCAGGAAAGCATGTTGTACCTGCAATAGGAGAAAATTATTAAAGAAGTGCTCAAAGACTGTAAATAAATCATACTGTGTAACAACACAAGTAAAAGGGCCAGTCCTCATGAGAGGTTACAAATGTAGAAAAGGCGGTACTAAGGACGGACTACTAAGCCTATTCCTGAATCAAAAGCAACCATTTTGAGAGGACTGTAACAGGAGCAAACTGAAAAGATGAGCAGAGCTTCCAGTCCATACCTGAATACAGCATGTCTCGCAGCACATGTGCTGCCCAGGATTTGACCTAAAAAGGACGATCACAGCCCCAACCATGCATATTCTGGGTGGTTCAGAGGAATCATCTTTATCTATTCAGGTTGGCCTATAGTTTTCATACCTATTCAAATGCCAATCCCTGGCTGGGATAAGAAGCATGAGAGTAAATGCAAATTAGATTCCAGGAACCTCATATATGGAAAAGGTAATTTTCTAAATTTAATTTTCCTTAATATTTATTATAAATCAGATTGTACCATTGAATTGGGGGCATCGCTACGCTACACTGAACTTACCTGCCACAGGAGTGGCTTGGGTTCCGGATTTTGCTGCATCTACTCCTGCTTGCCCATTAGAGATTCAGTCTTCCAGGAGTCTCTGCCTTCCAGAGTGCGCATAAAACATGCCGGCTGTCCCGACGCTTTTGTTCAGGGTATCGCTACGCTACACTGCAGTTACCTGCCACAGGAGTGGCTTGGGTTCCTGGATTTCCAGCATCTACTCCTGCCTGTCCACTGGAGACTCAGTCTCCCAGGAGCCTCTGCCTTCCAAAGTGTGCATAAAACGCACCGGCTCTCCTGCGGTGCAGGATGCGCTCGGGCCAAGGGCGGGCCTATCCACGCCCGGAGGAGGCGGGGTTGGCCCCCCCCACCCCCCTCTAACGTGGTTCCTTTTGTTAACACCCTTCCAGAGGGACATACGGTGCCATGGTGAAACGAAAGGTAAAGACATGTGACCAAGGCTTAGAGGCTGTCAACACCCTGGACTCTTTCCTGCTAAAAGCGGCAGTTGTGCTATCGAAGGAGATAGAGAGGGCGGAAGGAAGGCTGTCAGGAGGAGGGGTGCTCACTGACTTTACAAGTACCTTGTCTTAATGGTGAACTCTCACCCAGAAAAGCTGTTAACTTGAGATTTCCAATTGCTGCTACTACAACGGTTCTCCAATTTCCTTCTAGTAGCATGGGCAATCAAGAATCACTTAAGGAGCCACCGGTTAAAAAAAAGAGGGGGGGTGGGCCCCTAAGACTGGTTAAATTGGTTATTGGGGGTGATGCGGCAAAGCATACAACTTTTAAGGACAGAGGCTACCCTTTTCTCAGTAGGGTCCTTTAAAATATTTTCTTCTGCCATCGAAGCTCTTCCCATCTAGCTCTCCACCACGGAGTACCCCCTAATAGAGGCAGATATCCTAGCCTTGTCTTCCAAAGGTTAGAGCTTGGGCATAAATGTATTTAACATCACATCCATTATAAACTGGTGTATGGGCAATCTCAACCCAGACAACATTTCTCAATGTAGGCCAACAAGCTCCTTGGCAAACACTGGAAATAAATAGAGAGACCAGAGAGCGCCACCCATGCCATACGGGGCCTGGATCGGTAGGACTGCGCTTCATTTGAGATGGGATAGCCATGTTCCCCGACTCCTCTGGCCCATCGATGCTCCTAGGCTTCGCTCCAAGCTCCAAAAGGGGAGTAAGGCTCTGAGAGAATTCATGTAGGAAGCTCCGGGCTTGCCTGAACTTCAGCAAGTGCTAGAGCTAAGCTATCATATAGCGCCCAGCCGAGGGAAGGCGGGATTCGCTCAGCATTCTAGTTTTTTTCCTGTCTGAGGTGGGATTTACCTTACGTAGTTATGACTGTGACATGGACCAGGGATGTGTAGATAATATAAAAAACATTCATCACCCATCTCCCTTTTTTAGGTCTCGGCCTGGCGAAAGCAGCGCATGCGCTGCTCTGCCATGCAGAGACCTTTTGGAATCGATACGATTCCAGCGTGCACACGGGGAGACAACGAGACAAAAGATGTGCACGCGGGGATTGGATACTTTACTGGTGGCGTGATACACTGGGGACTTCTTTTTTCACCGCCAGTAAAGGCAGTCCCCGCGTGCACATCTTCTGTCCGTCCCATGACGGGTCGCGCTTGTTTTTAAATGCTTTGGGATTTTTTATAGCTGTGTCTCAAATTGTCACAATATCTAGATAATATTGCCATCGAAGGTGGTACTTCACTTGCGGTTCATCGCATAATGTGCTGCACAATTTGACTTCCCTTGTACATGATTTCGACAACCCTGCCGTATAATCTGTTCTTCCACCGCCGCATAATGTGCGGCCCTGGGGAGACACGATCACGCCGAGGTAGAAAGGAGACTGCGGTTTTTCCATCAAGTTGCCATGCCTTATACCTGCTCCCAGGGCGGGACGATCTTCTGAGTCGGCGCTGCCACCGGGGGTGGTCGGTCGGAGCTCACCTACAACTCAGCGGTGTAGGTGTCTGTTGAGGCAATCCGGACCCCGACCTTCCATGGGCACCGTCTGTGGCAGTGCTCGAACGTCAAGGTCACACGTTGGGGAAAGAGGCGCCGCATACAATATCAGATAGTCAAAGTTTGGCTCACCAAAGCATTCACCCACCAATAAAGGATTCGACTGCTCAGGCTACAGACGTTAAGGGTTAGCTAACCAGAATAATCACTCTAAAATATGTGATAAACAGTCAAATAAAAAACTAGAGAAAAACTCTAACGCTGGCAGCCCAGGACATGGTTTTCTTCATAGCGCCTCGTAGCTCCTACTGCAGTTGAAGTCTGTAGCAGGCACGGAGGCCGTCACACAATCCAGAACTCAGCATTACCTTCAGGGGTCTACCCTGCAGATCATTGGTGCCTGTGTGCGCACAGCGACTTCAAGGTGTTTGATTAAAGTCGGCAGCACTCAAGCCGCAAACCTTCAGGGGTCTACCCTGCAGATCATTGGCGCCTGTGACTTCAAGGCGCTGGATTTAAGTCAGCAGCGCTCAAGACGCAAACCGTTAGTTACGGGCGGGGGGTGTGTAATGGGGCTGAAGGGTTCTCAATGGAAGCCCTCCCTACCCCCACCCGCAGGGTGGACGGAATATCCGCTGCTCATAATACCCTTGCAGGCATCGCATACACGGGCAGCTCCTGAGCAGGACTGGTTGCTCTGCTGAGGCTTTAGGCCCCAACACAACGACCCTTCACAAATAATGGTATGGTGCGGCCACCGTACATCTAAATGCACCGTTCAGATGGCGTGTATTGTGCAAGCACACTTTAAAATGTGGAGGGAGACAGTGCTTTAAATGGACCGGTACTGTCCAGTACTGAGGACTTGCGCTTCTTTAATTTGAAAGGGAGAGAGCCTGCACTTCTCAGCACTGCTGCAATGCGTTTAATGGGAGAGTACCGGCACTTCCCAGGAACAAACAGGTACTCTGTATAGCGAGTACCTGCACTTCTATACTTCCATTAAAAGCCCTGGCGGAAAACCATGTGTACTGGGCGTAGAGGTCGCGATTGTGTCCTAGGGTGCTCCACGCTCCCTTGCAGCCACAGTAAGCCCATACAATAACGGGCATGGCGGCCGAGAGTGCAAGCCAGCTTCTAAGGTACCGCGCGCGAGAGGCACCTATAGATATCCCTCCAAGTTAGGTCTGCAGATGTTTTGGGGACTGGGGTGGGCGGAGATGCTTACAGACTTGGGTTCTGGACATTTAATAGGGTCTGGTCTCTTCCCACCACCATAGCCTTGAAACTTACAGGCGACGTGCTGGTACAACTGGTTTTGATTAGACAAAACTTGTGCGACAGACATGTGGGGCCCCGTCGGTAGGGAATTGCCCTTGCGGTCTGAGAAGGCACCAAGGATGCTCGGTGATGTGCTGCTGGCAGCGTTGCGCATCCATGTAGGATGCTGCGATGAGAAGCAGCGTCCTCCTACAATAGCATTCTGATGCCTCTTACTAAGGCATGTGGGATGAAAAAACGTGGGGGGGTCTCTCAAAGGGGCGTGGCCGAGATAAGTAGGGCGTGGCTTAAAACAATTTAGCTAAAAATGTGTGCTCAGCATAGTGTGCCGCCTCAATGGTAAATTGCTGCTTCTGTCATTGCAACCAGATATATAATACAACATGTAACATTACACCATCAAGCCAGGTCTTTTGGCTTTGCCAATGGTAGTTGTATGAGAGAAATAAGCAACAACTATGCGATGGCTTCATTGTATAGAATTTTGAAAATGCTTCAGTTCTGAAATGATGATATGAAGGCGCTATAACCAGTCTCTTTGAAGTTACCTCAAAGGCAGTGAGGGTGGTACTGCTGCAGAGTTAAGATTTTTTTGGCATCCTGAGGGTGAGGGCAAAAATGTAGAGCCGAAGGCGCGCCCAAGGCAAGCCCGTCTGCGCCCGTCCGCGACCGGACGGGGCTAGGGGCGAGAAACCCTGCCGGGGACAAACCGGACCGGGGCACCCAGAGATATACAAGAGATGCACTACTAGCTCTCTCGCACCACCCTGGCCTTGACCGCTCTCACTGTCCTAAAACCTGTCCGGGAGAAACACATGGCCCATTCTCTTGTAAATCATGTAAATGGTGTAGTCTGGGACAAAGCCAGATAAGACAGCAGTCAGAACCCAACACTCTTAAACTATCATGCATATACTTTAATGCAAGGTCAGTCCCGAAGCATTCCATCAATATCTGGGACACTCTTAATGAAAAGAATCCTGATCTCGTATTTATTACGGAAACATGGTTGGACAAAAGTAACTCCCCGGACGTTGCTAATGCTTTGCCAGCCAATTACAAAATTGTTAGCCAAGACAGGAAAGATCGGAAAGGGGGAGGGGTAGCGATACTGTTTAAAAACCATCTGACCTGCCTGCCCATACAAGTAACCCCTCAAGATGAGATCGAAACACTATCCTTCCAAATACTCCACAAGGGTTTCGCTATGTTCGCTGGTGCAGTGAGATACAACCCTCCTGGTTGCCAAGCCAATCTAAGCACCAAGCTACTTACCCAACTCTTACCTGTCTGCATGAGACATAAGAACTACCTAGTAATAGGCGACTTCAATGTCCATTATGAAAAACTCGATCAGCCAGTGGTCTCACAATTGGAGAGCGACCTGCAGATCCTCCAATTAAAGCAATGGATCAAGGAGCCCACTCATATTGCAGGGCATACCCTTGACCTGCTTTTCTCCAACATCAACTCCACTGTCATCCAGGAAATCAAACCACTAGTATGGACAGATCATTCACTAATATCATTTTCATTGGAACTGCCAACTAAACTTGAGCATCCAAGCAAGCCCGAAAGGACAAATAACAGAGCATGGAGGCTAGTTACCGAAACAACATTCCTACAACACTTTCCCCCTTCTAACACTCTGCCCCTGAATGTGCTCTCAACAAATCTAGCCGCAGCACACCTGGAGTCCGAAATCACAACTACTTTGAACCAAATTGCCCCCATACCTAAGTCCAGTCGATCAAAAAGACCTCTCACTGAGAAATGGTATACGCCCCAACTCAAAATACTTAAAAGAAAGTGCCAACACACTGAACATCAATGGCGACTGTCCAAACTTGAATTAGATAGATCTCGGTACAAATCTGAGCTTAAAATGTACAATCACGCGATAAAAAATGCTAAAAAAAGCTACTTTGTGCAACGAATAAATGAAAATTGTAACTCAACCAAAGAGCTTTATAAAATAGTGAAAGAACTCTGCAAACCAACCAGCATGTCCCAAACCATTCCCCCTTCCGCAGAATCCTGCGAAAAAATCGGCAATTTCTTTTCGGACAAAATTAGTCATATATATTCCACTTTCAACCCCACTACAGAATTTGACATCAAGAACCAGAATGTTCAGACCCCACATCCAGAAGCAATGTCTGAAATGAGTACATTTGCTCCCCTCACAGAAACTGAGGTGCTGAATGCAATGGGCGTCCCCTCTGGATCCCTGCCCACACTTCATTTTTGCTCGGACAGCCTCTATCCTTTGCCCATATGTTACCCAGCTTCTCAATAAATCTCTCAACACTGCCATCTTCCCAGACATTTGGAAACAGGCAGTAATTACTCCCCTGTTAAAAAAGGCAGGGACAGATGTTCTCAATCCGGAAAACTACCGTCCAATCTCCCAACTTCCATACCTATCCAAAGTGTTGGAGAAACTGGTAAACAAGCAATTAACCAACTTCCTTGAATCTAATGACCTACTGGACCCCTCGCAGACGGGTTTCAGGGCTACCAACAGCACAGGCCACACTACTAGCAGTATATGACAATATTAGGTCCTGTACCGACCAAGGAGGAGCCATCGCTCTGATACTTCTGGACCTGTCGGCGGCATTCGACACGGTCTCCCACAACAGACTGCTGGAAACCCTCTACAAAAAAGGAATCTACTCCACAGCGTTTAAATGGTTTGGCTCATTTCTCAAAAACCGAACACAAACAGTTCGACTAGGTCAGCTCCAATCTGAACCTAAGATCATCGGCTGTGGTGTTCCCCAGGGAGCATCGCTAAGCCCCACGTTATTTAACACCTACGTCTCATCCCTGGCAGAAATTAGCAGAAAATGGGGTATTGGCATTTGCTCCTATGCTGATGACACATAGCTAATGGTAGCCCTTGAAGAAAGGCCTGAAGCCACCAAAATAAAACTACATAACTGCCTCTCAGAAATGGCACAGTGGATGCAGAAGCACTGCCTTAAATTAAATGCAGGGAAAACTGAAATCCTGCTTTTTGGAGGGGCCAAGGGGATCTGGGACGCCACATGGTGGCCACAAACACTCGGGACTGCCCCAACCCCTAAGCACTGCGCAAAAAACCTAGGTATCTTCATTGATGATACTCTATCCATGAAGGACCATGTACGGGCCCTTTGTGGCAAGGGTTTTGCCACTTTGAAACTGCTACACAGGCTTTTTCCCTGGATCCCACTAGACTGCAGAAGAACAGTCACGCAGGGCTTGCTTATGAGTCAGCTGGACTACGGCAATGCTCTATTTGTGGGCATGAACGAGTCTCTCTTCACTCGGTTACAGGTGCTCCAAAATGCCACTGCCAAGTTGGTATGCAACAAAAACAGATTAGGTTCAGCATCAAAGTGCATGAAAGACCTGCACTGGCTTCCCATGCGCCAAAGAGCGGTTTTTATGCTGCTCAGCCATGCCCATAAAGCACTATTTAACAATAGCCCCAAAATACTACAGGGTAGATTCGAGTTCTATGCCCCGACAAGACACCTGCGGTTCTCATACCTGGCATTGGCCAGAACTAAACGTATAAAGAAAGTAAGATCCGGAGGGCGCTCCTTCTCGTATATGGCAGCTAGAAAATGGAACGATCTTCCCATAGACCTCCGACTCACACCCAACTATCCGGAGTTCCGGAAAAAACTGAAAACTCATTTGTTCCCAATAAACTAACATCCTCCTGCTTGCTCCAGTAGCCTAATACCCTAGTTCATGCTGTTAGCGCCGTGATATCCCTTGGGATGAATGTCGCGCTCTACAAATAAATAAATAAAATAGAGCCCAATAGGGACCCGTCTCCGCACCTGCTTTTACAACTGCCGGTGCTCAGCACCGGCAGGACCCGTCCCACTTAAAGCCCAGTGTAAGGCTCACTTCTACAGAATACGTGGGTTCTGTTAGATAAGCATAAGCAACATGACAAACGTGCATGGGATGAAGAGGTGTTCGAAGGTGACAATGTACTGGCATGGGACGCACCTTGGAGCCGATGCTGCGATTTCATTTACAGCTCTAAAGGGAACGTACAAGTTTTATGCTGTTTTATTTAAAATACAATAAAAAGATAAAAATAAAAACGACATACAAAGGCGTACGGGTGGATCATATACAATGGAAGCAGCCAGGCCCTTGGTTTCAGGGGGTATATGAGGTCTCCTTATGAACGCAACCAATTTTGATCATACTCCGGCAGCAATGCATGCTGGGCTGAAACAAGCTGCTGTAAAGAGGGTCCCGTCAACACACGCACTGTCACATCAAAAGCCTAGCGCACAGAAATCCGAAGTAAGGCACATGAGGAACACCAGTCAGTCCCCGCCCACAAAAACAACCTTTAATTGCAAAGTGTTTCAGCCAGGCATTCCCTCTTTTCCATGCAAAGGAGAAACGCAAGCCCTGGCCACCAGATACATTTGAAATTTCAATTGAAACGTGGCTATAGGGAAAGCCTACCTCTGAGTTGCAAAGCACAAATACATTACCACCAAAGTTACCAAGCTGTAAAGATTACTTTCCAGGGAGGCCAGATACAATTTACACCATTTGAGAGTGAAGGGATGGCTGTGTTTGCATATGATTTGATTAGAATTTTTGTAAAGCACTAACAAATACACTGAGGCGTCTTGGCGCTAAGTAACAAGGTAGAAAAAACGCAGATCAAAGACTACCGACGCTATTTATTAACAAGCATTGAAAATGCAATAGGTCTCGCCTTTGATTAAGTTAAAGCCATTTGCTTTGCTTATGGGATTGTATAGCAAAGCAAATGGGTTTAACTTAATAAAAGGCGAGACCTATTGCATTTTCAATGCTTGTTCTTTTGTCTGTATCCACACAGACACACACTTACTTCCCGGTACACCATCATAGTTTGTTTGCAAAACAATCACCATGGCAGAGGAAGTGGAAGAGGTGTGGTGCAACGGCCAGGGCGGCTGACTCCGGAACACGGGGCTCACGGTTTGATCCCCGGCGGCAGGTTAGCCCAGCACAGTGTGACTCTGGGCAATAGCTCGCTTAATCTTCCCGATGGCCCCCAGCGCTGGGACGCCTCGCTGAGGCAGCTGCGCGCTTTACAAATGCTGGTTATTAATATGGCAGAAAGGTATTTCTAAAATAAGATTGTCTTGGTTGGGTTTCCTGACCTGTCTTATTACGCAACGCATGATACTTTTAAAAGTTTTTTTTTTAAACCAAGTATGTTGCTTTCCAATTGAGACCATCTCAAAGCAGTTTTTTCTCAGTGAAGTTATTTAATGTGAGGCCACGGCCTCTATGAATCACAAACAAAGCATGCGATTGTAAGGTATGCAAAATGCTGAAAATGAGACAAGTCCTGGTTTTCTGCTGGAAGTTTGTTCCCTCTAGTGGACAATCTCTGTAAGAAGGGCGTGAATTCTCCTTTTCTGAAAAAAACAGAAACATTAAGTCCCGTTTTCAGGAACCTTTTTACCTAACATAAAACAAGCATTTGCACGAATAATGGGACGGCGGGTGGGGAATGGCGAGAAGGCAAGGACAACAGGAGGGCGGGCGGGGGTGAGAGATGGCACGGACAACGGGATTAGAAGGCACAGACAACAGGAGGGAGGGGGGAGTAAGGAATGCACCAAAGCATGTTGTTCCTGCAGTAGGAGAACCTCATTAAAGTAAACAGTGCTCACAGTCTAAATAACTCCTACGGTGAAACAACCGAAGTAAAGGGGCCAGTCGCCATGGAAGGTGGCAAATGAAGAGGAGGTGGTACTAAGGAGGGACTAACAAGCCTGTTGACGAATCAGAAGCCAACATTTAGGACGGATATAGGACTTGGCCTTTTTGGCTAAAGTTCCCTAAACATTTTGCTTTCCCCCTAGACCGTTTTCCTGACATAGAGTTGCCAATTTAGATGCTTTGGGTATTTTGCCACTGCTGATCAGTGTCAAAGTACAAGTGTTCCCTGTGTAAAGTGTAATGGTAATTGGTTGGCCATTATTGGTATGTTTGCCTTACTAGTAAAGTCCCTAGTGATGTGCACTGTGTGTGCCAGAGCTAGTAATGCAAAGGTGCGCAGAGAAGGGAACTCGGGCCTGCAGTGTAGGGCCTGCACGCAGTTTGCTAAGTTAGCATGTTGTCCTGACAAGTGCAACCACTTGTCAGGCCTTACTTTCCCTTTTGCGTACACAGTGGGCACCCCCGTGGTAGGTCCTGGGTAACCCCTGGGCAGGGTGCAGTGTAAGTAAAAGGCAGGACATATACTGAGGTGTGTGCTATGTCCTGACAGTGAAAAACACTCCATTTCGTTTTTCACTGGTGAAAGGCCATCTTGCCCATAGGAAGGATGGGGGAGGCTGGGTATTGTGTTTGTTAGCCTAGTTTGCCATAAGATTAAAATGGAGAGGTGAAGTTTAGTATGTATGAACTCACAGTGTCATAACACATCTTTCTATGAAAGTGGTTTTGTCACTGTGTGTTCGGAAACCACTCTTTTAGAAAGTGGCTGAGTTTTGTGCTTTAAGCATTTCTGTGTGTCTCTTCTGAATGTGGATTGACTGTCTGGATCTGGGAGGTGAGAGGAGGGGAGCTGGAGGAGGTCTTGACCCAGGGAGGGGTTGAAATGGCACCAGACTGACCTGCATCTGGAGAGTAGGCGGAGGAGAAGCTCTGGGAGGTGAAGAGGCCTGAGTTGCTGCTATAAAACAATTAACCCATCTCCCGCTGAGTGATTAAGGATCCAGACCCCCAGTATCAAAGGGAGAAAGGTGACACTGGGAGGGAGACACCCAGAGCTGATTTAGGCAGGGATCAGGGACCCCTGAGCACAATGAACTTCATAGACATTTAGGGGTATACCTATGACCCCTGAACGTTGGAATAGAAATGGATTGAGACTGAAAAGGCTTGGACCCATTTCGTGGTCAAGAGGAACCTCTGCTAAGGAAGGAACAACTGAAGAGACTGCTGGGAAGGACCGACCCTTGCTTCGTGATCTGGGGCTGGTCTGCAGTTTGCTGTTTTAACCAAGGAAGAGACTGTTGGGACTGTGCTTTGTGTGCTGGGTCCCCCAGCTTGAAGAAGACTGTGCTTTGTGCTATGTCTTGTTACCCCAAGGGCCCTAGGTGAGCTGGCTCCCTGTTTGGAAACACGGGAACATAAAAGTTTCCGTAGAAGTTTCAAGCGACGCGGTGGGCGCGTGTTGTGGCAGCTTGAGACCCTCGGAAGGTGTGCCCTGTAATCTTAGACACACTTAGGAGAAGAGAGGCTTGGACGCGCTGGGTGCGTGTCGTGGTGCACACGAGGCGTTAGTGAAGAGCGCCTGGTCAACATGTGCATCGAAGTTGAAGTGAGTCTCGGACGCGCTGGTTGCGTGTCGTGGTGCACCGCAGGCGTTGGTGAGGAGCGCCTGGTCAACGTGTGCATCGGAAGTGGAGTGAGTCTCGGACGTGCAATATGCGTGTTGGGGTGCACCGGAGAATAAGCGAGGCTTGTACACAGTGAGCGTGCCGGGGTGCGGCCGAAGGCATTGGTGAAGAGCGCCTGGATAGCGGGGCACCGGAGTTGGAGTAAGTCTCAGTGAAGCAGTGTGCATGCTTTGGTGCAAGCTGGGAATGTGAGGGTGATCAGCTGATCATCGTGTGTACCGGAAGAAAGTGAGTCTCTGCAGCGTGGTGTGTCTTGGTGCCAACTGAGACCGCAGGAAGGAATGCCTGGTGAACGTGCACTCGAAGTCGACGTGAAGTCCCATCAGCGTTGTGTGTGTGGTTTCATGCCAGAGGAGACCCTGAGGGTGCTGTGGTGGCGTGCACACGGAGTAACGTAATCTCAGAGGTGTGGGATACGTGTGCCCTGCGGCCCCCTGGGACCTTCCTAACAGTCGTGACTTGGACCGACAGCCCTGGAGGAGCTGAGCTGCCAGGCCGAGCCGCTGAGGCCCATTGAGAAAGTTCTGCACGGAAGGCCCAGTTCGCTGAAGGAGGAGAGGAGAGTGGGGTTGAGCCCCCAGGTAACGTGGATCACTACATGGGCGGGGTGCGGGCTCGGAGGGACACTCTCCCGGCCTCTCAGTCCTTCTGGCGACGTGAGCCTTTGCTTCGGCTCAGATTGGGGATCGTACTGACCAAAGAAGTGACAGTACTGGGGCCAAAGTGAGAAGCTGTACTTTATGTCCTCTTTGATACGTGTGGGGGGGCAACTGTTATCGAAGAGGCTGACTGTCGTAATACACATTGCCAATATTGCTGCTAACGAACTGTCTTATGATGCCTGACATTATTTCTGCATAACGAAGTACACGATTGTAGTGCTACGCATTGCATTATTTCTCAATTGCAAAGTACAGGAGTGTAGCGGCCCGCATTGCATTATTTCTTCTTTGCAAAGTACATGATTGTAGCTATGCATTGCATTATTCCTTAATTGCAAAGAACATGATTGTAGCGGTGCTCATTGCATTATTTCTTCATTGCAAAGTATGTGATTGGGGTGTGACGCATTGCAATATTTCTTCGTTGCGCAGTACATGATTGTAGCAGTACCCATTGCATTATTTCTCCCATTGCAGGGTACCGGGGTGTATCGTTACGCATTGTATTATTTCTCCTTTGCCCAGCACAGGATTGTATCGTTATGCAGTGCACTATTGTTTGTCCATTGCAATGTGTGTGATTCTAGCATTGCGACCAGCATAGCATTTTGAAAGCGGTGGTTGGGATTTGAGCCTACCAGCCAGCCGGAACAAATATTAACCCTTTATTATATGCTGGCTTTTGTATCGTGTGGTCTGATCATATATCTTCTTATATAAAGTTTATACTTGTTTTATCAAACTCGTGTGGAGTTCATTTGTGGTGTCACCAGTGGGTTGCTGTGAGTGTGGTTGCACATACTGTACACTTGTGCCTTGGAGATAGGCCTGGCTGCTCGTGCCAAGCTACTAAGGGGCTGAGCAGGGCTATCTCAAACGGTGTCTTTACTTGGCCTAACGTTGAGTGAGAAGTACCAGGTCTCGCATTTGGTGACAGTGGTGTGGGACTGGGATTCCGGCTTCCAACAACGGACAATGACACAAGCCAATGGCAAATGTGGGCTGAGAGAGGGCAGGGCTTCTATTCCCTACTCCTCTAAATAAGTCTTACAGAGCAGTGCATGCGCGCTGGCTCTAGGCTCGACCTAAAAAGTCAGCGAGTACACCATCAATACGTCCAAGGGCAAACCACATCAACAGACTGTCCACTAAAGAGTGATAAATGCATGACTACAGGATCTCCATATCTGTAGCCCTGTACCACTCAACATTTACTCAACTTCAACTACAGTGGCTGCCATGTTCTAGTCAGTGACTCAGTATTCCAGGGGCTCCCTACCACTGACTGTGTAATTTAGTCAACCTCCAAAAACAGTGGACAAATTCAAGATAGTTGGCTCCCTACACCTTCAGTAAACCTTCAGTCTGGACACACACAAACTCAGAAACCATGTGTCATAACCACAGTCTTTGATGGCTACCTGATGGCCTTTGAGAATCGGGAGCCTGGTCCCCCAGATAGGGTATAGCACTTCAGATATTTGGCTAACCAGGGTTCATGATCTGTGATCACCGGTTTAGTGAATATAAGGGAAGACATTTCTGTGAATGATTGCTTAGGGCCTCTCTGAGCTAGCAGGTAGTGTTTAAGAGCCGAAAGTGGGCTCTGGTGATTTCTGGGGCCAGCAGAAAGTATTTGAGGTCCATTTGGCAGCCAGCTATTAGCAGTGCGACGTTGTCTGAGAACCAGTAAGAAGGTGGCTGGGGGTTATCGACCACAGTGATGGCTGAGTGGGGTTAAAGACCAGTTGATGGCCTCCCAACTAGTCTGATCTCGGAAGGCAGACTGCTGGTCTATAAGAGTTGGCTGATAGCCAGTTTATGTTTAAAGGATGTTTGTTAGGGCAACTGAGGGGTTGCCATGGCTGGTTTGGTGACTTTGAAGGCTACCCTGTGGGTCTTTGGTGTCTCAGAGTCGCTTAATGATCAGTGATCTTCAAACCTAAAGGCGCTAGGTCGAGCAGGTGTCCATGCTGATGGACTATAAGGGCTCTGCAGTCTCACAGAGAGGGTTGTAGGCTGGTTGCTGGTTTTCTGCAGAGCAGTTAAGGGTGTCTGCCATGAGGGGGAGGGTGTCTGAGAGACAGTATATTTTGTTTGTTAGTTTTAGTGCTGGCTCACAATGTCTGGAAATAAGCCAAAGGAGTTGAGTGTCAGTAAATGGCTGGTCTCAGGTCATCTTGTTAGCTAACTAAAGGTGTCAGAGCAGAATTTAAATCTCTTGAGAGTTCTCTGTTGTCTCTGGAAACCAGAGTAGTGTATTTGAAAGCTGGTTTCTTGCATCTGACCGCTGGCTTTTATTCATTAAATGTCACCTTAGTGTCTTTGAGGGGCTGTTAAGCATGCATGTAAGCTAGCCTAGTGTGCTGCCCTTTTCACTCTGGGCAGAGGGCTGAGCTGGGGGTCTCGTATGGGCCAGCTAAAGGTGTCATGAGTGCGAACTTAACTGTCAGAGAGACAGCGAATGGCTTTTGAGGGCCAGTAAAGTGAGTTTGCAGGGCTGATGGCTGAGGGCTTCTGCGAACCAGCTGAAAGTGCGCGTGAGGTTAGGCAGAAGGTGTTTGACAGCAGACTAAAACGTTATATGTTTTTGTTATGGCTTTTTAATCTGAGAATGAGGAGAGAGGTGTGTCGAGGTTTTCATGAGGACCAGCTGAGGGTGCTGACAAAAGCTTACCAGGGATGAGATTTTATGGAGGTCAGAAGGATGAAACATTGGTTCAGAGATGGTATCTGGGGGCCTCTTAGTGGGGGGCCTTTAGTGACTATCCCCAGGTATCAGATGCCTTGTGGAGGTTGTGTACAGGGTGGTAGAGAATAATGTAGGAACAGTTAAGACCAGGTAAAGGTGTTGGAGGGCTATCTGGCATTTATAATGCAGGTTCTTGAAATAAGAGGAACTGGTAACTTTTTTAAGCAGGTCCAGCATGGCTTCACCAAAAAGATCTCTGCCAAAGAGCCCCTTCTTGGGTGCCCGTCGGGCATTGCAGCGCCCATATGATGAAGCATGACATCCTTCAGGGTGTGTGAAGGCACTTTTTCTCAGACCTGAGCACTCTCACTCTCGCAAAGGAACTGCACACCTACTTTACATGTTTATAAAGTAGGCTCAGGATGTCTGAAGGCCAGTAGAGGGAACGTGGTGGGTTCATACGTATGGATTAATGGGTCTGCATGGTTGATGGGGTCTAGCTGTGGTATTCCAGTGGCAAGCTGGAGATTTCAAAAGCATGTCCTATATCAAAGTCCTTGCTGAGGGTTTATAAAAAATGGTAAAAGCACCACATGAAAATTTCTAGGGTCTGGCCGTGGGCATCTGAGGATCTATAGGGGCCATCTTGACGGCTGGCTGAGAGCCAGATGTGGTATGAATATATGACCTGGCTATGGCTTCTGTGGTTCGAAGGCCACCCCTGGGTTTTTGAGTGATTCTGGGCCAGCTAGGCCCTTCTAGGATTGGGTAAGATTGTCAAAGGACTAAGTAAGAGTTATTGAAGGATTGTGAGGGATGTCTAAGGTCCAGCAAAGGGAGAGCAAGTTCTTGCAATCTGAGTGCCAAAGGGTTCTGAGGCTGGGTATATGGCTAGCCTCAGGTTGTCTTGTTAGCTGACTGAAGGTGTAAGCAGACTGAGTTAACTGAGGGTCAGGTGGAGGTCTCAGAGGGCCAGCTAGGTGCACCAGGTGAACATTTCTGAAGGGCAGCATGACAGAAGATGGAGAGTAGCTTAGACTATAGATAATATTTGAAACACTCTGGACTAGGAAATTGGCTCAAAGAGCTGGCCAAGAATTTCTGTAGTCCTAGCAAGAGGCAGTTGAAGCGTGTGATAAAGTCATGGCCACAAGAATTATGAAGCAGGGGAGGGCCAAATTATGCTGCAGGGTTGAGTAAATTATGTGGCAAGAAACTGCAAATTATGCAGCACAGTTTGTGATAGTATTACTTCATTATTTTATAATCTTACACTTGTTAACACTGGGCATTGGTTGCACCTAATTTTAACATCCACATATAACAATAAGCAACCAGTGAACCTTTTCAAATGGCCTTCCCTTGCACAGCAACACGTGTTGCTGTGTTTTTAGTAACGTTTGAACCGTTTGAGCTAAAAATGATTTTTTTGGTTAAAATCTGCAGATATGCTTCAGATGATGGATTATATGCCAGATGTGGCTAAAGTAAACTATAAATATGCAAAAATTGCCGCGGCCACACAATCAAATAATTCCAGTGGTCCTGGGTAAAGTGGAGGATGTTTGAGGCCCAGCTGGAAGTACGCTAGAGTAGGATAACCTTGTCTGAGTGCCAGCTTAGGGTGTCGCAAAGGCTCCAGGATGGTCATCTCAGAGTTGTGTGATAGCTGGCTGGCAGTGTCTTAGGGCATCTCAGAGCCAGATAAGAGTTTATTGGAGCTGGCTGAAGGCCAGCAGAGGGTCTTGGTGACAGGAAATGTGGTGGGTTATCTGAAATCCCACGAAGTGCCCCAGGTGTTCTCTGCTGGCTATCGGAGACCCTCATTTGGATTTCGGGCACTCTCATACACTCTCAGTTTGCCCTCAATTCATCCCCAGACAGCCTTTTAAGGCTACTGGCTTGTTGTTAGAAATGGGATTCCTGATTGGCTGAGGTATGCACCCAGGCCAGGCTAGAACTACCAATCTAGACAGGATAGGCTAGATACCCACTAAAAGATAACCAGTGCTCACCCTCTGGTAGCTTGGCACAGAGCAGTCAGGCTTATCTAAAGAGGCAATGTGTAAAGTATTTGTGTGTAGAAATAGCGCACCTCCTTAGGAATAGTGTCCCCTAGATGCATACCTGGGTGCCCGATGGAGGAAAGTAATCTGTTTTTCAATGATATTTAACATCCAGTTAAACGCAATTTTTTTTTTGCTGATTTTATTCATTCAAGAATAATCTGATTTTCATTGTAAATAGCTTTTCATCAATCAAATGTTCCATGCACCAATAAATGAGACTAATCAAACATTTTTTAGATCATCCCAGTGCATTTCGGGCTTGCTCAGCCCTTTGTCAGGGGATGTCATTTCTGAAAAACAATAAGTGAAATAAAATTAAATGAGAAGAAGACTGTCACGGCAAAGGAATATCCATCACCTAAAGCTTATTACTGTGTAGTGAAAACCTCAGTCAGAGCGGTTGTACGAACTCATGCCCTGTGGTTAGAATACGACGTGTCTTGTATGTGCATCACAAATGCAAATCTCAAACACGATATGTGTGTGAACCTCATTTTTTTTTTTTGAAAAACCTTTATTATTTGCAGTTGCATCATCTTACAATGCACAGTCACCGTCCAGGTGGCGAAGCAGTTAAACAAAACGCACGCTTCCAGATGGTAGGACACAGCCATTCAGCCGACAACCCGGAGGTCCGGCGGCGTTGTGCAGGTTAACATGTGTACAGAAAGGAGGTGCGTGCATTGTTAAGAGAGTAGATTTGCGGCGCTGTTTGTGTGTTTTTATTTTTTTGTGGTGTCCCTGGTGCGTGTGGTCGGCGACAGAGGGTGGCGCTGTGGTCCAGCCCACTCCGTGGCTATGTCGGTTGCCACCCAGGCCCTGATCTGGAGTCTTACAGGACACCGCTGTTACCCCAAAGTGTAAAGGCCTCCGGGCAGCCGAGCGCCAGCATCATGCTCATAGTGTGGGCTGAAGCGCGACAAGGATGCTGCAGTATAGCTCACTGCGACATATATGACAACGCGTAGATCCGGCGAGCCTAGTGTGCAGCTTCGCAGTCCATATCTATGCGTGTACTACGGCGCGCATCCGTCCCTCCAGCGCCGCACCTCCCAAGCTGCCAAGTGTCAGCGCGCACCCGGCATGCCACACAGTGCGCCCCGGGCAAGAGATTGCCACACTCTCCGGGCGCTTCCGCCCCTGACAGGGAGTGTGTGTCTACGTCGCTTTGTCATCGGTAAGCAGGGTGCGCTAGGGAGGGCAGCGCCTCGGGGGCGCCGCACGACGCATCTATCGCTCGTTATCTGTGGATAGGTAAGGATCCGGTCTGGGAACTGAACCTATAAATAAACTGGTTCCCGTGTATGTGTGGCAATAGGAGGTGTCAAGGTTAGGGTCGTAAACTCAGGTGGGGTCAAGGGGAAGGGGGGAGAAGGGAGGAGGAGATCATTCTGCGGTAGAGCAGGAGGGCCGTCATCCGCCAAGCGAGGCACAGTGGGACTGCGTAGCGTGCGCGGGAAGCCGCAGGCCAGGGGGGGGGGAAAGAAAGAGGGTCGTCAAGAAGGCCGGAGTTCCCCGGCGCCCATGCTCGCACTCGCCTGCCCTGTGTGTAGGGCGCTCCTCTGTGCCGGAGAGGGAGCGGCCGGGCAGGGCAGAGTGATCATGCCCCCCCGTCCGACCCCCCATCCTGGGCAGTACGCGCGCCTCTGCAGACCGCGGCAGCAGCGAATCCCTTGTGCGTGCTATAGTTGCTTAGCGAGTACATCCCAGCAGCGGTCTCATGTAGGGCGGTAGTGTGGGGCACCAGGGGTAAGCAGGAGGGGGCAAGGGCCATCCCCCTAGCAGTCCCAGGGCTGCCGCTGCCCCGTCAGCAAGGGAGCGACAAACCCCAGGGATTTAGGTTATCCCTCTGTCCTGGCAAGCCCTCTGGAACGTTGCGAGGAGATTATCCCAAAGTTGGGCGATGGGGAACTTCCGGAGCCCTGCAGTTTCCTCGCGAAGAAGCACCGCACTCTCCGCCTGCGCCCAATTGACAAAGGAGGCCCTCCAATGTCGGATGTGTGGGGGGGCGATTGCCTTCCAATGCTTGGTTGGCCGTTATAAGACCCATGTCCCAAAAGCGTGCCTGTACTTTGTTGTCTTTCGTGCGCCTATATAACCCTAATATGCATGCTTCCCATGTGTGCGGGAGTCGTCCGTCAGCGCCGCGCACGAGCAGTGCCACTACGGCGTCCCAGTATGTCTGTACATCAGGGCAGTGCCATAGCATATGTAGGAGGTCCGCTCCCGGTAGCAAGCACCGTGGGCAAGTTGCATCTGCCCTTGCAAAGTACCTGTTAATTTTTTCGGGCGTAAGGTATGCGCGCTGTAGTATGTAGTATTGTATCATTTTAAAGCGGGGATTGCGTGGGATGTTTGTCGGACCGGCCAGTATCAGTGCCCATTCTTTGTCCGTCCAGTCTCTTCCCCTATCTGTCGCCCAGTGCTCCCTCAGCGTTAATGTGGATGGCTGCGAGTGCGCCTGCAGTGCCTGCGCCAGCCAGTGTACGATGTGCGCGCCACGACCCATAACATGTAGGTATTGCATGAAGGTATGCACCGGAGGCTCCACTGCCACGTTGCACCAGGAAGCAGTGAGTGTGTGCAAGAGGGAGGCGTGTAGGAGGAACTGTCCCGCCGGGAGAGTCGTGTCTTCAGCCAGGTTGGCGAATGCGAGCAATTCGCCATCCGCATACAGATCGCTCAGCGTGTCCACCCCCGCCTGGTCCCAGCCAGCCAGGTGGGCCTCCGTGAGCGGCCCCGTCGGGCCAGGCATACCCAAGAGCGGCAAGCTCGGGGCATAAGGCGTAGTTGCACGCGTGAGACGAAGGCACCTCAGGAAACATCTGCGCGCCACTGCCAAGTAGATCTGGGAAGGGCAGGGTGTGCGGGTTATCGGGTGGAACAGCGTATTGATTTGCGTTCGTGTCCAGGCAGCCGCGTGCGTGGCAGTGTCCTCGAGCTGCTTGCCGCTCAGCCATCCCGCCACCCATTGCATCTGTGCCACGAGATAGTACAATTCCAGATTAGGAACTGCCAAACCCCCCGAATCTGTGGGCATATATAATTTAGCCAGCGCCACTCGCGGTCTCCCCCTGTTCCAGATGAGGGAACGCAACAGCACCTCTAGTTCACGAAATAGCTTGACGGGAACATACAGAGGCATATTCGCAAAATAATAGAGTAGGCGAGGCAGCACCATCATTTTGGTCAGTGCCACGCGACTGGGCACGTTAAGGGGTAAGGTGTTTCAGAAGCCAATTTGTGCTCGGACAGAAGCGATCGCTCGGCAGAGGTTCCCTTCCAGGATATCTGCCGGGGTTCTGTATATCCGTATCCCCAGGTATCGGAAGGTGGTGGGATGCCATTGCAGCCTGTCCCCTCCCAGCCGGATGTCGCATTCAGGTATGTCCGGGCTAAAGGGATATGCCCCCGACTTGGCCCAATTTACTCTCAGGCCCGACATTCCCTCAAAGGTGCGGAAGATGTCAGCAAGGGAGGCCGGGATGGCAGTTATGTCCCTGACGTACAGCAGCAAGTCATCCGCATACAGTGACACCACGTGCAAACCATCCGCCAACGGGATTCCCCACTCCAGCCCGTGCGTTCTGAGAGTCGCGGCCAGCGGCTCCATGGCCAGTGAGAACAGCAATGGCGACAATGGCCAGCCCTGGCGGGTGCCTCTGCGGACTCGGATGGTAGCTGAGAGGAGGCGGCCCGTGCGGACTCGGACTGTCGGTCTGCCATAAAGCAGATCAAGCATGGCACGGTATCCCCCCCCCCAGTTGATACTTCTCTGTAACCGCCCGCAGGTACGGCCACTCAACTGAATCGAAAGCTTTCTCCAGATCCAGTATCAGGCATCCCGCTCTTGGCCACTGCTGCGTAGCGTATTCCTGTACCCAGAAGAGGCGGCGTATGTTGTAGGAAGTGTGGCGTGTGGGGACAAACCCATTTTGGTCTCGGTGCACCAGGGTGGGTACGTGGGGGGCCAGTCTTCTGGCTAATGTAGAAGCCAGGATTTTATAGTCCGTGTTTAGTAGTGCCAACGGGCGGTAAGAGCCCACCTGTGTGCTATCCTTGCCCGGCTTAAGAATAGAGACTAGCATGGCCTCATTTAATGTTGGGGGTAAAGCGGCATCTTCCGCTGCCGCGGTGTACATTCTTAGCAGCTCCGGGATGAGAATATCCGAGCCGGCCTTGTACAGCTCCGCCGGCAGCCCGTCCGGGCCCGGCGTTTTGCCATTTGACAAGTTAAAGATGGCTTCTCGGAGCTCGTCTGGCTCCAGTGGGGCTCCCAGTTCGTCCTGTTGCGCAATAGTCAGTTGCGGCATTTGCAGGGGTGAGAGGTAGTCGGCTATAGCAGGAGGAGGGACTGCCAAGCGGGAGCGATACAACTCGTCATAGTGGGCCGTGAAGGCATCGTGGACACCAAGTTGCGTGTATACCAGTTCCCCCCCCCCCCCGTCCACACGGCCGCCACCGGGGTCGAGCGGGCCTCTTGAGAGATCAGCCACGCTAAAAGTTTGCCAGGCCTGTCGCCAAGGTGATGCGTTCTTGCCGAGTGCGCGGCATAATTCACATTTCGGAGTCGCTCTAAAAGGCGTGCATGTTCCGTGCGGGCCTCGTGTAGCGGGCCCTCGTCGCCAGCCACAGCCCCCTCCTCTCGCATCAGTAAGTCCGACTCTAACCTAGTTAAGTCCCTCTCCAATTGGTGCCTCATGTGTCCCTGTGCATGTAAGCAGTGTCCCCGGAACACCACCTTGAAGGCGTCCCACTCCACCTGTGGAGTGGATGCCGTGCCAGCATTATCCTCAAAGTATTGCGCGGTGCCTGCAAGTAAGTTATCCCGGAAAGCCGCGTCCAGTAGCAGCGCAGGCTGCAGGCGCCAAGTGGGTACAGGAGGGTGCGGGCGTGCCCAGGCTACGGACATGAAGTGTGGGTTGTGGTCTGAGTGCGTGCGGCCCATGTATTGCGTGTCCGTCACGTGGGGTAGAAGGTCAGTAGATGCCATGAACCGGTCCAGTCGGACATGCAAGTCGTGAGCGCCAGAGTAGTAGGAATACGTCCGCGTCCCCGGGTTGCGTAGTCGCCAAACATCGTGTAGGTCCCATTGTGCGGCCCATTCCAGCAGTGCTTTCGTGGCTCCCCGTGTAGAGGCATTAGCTGGGGGTGGGAAGGAGCGATCCAGTGTTGTATCTAGAGTGCAATTATAGTCGCCCCCTATTATCCACGATGTTGCATGCCAAGGTGCCATGGTCGCTGAGAGCCGCGCCAGGAAGCTGCCCTGCTCTACGTTGGGGGAATAGAGGGACACTAGTGTGAGAAGCTGGCCATCTAGCCTGCCCTGCGCAGCCGTATATCTGCCCTCCCGATCCACTACCACCTCTGTGGTTTCCCAAGGAGTCCCAGGGCGGACCCATATCAGTGTTCCGCGAGCGTAGGAGGAATACTCCGTAGCATACAGCTGCCCTCGCCATCTACGGCGCAACGCCCGCACCTCGGCTCCGTTCAAATGGGTTTCTTGGAGTAGCGCTATGCTGATTTTATGTCGCTTTAGGTACGAGTATATATGATAGCGTCTGGCTGGTGTGTGCATTCCCCTGACGTTCCAGGTGCATATTTGTATATTAGCCATAGCAGTCACGTGTGTGTGTGCGCCTCCCTCCCTCCCCCCCCAAGGCGCGGCCCCCCGCTCAAGGGCCCCCCAGCCCCAGCAGTCCGCTCCCACCGCGCAGCCGTTGTGAGTGTCGTGTACGCAGTGCCATGATCTCCAGCAGGGTAGTGGGGTAGGGAAAATGGGGAATACAGAAAGCCTTAACATGGCAACAAAGTCCAAAATACCAAAAGGTCGGCCGCACAACAGGTCGCCGTCCAAACACTCAAGTGAGCTCGTAAACTATACAGTCTAAGGGGGTTCTTGTGGTTTATATTCTAATAGTAATCAAAACAGTGCAGTCTTGGATGTGCCCGGCATCTCTCCCGGGTGTGGTGTGCAAGCCTCCGCTGACCAGCAGACGTCTAGTGTCTTTCGTTCAATGCCGTGGCAACTGTGCGCCCAGATATAAGCCAAGGGAGGGCAAAAGTACCAGGGGGGGCAGGTCCCCCTTCAACCAGGTCAAGGTGCAGCGGGCTGGCAGTAAAACGCTGCGGGGCACACCCGTGTTTCTGCAAATTAGGTGCATGAGTCGCGTGTGGATGAGTAGAAAATGTACTTACAGTGGCCAGCTCCGTGCTCGAGTCCCCCAGTGCAGCGACAGTGTGGGCGTCGGCAGGCCCGGGGCAGCTCCAGGGGTAGGCGGGGTAGCTAGGCAGGAGCTCAGGCGGGCCCATGCCATGCGGCAGATGGCAGTCTGCTACCAAACTCCGTCAACCAAAGAGATCCACCGTCTGCGGCGTGACCTCCGGGGGTCCCCCAGAGCTCTGCGTGTCCGGGAGTCCATAAATCGCCTCATCGTCCATTGAAGACGCTGCCGGGCTGGCGCCCGGGTGGAGCGACGGCGCCGGGGAGTTGCTGATTGCCGCCACCCTGCGCAAGGCATCTTGCTGTTCCTGGTGAACTAGGGCCGCCGGTGGGGAGCGGCTCACTGCCTCTCCGAGCAACGGCGGCGTGGGCGACCTTCGGCGACGCCGCCTCCCCGATCCTCTGGACCTCTCTGCTGTGGCAGTTCCCGGTGCTCTTCGCGGCGCGTCAGGCATTCCTCCATCCAACCAGGCCTCCGCCTCCCCAGGGCTCGTGAAGAAATGCGTTTTGTCACGTACCACCACTCGCAGTTTGGCAGGCAAAAGTAGCGAGTACTTGAGGTCCGCTTCGCGCAGCCTTCTTTTTACAGCCAGGAAGGAATGCCTCTGTCTCTGCACTCCTGCTGTGTAGTCCGGAAAGAACATCACCGCAGCGTTGTCTATGGTGATTTCCCCTAGGTTCCTGGCTTCGCGCAGTATTGTGTCCCGGTCGCGGTAGTTGAGTACTCGAAGGAGAAATGGTCTGGGGTTAGAGCCCGGGGGGAGCGGCCGCGTGGGCACACGGTGGGCTCTCTCCACCACAAAGTAGGGGGAAAGCACGCCATCTGGCAGCAGGTCTCGCAACCAGTCCTCAACCTTACGGGCGGGATCCACTCCTTCCCATTTCTCCGGGATGCCCACGAGGCGGATGTTATTTCTCCGTGCCCGTCCCTCCGCGGCCTCAGCCCTGCCCTCCAAGAGCTCCATTCTGTTCAGGAGATCTTGCACCTTTTTGTCCGTCTGTACCGCCAGTGGTTCGATCACTGCCACCGTGTCTTCCAGGGTCTTAGTGCGAGCTTGTAGCTTCTTGTGATCGGCTCGGAGGTGGGTCAAATCTATCGCCACGCCATCGATTCTGGTCTCCAGAGAGGTGCGCGTCTGTTGTAGCGATTCCTCCATCCATTCCATGGCCGCCAGGACACTGTCCAGTTTTGCCGCCACGTGGTCGGTATCCATCCTGAGTGCCGCTTTCACTTGCTTTCCCCTCGTCGCTGCAGATCCCGATCCAGTACGCGTTCGCACCCCTCCAGGCATGGAGCTGGTGGCGCGTGCAAGGTAGTTTCTCCTGACGTTGTGGGGCAGGGGCCCGTCGCTCGTGTCAGGTCACCCCTGCACCGTTGGGGTTGTCGTTGCGGGCCCCGCGTCGCCTCCAAGTGCCAGGCTTCGCCGCTCCAAGCCGCCGGGCCGCGCGCAACGTGTCCCGGCCGTCGCGGATCCAGAGGCTCCGAGCAGCGCAGGGCCCGGCGGCAGCCCCACGGGTGTCCGATGGCTCCCTCCAAAGGGTCAGGTCGCGCTTGTGTCTCTTATCCACTCCGTGTTCGCGTATCTCCGCCGCAGCGGCCAGAGGTGCAGGTTTTATGCTTCACTGGCCTATGGGGTCCAGGCCGGTATCCTGGTAGCACTCTCTGTGTCCTCAAGGAGCGGTGGCATGCGCAGCTGAGCCCAACAGTGTCGCATCCCCCATCCAGAGCGATTCCGCTCTCAGAGTCCAAAGGTTGGTGGGAAATCAGTAGGGGAGAAGCCGGACTGCAGTGCAGCAGCAGCCAGGCCAGAGCGGGGGGGGGGGGGAGGCGAAGCCTCTGCGTCCCGTCGCAGATCCAAGGATCCCTATCGCCGCCGTGGATTCCCGCTCCTCCCTAATGGCATCACAGTCCCGCAGTAGTTCGAGGGCAGCTACTTATAAGCAATAGTTGTTTTTTAGGCCTCGTCTTCTCTCTGGTTCCACCCCGCCATTCCCAGGGCCCCCGTCTGCCAACTCACTCATGCGCTGGGTGTCTCAGACGGCGTCCGCACGGCTGCTCCAGGCCGTTCCCAGCCCACCACCGTCGTCGGACGGCTCCCCGGGGGGGGGGGGTCTCCAGGTGCCTCCGGTCACAATGCCCATCCCGCGGGGGCTCCTCCGCAACAGCCGGGGGCCTCTTCGTGATGCCGCGAGGCGTCCCCCGTAGGCCGCAGGTCAAGGCCTGGTGAGTCGTCCAGAGCCGCGGGCTCGCGTAAGCGTTGTCCCCAGGTGCGGGCCCACCAGCACGGCCCCAGGCTCGCCGTCGGTGTCGGTGCGGGACTCTACCTCCGATGCGCCCCAAAGTCAGCCAGGGCAGGCAGCAGGTGTCGGAACAGGTCCGCCGGCAGTAGCGGGCCGCGGAAAGGAGTTTTCAGCGGAGAAACGACCCTGGGTAGGGAGGCTCAGGCGGGAGCTCTACCCGGGCATGTCCGCTCTCATTGCGTGCTAAGCCACGCCCCCCCCCATATGTGTGTGAACCTCATGTGGTTGTTTACAGGATTAAACAGTAAAACTGAGATTGTTAAAAAACAGGCTCAGTCCAGGTAATATCAGCAAGTCTGGATAAACACGACATGTATTGTGAGGTGTTAGTAAGCCAGCTAACCCTTAGAAATCACTTGGAGTGAAGGCAGAGTCCAGCTCTCCTTCAGCTCAGTCAGAGAGCAGCAGGGCAACAAACAGAAAAGCAGGCCTTTGAGGTCTGTAGCCCAGTTGAGTTCTTAAACAGCACAGCAGTTCTTCTGACAGAGATTCAGTTATGAGTCCAATAGTGTCTGATTTTAGGGAGTCAGAGACACATTACTTATACCAAAAAGTGCCTTTGGTGTAGGGGGTGACTTCGAAGCAGCTCTTTAAAGTGCACAAGGTCCCTTTCAACCCAATCCTATCTGCCAGGCTATCTGTGGAGGGTAAATCAGTGCTTTGTGTGTGGACAGGATACTGCCTATTGAAGTGTTTCAGCCCTTCCTATTTCTCCCTTCCCAAGAAGACCCATCAGAATGCAGACGGGTGCTCAGAATGCAGATGAGCTTCACCTTCCTGTGTTTGTGGTTGTCTAGAGGGAAGGCACAAAGTGCAGCTGTCACCCAACCCAGAAATGCATTGGAGACAGGCTGTAAGGCACAAGAAGCAGTAAGTTCAGAGAAATGTCCCCTTTCTAAATGGATTTAACCCCGATCCCTCGACTTGGGGTGAATGTTTTGATTTGTTCTGCATTCCGTCCACCAATTATGTGTCTTTTGCTTTCTCGCCCTAAGTGCGCCGGCGATTGCCAGGTCTAAACTGGGGTGGTATAGTGAGCACAGTAATGTTAAATCCATCTTCACTAGTAAGGGGGATTTAAGACTTGCGAAGTAGATTTGAATGCCAAGTCGAAATGACTGCACACACAGCAGTGCAGTGGCAGTCCTGAGACAGGTTTGAAATGCTACTTACGTGGGCGTCACACTTAGTGCTGCAGGCCCACTAGTAGCATTTGAAGTACAGGCCCTGGATATATGGTATACCACTTTACAAGGGACTTACCAGTACATCAGATATTCCAATCAGGTATACACCAATGTCATCAAGTTTAGTGGAGAAGCACATGCACTTTAGCTCTGGTTAGCAGTGGTAAAGTGCTCAGAGTCCTAAGGCCCATAAAAAGAATCAGCAAAACGTGGTATTCTCCCAGACTATCAAAAATAGTCTGAGATTAAATGCAAATCGTCTGGGAGAATACCACCATGAGGATGCCAAGCCTAACAACTGTTCTGATACTCAGCAACCCGACTGACCCTGCAGCACCCCAGGTTTAGAGGCTCACAGATAGCCCTCACAAATACCCAATTGGTATTCTGCTCCTCTGTGCCAGCTCTTAGAGCTTTTCACAGCTGGCTGAGAACCCCTCAGACTTTTTTTAACTGATGCTCAGATCCCATCATCAGGTCGTCAGTTTCATGCCAAGCTCTCCGAGCAGCTCAGCTGGTCCTCAGACCAACCCTTTCTGGCTGTTCTCAGTGCACCTCAGCCACCTCTTTGAGACCTTTCAGACTACAGGCTCTCAAGGAGGGCCTCCAGATTCGCTTAGCTAGCCCACAAACACCATTTGACAGCTCTCAGTAACCGTTTTACAGCCCTCAGTCCATCAAGTGTCCTTCCGACTGCACCTATAGAATGTAAGTGCCTCTGTCATCCTTCATAGTTCTGACAACCTTCAGACTGACAGTGTATTTATTAATCAGCAAGAGAGGCTCAAAGTTTGAAATGTTGAAAGGTGAGAGCATTTGTTAGCTTGGGTAGAAATCTTTTTACCACTGTGAAGGCGATTCTGAGGCTGGGTAGTGGTGGCCGAAAATAACTGAAAGACTGATGAAGAGGTTTGAATGGTGCTTTATGGGATAAGGTTGTGAGTAGTAATGTGATCACTAGTAGAATATTTTACAGAACGCAAAAGGACACCAGAGGGGGTATGAGAGCTAGTAGCAGGCTTGCAGAGTGAAGCTCGGGGCTTAAAAAATAGTTGAGCTACAGTAGCCTGGGCACTTGCATAGTTGTCTGCAGAACCAATAGAGTGATCACCCTTAAAGCCACTTAAAACAGCAATCTGTAAGAGTTTGCCTTTAACCTGGACTTGAATCGTACACCAAATAACCACATAATGAACAAAGGCAGGAGGTTTATGAACAGTTAAACTTTATATTAAAATTCGGAACACAATGTCCACAACAACAGTAAAAGTTTCTATACTAAGTCACACATTGGAATTACCAAACTAGGCAGGATTTATCACCAGAAACCCAGCCAACCCTTGCTTCCCCACTACTTAAGGATGCTTCAAACATCCTGAAGCAGAGTATTTCCAACACTGTTCTGGAGGTTATACTCCTGGACAGGCCACTTGTCAACCTTTTAGAGTTCCCAGCGCACTACTAATTTAGTTGGTTTGAGGGGTGACTGTGTCAGCCTTTGTGCAATGTGGACAATCCTAGAGGCTTAACATCTCTATGTAAAATAGAGCTGTCTGGGGAGCAGAAAAAAAGTAATTTCTTCATTGCTGGTCAGTCACTACAGCGCAATCCTTTTTATAAAGTAAATTCTTGTTAGAGAAATTGAATGGCCTTGTGTGTGTACAGCAGCTTTAAATGCAAAGCTGGGACTCAACCACAAATTGCTTTAAGTACTTTCATTAAAGCAGGGTGTGGTTTCTAAACCATGAAACTCTCTAATCACTGGTTTATTGAAAACAGCTTTTGTTAATCCTCTGGAATCCGGCAGTTCTTACGGACATCACATTATACTCAATTATTTTGAAGAGGATTATTACTTCATAGATGCAGTCTTTTGTTGATGAACACCTGCTCTTGAATAATTCTAAGATGGGGCTTCCTCTCAGTCCTTTTGGGGTGAACTGTTTGCTGCTGCAGATGACCATACTACTATTACTGCATGGACCGCATAATGTTTCTGCTGCCATTGATATGGAAGACCGTAATGACTTGACCCAATATTTGGGTTCAGGAGTGCTGGTCTCATGTCAGGCTGTGAGGTGGTTTGGGTGTTTTCACAAACCTGGAACAGAGGTTCAAGCCACGACTTTTTGTCCATCCGCTCTAGAGTTTCTGGTATTCCTTAGTATTCGCTTTGCAGGCCATTGATTTTCTTTTCTGACTGAAAACACCAAACTGAGATTTTTAAAATATTTTAAACATGCATATCTGGTATTTATTTTGTTGAATTCAACATGCTGCTTTACTCACAAAAAAATACGGGGAGCACGTACCCCATAACTATCAGCAACTTCCACAGTAAATGTGCTTGCACAGAGGGCAGCAGCTTCCTTTCTACTACCAGCACTGATAATGATAAATTCTATTGACCTCTTTTAGGAGCCCTTGTTAGCTCCTGCTTGGTTTATGCTAACTCTTTTGCATGTTGGATAAACAGTACACCAAAATGGGAATTATCTTTCAGTTTATGCACATCCAGTTTCAGTTGTTTATTGTCCAAGCAAAAATCCATTTAACGTACTGCTTGTGCTTCAAAAATTTTAGGAAGTTTAAATGCACACCCTCTCCCCAACTTTATCTTCAACAAAGTCACTTTAAATCACCCAATAAATGGCTAGGCTCCCAGTGACTGCAAATTGCTCATAGACCATGTTAGAAATGGGATCTCTAGTTGGCAGTGGTTTGCACCCTGTCTAAGTAAGGATCATCACTCTAGTCAGGGTAAGGGAACCACACAGCAGAGGTGGTGAGCAAATAACCCTTGCTCACCCCCTTGGTAGCTTGGCACGAGAAGTCAGGCTTATCTCAGAGGCAATATTGGTACCCCGGTCAGATACCCCATCAGTGCCTGGGCACCGGTGCTCAGAGGGATAGCTACTGGGTGGAATGGTCCATCAAGACCGGGATGAACGTGTTGCCCATTGCTGTCTTGGGATCCAGAGGCCCAACAATGTCAATGCCCACGCACTCAAAAGGGGTGCTCACAACAGGGAATGGTTGCAGGGGAGCCTTACATCTCCCCCCACTCTTGCCACTCGCTTGGCAAGTCTGGCATGACCCACTGAACGCATTTGAGTTTTTTCACATTTGGTGCTAGTAAAAGTGGATGACAAGCATTTCAAAGGTCTTGCCCTGTCCCAAATGACCTGCCAGCTGCACATCATGAGCCAAACCCAGTAGGAAGGAAGGCTCTTAAGCACTGGGGTACCACCAGCACACAGCCTGCCCCAGGCTCAGCAACCTTAGGCTCACTAAATAGGAGACCATTCTCCCAATAGGTGAAATGCAGACTCTACCCGCTGCCTGGTCCTCGGCTTGCTGCCAAAGACCCACAAGAGTAAGGTACTCTTTCTGCACTGTGCAGAATTCTTCTCTGGTGGGACTCCCTTCCTGCTGCCAATGGGTCAGCTCAGGCAGGTTCCCTAGATCGGCCACTTCTTCCTCTGTAGGTTCCGGGGCGTCCCCCTCAGGTTCAGCCTCCTCCCTGACTGTGGGAATTTCTGGAGCCGGTTTCCCATGACCCTTGCCCCTCTCTTCAGACACCAGGTGACACCTGACAGTAGTCACACTGGCTCCTGTGTCTCTTAGAGCCTCTACCCATGTGCCCGCTTGGGACACTTGGGGCTAGGGACAGTGCCCTTCCTGACTACAGTCAAAGTACTTCAGGGGGTTCCTTCCCTCCAGGCTTTCCTGGGAGGAACCAACTCTTCTTTTTCTCAACAGGGGGTTGGAAATCCTTACAGTTGGAACTAGTTTGGGGGGCCATTAGAGAACTCCCTACTTTATCTTTGTCCCTCCCTCCTTCTGTTGGGGACCCCGCCCACCTTTGGCTGACTCACCCACATACAGCTTCTTTTGGACCATGGTGTTGAACCAGTGGTCTGCCTCCTTAGCAAGGTTCCTGGGGTCAGTAAGCTTGCTGTCAATCAAGTGCTGGCACAGCTCTGGAAAACAACGATTAGACAAGTGCTACCATGCAATCAAATTGTACAGCCCTTAATAGTCTGTTACCTCACTGCCCTTCACCCAACCATCCAGTGCTACATACTCCACCCAAGTTTGAGAACCAGGTTTAGTACTCTCCCTAAACTTTACCCTGTAACTTTCTGGGATGAGACTATACCTCCTGCACAGGGCTTCTTTCATGGAAGGGTACCTCATCTGGTCTTCTGTACTTAAGGCCGACAGGGTATTCCTCCCCTCCACAAACCTGCTTCCCAGTCTCTCTCAGGGATCCTATTAATTCTTAACGCTACTTCATAAGCCCTAAACCACTGTTTTAGGTCATCCCCCACTACAAAATACTTCACCACATCCTTGGGGATATGTACCCTATCCTCAGACAGTGCTGTGGAACTGCTGCCACCATCTGAGCTGAGCATGCTTTTTAGATCTAGCTCCTTCAAGCTCCGCTCTTGAGCTAGCATCATCTTTCTTTCCTCTATAGCCAATGTATCATTGTCTGCCTCTGTTGACTGGTTAGTTCCAGCTGGAGCTCCCCTTCATGCTCCATCTTGAGCCTTTCCAGCTCCATCTGTTGCTTCCTAGCATCCCACCTGTGTTCCAGCTCCCCTGGGGACAGACCTCTTGAAGAAATACTTCTACTTGCCCTGAAAGGTGCCTTCCTTCCAGGTGGACCCTGATTCACAAAATCTTCATTCAGGCACTGCTCATCCACATTATCATTCCTATCCACCATCCTCCTTTGCTGTTAGTCAGGCCCTCAGCACCTTTTGCAGCTTCTCTTACTGCGGCCTCTAATAGGACATTTGCAACCCTTCTGCCTACTTCAAAGGCAGAAAGTGGTATAAGTATTGGATCTCTGACACCCCAAGATCAGAACATGTCTGGACTGAGGATATTCTGCTAGGAAGAGCTGGATGCTGTAGGAGGAACTGCCACTCTTCCTGTTGCTTTGTTGTGATGACCTGCTGCTTCTGTCCTGGGAGTGACAGCACTGGACTTTGCATACTGTATCCTGCTTCCAAGCGAGGTTCTCCAAGGCCAGGTACGGGGATGGGGGGTGGCGGTCAGCAGACAACTTGTTTCATGGGGTGGCGGCGGTCTACAGACAGCTTGTTCTCGGGGTGGGGGGCTGTTAGACGACAACTACTCAGAAAGAGCTTAGAGACATTTAGCTAACCTGGTTGAAATGGGAAGGGAAGATAGTCCATTTATTATCTAACATAAACAGTAAGCAACTGTGAGTTGTGTGCCTTAAGCTAGTGAGCTGGTTGTGGTGCAGTTCAGAAAGCAAAATCTCCTCCTGCTTCCACGGATGGAATGATTCCTCAGTCACACACACATACACACTGGTAGGGCCCATAACACCAACATTCATTCTCATCAATCAATCCGTGCCTACAGAAAGATCTTCAAATATCCTGAACTACAGTTCTATTACTTAGATAGAGGAAACCACATCTTTTAAATTACCCTAACAGTTCCTCCATCCAGAGGTTGACTGGATCATTTAGTTGAGTTGGTATTTGATAGTCAAACCCTTAAATTCTTATATTAATCAATAAAACATTACAAGAAATAACCACCCGACACAGTTCTTCAAACAATAATTTTTCTTTATCTAATTAAATTGCAGGTTAAAAATCCTAACAAATATGATATTATCTTTTGTAATAATTACCTATTTTGGCTAGTTGTCGTTCTCTAAGTCAGAACTGGTCCTCAGAAATTCATCAGAGATTCTACCGTCCCGTCCTCTGCTGTCAGCGTGGAGTGCCGCATAGAGTAGCATCAATCAGGGTGCGTCTCGAGCTCATTGGGTGGTAACCTAATTTCCCTCTCTAGACTACTAATATTTATACCAAAATTTACATATACATGTTGCATTTACTTTATTTCCAGGCAGCTTATTGGTTGAATTCAGCCCCGTCCCAAACTTTAAGCAACATTTTAAAAAGTTCACATACGGATGATGTATAAACTAGGCGCATGGGAAAGTCGTTCCCAGGTCAGGAAAGTATCAGTCTATTGTGAATAGGTGGCTTTTGGTTCCCAAATGGCAACATTTCTTCCATGTTCAGGGACATTGGCATCTCGCCCAGAGTAGTCTTCATGGACCAGGGTTTGGAAGTTCAAGGAGAGGACACTACGTAGTCAGTGCAGACGCCTTCCTCCATTGCCAATTGCATGAAGTCATGTACTTTAGTGAGGATTCAGTCGGCAGCCATCTTTTAGTAGGCCGAAATAGTCAACTTTAAGTAAAGGAAACACAAAATCGTAATTAATACATAGAAATGACTAAAACAATGTTATTCCCTCACTAATACCCTTATGTGTATGCATTTATCTAGCCATATGCGACATTTAAAGCCGTTAATGCTGGTTTATTTAAGCGCAAAATCACATTAACATTGCTTAAGCTGGAGGAGCCTAGCGCGCAACCAAGATGGCCGCGTAGGTGCGAGGCTCCCGAGGACCTCCGCGACCTCCTGAATTAATCCTGGCGATATCCTGTCCTTGTTGAGGGGACTGTGTCGGTGAACCCGAGCTGAGGCGCTACCCGTTTTTTGGGCTCGAATCGGACCCCGAACACCGGTGGGAGCATCGATTGAAGGGTGCGGCCTTCTCCTCGCCGGCCCCCCGGATTGGAGTAGTGGGGCGATCCGGGGACGAAGTGAATAACAGCGGCGAGCGGGGCTGGGCGACTCGCGTACCCCGCACTTTCACTTTCGCTTTTGCGCCCTCCTTGCCTCAGGCGGGGTCGGGCTGCGGAGCGGGGTGCGGTGGTGTTGCCTTGTCCAGGTGCCCGGCTGACCCGCCGGCGGTGGGTTGACCCGCGGCCCGGTGGTCGCCCCCGCCCCCCCCCCTGACACCCGTGATTTGGTGTGGCGGCCCGTTTGGAGATCTTGGCACGACGGTGGAAGGGCCAGCATGTCCACCAAACAAGATGGCGACCGGGCGAAGATGAAGACAACCCGCCGTGGCACGGCGCACCAGGCCAATAGTATGGATCGCTATACGCTCCAGAAGGGTTCTCCGGAGACATCGCGGTCATCCCTGGTGGGCCCGACGGAGGCGCCTGCCCAACCGGTGGATCTGACCCTCCGGGACGTCATGGGCGCCATCGCAGAGATGAAGGCCTCAGTGGACCAGCGTTTCGATACCTTGGCGCAAAAAATTGACTCGGTCCTGGTGGATGTGGGCCTTGTGAGGGCAGACTTGTCAAAAACGAACGACCGAGTTGACTCCCTGGCCCACACCACAACGAGCCTCACTACGGACGTGGTGGCCCTCCAGAAGGAGGTGCGCCGGCTTGGCCAGGCGAGCGCCCTGATGGACCGGCGACTGGAGGATTCCGAGGGTCGGGCCCGGAGGAACAATGTTCGCATTATTGGTGTGCCGGAGGGCCGAGAGGCGGAGGCGGCAGATCTCTTCGTGGAAGAACTGATCCTGACCCATCTCCAGCCCCGGGGGCTGAGTAAGCTTTTTGCGGTGGAGCGTGCCCACCGGGTCCCTGGGGGCCGCCCTAAGACCGGTGCACCGCCGCGGCCTATTATTGCCCGGATTTTTAATTTCCGGGACAGAGACGCCATCCTCCAGACCTCCAGGCAACAGGGACCGGTCAGGCTGGACAACATGGATGTACACTTCTACCCAGACTTTACTCCGGCGGTCCAGAAGCAGCGACAGAGCTTTCTTGGTATTAAACGTCGCCTAAGGGACCTAAACCTCAAGTACTCAATGCTCTTTCCGGCTAAGCTGAGGGTGGAGGTGGATGGCCGTACGCACTTCTTCGACCGGCCCGAGGTGGCTGGGGACTGGTTAGATACTTTGCCTGGAGATCGGGGTGGGGGGGGCGCGGCTGGCGGGGAGGGCCCGCCGGATCAGAATTGAGGGGTGACTGTATAGGCCTTGCTCTGGATATTGTTCCTTTACCATATATTGCTTTCGTATGTTCCCCTCCCAGGGAGGTCGGGTGGGGTCTGCTGGGGGCTTCCCTCCTCCTCGGGGGGACTAGTTAGTACTTAGCTATGGGGCGACAGGCACACTGCACGTTGGGGGGGCTGTCTGGGCTCATGCAGGGGTGCAGGGAGGGGGGAGTTCTGTTGGGACCGGGGGGTGGGGGGGGTGTGTTGTTTGTTAGCACCGCAAGGCAAACCCGCAACTGTTTTGTTGTTTTTAAGATGCTCGGTGGGGGGCGACCGATTGTTTTGACGTATGATGGGGGGTAGGGATTTGATTGTGTTGTCATGGAATGTTAACGGCCTGGGGGATAGGATTAAGCGTGGTGTGGTCCTGCAGTATTTAAAACGTATTTCTCCAGATGTTGTCTTCCTGCAGGAGACACACCTTATAGGTAACACCTTTCATGCAATGAATCGGCGGGGATATCGTTTGGCGGCCCATTCCGGCTTCACTTCGGGCTCGCGGGGGGTGGGTATTATGGTCAAGAACTCGCTCCCGTTGGAGATTGACGAGGTGCGCCATGATGAGAGGGGACGTTACACTGTTCTGGTGGGACGAGTGGAGGGTAGAGTGTTTATCTTTATATCAGTGTACGTCCCGCCTGGGTTACAAGCCACTACATTTGCGGACCTGGGGCGCCTCCTTCTGGACCTTCCGGGTGGCCTGTTGGTGGTTGGAGGGGACTTTAACGCGGTTGCCTCTGGGTCTATGGATCGCCATCCCCCTAGGGACCTCCCCCGGGCACAGGCGTGGCTGCCCGGCCTTTTAGACACGCTGGGCCTGGTGGATTGCTGGCGCTTAAAGCATCCCGTATTGCAACAGTACACCTTCCACTCGGGGGCCCATGGTAGCCTCTCGCGGCTTGATTACATCCTTGTCCCGGCGGCCCAGGCAGGGAGGGTGGGGGAGGTGCGCCATTTGGCACGGGGTATCTCAGACCACTCCCCATTGTTGTTGCATTTCGATGTCTTCCCGAGGGGGGATGGCAGAGTGGCCCCGATCAATGCATGGTATTTGCGCGACCCCACCATTCGTGCCGACTTGATCAAATCCTTACAGCGCTATTTCGATGAGAATGTGGGGTCGGTCCCGTCTGCCATCTCCCTGTGGGAGGCTTTCAAGGTGGTTCTTAGAGGGGAGGCCCTCTCCTTTATTTCCAATGCCCGGCGGCGCGAGCGGGAGGAGGTGACCCGGGTTGAGGCCGAGATTGCAGAACTGGAGGGTGACCTGGGGAGCGGGGTAACAGACGCCAAGTTGCATGTTTTGCACTTAAAGCAGGCGGCCTATCGGGCCCTCGTCACGGAGGCGGCCAGGGGCCTCAGTAGAGAGCAGCAGGGGCGATTGTATGATGTGGGTGACAAGGCTGGCAAATTGATTGCGTGGTTGGACAAGAGGGAAAGAGCGAGCCGCGTGGTGCCTTTGATTGAGAGCGTGGATGGTGTGTGCGTCACTGAGCCGGAAGCCATTGTCTCCTGCTTCGCGGATTATTTCCGCGAAGTCTACTCCCCGGTTTCTCCCTGCTCGGAGGAAGATTCCCATGCCTTGCTTCGGGACATCGCACTGCCCTCCCTTACGGTGGAGGACAGGGATTCGCTGGATGCCCCGCCCACCTCGGACGAAATTGCCTCGGCTATTCGCTCGGTTGCATCCGGCAAGGCCATGGGCCCCAATGGTATTCCCATTGAGCTATACAAGCTACGCCCGGATGTGTTGGCGCCCCACCTACGCGCGATGTTCCTTGCGGCCCACTCGCAGGGCTCCCTCCCGCCGGACCAGCGTCTGGCTACAATTGTGGTGATCCATAAGGAGGGGAAGCCCCGTGAGCGGGTCACATCCTATAGGCCGATTTCGCTTCTGAACGCGGAGCCCAAAATCCTCGCCAAGGTGTTGGCCAACCGGTTGGTTGGCGTGGTGGGCGATTTGGTCCACCAAGACCAATCGGGCTTTATACCACACCGCAACACGGCGCTTAATCTGCGGCGCTTGCACGGGGTGCTCGCGCGTGTCCCATTTGTGCGGGAGCCGGCCATCTTGGCGTCCTTGGACGCCACCATGGCGTTTGATACGCTCGAATGGCCATATATTTGGGCGATGCTGGCGAAGTTTGGGTTCGGCCCGGGTTTCGTCAGCTGGGTCAAATTGCTATATTCGGGCCCGTTGGCGCAGGTGGTGGTGAATGGGCGAGTATCTGCCCCATTCGCGCTGGGGCGGGGCACGCGACAGGGTTGTCCCCTGTCGCCTCTCCTGTTCGCCCTGGCCATGGAGCCCCTGGCGGAGTGGTTGCGGTGGCACCCTTCTATCCGTGGTCTCCGCTGGACCCCCGAGCATGAGGACCGTGTGTCCCTCTATGCTGACGATATCCTTTTGTATCTCGCCTCCCCGCGCAAGTCACTGATCGTCCTGGTTGATGTTTTGCGCTCCTTCGGTCGCAACTCAGGCCTGGTCATCAACTGGGCGAAATCCTGTGTCTATGTGCTCTCCGGGGAGGCCCCGGTCTTGCCACGGGATTGTCCGATCCAGATTGCCTCCCAGGGTTTCCGGTACCTGGGTATATATATCACTCTTGACCCGGAGGCCCGCTATGAGCGGAACTTGCTGCCCCCCCTCCAGCGTCTGAGGGAGGACGTGGTGCGCTGGCGGCGTCTGCCGCTCTCGCCGCTCGGCCGAGCGGCCTTATTTAAAATGATGTCCCTGCCGCGCTTCCTCTACGCCCTCCAGAATACCATGGACCTGGTCCCGGCACGCTACTTTCGCGAGGTGGAGGGCCTCCAGCGGCGCCTGTTCTGGGACGGGAGGCCGCGTATTGCTCTGGCTAAATTGACGCTCCCGTGGTACGATGGAGGGGTCGCCCTCCCGGACATCAAACGGTACTACTGGGCCTCCCAACTAGCTGCAATTAATCATGGCCTTTACGGGCCCGCCTTGAACCCGGCATTTGAGATGGACAGGACGCTTCTGCCCGGTGGCGATTATAATCGAGCGCTCTACTCTGGCGCGCCCGACTCCCGTTTGACGGGACCGACGCGTGTCATGGTGCGTGTCTGGCACGCGGCTAATGCAGCTATGGGGTGGAAGGACCGTTTGACCCGAGCGTCTCCGCTGTATGCATCTGAGAGGTTGGGCTCCCTGTGGACGTCGAAGGGCTTCGAGAAGTGGGACACGATCGGAATCAGCACGGTGGGAGATCTCTGGACGAGGGGGGGATTCAAAACTTTTGAGACGCTGCAGGCGGAGTTTCAGCTGCAGGGCAGTGAGTACTTTCGGTACCTACAGGTCCGCCATGCGCTGGGCTCCGTCTTCCCGGATGTTGCATCCATTCCGGAGTCTTCCCCCCTGGAGGACAGAGTGCTAGATGGCCATGTCCCGGACAGCACGATCTCCCTCATATACAAAAAATTGATTAACGATAGATCGTGTCTGCTGACTAGTCTCCGCGAGGCTTGGGTTGCCGACGGGCTGGAGCTGGACGACGAGGATTGGATCTCCGCGGTGGCCTCACCGAAAGAGGTGGCCATCCCGGCTCGCCTTCGTTTCGTCCAGCTCAAGATCCTTCACCGGGTCTACGTGACGGGGCCAAGGCTTTTACGTATGGGTTTTGCCGGTGATGGAATGTGTAAGCGTGGCTGTGGTGCGTTGGCGACTTTCATGCATATACTGTGGGAGTGCCCGAGGGTGGAGCGATTCTGGCGTGGTGTGCATGAGGTTCTACGAATGGTTACGCGTGTCGCGCTGCTGCCTGAAGCGAGGAGATGCTTGCTGAATGTCTGGGAACCAAATGACTACTCGGTCCCGCAGGCGCGGTGGGTGACTCTGGGATACATGATAGCCAAGCGTGATATTGCCCAATTGTGGGGATCCCAGAGGCCCCCTGCGGTGTCGGCCTGGAAAGAGCATATGGATTGGTGTATGTTTCGTGAAAAGGTGGTGTATGTGGCGAGGGGTAAGCCTGGGGCGTGGATGAAACTCTGGGGCCCCTGGAACGCCTACCGCGGGGGTATTTGTGAGCCGTCGCTGCTACCGGCGGCCTCGCCGGCTCCGTCTCCCTAGATGGCGCCCCTCCCTTGGCCGCGGGCGCGCGGTCCCCCAGTCCCTGATCTACTCCCGTCCCCCTCTTCAGAATTTTGCTGCTGGTTTGGATCCCCCACTTATAGAGCACGTGTTGTCACTTTGGATCGAGGGTTGCCTTGCGGTTGTGGTTTGTTTACGTTGTTTTGCGTTAAGAAAATGGAACCGTACTGTGGGCATGGAGCTGTGAGGCCTGCACCATTGATCACTCCTGTCTTCCTACTGTGCACCGCTGAGAAAGCTTTTTGCTGTATGTATGTAATATGCTTTTGATGCTCTAGCGGCCGGCCGTGTGGTTGTAGGCCCATACCTGTAACTTCTATAAACTGCAATAAACGGTTTCAAAAAAAAAAAAAAAAAAAAAAAAAACATTGCTTAAGCTAAACATATAAATGTAATATGCGTACAAACTTAGTCCACTTATTATTTTAGCCATGCAAATGCATTCCCACGTATATTCTCATGGTTAATAAGGTTGGTTAGTTTGTCACAGCACACTGTTTAATCATTAAAATTAATCATTTAGTCGTTTTAATGTAAACTTATCTAAATGGATTGGGTATACAAAAATGTTTATTTTACCCGCTCCATCAATCCCCCCTTTGGTGATTTTATCACCACCAACAACCCACCAAAATTTCAATTTATTTCCCCTTTTGCAGAAATTTGAAATGTCTTTTTGCTTAATTAAAATTCTGTTTCCCTTTCATCTTCTCTGTTGGTTTTATCATACATACTCTCCTTCCACTCTTCCATTTCTATTTCATTGAGATCTTTTTCTGGTTTCTTTTCTCTCTTTTTGTAAATTTCTTTTTTAACCTTCTTTTTATTTCTTCTATATCTACAACATATACATCCTAATCTAAGTAGTAATAATACGAAAATCACACAGGTTAATGGAAATAATATTTTCCCTATTATAGTACTACCTAATTTACCTAAGAAAGCCTTTATAGCAGCCATCTTATTACTAATTCTAGTCCAGATACTTTCAACCTCCAGTGGTTTTATTTCATCATGCAATTCTGTAATATTTTTGATATAGACTTTTAGATCTCTGCTTTCGTCAGGAATGTAAGTGCGATAATGTTGAACTTTCAGCATTCCACAGACTCCACCCTCTTTTGCCAATAAAATGTCACGGGCAAGTCGATTTTGCATAATCATAGCACGCATGGCAACCAATTCAGTGTTTACCAATAGAAATCCTCCAGCTGTGCTTCTGGACAAACGATCCTCTATAGTGGACAGCTTCCGAATATTATTTGCATTCAAAGATATTCCCACTGCTGGTATCAAGGCTCCAAAAATATCACCTACAATTTCTAACCAAGTTTCTCTTCTGCTACGCATTAGTAGGTTATTTGGTCCACTATTTTCTACTCTATCCATGTGAAAGATCTTTGGAAAGACCAGGCCTACATAACATGTGCCATACCAATGGTCAGGCAACCTGTAATAAGCCTTGTTCCCACAAATATAATACAATCCAGGAAAAACTGGGTCTTCTCCACCTCTAAATCCCCATCCGGATGCAATGAAGTATGTATCATGACACTCACTTGTCCCTATGTATATGTAATCATATTGAGATCTTTCTCTCATGATGCATAATTTGCCTTTCTGTGGTGCATCTATAGCTATGGTTGGTCTAACATCACCTTTCATTTCCTGGTTCCCATCTATTGCCCAAATGTTTTCCCCTTCTTTATGTCCTTCTGCATTCTTGTGTATTTTCAATCTTCTCTCCTCAACCATATCCAAGAATGTTTTCTCTTCTGGTTTCAAACTGCAAGTTAAATTGTTCTTAAAAATATACTCTAGAGTTAGTCCTTTAGTTTATATAAAAATTTCTCCTAATGTATTGGCTTCTTTAGCTGGATTAAATTCTTTATTCATGGGCAATCCTCCAAGAATATTATCTATGTTAATCAAATTATACTCTAATTTTCCTACTTGATAAAATATACTAGTTAAGACACTACATGTTATTCCATAAGTTGCTGGGAGGTGATGATAAGTCACCCCTTCTGAAACAGATGCAGGTAATTGCATGCAGACGTAGCAATCCCTTACTTCCATTGTTTTAACTTATTCATACAACAATTTTGAAAACACATTACTAGAGAAATCATTTATTGACCTATCTTGATGCACATGCTCTGTGCTTGTTCTAACAGGTATTATCTTTTGTGAATTTTTCACTATATTAGTCATATTCTCAGTATGTCCTGTTAGTGTATCTAAAGTTACTTTAAAGGAGATCAAAAGAGCGAGTACGCTCCAAAGAAGCATTAATAGTCCTGTACAACAGCAACATGTCTTGCACCATCTTCTCATGAAGGTACATCTACTCTTATTATCATCTAGGTTAGCCATCTTGTTAGGTCTAGCCGTGTCTTTTGACTTAGCCTCTTCTACTCCGCCTCTTCTAGCTTTTCTACAAGAGCTAAAACTTATCAGGTTGTCCAAATACTTCGATTTTCTTATTCAATCCTGTGTATTCCTACAAGGATCGACTGAAAACACTCAGCTTGGCCTTTCGTCGTTTTTCACTTCTTTCTCATCATCCACATGCAGGATTTCCTGATCTTCCGCTTCTTCTCCAATGTCGGATAAGATAACTCTCAGGATTTCCCCAGTTTCTTCTTCCTTTATCAATTTCAGCCAAGTCTCCTCTGGATTTCCTTGACTATCTGCCTCTTCCCCTTGTTCAGGCAGTGCCACGTACGTCCATTCAGGTGACTTATACTTCTGGTTTGGTTTTCTTGCTCATTTGTTTGCTTCTGACACTTCTGTTTCTCCCTCTTTCTCTGGATGCTGACTGGTTACTTCATTCACTTGTTCAGCCTCTGAGGGTTTAGCTCGCGTCAATCTGTATCTTAGTTTCTTAATTTTATTAGGCCAAATATCTCCTTTGGCGTTCCTTCTGGCTTTGCCGTCTTTGCCGTTTCTTTCCTCGATCCAAGTTCTCTTTCTCAGAACTCGACCTTCTGGTATTTCTGTTTCACTGTCTTCAGATTCTGTTTCATTTGATTTTTCTTTTTCAGAAGTCTCCTTTTCCACCTCTTGGGTTGGCCCTACTTCTGTCCCTCCTCGGGTCTCCGGCACGCAATCCTCTTGCTGACTATTTGTCCCTTCACCTAACTGGGTGTTTCAATTCCCTACACCTCCTCGGGGATTTTCCGCAATCTGTCCCTCTCTTTCTGCAACTGTCCCTTCTTCTTCTTCCAATATTTTCTCAGGTGGAATTTCTTCTACTCTCTCATCTGGTGTAAATGTTACTTCTGACTGGATGTTCTTTTCTTTTCTTTTTTTCTTTCTGTGTTCACCACTAGCGTTTTGCTCATCTCCAGAATCTGAAGTATCTGAAATCTGCAATCTTTTTCTCAGAATTTCTTCTCTGGGGGTCTGAACTAGTCTTGGCTCATTCTCCCCCCTTTCAGGATTTTCTTTTGTTTTTATATTCTCATTGCTTGACTCATCACTTGATTCTGATTCGTCAAAGTATTCTTTTCCAATGCCGTCTGCTGGATTTGGAACTCTCAGAGTGTGACTAGCATGTATCCAGTTTTTCAGTCCTGCACACTTCACCGCAGTTGTTGTGGTCAAGATGACCTGTCTTGGCCTTCCCCACCTTGGAACCAGGCAATTTCTTCTTCTGTGTACTTTTATCCTCACCCAGTCCCCTGGGCTCAAATCATGGGCTGGTTTCTTTTCAAGTGTGGTGGCATCCGCTCCAACCTGGTGAAACACACAATGAACTGCGTCAGCCAGGCCTTTACAGTAATCCAAAATCATGTCATCAGTTATAGTCATCAGCTTGTTGACTGGCACAAACACGTGTCTCATGGCGCGTCCCATGATGATCTTGTGTGGACTCAAACCTGTGGTTCTATCTGGAGTAGACCTAATGGTCATCAGAACCAGAGGCAAGACATCAGGCCATTTCAAACCTGTGGCCAAACACATTTTTCCAATTCTATTTTTGATGGTACCATTCATTTGCTCGACCACACCAGAAGCCTCTGGTCGGTAGGCACAATGCAGTTTTTGTTGTACACCCAATGCTTCACAAATCAATTTCATGATCTCGTTGTAGAAATGTCCACCTCTGTCTGATTCTATGGTTATTGGAAACCCGTACCTTGGGATGAATTCCCTCAACAATAGCTTAGCCACTGTGGTTCCATCATTTCTTCTGGTCGGGTATGCCTCCACCCACCTAGAGAACAGACAAACTACCACCAAAACATACATCCGTTTGTTATAAGGGGGCATTTCAATGAAATCTACTTGCATTCTGGTAAAAGGTCCTCCCTCCCTATGGTACCCAGACTCACCACTGTTTTTCTTCCAGGATTGTACTGCTGACATGTCAAACATCTCTGACAGAGACTCTCTGCAATCAGCCTGAATTTTGGATTATACCAGGTCTGTTTAAAGGCCCTTATCATGGCATCCCTTCCCAGATGTCCTTGGCCATGATACACCCGTGCCATGGTTGACATCATGCTATCAGGCATTACTGGTCTTCCATCCCGATAGACCCACACATGATCCTTTTCCCTGGGTGCACATCCTGCTTTTACCCACTGCCTCATTTCTTCATCTACTGCCTCATCCTGCAATTGCCTCACTTCATCCCATGTTCCCACAACGTTAGTAAACATTATGGAGCAAAAAGACATTTCCTTTTCCTTGGACCGATTAATGGAATATTTGTTTCGGGCACAATACTGAGCCATGTCATTGGCAAAGCGGTTTCCGGTAGTGATGTAATCACTACCTTGTCCATGAGCAGCACATTTTACCACAGCCAACTCTTTCGGCATTTGTATTGCCTCAAGCAATTTTCCAACCACTTCTGCATTCCTTATGGGAGTTCCACTTGAGGTCAGGAAACCTCTTTGCAGCCATAGTTGGCCGAAATCGTGGACAACTCCAAAGCCATACTGGCTATCAGTCATCACAGTTACTCTCGTATTCCTCCCAATCTTGCATGCCTTGGTTAATGCCACTATTTCTGCTACTTGAGCGGATCTTACTCCTTTCAATGGCGATGCCTCTATAACTGCTGAAACTGTGCATACTGCATAGGCTGCGCTCAACACTCCTTCCTCCGTTCTTAAACAGGATCCATCCACAAAAAACACATGATCACTCTCTGGCAGTGGTAAATTTCTTATATCAGGACGAGGTGTCGTGCAGTAATCAAGCACATCCAGACAATCATGATCAACTTCTTCTCTTATCTCCACTCTCTCTGCATCAGGCAAAAGTGTAGCTGGAGTCACATTCACACATCTTTCCAGACTTACATTATTGGCACCTAGAATGACTTTTTCATACTTAGTCAGCCGACTATGTGACATGAACTGTGTTCGACTCCTTGTTAAAAGGATTGCCACACTATGGGGTACAAACACTCTTACTGGATACCCCATCACAATTCCTTCACTCTGCTCTAGACTTCGGCATGTAGCCACTACGGCTTTCAGACATCCTGGCAGACCTATCGCCACTGGATCTAACATTGACAAGAAATAGGCTATTGGTCTCCTTTGTCTTCCATGTTTCTGTATCAACACTGAAAGTGCACACCCATTTCGCTCACTACAGTATAGCTCAAACTCCTTTTCATAGTCGGGCATACCCAGTGCAGAGACTGTTCTTCAACTGTTTAAATGCTGCCAATTCTTCTTTGTTCAGTTCAAGGGGGTCCTTAACTTCACTTTTTGTCAATTTCACCAATGGTTTGGCAATCAGGAAAAAATTACTTATCCACTGACGACAATAACCAACCATTCCTAGGAACATTCTCACTTCTCTTTGGGTCATTGGAGCTCTCATTCCTCTAATGATTCGAATTCTGTCTATGGTTACTTTTCTCAGGCCTTTCTCAATATTATGACCCAAGTATGTCACTTCCTTCTTACAGTATTGCAATTTTGTTGGAGATACCTTAAGCCCTCCATCTGCCAAATGATTTAGCAAAGCTATAGTGTCTGTTTCACAAGCTTCACGTGTCTTTGACGCCACCAGTAGATCGTCAATATACTGGACTAAAACTGAACTCTCAGGCATAGTAAGACTTTCCAGAGATTTCTTTAACAACTGATTGAAAATGGAGGGGCTCTCTGTGTACCCCTGTGGGATTCGGCACCATGCCAAAATACGGTTTCCAAACCGAAATGCAAAAAGTGGCTGGCTGTCATGATGCGGAATGGAAAAGAAAGCATGACACAAATCAATTACTGTGTACCATTCTGCATCGTGTGGGATCTGATACAAAATCACTGAGGGATTTGGAACAATTGGACAACATGAAACAACGATTTCTCAAATTTTGCACAATCCTGAATTTCCCACTTGGCTTTTTCAGTCCCATGATAGGCGAATTACATGGACTGCTCATTAACTCCCTCAACACTCCTTGCTGGATCATCTTTTCAATCAAAGGGGTTACCCCTGCTATCATTTCTGGGGTCAATCTGTATTGTGGAATGTTTGGGTAAACAGCTCCCTCTTTTACAGCGATTCTCACTGGGTCTACATTTCTCATCAGGCCTACATCTTCCCCAGTGAAGTCCCAGACCGCTGCTTTCACTGTCTGTTTCAATTCTGGGGGTAATTCATCTGGATAGAATACTGCATAGGTCCCAGCAACCTCACACTCTCGGTTAGCCATGGTCATTTTGTACAGAACATCTTCATCTGGTGTTTCAAAGGCTATTCCGTCTGGTGTACAGAATATGGTGCAATTCATCTTGCACAACAAATCCTTCCCTAATAGATTCACAGGACTGGTGTCACATACCACGAATCTATGCATGTCTGAAAATTTCCCTATTCTGACCTTAACAGGATCAGTAAGATACGTTTTAATCTGGGTGTTAGACACACCAACTACTTGGATTGTTTCATCCGAAAGAGGAAGATTTTTCACATCTGCTGATCTGACAGTAGATCGTGTAGCTCCAGTATCCACTAGAAAAGTAATGTTTTCATCATTAACTTTCCCATCTACAAATGGTCCTGTCTGATCTATTTCTAGAGATGTGCCAAGTACGCACTCTGCTTCCTCTTTTCGGCACCGTCAATAAATTTCTTCTGGCTCACTTTCGTCATTTTGCATCCAATATTGTGACACAGCGCTCGCGCGTTGCGGTTTGTTTACCTGTTCTTCATTGTAGAATCCCGTTTCTTTACTATATCTCTGCGTACTTCGGCTCTGTGGTAAGGGTGGTTTTGGCACCTGATTCTGTAGATTAACAGCCTTCTACTGCTGCGGCGATGGGCCACTCCCCTCACACTGCACCTGTGGATTTAACGACGGATTTTCATCATTAGCAAGAGGTGGATTTTTACACTCGGATTTCCAATGCCCTAATCTGCCACAGTTGTGACAGGGAAACTTTTTCTTGGCTTCTTCTATGTTACCCTTTCCCTTTCCTGGACCAAACTTTGATTTTATGCCTGGATTATTTGCTTGTTCTATTAGCTAAGCTTCCTGTCTCCCTGCAACCTTCACTTGAGCCCACATTGCCTTTTCTTTTAGTTTCCGCTGCTTTGCCTCAATTTCATCACTAAAGTATTTAGCATGCCTCAGGATCTCATCTATTTTCTTGCTCTGCCAGTCCACGGTGTGCTGCTTGATCATGTCCCCAATCTCGGGACGCAGACCATACACAAATCTGTACACAAAATGACTCAGATCCTTTTCTCCCAGACTGTCATCTCCACTGAACTGTTTGAAAGCCAGAATTAGCCTCTCATAGTATGCGTGGACTGACTCTTTTGCTTCCTGATGTGTTCGATCTATTTTAACCCAATCTGTTTCTTTTGGAGGCACTTTGTTCTTCAGGAAAGCCATAACCTGTTCGTATTTCTTCATGACCTCCGGATCTGGGGCTCCTGTTTTGGGATCTCTCGGGTATTCTTTAGTGGGCCAGTCTATGACTATCTTACATTCTGCCCACAAGTCTGCTGGCACTATTATATCAAACAGACTATTCAAATCAATCCACAGCACTTTTGATAATTTCACAAATCTGTCTACCTGTCTATACCACTCGACCGGCTTTTCCCGTAATCTAGGGAAGTCATTTGTAAATGACAAAATGTCCTGTCTGGTCCATGGGACATGCACATATCCCCCTCCTGGGATCTCTCTCATAGGGAACTCCATCACCACCTTCTCCTTTTCTCTTACAGGAAATGCTGAAAATGTTCTGTCCGAAGTATCATCCCGCTTCCTATACCACCTGCTCTTCCATTTGTCCACATCTCCCCATTTCCTCAAGACTGTGATTATGTCCCTAATCTGCCCTATCCGCCCTGCAGCGTTCAGATTCTCTATGTCTTTTTCTGTAAAATCTACTCGGTAGGGTTTTTGTAAAGCCTTTACCTTGTCCATGTCAATTCCCATTTCACTCGCTATCTCTGCTAATCTTTCATGTACATTTTTGGCTCTCCAAGTGACGCTTTTACACTGGAATAACTCCTCATCCTGGTAATTTTTCAACTTTTCTGTGGGGATTGTCCCTACTATCAATTCTTCTAACACCATTCTCAATTTAGCCACATCAATGGTATGAGATTCTTTTTCCTTATCCTGTAAACCTTTTAGCCAATCATTCAATTCTTCAGTAGTTATGCTCACTGATTTCTCTGCATTCCCTGGTTCTGTCATTTCATTTCATTCATTTAAATCTTTATTTCGACGCATTAGCATCATAAAAGATACAATAAAAAACATTCATTTCTCTTACAATTTAACATTTCCTAACACAAAAAAAAACAAAAGAAAAAATAACAGGATCAATTAAGCTAACCTATTTATATATATCCATTGCGTCCGAGTACACGATATCTAGTTTCAAAATTCTTTAACAAACACAATTTACCTGGGCGAAAATTATACAACAATTAATGATACAATTAATAATAAATATAATTTAAGAGCTATTAAAAATAGTATTAAATCACTAACCGCTAGGACATAGTTTTTAAAAAAGTTATAAAAAACAAATAATAATCCTCTAGGTTGGGTAATTAGACATGCGATTTGAGTACATGACCGTCCTAGTCATTTTGAAATATTTAATGACAATAGTTGTGCATTTATTTATTTATTTTAAATGTAGGCCCAACTTTATTCTAATGAAATTAACAGCAAGAAGAAATCTACTGACTCCAAAAACTATCACCTGGCTAGTGTCAGTTTTAAAAATTCTACCAGCCTCCTTATAGGATCTCGAACCAATTTTAAGACAAAGCGGCACTATCCACTTTTTCCTTGGTATTGCATAGCAGGAGCAAAATAGAAGTATATGTAGATCATCTTCCTTTGTATCATGAGTACATGAAATGCAAAGGTCACTACTTGATTTTGCCCAGCTTTTTTCAAGCGCCTTCGTTCTAAGTGTACCATATCTAAATTTTAGGTACAGAGTTTTTGATAACGGCGGATGAATCTCATCTAAAAAAGGTTCAAAGGATGCTACGTCTTTAAACAATAAAAAATAATTTTCAGTTAGTGGTCCATGGATTTTTATGTACACTGACTCGTAGCTCACGTGTGACCAAAATGATAATTTAACAATTTTCCTAGAGCACGAGTTCATAGCCTCAGGATCATTCCAAAAATGGGCTAATCCAATCATGCCCAGCCAAGTTCTAACATGCTTGAACCAATAAACTTTATTGCAACTATCGAGATCCATAACTTCTTTCAGGCCTTTCTTGTAATCAAGTAATTCTGGAGTTGTCCACAGTCTGACCCACAGCAATAATGGTCTTAATATTGCATGTTGATCTGTTCGTTTCATGTTTAGATCCAGAAGGAGGGGTGTCAATGGGGTGTTAGTAGATAGTTTTAACAACCCCCTAAAGAACTTGTTCTCAAGGCTTTCAAATGTACTTCTACATGCGGGACCCCATAGTTCTGCCCCATATAATACCGCTAGTTGAACTTTGTACTTGAAAATCTCTAGGGCTGGAGTTACTGCCTTGTTCAAGCATTTTTTATGTCTCTTAAGGATTGGGAGACAGTTTTGTTTAAAGACTATCTTAGTCCTTTCTAGCTGTGATCTCCATGCTAAGGATGAGTCTATAGAGACACCTAAATAAATAAAATCCTGCGCATAATCAAGCTTCTGTCCATTTAACATTAGATTTTTCTTAAAATTTTTATGCGGGCTCAGAGCCATATATTTCGTTTTTTTAGTATTAATTTCTAAGCCTTTCGAAAAACAATAGGACTGAAACCTCTCTAGTAGATTTTGAAGGCCCCGTGGTGTTTGGGAAATAAGAATGGTATCGTCTGCGAACAGAAGGGACGAGACCCGTTCGCCCCCCAGTCTTGGTGAATCATTATCGCTGCTCTCCATATAAGACGGAATGTCATTAACAAACAGGGAGAATAAAGTTGGGGCCAGTACGCACCCCTGGCGTACTCCCCTCTTTATCGGAATAGCTTTTGTAAGTTCCCCTGTTGGACCCCACCTAACCTTGGCATAATTGTCCGTATGTAACCCAATGACCAATTTTAATAAGTCTACTGGAAGTCCCTGAGTTTTCAATGATTCCCACAAAAGTTCTCGGGGGATAAGGTCAAATGCCGCCCGTAAATCAACAAATGCCACATACAAGTGGCCTTTGCGAAGGGTGACATATTTCCAATACAAACAACAAAGCCTTAGGACTTGATCAATGGTTCCTGTTTTTGCTCTGAACCCGGTTTGATATTTCGTTAAAATTAATTCATCTTCCAACCATGTAGTAATACGATTTAATATATGCCTAGCATAGATTTTTTGGGTTATGTCTAAAAGGCTTATAGGGCGATAGTTAGCAGGATTGCTTCTATCGCCCTTTTTAAAAACAGTAATAATTTCCGCTCCATTCCATGTGTCCGGAATGGTTTCCCCAGCCGCAACAGTATTGCACAAATGATTAAGGTATGGTACCCAGACGTCCAATTCATGCTTGAATAGGTCTCCTGGTACTTTGTCCAGCCCTGGAGCTTTCCCGTATTTGACTGAATTAATAGCTAATTCTGTTTCCTGTAGGTCAAAAACTATATGTGTAGGTTTGGCATCTACAGGCGACAAAGCATACTCTTCCTGCACTGCACTTTCGGCCCCTTGAGCGGCATACAAATTCGTAAAATTGTCTATCCAAGTTGCCTCATCAAGAAAAACCTCTCTTGAGCCCTTCTCCCTTTTGTTACCCTTGGCCACTGTTTCCCAAAATAACTTTTAGTCCTTCATTTTAGCTGCCATCAGCATACAGGACCATAATTCCTCGTCCCATAAATACTTTGCGTTGGCCAGCACCTTATTGTATAATTTCCTACTTTCCTTAACTGCCAGTGGGTTTTTTGTTTTAACCGAATCAATCAGAGCTGATTTTGCTATTCGGCATTCTTTATTAAACCATAATTTACCTATAGGCTGTAAATTCACAGCACCCGTCCCTTTTTTTGGTCTTTTAGTCATAAGTTCTAATAATTCTTTAAAGAACTCTTTGTGTAGTTTAAGAAATTGACCAGGTTCGCTTTTAAAGGGATTATAGGTATCAAATATATTGGTAAGGCAGCTATAAATATTTGCCACTAACTCTTCTTGTTCCAGGATATATGCCCATTTAACAGACCGTCGATTGTTGCTTAATATGACATTATCTGGGGCTGCTTGGTATCCTCCCTCTTTGGCTTCCAACCCCATTATTAAGCTCTTTACAAAACTAATTTCGAGGGAATGATGATCACTGTCAGATCTTACTTTGACCATCAGGTCTTTTGTATATGGCCACAGGTTCACAGAAACAATAACATAGTCAATTATACTTTGACAATTGCGTCTCAAAAAAGTGGGTGCCTTGGGACTATCAGATGGAAAACGCCCATTGCATGCCCTCAGTCCATGGCTTGCCAGTACCCTTGTGATTTGAAAAGCTAGGGTAGTGCCAGCAACCACCCCATTACTAGATAAGGATGGTATACCATTAACATTATCTTCATCCTCATACAAATTATTCATTACAACAATGGGCTCAAAATTGCAGTTCATGTCCCCACATATAATCGTGCTTGTTTCCGGGTCCAGAGTATCCAGTATTGACTCTAGTTTGTCAATACATAGTGACTCCTTGTAAGATGGGCACGGTCGATTATATACGTTAAAAAGATGGATCACCCGTTTATCAACGGTAACCATTTCCAGTCCAAGTATATCTAAAGAGTCAATTCTTAGTTGCTGAATGGCTATATTAATAGACACACTAACCCATATTATTAACCCTCCTGAGGGACGACCTCTTACTGATGGAACTGCATCCAACTGGTAAGTTCTATACCCAAATTTCGTAGCCCATGTTTCTTGTAGAACACAAATATCAAAAGAATTTATGTAATGGTTCCAATCGGGGTCACTTATTTTTGAGCCCACTCCTGCAACATTCCATGACACAATCTTAGCTAAAAAGGGGCCTTGATTTAGGTTACAGCTAACGGCTGATGAGGTTTTACTTGGCCTCTTAAGTACTCCTGACCTGGTACTGTTCTGTTCATTCAGCTCTGGTTGCTCAATTCGGTCAACTTCAAGTATTGGTCCTGGGACTTCCTTAAGTTTTTTTATAGATATGATATTTTCCCCCTGTATACCGATGGATAGCAATCGAGGCAAGCCATCTTGTTGATCAGATGACCGGGGTGGACTAGTAACAGACGCGACAGGAATGACCGGTGAGACGGATGGCCAGAAAGTAAATGTATGTTCTTCCCCATGTACTGAGAGTCAATCAATGGCCTCCAATCCACTGAACCTATTGTAACAGGGGATGAAAGGTTGAACAAACTACGGGCCCATCCATTCTCCACGGTACTGCATACTATCATATTGAGGCCTGCCGGCCCTACGTTGTATTACAGTCCAGCCGTCATCCCCCTCCCTTTCCCAACTATTGGAATTTAAGTCCCTATACAACTCCCGCCCAGTTCCACCCCTAATTTGATTTGTGTCCCTGGTCCAGCTCCATCTATTATCAGGCTGTTCCGTTGGCGTATAGAAATAAGCCAGGGGTCTTGCCACAATCGATGAACCGTTTTTTCTAGGCACTCCCGAACAAATATGTCCTACTGACCGAGGGTCTTCAAATGATACGACCACACAGTCCCCTTGTATTCTTTTTCTATTGTAACCTACCCAGGGGGCCCTCTCTACCATTAAGATGTTACTTCTTGTTGTTGGTGGTAATGGATGATTAGTATTTAGCCAATGTGACACTTTGTTTTTGAGCGCCCCGTACGGTTCTAAAGTCGATGGGCCTAATTCCGGAACCCCAGTTAGGATGACTACATAATCACATGCTTCTGGGGGTAGATTAATATTCCTGCGCTTTTCTGTTTGCGTTTTATCATCATTATGTGTAGGTATACTGCAAAGAGCCGGTTCTTTTACTACTATTCCATGTGTCAGAGGAGACTTTGCACTGGTTTTACCTACATCGGTATTGATAAAATTAGATTTAGGGACCTTAGAGGCTGAATTTCTTCCCTTTTCTATTTCATTATCAAGTGTTTTTGACGTCTGTACTTTACTAATAGTGGCTGGTACCTGAATTACCTTTTTTGACTGGCTAATGTAGTCATTTTTTTTCTCTTTCTTCAGTTCTATAAGTTGTTTTTCTATCCCAGCTAATCTTGCTTCTATAGGAATGAGTAGGGTCTTAAGTATTTTTGTCAAGGAAGGTATAAGTAGGTCTTCATTCCCTATACTTATACCTGTAATATCAGCTGATGGATTATCTGATAGAATGTCAGCTAGGGAATTGTCTATAAGACTGTCGTCTATAATATTCAATGGTAATGTTTTAGGGACAACCCCTTCTTTCCCAAATTCATGGCCCTGACTTTCCCTTGTCGCACTTACATTGACTATATTATTTTCATTGCGCTTCCCTATCTTTACAGCTTTGGTGGTTTTGATAGCGGGATATTTTTTATAGAATCGCTTACTTGTTCTGTTTTTGGGGATAGCTCCCTCCCTTTTCCCTCTTCCTAAAATATTGTTGCTATCTGTCTGGCTACCTAGCTGTGGAGCTAGCAGGGTGCTTTCTGTGGTTACCAAACCCTGCGAGTCAAGAACACTACAGTCTTGAAAATCAGAATGTGCACTGGTAGTACTATGGACCACCGCATTAATATGTAAGGTGTTAGAATTGTTTAAAGTGTTATCAGGGGTTCGTACTGGGGTTCGAGCTGTAGCAATATGGCCCATAGAGGACCTTTTAGCTAAGGCGAGATCTTGAGAAACCCTTCTCTCCATAAGGACAATACCCTGGTCTATTAGTGTGTTGGTGCGTACTATAAAATCATCTAATGTTCCTGTTAATTTTGAGCTACCTGCCACAGCTTTACTACTTCTTGTTTCGCGTGAAGTCATATCAATATGATCTAAATAACAAAACACGAAATATATAAAAATAATCGATTTTTAGATCTTTTCAACTAATAGCTATGGCAATAATAATAGCAATGGAATCCCTTTTAAATGAATAATAGTGGTACACCAATATCTAATATCTTCTAAACAATTATTTCCACGTCTAAATATAGGCACTAATGTATGACAATCCTGTGATTAAAAATGTTAAAATAGGCTTGCTTACAATGTCCGATGATCATATGATGGAACAACCAGGGTCCCTGGCCCAGTCCAGTCTCTTCAGGCCTCTGAGGGCCTAAGAGGGCCCGCCCTTTGCCCGGGCTTAGCCCGGCGTGTCCCGCGCGCGTCCCGCGGTGCGCGTTTCCGGAGCTGATTTAAATCACCTGCTCTGCTCTGGGCGGTGTCGGCGATGTTCGCGGTGCCCCACTGCCTTATGGGAGATGTAGTCAGGTTTGGGAAGACTACTCGCTGGTCCCGGTGCGAGCGTTTACCGCGAAGCGGGAAACGCGAGAAGTAACTGCTTGTTGCGTCCGGTGGGGTTTGTAGGAGCAGCCCCTGTACCAGAGTCCTGCTTTGGCCACAGCTTGCTCAGTATGTCACGGCAGAATGAGACGGTTTCCCAAGAACGATCCTCCGGTGCTGATTTAAATCATCTGGTCTGCTCTAGGCGGTGTCGGCGATGTTCGCGGTGCCCCACTGCCTTATGGGAGATGTAGTCAGGTTTGGGAAGACTACTCGCTGGTCCCGGTGCGAGCGTTACCCGCGAAGCTGGAAATGCGAGAAGTAACTGCTTGTTGCGTCCGGTGGGGTTTGTAGGAGCAGCCCCTGTACCAGAGTCCTGCTTTGGCCACAGCTTGCTCAGTATGTCACGGCAGAATGAGAAGGTTTCCCAAGAACGATCCTCCGGTGCTGATTTAAATCACCTGGTCTGCTCTGGGCGGTGTCGGCGATGTTCGCGGTGCCCCACTGCCTTATGGGAGATGTAGTCAGGTTTGGGAAGACTACTCGCTGGTCCCAGTGCGAGCGTTTCCCGCGAAGCGGGAAATGCGAGAAGTTACTGCTTGTTGCGTCCGGTGGGGTTTGTAGGAGCAGCCCCTGTACCAGAGTCCTGCTTTGGCCACAGCTTGCTCAGTATGTCACGGCAGATTGAGACGGTTTTCCCTGGTTCTGTCAGTCTCTGTGGTTCTAACATTGATCCTTCTACCCTTCTGCTTCTCTCAGCAGTATTGGAACAATAAAATGGGTTCTTTGACACATGTAGTTCACCTTTACCCATAGCATGTCCCCAGGAACTTTCTTTCGTTTTCATCAGGGGCTGTTCTGCCTGTCTTTGGTTTACATATGGAACTGTTAGTCCATGCTCACTGTTTTTCTGCGTCTCAAAAATAGGCATAACAGGACCTATGGTCACAGGGACTGTAACTGCTTCCAGATTTTTCGTCAATTCCCTTATTTTCTCTGTCAATTCTAATGTGGTTTCTGTTAGTTCTCTAGAATTTTCGTTCTCAACCTTATTTCCTTTTTCTTTAAGTGAATTTCTTCTTTTCACTTCTGGGGTCATAACTTCTGTTTTAATGATTCTCAGAGTCTCCCTTACTGGCGTGCCTGTGGTTGGCGTTTCTGGTTCCTGTCTGTACGGAGGCGGGCTCTTGTAAAACATATCATCTAGGACATCATCATCAGTTTCATTAGCCCCATACCTCCGGGTTTCTACATGATTTCTCTTTTCTAGGCATTTCCTTCCTCCACTTTCTCCTTCTGTTCTAACTGGAAATAATCCTTCCGTCATATTAGCATCTCGCCACCTTCTCATTCGATCACTATGAGTTTCCCGATCATTTGGCCGTCCAAACATGTACCGGTATCTAGTGCCATTTCTCTGCTTTTCTCGCTCATGCATCTCATCTTCCCACTCTGTTAATGCCTCGAACTGTGTAGGCCTAGGTCGCGGATCTAAGCTCATCATCCTCTCCCGTAAGTTCCTTAATATTGCCAAATTAAAAGACCCATCCTCCGGAAATACTAGGACTCCGTCCTCCTTTGTATACTTTGCCCAATTGTCTAACCAGATACAAGTATGGTACCCATATTTCGCAACCATGAAGGATGCGGGGGTCTTTGCCGGAGGGAGTAACTGTCCCTCCCTAGTCACAATCTCCTTGTCTTTCACAAACAAATTTCTTATTTTACTAAACACAGATTGTTTCTTTTTCTCGGGTGAATGATAATACATCTTCCTGTCTTTTCTGAACCCTTTAGTCCTTTCTACCACTGTCCGATCCCTAGTCCAATAATAGCGCGACTCACACTAACGCACCAATCCTGGAGCGTCTACGTCGCTGTCACAACTCCCAATCCCAGCGCGACTCACACTAACGCACCAATCCTGGAGCGTCTACGTCACTGACTAGCTGTCCAATTCCAGCACGGTCCTTCTGACGTCTACAGTCGCTGCAGCAGTTTCTGCTCCTGACTCCTGTCCTCAGTCTACCCCTCCTTTACAAACCTACTCGGTAGAATTTGTTTCGATTTTACAATACTTGTTAGTTACAACATACAAACATCTCCATTGTCTGCTGCGCTAACCACAGAATAGTAAAAGATCTTTCCCACGAGAATTCTGCTTCCCGAGAGCAGTGCTTACCTCTGCCCTACTACAGAATCATTACATTCGTTGGCAAAGTAGCACATCCCTCTACTTTACCCTTCTTTCAAACATCAATTAACTGTTGTCTCTGGTATTAAAACACATATTTGGAAACGCAATGCTCCTGAGAAATAAACCAGAGTTCTGCAATCAATTCAAATGCTATTTCATTCACGCACTTTCACACAAGGAAAAACCATTCATTCACACAGAATCCTGCTTTCCCGAGAACAGTCTGTCCTACTACAGAATTATAACATATGTTAACAAAGCAGCACTTACCTCTACTTTGTCCTTCTAACAAGCTCAGAGAACACCTGCTACCTTTTCAGTAAAAAGCGTTATCGGCATACCAATTGGTTTCCTGGTACTTTAGACCAAAATTTCACAGATAACTCTTTGCTATCATATGCACTTCTCTCACACAGAAATTGTCTCTAATGGCGACACACAGCGATGTCACCGAATCGAACCCAGACAATGCAACGCGCAACTTCAATTTGTACGCGTTTTCCCGTGTACCTACGGGCAACCACAATTCCGTCTTTCCCGAGAACAGCGCTTACCTCTGTCCTACTACGGAACTGTCACCGACTTCTTACATCCCAGAAGCCGTACAAACGACATGGAACTCAATACGACTTCAACATTTAGGGCCATATGTAGGTACCTCAATGCCGGTCGGTAACGGACGAAAATCGGTAAATATCCCGTTACCGACCGGTATTGAGGCACTTGAGATGTAGGTGGCTGATTTCAGGATTCGGTATTTACCGAATCGGAATTTTAAGAAATCGGTAAAATACCGATTCGGTAAATTACCGAATCCAGAAATGCTATGTAGGGGGCACTCAAGTGAGTGCATTATTGGTGTCTGGATTCGTTATTTACCACAAACTACAAGTTGATGGTAAATGACGAATACCTTTCAAAAAGCATTTTTGTGCTATTTGTAAAGTGCCATGTGGCAGACATACATGCCCTTCGGGCATGTATGTGTGCCACATGTGCACACATGCACGAATCAGGGGTGCAACAGGGTGTCAATGTGACACCCTGCCACCCATGATAATGCCTCCCCTATTACCGATTCGGTATTTACCGAATCGGTAATAGTAACTGGCTTCCCATTCATTCCTATGGACCTCCAGGCCCATAGGAATGAATGGGAAGGGATGCATTATTACCGATTCGGTAAATACCGATTCATAAATACCGATATTTACCGAATCGGTAATAATTACCGATTATTTACCTACATACTATTTACCGATTCATAAATACCGAATCGGTAAAATTCGGTATTTATGAATCGGTAAATGGTATGTTACCTACATATGGCCCATAGTGTTAATACATACATCAATACCAATCAATAATCAATAAGCTATATATACATGCCAAATCATCAAACCAAAACAATAAAAACCATCTCTAGCTACCAAGAATACTGGTGCAGTTCAGAACGCAAAATCTCCTCCTGCTTCCACGGACGGAATGATTCCTCAGTCACACACACATACACACATCACACGCTGGTGGGGCCCATAACACCAACATTCATTCTCATCAATCAATCTGTGCCTACAGAAAGATCTTCAAATATCCCGAACTACAGTTCTATTACTTAGATAGAGGAAACCACATCTTTTAAATTACCCTAACAGTTCCTCCATCCAGAGGTTGACTGGATCGTTTAGTTGAGTTGGTATTTGATAGTCAAACCCTTAAATTCTTATATTAATCAATAAAACATTACAAGAAATAACCACCCGACACAGTTCTTCAAACAATAATTTTTCTTTATCTAATTAAATTGCAGGTTAAAAATCCTAACAAATATGATATTATCTTTTGTCATAATTACCTATTCTGGCTAGTTGTCGTTCTCTAAGTTAGAACTGGTCCTCAGAAATTCATCAGAGATTCTACCGTCCCGTCCTCTGCTGTCAGCGTGGAGTGCCGCATAGAGTAGCATCGATCAGGGTGCGTCTCGAGCTCATTGGGTGGTAACCTAATTTCCCTCTCTAGACTACTAATATTTATACCAAAATTTACATATACATGTTGCATTTACTTTATTTCCAGGCAGCTTATTGGTTGAATTCAGCCCCGTCCCAAACTTTAAGCAACATTTTAAAAAGTTCACATACAGATGATGTGTAAACTAGGCGCATGGGAAAGTCGTTCCCAGGTCAGGAAAGTATCAGTCTATTGTGAATAGTTGGCTTTTTGTTCCCAAATGGCAACATTTCTTCCATGTTCAGGGACATTGGCATCTCGCCCAGAGTAGTCTTCATGGACCAGGGTTTGGAAGTTCAAGGAGAGGACACTACGTAGTCAGTGCAGACGCCTTCCTCCATTGCCAATTGCATGAAGTCATGTACTTTAGTGAGGATTCAGTCGGCAGCCATCTTTTAGTAGGCCGAAATAGTCAACTTTAAGTAAAGGAAACACAAAATCGTAATTAATACATAGAAATGACTAAAACAATGTTATTCCCTCACTAATACCCTTCTGTGTATGCATTTATCTAGCCATATGCGACATTTAAAGCCGTTAATGCTGGTTTATTTAAGCGCAAAATCACATTAACATTGCTTAAGCTAAACATATAAATTTAATATGCGTACAAACTTAGTCCACTTATTATTTTAGCCATGCAAATGCATTCCCACGTATATTCTCATGGTTAATAAGGTTGGTTAGTTTGTCACAGCACACTGTTTAATCATTAAAATTAATCATTTAGTCGTTTTAATGTAAACTTATCTAAATGGATTGGGTATACAAATTTTTTTATTTTACCCGCTCCATCCGTTGCACTGGTGTAATTAGTTTTGAATCAGCAAACCATAGGCAATTACCAGAGGAAAGTGGGAATGTAATATGCAGTGACATGTGATCAGGTCAAAATACTAGAACTGCTATCCAGCTGCAGCAGGACAGCCATCCCTCCATAGGAGCATGTCTCCAGTCTATGATAAACTTCTGAATCCTCCTGAGGCGCAGCCGGGAGTAGTTAGTTTGACCGAGTATTTTACTGTTTTTAAACTTTGTACAACTTAGCATTTTTAAGCTTATTCACTTACCCCTCCTGCCTCACGACTGCAGTGTGCAGCCACCCTTTCTCGCAGCATAACCAGCGCGTGTGAGGGCGAAATCGCCGATCTTTCTTCACCGCCATTCCCCACGCTCTGACTGGGACACGCCCACTCCGAGGCCACGCCTCCTGCAATACGTTACTTAAGGCGTGCTGACTCGTAAGCCTACAGATAAACTTCTGAATCCTCCTGAGGCGCAGCCGGAGTAGTTAGTTTGACCGAGTATTTTACTGTTTTTAAACGTTGTACAACTTAGCATTTTTAAGCTTATTCACTTACCCCTCCTGCCTCACGACTGCAGTGTGCAGCCACCCTTTCTCGCAGCATAACCAGCGCGTGTGAGGGCGAAATCGCCGATCTTTCTTCACCGCCATTCCCCACGCTCTGACTGGGACACACCCACTCCGAGGCCACACCCCTTCTCTCCGCCCCATTTCCTTAACAATGTGCATGAACCGGAAGCGCAGCGGGCGCGCCGATTGCGCGCCGAAAGCGCGCTTAAGGCAAGCTCGTCTGTGCTCGTCCGCAATCAGGACGCGACCGGGGCCGGTCCCCCTCCGCGACCCATCAGCCACATCACCGCCACATACACGCGGACTGAGCTGTTGTCTCTGAGACCCCCCCTTTGCATGACCTGCCCCTGTCCCCCCTTTGACGCCCGGAGCCAGGTACGTGCCTGCACAGTCTGCCATTTCTCCCTCCCTGCTTTAGATTACTCTATTCGCTCAGTGCATGCTCTGAACCCTGTCTCCATACATGGAGCTCAGTCCTCCCTGACCCTCAGAGCTGCACTGATCAATTGTAGATCACTGAGTAAACATGCCATCGACATTTGGCAGTCCCTTCGGGATAACAATTGGGATCTGCTCTTTCTAACTGAAACCTGGCTGAATGACACCACTAACCCTGCTATCACCCTTGCCCTACCGGAGGGTTACAGTATCATCTGTGCCAACAGGCCCAATGGTTTACCAGGAGGTGGTATTGCTTTAATTCACAAATCCATATGGACGGTCACCCTCCCCACCTATGACCAAATTGATTGTATAGAAGGCATGCCTTTCAGTGTCCTAACTTCTTCGTCTTCCTCTTGTTCCGGAATTCTTATCTATCGCCCCCCCCATTCCATCACTGCTCTCTTATCGGCTTTGGCGGACTATATTATTCAGCTAAGCACACGTTACGCTAACTTCACCGCCTTAGGTGATTTCAATCTCCATGCTGATAACGATTCTTGTAAGCACAGCAATTATTTCATTTCCTTGTTAGCGGCCTGCAACCTAGCCCAAATAATAACCTTACCCACGCATAAAGCAGGTCATACACTGGATCTGATTTGCTCTAACCTACCATCTATTCAGGCGACCCCCCCTACCCCGGTTTTTGGTCGGACCATTTCCTCATTTCTTTTGAGATTGGCATTCCCTGCCACATTCGACCCGCTATTACCCCCAAATCATCAGGCAGAAACTGGAGTCGCATCACCCCTGAAACACTCCAGAAATACCTAAAAAACACCCAACCTGGCTTGTCACTTGATCTCAACCTATAGATTGACCACTTGGATGCATGGATCGGTCAGGCCTTAGACGCTTTGGCACCTCTCAAATCTATCAAAACTCATAGGGATGTACCCTCAGCACCTTGGTACTCTGACGAGCTCCGACAGAAAAAGACTTCTTGTAAATCCCTTGAACGCCACTGGAGACAGAACTATACCACGGAAAGTAAAATCATCTATAAAACAGCCCTCAAAGAATATCGACGAATGATTGAGGAGCACAAACGGGATTATCTGGCCTCCAGAATCAAACACGCCAACAATGGCACTAGGGAGATTTTCAATGTAGTTAGATCTTTCACTGACCCCAACGCGTTGACTCGTACTCAGCCTGCCTCACAGTCGCTTTGCGATCAACTTTCACAATTTTTCGAGGACAAAATCGAGACCATTTACTCCTCCTTCCCCATCCCTATTATAGAAAAACGGGTAGAGGAATCTACAACTTTCTCGCCACCGCCGTCCTCCTTCCTCGATTTCGCAGCAGTCTCAGAGGCTGAGTCTCTGGCCGAACTACTCAAATGCAAATCAGGCTCTCCCAATGATCCTTGGCCAGCCAAGCAATACAAAAAACTTGCACCCCTACTTAATCCCTACCTGAACCATATTTGGAATGACTCCCTCAGAACAGGCAGCTTTCCTGCTAAATGGAAACATGCCTCCCTGGTTCCCATTCTTAAGAAGCCCAATCTGGATCCGGACCTCCCCAGTAATTATAGGCCTATCTCTCTCCTGCCTGCCCCAGCTAAGATCCTGGAGAAGCTGGTGCATTCCCAGTTGGCGAATTACATCAAATCCAATGGGCTGCTCCATGAATCCCAGCACGGCTTCAGGTCGGGCCACAGCACGGAGTCGGCCCTTATTGAAATGGCTGACTCTGTGAGGTGGACGCTTGACCGGGGGGCGAGGGCGGTGTTAGTGCTGCTGGATCTTTCAGCGGCATTTGACACCGTCTCCCACAGGATCTTGCTGAGGAGGCTTGAGGACTTAGGTCTGGGTGGCGCTGTGCTGAAATGGTTCTCATCTTACCTTTCGGACCGCTCACAGCAGGTTTTCACCCCTCCTTACATTTCCCTTGCCAGATCACTCAAATGGGGAGTCCCACAGGGCTCTTCCCTGAGTCCGCTTCTATTTAACGTTTATTTTACCCCCTTAGCTAAGCTGATTGCCCAGACTGGGATTAAATCTATTTCCTATGCTGACGATATTCAGCTACTATTTACTTTTGATTCCCCATCCGTTTCTGCTTTCGAGCCGCTGAAATCCTGCCTACGAGACATTTCTAGTTGGATGGATGCCAATTCCCTCCGACTTAATGCAGGTAAAACGGAGATTCTGTTCTTCAACTCCCCATCTCCTCTGGATACCAGTTTATGGTGGCCAGTCGATCTGAGCCAAGCTCCCATCCCCAAAGACTCGGTTAGAAATCTAGGAGTACGCTGGGATAGCTACCTCAGTTTCAGTACTCAGGTACAAACGGTAGCAGCCTCTTGCTTCGCAAAGATCAGAACTATTAAACGGCTTATCAAGTATTTGCCAGCGGATTGCTGTAAGACTGTGATCCAGGCATTGATAACTTCCCATCTTGACTATGCCAATGCCCTCTATCTTGGTATCACAGCTGGTCTTTGCCATAAACTTCAGACGGTCCAAAACGCCGCTGCACGGCTGGTGGAGAATGTCCCCACTAGACATCATATGTCCCCACACCTTCGTAAATTGCATTGGTTACCCATTGCCAAAAGATGTGTTTTCAAAGCTATGACGCTGGCCTTTCGAGCGTCCAAAGGCCATGGGTCGGCTCATTTGAAAAACACCTTGCGACCGTACGTCAACTCCAGGACTTTACGCTCCAACTCCTTATTTTTCCTAGTCACCCCACGATTCAAGCGAGCACGTGCAGGTGGAAAAACCTTTGAGGTTTGTGCCACTCAGCGTTGGAACAAGCTCCCGCTAGCCCTACGCACCTGCCAAACTGAATCTGCTTTCCGTAAATCCCTGAAGACACATCTCTTCTCTTCTTAGTAGGTCTGCTAAACCCTTTGCTCCCTGTTTTCAGAGTTTCTAGCGCCGGGACGCCCCGCTGGGGCAGCTGTGCCCTTTATAAAATACACAAATAAATAAATAAATATGAAGGCCCTTGTAGGAACCTGGGGTCACCAGGCCCTAAGGGCGGTAACGTGGCGCGAGCCGGTCGGGCAACCAGAGGGCTATGTGTTAAGCAACCATACACCACACACTTCTCATGGACTAGGGACACACACAATAAGGGACGCCACACCGTTTAAATTATGCAAATACTTCAAGTTTATCCAAGTATAGCTGGTCAGTTGCAGTTCAGGAAATAACAAGGTAATACATGAATCATAATACCATCGTTCAGTACATGCGACACTCTTGGTGATATCTATGCAATGCCTAACCTCGTTCATGTACCCTCGCCCGCGGGTTAAATGCGGGAGATTCTAGCGCTGTGCGCGCTTATGTAAAGTCTTTCCCTGAACAGGCCGTCTAACACAGCGTACTACTTGTAAGGGGGAACATTGGGTTCATCAACATGGCGCCTGTCGAACTGAGCGCTCCTCGTGACCACTGGCCCCTAGTACTGTGAAGCAAGGCATATAAAACCAAGCGCTACGCGCAATCATTTACCTGTGAATACCATTGAGCAGGGCATATAACACAACGCGTTACTCTTAATCAGTTGCCTGTAACTACTTCTGAGCAGAGCATATAACACAATGCGCCGCTCGTAACCCTGAGCATGTAAATACTTTCGAGCCGGGCATATGACACCACGCGCTACTCGCGATCATTAGCATGCAAATACTTTCGAGCAGAGCATATAACATAATACGCTACTCGTGATCGTTGGCATATAAATACTTTCGAGCAGAGCATATAACATACCACGCTACTCGTGATCCTTAGCATGTAAGTACTTTCAAGCAGAGCATATAACGTAACGCGCTACTCGCGACCATTGACATGCAAATACTTTTGAGCAGAGCATATAACATACCACGCTACTCGTGATCCTTAGCATGTAAGTACTTTCCAGCAGAGCATATAACGTAACACGCTACTCGCGACCATTGACATGCAAATACTTTCGAGCAGAGCATATAACATACCACGCTACTCGTGATCCTTAGCATGTAAGTACTTTCAAGCAGAGCATATAACGTAACACGCTACTCGTAGTCCCGGTCTCTCAGGACGTGGAAGCGGAGTCGGTGGCGTGAAGCGCCACGCGAGGGTAATGTCAGTCAGTACTTGGGAAGGCTTCCAGCGGGGAGGGTTCCCGGACTCGAGGAGCAAGTCCCTATGCTCCGGTGCAGTTCACAGAGCACCGCGCTCAGTATCGTGGAAGGGGGGACACGGACAGGATCCCTCGGCGGGGTCTCTCCGTCACGCAGGCAGGGGAGGGGACTCCCACGGAGGGGACAACCCGGGCCAAGTGCGGTGTGGTTCCCAGACCAGCAGGGGGCGCACCAGGGGGGATCTCGGCCTCCGGGCTTACCTCCATCTCGGCGTCAGCAGGCGTCCGTCCTCACGACGTTGGGGGAACTCGGCCCCGACCTTGCACACCTCCTCACACGGCTGCGACGGCAGCGACGGGGCCCCGGGCTTCGCCTGGGCCTCGCGACACAGCAGGGCACTCCTCCAGGCCTCCAGGCCGCGGCGGTGAGCGCGCTGGCTTCGTCGTCGCAGGGGGGGGGGCTCAAATTAAGGATGGGGTAAAGTGCTCAGCGGAGCACGCTGCCGGGGGTCCCAGACCAGGGCAGGGAGCGCGGGGGTCACAGCGCTAGTACCTGGTCGATCCCCAGTGGCTTGGCAATCGGTTTAACAATTAGTTCAATAGGTTAGCTTGGACACGCAGTCTCAGCTCTGGCATTCAAGGCTTACAGCTCGCTCTTGTCATGCAGTCTCAGTTCTTAAAGTTAGGTTTCAGTTCTCAGTTGACAGATGAAGTCTTTTGGCGCAGATGTATCTGGCGCCCTTAAGGGGTTCTGTTACAGGGGTAGGGATGGAGAGGGCGACTAGGTCCTTCCTAGTCAGGCTGGCAGAGAGTCTCTGGGTCCTCCTACTACTGGGCAAGATCAGTGGGATTCACAGGGCACCTCACTCACTTAAGAGGCAGTATCTAAATCCTGTCACTCTCAGCGGCATAAGTCCCTGGCTAGGCCCTACCGCCTACACTCCTGGTGGATTCTTCCAGCTCTGCTTCACCCCAATGGCCAACTCACCACAATAGTTTCCCTCCCACTCTTATGTAGCCCCAGGTCAGGTGACCTCTAGCCAAGGCGGCAAAAGTAAAACCCCATCTCCCTTCTAGAAGGTTCCAGCATATTCCAGGAGCTTCCCCACTCTACCTATGGGACAAAAAGGCGGGCTGGTGTCGCAACATTGTTGTGGGTCCCAGCCAGCTCCTGGCAGCTAGGGTGCTACTATGAAAAACGACCACCCTGCAGTAGCAGGGGTCTGTGGCAGCCATCTTGGGAGAAGTAAGCACCTGCACCTTAACACTGCAAAAACGAAAAAAATGAGGGAAAAAGGGCCAAGTCCAACAGCCCTGCCTTCAGCCCACTAGGCCCACCTGTGTAGCTCTATGAGTGGAACTGGTTTAGGAACCAGCAGCCGGCTCCTGAACTCAAACTGCTCCACAAACATCTTCAGCGTTCAGTGCCCTGTGTGCAGCAGGCATGTCGTTCCTGCATTATCTGTATGTAAATAGTAGTTTCCAGAACATTCCGATCAATGTTCAAGGACACTGCTTCAGATGAGGCGACCAAATGGTAATCTTGCTCTCACTCCTATACAGCTCCTAAAAAAACAAGACGCAGACTTTACCCTGTTCCACAGGTTACCTCCCAACCTACGACATAAATACATGAGCAATTGTCGCACAAAATCATCTGTTTAGATTAAGACACTCCCTGATAAATAACCCCACAGTGACACTGACAGCTCATCTGTAATTATTTTGCTGTATTTCCTTACAGATCAACAGAAAGACGCAAGCGTGACGCACACAACATTCGTATTGGTAAGTAGCAAGCATGAATTTCTGCATATAGGTAATTTTACATGCAAAAATATTTTGTAGAATCGAATACTAAACATCATTTTTAACTATGCCCGAATTAATTCTACAACATAAACCTTTACTGTATACAAGCACTTAATGTGCTACACAATGTACTGGAATGAATTACACCTAGAGCAATTTCATACCAAAGTTCACAAGAAACTAGAAGGTGTGAAATATATATTGCCCTTGTATAGCCAGGGCCAGTACTCTTTTTAAAGCAGAAAGCAGTTGCGTGTGTTGAAGTTCTGTTGCTCAAGCACCTACAGAGCTCTCAATGTACTTCGATTTGGAGTTGGTTTGAGTCATTTGACTCACACCCTCTTTCGGTACCCTGGGCTGAAAGTAATTCCTCATTTCCAACCACTAGGTATCAGCCACCCTTGATTCTGTAACCCAGGGATGACTGGCCGCTGCTCAGTGGCTAACTCATAGGTAACATTCACTCCCATACCGAAACTATGGGTTATAGTAACATATTTATCTAACTTTTACCTGAGTCACTCTTCGATTTCCTGAGTTGCAGTCATGCCTCCATGCCCACGCAGTAGAGATACGATTCTAACTTCTCAGCACCAGAATGACAATCACTCCCTCCTTTTCCAGCCCATGGCTGAATATCACTTCTCTGTTTCCAGCCCATGGTAGGCAGTCACCTTCTCCATTCCAAGCCCATGGGTAACTGTTAACCACAACAACGCTGCCACCCATTGGAATGCCGCTGCCCGCGTCCCAAGCAGTGGGACATCAGCAGGGCAGCCCTCTAGTGGCCGCCCGTCGGAGCCTTCCCCTTTGTTTGCCTCGCGCGCGAGGCTACGCCCACGAAGGTTATGACCTCCCAATAGTGTGTAGGTGGAGGCGGGCCGTTGGGGGTGGGGGCGAGGCTTGCCCCCCTACTTAGGAGGCCCTCTCGCCCAGTTCCTCCTCTGTTCCCTGCGCGCCGCTCCAGCCTGCCAGAGCCAATAATCCAACCCCAGAAGGGTCTGGCTGTAAACTGGAGCAACAGAGAAGGTGCCAGAGAGGCGCGCCCAATCAGAACAGGGCTGTGGGGAAGATGTCCATTGAAAACGCACATACCACTGCTGGCGAAGTGGTGCTGAGAATTCCCCTCCATGTAGTGTCAAGCTGGAGTAACACAGTTACCCGGCTGCTGTGAATATGCGCACTACTTGTGTCTTAAGCATTACTGATACCAATGTAGTCGCACACAGCTGCTAAAATGGAGTAAACACTACTTTAACACCTCTTTACGCCCATTAGGAGCTTGCTATTAAAGTATGTCCTGCGCACCACCACCAGGATTTTGTGACTCCACTAAACTGTGGCTGTTGTCTATCCAGTCTCCTTTGTCCGTGGCCTCCTGTTGGCTTCCATCTCATCATTTAAATTAGAGTTGCCGCTGTCCTTCGTTGGCTCACTGCTCCGTGGGAGCTCTCTTTCTCAGCCAGGCCCGGGCAATAATATAATGTATTCGTTGGTTGTGTGCGCCCTTCTGCGGTGGCTACATATGTGCCTAGATTTGCACGGTGGTCCGCAACTGAAGTCTCCCTTTTCATAAATTCACCAGCTAGCGTCACAAACTGCTTTCCCTACTAGCGTACTGTGGGGTCCTGTGGCAGTATGGCATTGGCTCGAGCCGGGTGCACGAGCCAGCAACTTGCTGCCGTGCGGCACTCAAAGGCCTGACGTCAGCGATTGCGGAAAGCTCAGCATTCTCCCGTCAGCCGGAAGTGACGAGTGTGTGTGGTGACTGAGCGAGGAGCGCTGCATCTCTTGGAATCAAGTGGGTGGTAAAGTTATAGGCTTACTCTTTTGCTTCAAGTCTGCACAGTGGAAAACTGGAAGTTGATATGGTATTCCTTTTTGAGGCAACCCAATTTAACACGTGGAGGTTTTCACGCACTACTCGCTGCAATGCGCCCATCCTACTACTTGCACGCCTTTTATAGGAAGTGGTCCTATAAAAGGCATGTAAGTAGTAGGATGGGCGCATTGCAAATGCTTCCGGGGATGTGTCCTTTTCCAGCAGTTTCTATGCTCTTTTCTCCTATCCATTTAATTTAGCTTGTGCTCTGTTCCTCAGATTTAGCAGTTCTTGGCCTGCTTCAGGCTTGATGGTTCCTCCTTGCAAGTCCTCTGGTCTCCTGTTATGTGAAAGCCTAACATTTTACCTGTTCAGTCCTTGGTATGTTGCCTTCTTAAGCCTGACGTCATCAACTTATTCTGAAGCCAGAAGGCTTGCATGCCAAGTGCTTTGTCCTGCTAGATGGCTCTTTCATTTTGCGGACATAGTTCCAGGTGGTGTTAGTAGTCATTATCGGGAGTTGTGGTTATTGAAACGCATCATCCTTTTCTCGGGGTCAAGATTTCGTGACATAAGGAATGGACCGTGCGCTTCGCATCGGGCAGATCTAACAGATTACACTGCTGACACCTGAGTGTTTCCCCAATCGTTATTGGCCCTATACAGGGGTTGCAGGATACCATTCACAACGAGATGCAGAATTTGTCTCATTAAGAAACGAAAATGCAGCTACGACTGGCCATTGTGGCCACGAGTAATCTGAATTTAGCCTTCTGTCCAACTCAGATTTTACTGGACCGATCGCAGTTTGGATATTTAATTAGCTGTCTTTCTGGGGCTCCCTTCTCCTGGGCTACATACCAGGTATCCTCTTCTGACCCTAGCTTGGAACATTTTAACACTTTCCTTTAAAAGTGTGTGCAATGTTTGGAAGCCTGTGTTGGAATTTTCTACCAAAGAGGGCCTTGGTAAGATTAATCAAGGAGCATAAGATATTATGAAATATGTCACATAGTTTGCACCGCAGACACCAAATGGGCACGAAGGTTGATGCCCCTTTTCCATGAGGTTTTAAAGCTGACATAAAAGACCCGCCCTGGTCCGTGTGCCCCGTCGATCGTCTCAGAATGAAACTATTGAAACAGCTTAACTCATAGAGTATCGTTGGAGTGGGAGAGGAACAAAGGGAAGACTGATCGCCCTGTTCCCGGTTCTTTTCTTCCTAACTGGTAGGTGTCTCGAAAGAAAGAAGGAGCGACTGCGGGAAAATCGAAAGCTTTTCAGGGTTCTCTTCCTGAAAGTGAAATATAGGGGTGGCCAGTTGACGGTCTCTGCTTATACTGTGCATCTGGCAGATCTGACGGATAGCGCTTGTGCCTGTCTGCCCCTTACCTTCTATGGAAGTCTTTGCTGTTTCTACTGCTTTGTATTTACCCATCTTTGTTTTAACAGTGCTCTGTCGAAAGAGCCTGTCGGATTTCGAGACCTCCTCCCTCCCTTGCTGCCCCCATCTTGTCTTCAAGATCCCATTCCATTACAGGCAATATTCGCATTTTCGAGACTTAACCATGCATCCCATTCTATATGCTTCCTGTATCTTTGCCTCGGAGGAGCGCGCTTCCAACAATATGCATGATAAGAAGCAGACGGCATCACATCAGTTATCTAGTTCTTCTCTTTCCTGACCCTCTTCTCCCTTCTTGTCCTGCATCAGCAAATCCGGGGCTGCCTGCAAATTGTATTTCTCACACTTAAAACATGTCTATATATATTTTCCTTCAGCCATGTTTTCTGTTTCACTGTTATGGTTATTGTACTTTCCAGAGGATCATATTTGCCAGGACAATCACCCTTCTACCACTGGGGGCTCCCCTGGGGATGTTCTCAGGTAAGCGCCCCAGGCCTCTACCCCATGGGCTGCTCAACCCACCATGGGGTTGATGCCTTGTGTTAAACCGTTGATATGCCTAATGGGACCCTCCCTACCCCTGGGTGCAAATCGGCCACTTGATTTATCTGCACTGTGGGTACCTGCGGCCCTGCCCATTGTCCCGAGCCTTGTTTTGTTCTGTCCCATATTTGTCCTGTGAGCCAGCCCGTTGGCCAGTCCCTTGTAATGCCTGAGTTCTAATGTCCTTCTTATCTGTCCTGCCCGATTCTTCGCTAGGTAGTTTTGAAGCCATTCGCTCTCGCCTGCCCATATGACCTGGACAGGGCATACGTGTTTATTGTTTGCAGGTTTTCTCAATCACCGTACGAGCCCATCTGTAGGTGGTAATGTGTGCCATGTAGGTTGCCTGGTACCCATTCTCTCCTGCCCCCCCACCCCACGACACAGTGTGATCACCCTCGATGCCTGAGTTGTGTATGTGCCTTGATGCAATGGTATGTTCAGGCCCCAGGACCTCATGCCATCTGTGGTTGCCCGTAGGGCTCTTGGCCCTACCTGTACTGCCTCACGAGCGCCTGCTCCTGTGCTACTGGCCTTGCTGCCGCCGACTCCTATGCCCCAGCGAATGCCATTGTCTGCGCTCAGCTAGCCATGCGTGCACTTCTCGTCCCATTCATAATGTTATGCCCTCTGTTACCTCCTATGTGCAAGCCGTCGGGATCTGGAGCGATGCCTTGTCCTTCGCCCTCGCAGAGGCTTTAGACGCAGGGACCAACTCCTCCACACAGTCGTCCGGTCGCCTGCCTCTTCTCTATGGTGGACCTTCTTGACCTCTGCCTTTTGCTTGGTTGTTTCGAACTGGGACCCCTTCTGCAGACCACTCACTGTGGTACTCGGAAATTTAGTTATAAGTGCATCATCGAATATGGAGCAAGGAATTGGTTATATTCACACTGGATGTACCCTAATAATTGGAAAAGTTTTAACAAGCGAAGGCCAATTTCTGATCATTTCAGAAGAAAGGTTGCTTTAAAAAGGCATGGCTTTTCAAGGGGGTGATTTACATCTGTCGCAAAATATGGTCATATTTGAGGAATTGCGTTTCATTTTGGAAATGGCAATAAATGCACTGCTACAACTCTCAAATACAATCCAGAATATGTGGGCATGGACTCACGAAATGGCTTCCAGGTTCTATTTAAAAAAAAAAAAATGAAATTAAAGGGTACTGAAGTGACTTTGTAGAGGGTTGGGTGAGGGAGAACGTTTTAACAGAACATTGATATTCAGCTACCAAAGTCCAGACAAGGAGCGAAAAGCCCATTTACTATAATGCACTCACGGTAAACAACTGTGGACTATATGCCTTAAGCTAGTGAGCAGGGAGAAACAATGTCACAAAGACCGTGGTCACAGAAAGAGACAGGCGACTTACCAAAGCCACCCCTGCCCAATTGTTCTTTAGAGGCATTTACTAGAAAAAGTTGGGAAATTGATATGCAGTGACAGGTGGAAGGCCAAAAGATTAGAACTTCTACCCAGCTGCAGCCGGCCAGCCATCCCCCCATAAGAGCATGTCTCCAGTCTATGAAGGCCCTGCCTTTAGCCCACTAGGCCAACCTGTGAAGCTCTATGAGCGGAACTGGTGTAGTAACCAGCAGCCGGCTCCTAGAACTCAAACTGCCCCACAAACATCTAAAGAAGTTCAGTGCCCTGTGTGCAGCGGGCTTTTCATTCCTGCATTATCTGTATGTAAATAGTAGTTTACAGAGCATTTCGATCAATGTTCAAGGACACTGCTTCAGATGAGGCAACTGAATGGTCATCTTGCTCACACTCCTCGCCCAGCACCTATAAACAAACCACAGACTTTACCTTTTCCACGTTACCTCCCAACCTATGACATAAATAAACAAGCATTTGCAATGCAATAGGTCTCGCATTCACGCGAGTTTAAGATATTGGCATTGTAAATGACACTGCCTTTTATTTAAGTTTTAAAAAAGAAAACAAAAATAAAAGGCATTGTTATTTGTAATGTGAGTAGCTCAAACTTGCGTAAATGCGAGACCTATTGCATTGCAAATGCTTGTTCTGCAAATGTAGAGGGGAGTAGAATTACGTGTTGTCAAGTAGAGTGGAAATATGCAGAGTGAAATTATGATGTGTGGGGTGAAATTATGTGGCATGAAAGTATGTTGAGTGGCTTGGAACTGTGTGGCATGGAGCTGAATTGTGAGATGTGGAATTCTTTGGCGTGGTGTGGCATAGACTGCAATTGTATGGAAATGAATTATGTTACCTGGAGTTAAATTATGTGGCATGGTGTGGAATTAAGGGATGTGGTGTGGAATTAGTTGGCATGGCGTGGAGTAGGATTATATGGTGTGGTGTGGAATTGTGTGGAGTGGAATTGTGTGGCATGGAATTGTGTGGCATGGAATTGTGTTGACAGGAATGGAAGTATGTGTCATGGAATGGAGTGGAAATATGTGGCATGGAATGAAATTATGTGGTGGACTTGAATTATGTGCCGCTAAGTGGAATTATGTTATTGAGTGGATTCATTAATAGTGGAGTGGAATTATGTGGCATGGAATTACGTTCCATGGAGTGTAATTATGTGGTATGGCATGGAATTAATTGGTGTGGATTTGTGTGGTGTGGCCTAGAATTGTGGGGTGTTGAGGGAAATTGTGAGACATGGAATTGTGTGGCGTGGTATGCAATTGTGTGACATGGAGTGCAATTCTGCGGAGAGGAAGTATGGGGGTGGAGTGGAATTATGGGGTGTGGTATGGAAATATGTGGCATGCAATTGTGTGCCATGGAATGGAATTATGTGGTGTGGATTTATGAGAAGTGGAGAGCACTTTATGTGGCATGGAATTATGTGGAGTGGAATTATTTTGCATTCACTGAGATAGACATGTTACTGTGTGGCGTGAACTACAATTATGTGACGTGGTGTGCAATTGTGTGGAGAGGAATTCAGTGCCGTGAAGTGGAATTATGTGACATGGTGTGAAATCAAGTGGTGTGGCATAGAATTAGGTGGCAAGGAGTGGAATTATGCTCCGTGGAGTAGAATTGAGATGTGACATGGAATGGTCTGGCATGGAATTGTCTGGTGTGGAATTGTGTGGTGTGAAATTATGTTGGTTTGGGGAGATTAAATTTAGGTGGTACAGTGTGGTACAATGTGGAATTATGTGGTATGGAGTGGAATTATGTCTCATGGAGTGGAATTATGTAGCATGATGTGGAGTCGTGATGTTGCATGGAGTGAAATTATGTGGGATGGAGTTGAATTGTGTGGCATGGAATTGTGGGGTGTTGACTAGTGGAATTATGTGGTGTAGAGTAGAATTAGGTGGCGTGAAATTATGTGGAGAAGAATTGTGTTGCATGGAATTGTTTGGCATGGTATTGTGCGGCATTGAGAGGATTGGAATTATGCGACATGGAGTGGAATTATGTGGCTTGGATTGGAAATATGAGGGTGGAGTGCATTTAGGTGGCATGGACTTGAATTGTGTGGTTCAGAATTGTGTTGCATGGAGTGTAATTGTGTTGACTGGTGTGGAATTGTGCAACGTGGAATTGTGTGGCGTGAAATGCAATTGTGTGATGTGGAGTTCAATTGGGTGACATGGAGTGTCACTGAGTGGAGTGGAAATCATATAGCATGGAGTGGAATTATGTGACATGGTAATGAATTGTGTGGTGTTGAGTGGAATTACGTGCCGTGGAATTATGTGGCATGGAGCCGAATTATGTTGATTTGAATTGTGTGGCATGGCATTACATGCCATGGATTGGCTTTAAGTGGCGCAGAATTTTTTGGCATGGAATTGTGTGGTGTGAAATTGTATGGCGTGCAATTGTGTGCCATGGAGTGAAATTTTGAGACATGGAATTGTGAGGAGTGCCACTGTGTGACATGGAGTGCAATTGTGTAGAGTGGGATTAAGTGATGTGGAGTGGAATTATGTGACGTGGTGTGGAATTATGTGGTGTGGAGTGAAAGTGTGTGGCATATAGTAGAATTATGTGGCATGGATTTATGTGATGTGCAATTGTGTCGCATGGCAAGGAATTGAGTTGAGTGGAAATATGTTGATCTGAATTATGTGGCACGAAAGGGAAGAGGCATTATGTGACACAGAGTGGAATTATGTTGTAGGGAGTGAAATTATGTGGCATATTATGTGGCATGATGTGGAATTATATGTTGTGCACAGAAGTGGAATTATGTGGTATGGAGTAGAATTATGTGGCATGGAATTGTGTGAGTGGAAATTTGTGGCATGAGTGGAATTATGAGATGTGGAATTGTGTTGCATGGAACTGCGAGGCCTTGAGTGGTGTGGAATTATGTGGCATGGGGTGAAATGATGTGGTATGGAGTGGATTGAAAATAGGTGGAGTGGAATTATGTGACTTGGAGGGGTAATATATGGCATGAAATCATGTGGTGTGGAGTTGAATTACGTTGCGTGGAACTTGGTTGCGTGGGATTCTGTGGTGTGGAGTCGAATTGTGAGACATGGAATTGTGCAGCATGGAGAGCAATTGTGTGGCATGAAGGGCAGATGTGTAACTTGGAGTGCAATTGTGTGATGTGGAATGCCATTGTGTGGAGTGGAGTCATGTTGGGAGGAGTGGAATTATGTTACACTTTGTTGAATTATGTGGTGTTCTGTCAAATTATGTGGCATGATGTGGAGTGGCATTATGTGATGTGGAGTAGAATTATGTGACATAGAATTGTGTAGCATGGCGTGGAATTGTGTTGCATTGAGTGGTGTAAAATTATGTGGCATATAATAAAGCATAATTATGTATAGAGGTCATTTAAGTGCCTGCTGCTTGTTTCCTCTGACAGATGGTCACTTGAGAGCAATGTATCGGAGTTTGGAGCTGATCAATAACGTGTCCACAGGACCTGATGTGTTCTCGGCTCAGAGGGGAAACAGCAATTAAGGAGGATGTCTCGGTCTCCCTTCACGCCCAGGGAGGAGGGAGATGCGAGCAGAGCATCAAAGGTCTGGGTGAGAAGGGAGGGGGGAATGCAAGGGTCAAAGCGGCGAAAGTGAAAGTAATCGAGCAGAGCATCAAAGGACTGGGTGAGAAGGGAGGGGGGAATGCAATTAGCAGAGGAGCAGCTGTGCACGTGCATGTGATCTCGTGCACTCAAGGTTTAGGCCAGCCAAAAGTGTGGGTAGCACTTTGAAAATCCCACATATAAAATGTCTCTTCGAGCCTTTGGCTCGCGAGACCTAATGAGTGACTGTTGCACAATATCATCTTTTTAGATTAAGAAACTCCCTGATAAAAAATACCACAGTTGCACTGACAGTTCATCAGTAAATATTTAGTTGTATTCCTTTACTGATCTACAGAATAACATATATATGCAGCACACATTCATATTGGACACATCAACGCAGCATGCATTAATTTCTGCAAATACGTAATTTCAATCAAACACCATTTGTAAAGCACAACACTGTCACACCTAGGGGTATCTGGGCGCTGAGTCTCCGTCGAAGATCCAGGTCTTGAGTCTTTGTCTGAAGTCTGGCAGCGAGGGGGCTGTACGGAGCTGGAGGGGAAACACGTTTTATGTCTTGGTAGGGATGTAGGAGAACTGCTGCGATGGATGCGGGGGTGTGTGCGAGGGTGAATGAAGAGGAGCGCTGTGTCTAGAGAGTCGTGGAAGTTCAGTCGATGGTTGATGTAGGCAGGTACTAAGGGGCTTTGTAGGCGTGCCTGAGGATCTTGAACTGGCATCTCTTCTGGATGGGCAGCCAGTGGAGGTCTCTCAGATGGGGGGGTGATGTGGGTTCGTTTGGGGAGGTCCAGGATGAGTCTGGCTGCAGCGTTCTGTATGGTCTGGAATCTTCTGAGGAGCTGGGTGGACGTACAAAAATATTTCTTTTGTAGTAGTGCATTCAGAAATTTTTTAACTATGCACAAATTAAGTCAACACCATAAACAATTTTACGATAGGCAAACAATTAATGTGCTACACGTTGTACTGCAATTTAGCCCATCTAGAGGACCCTAATATCAAAGTTCACGAAAAACCACATGTGAAATATGTTGCTGTCCATGTATAACCAGAACCACTGTTCTTTTTTAAGCCCAAGACAGTTGAAGAGCTGTAGTTCTGTTGCTCGAATGCCCACAGTGCTCTCAATGAATTCCAACTGGGAGCTGGTTTGAGTCGGGTGACTCACACTATCCTTAGGTCCTCATGACTGAAAGTTATTCCTCATTTCCAACTATGAGACATCAGTTACACCTCATTCTGTGGTCCATGTATGACTGTGTCCATGTATGACTGTTAGCTCCTCACCTATAGGTCAATCTGATATTGAACCTACTGGTTTCAGTGACATGTTTATCCAAGACATAGCTGAGTCACACTTCCATTCGCTGGCATTTATGCCTCCATTTTCACTCAGTAGGTAAGATAATTCTAATCAGGCCTTCCTTTCCCAACTCATGAATGAATATAACTACTCAAGCCCATAGTTAGTATTCACCTTTTCTCTACCAAGCCTATCAGTAACTATTAACCCTAACATCCCTCTGGCCAATGGGAGACGATCTTTGCCTCCAGCTAATTGTGTTTAATTTTCCCTGTCCTCAGTGATCAGCCCCCTAGTGGTCACACCCTCCACTCCTTTACCAGTCAATCAGTGGCAGTAAACCCTGTCCCTCCAAGCCCATGCCCATCCTTTCCCTCCTTTCGCTTCCCACTGAGACAATTCCTGTTGCAGGAGTCCATTGTTTGGGAGATAATATTGCTCCTCCCCCGTGGCCGGTTACAGTAGACTGCACCTGTGGGTAGTGGTGTAGAGGGCTGGTGTACAAGAAGTGTGTTAGACCTGGCATCTTTTGGCATGTTTCCCCTGTCTTTTTGCTTTCTGACCTCCTGGTTTTGACTCTGTTTTTGCGGGTTTAGTGTCTGTGCCCTTTCTCACTGGTGTCTAGTGTTAACGTGCAAGTGCTCCTATAGTAAATTGGATTATGAATTGGTGTTTCCATGATTGGCATATTTGATTTACTGGTAAGTCCCTAGTAAAGTGCATTAAGAGTGCCAGGGGTTGTAAATCAAATGCTGCTAGTGGGCCTTCAGCACTGATTGTGATTGGAGAAGTGTGGCTCAATGATTAGAGCGGCAGACCCTGATGCAGAGGTCTAGCCCGGGACCAGGGTTCAATTCCCAGCCTGGGTGGGTCTTGGGCTCAAAAATTCCACGGACCTGATAATTCTCGCCTCGGTGCCATTCCAATCATGGAGTCCCACTCTGCAACTCTGGGCAATAGCTTGCTTAATCTCCACAACGGCCCCCACAACGCTAAGGATGCCTGGCCTCCACCTTGGGGGTGCCCAGGAGTGGACGCCTCACAGGGAAAGCCAGGATGGGTTCCACAGCGGTATTCGTACAAGCGCCTTGAGACCCTTGCGGGTGAGTAGTGCGCTATACAAGTATCAATTTACAATTTACATTTACATTGTGCCACCCACACGAGCAGCCTTTCAAAGGGTACTCAGACCTGTTACTGCAGTATCTTTGTGCAGTTTTACTGTCATGTCAACTTGGCAAGTGTACCCACTTGCCAAGCTATAACTTTCCCTTTTATTACATGTGTGTCACCCCTAAGGTAGGCCCAAGGTACCCCTATGGGTAGGGTGTGGTGTATGTAAAAGGCAGGACATGTACTGGTGGGTGTGACATGTCCTGATAATGAAATGCAATATTTTTGGTTTTTCTCTGTTGAAATGCCATCTCTCCCATAGGATAGAATGGGGAATACTTTGTAACATTTCATGAGTATATCTCCCTATTGGGTCAAGATAGAGAAATTGAGTTTAGTATGCTTGAACTCAGAATGTAGAAATGCATCTTTTAGTAAAGATGAGTTTTATGTTCTTTGTTTGAAAATACCACTTTTAGAAAGTAGGTATTTTCTTGCCTAGCCAACCTGCGTGCCTCTGCTGAGTTGTGGATTGACTGTCTGGCTTTGGAGTGACAGGGGCTGGGGATGTGCATTCTCTTCAGACAGCCACTGGGGGGTCGAGGTGTGTCCTTCCATTCCTGGATGAATCAGGGCTGTCTGAATAGACCTGGGCTGCATTTAGAGTAGTGGAAGGAGTTTTCCTTGCACCTTAATGGGCCTGGTCCGCCTGGGACAATGCTGTCTCCACCTCCTGCCGGGAAGCTGGGCCAGAGAGGATCAAACTGGTTTGGACTGAGCACAGACACTCTCTTCTGAAGAGAACAAAGAGAAACTGAGTATAAATATTGGGGCCCAAACCACAATATTTTAGAACTCGCTTTGATCAAGGAACCTGCCGAGAAGAAGAACAGCCAGGAGGAGTACTGCCCCTTTGCTGTGTTGTTGCTTTGGTGGGTCGGCCTGCAGTTGTTGCTTCTCTCTTGGGCAGTGAAAGGACTAGACTGTACTTTATTCACTTGTCACTGAGTATCTCCAAGGGCCTGTTCATGAGGTCTCAGGGACAGCAAAGACTTCACTTACCTCTGGGTTCTGCCTCTGGAAACGTGGGTTTGGGTTTCAGTTGCGACATAAGGGGAAAGCAGCCAACACCACTGCTGGCTCCGTGTCCTCAAGGCATCGCTGAAGGCACCTCCGCACTTCGCACTGCAACCCTGGTCACACTGGCGGCGATGACTGCTGCTGCCACCAAGCCGCTGCATGCACCGCGACCTGTGGGCACCGCACTCCGCACCACCTCGCTTAGCTCTGCCACCCTGGTCTCACCAACGACATCACTTCACGCTGACCATGATACTTGTGACAGCACTATGGTTTGGGGGCACTGCTAGTAAGTCACAAGACGCACTGCCCCATCCCACACCACAGACTGGGCTGACCGACGCCAGCTCCCATCAACTGACACTGCAGCTTGCCCTGTGACCTGTCAGCACTGCTACAAGCACCACCTCACTACGCACCGCAGCCCTGGTCTCACCAATGCTGCTAGACGACCATCACCAAGCCGCTGCCTGCACTACAACTTGAGGACACCGCACCGCTATGCTTCACATCACAACTGCAACGGTTGCCACAATCGGCCTGCACCAACATGGTTAGTTTACGAGTCTGCTGACACTAATGCCGGTCCGCACCAATGCAGTGAGCCGGAACTGGATTCTATTGTTTTCAGCACTGCCATAGTCCCGGACCGAGCTACTGGCTTCAAGGAACTGCATATTAAAGTTATTGTTGCAAAGTGCATATTTTTGATTACTGTATGTTGGTCTTTTATCATTTTGGTTTTGTTTGCACAGATAAATATTTGTTATTTTTCTAAAACCGGTGTGGTGTCCTTTTGTAGTGCATTTACTGTATTACCGTATCTTATGTGCAAATGCTTTACACACTGCCCCTGAGATAAGCCTGACTGCTCGTGCCAAGCTACCAAGGTGGTGAGCAGGGGTTATTTCAGTAGTGTGTCACGCTTATCCTAACTAGAAGGAAGGGTTCCCGTTTGGACAAAGGTGCAAACCATTGCCAACTAGAGACCCCCATTTCTAACAAGGTGTTTCCTAGGACTTTCTCAGGCAATGCTGCAGTTCCTCTACATCTAATATGGTTACATAAGATTCCTACATAGCCCCAGCCAGCCTCATACACCACTACTCAGTCATTCACGATGATGCAGCTCTGCCATCCAATCATCGCACATACAATTACCTTACCTCTTCAGGTACTGCGCAATCTGAGATTAGCCCTAGTGTCCCGGATGCGTCAGCCACACCATTACACGCACAGTTTGTTCTTCATATGGGAATGTACCCGCCAGCATTTGCAGCAACTGATGATTAGCCACACACTAATTAAGACTGCTTAAATAATCTCTATAACTTTCCCTGAGGATGTGTGGGTGGACACTCAAAAACAAGTTAGTCCATAACAGACACTTATCCAATGCTAAAGTAAACCTGTGTATTTTTAGCACTGACGTTAGCCAAAACCTTTTGATTTTAATAAAATTATATGAATAATATACTTACTTGAAAGGGCTTTCACCCAGCTCTCTTCATCCATTATTCTGTTACTTTGCCATTCACATTTTCTTCCCATCCCTACAGCATACAGCTATAGGGTAGTGGATCAGCCTGCTTTAACTATTAGCTCTTTTTTACTGTGAGTGGTGGCTTCTTCCCTTTCATAAGGAGCACATCCACACACAAAGTAGTTCCCTTCAGTGCCAGAGACGACTATGGCAGATGTGTACTTTGTGAGACAAAAAAAATATTTTTACATTTTTCCAATTTCTGTTTAATACTGGAAAGCACCCTTCTGCTCCCAAAACAATATTCAAAAGCACAAATAAAACTAAACAAGCAATGCCAGACCTCTTGACTTAGCAAATGCTTATTTCATAATGGTTTTCTATAACACGTTTTCTTCATTTGAAATGAAGACTGATCATTAGAATTATAACCATCATTTGGAAAACTTTAACCTCTTTGTGAAGGAGTTGCCACGAGGTAATATTTTTCCGTCTGGCCTACAGGCCAGTCAGGCAGTGCTCCATGGACAGTGTGTGGGTCTTTTTTTGGCTGTTGGTGGGCCTGTTCTATGGACTACTGGGCCAATTTTTGTTGATCTCCTGAATTTTAAAACAAACATTGCCTGCAGCAAGCTTAAATGCACGCAGTCTTCTTTCATACCTTGCAAAACACTTATACAGCGTGTCTTTTGCAAGTTAAAAACTGCACTGGTTTACAAACATAGGGCTCTTTTTTAGCAATCTAATTCACTAATGAGGGCTTTAGTGTCTTGTGAGTTAGAGATGATGGGACCCGTTTGGTTCCTGATTGACTCCATAGAGCAGTGACGTACATGCGTGAGTGTGGGTAATATAATTCATGATACAGAATGTTCTGTTAATGGTTACACGCTGAGAAATAAAGACACGTAATACCAATTTCCGTGGGTGGCGTGATCATTTGCTTGTACCCGGACTGGGGTAGGACACTTCAACTGGTTACATAAACCCAGTGACCCATAGACTCTCACTTAGAGTTTGCCATGGTCCTACAAATGACTCGTGTGTGCCACGTGTGCCTCAGTCAAAGTGTAAATCGACTGTGGGTGTGTGGGTAGTCAAATCACCACTCCAACCAGAGAAAGGCCTGTGAAGAAAGTGAAAGCCTTACAGAAAGTATGTTGTTGGCTAGAGATTTGCTGGTAAAGTTGAGACAAGAGGAACTGTGCCACAAAGAGAAACAAAGCTCTCATTCATACAGTACAGTAAAAGCAGTGACAACCAGGTACAGTGGAGCGCTAAAGGCAGTGCTAGCTGAGTGCAAGGAAGCGCTAAAAGCAGGAACATTTCTGATACAAAGAAACGCTAAAGGCAATGACAACCAGGGATGGAAAACGTAACACGCCTCAACAGTCAGATGCAAGAGAACACTGTGAGCAGAAGCAGGTAAACGCAAATTAACATTAGAGGTGGTGATAAGAGATATAGAGAATACGATCATGCTTACCTCAGAACATCAGTAAAGAGAGTCATCCCACCTCAGCACCAGGTGCTGCAACCCAAGCAGAAGTGAAGGGGTTGTGCTTACGGGGCTGGTGAATCACGTTGGACCAGCTGCATGGCCATGAGCACCGGTCGGAATTGTGAAATCTTTCGGTGAATGATATAGCACTGCCACCTTCTTGAACCCACCGCCTCCCTTCGATAACGCCAAAGCGCTAAATGAAGCAAATGACAAAAGATCATTAAATATCTAAAGAATTTAGCCGGTGAAGGAGTAAATGAAGTAATAAGGAAAATACCACAAGGTGATGAAGTGACGTACCGTCAAATCAAAGAAGCGTTAAACACCAATTTCAATCCAATGCCGAATGTCAACTATGAAAGATACATTTTCAGTCAGGAAAGGCAGAGAGCTGGTGAAACGATGGATGAGTTTGTAGAAAGACTTGAGTGGCTCATAAAACACTGCAAGTTCAAGAGTTCAATGATGAAGTCAAAATACAAGGTAGAAGCCCAAAAAGTAATGTCTCCAAAGGAAAAGAAGTTGTGTTTTCGATGTAGATTTTCCTTTCCACATCAAGATAAATGTACCAGCAATGGATAGTTATGAAAAGGCTGTAGGAAAGCGAACCATTTTGTTATGGTTTGCAAAGCGAGGGAAAGATCAAATGCGTCACAACAAAAAAACAAAAAGGTGGCAAGATCAAGTGTGTCACATCGAGAAAACAAAATGGATGCCAGAAAGTTTCAACCACAATGGTCTACCCACGCCCATAAGGCCAAGCGGCAACATCAGTTGGGACAAGTAGAAACTGAACAACGTCGATTATAGTCAAATTCTTAATCTAAAAGTTTGTCACCATCATTGTCAAGTGACAGTAAGATGGGTGTGTCATATCAATTTTGCATGCTGGACGACATGCACATATAGGATTAGCTCCGTGCAAGGACAAATGTTGGTCAGAGCTAGGTTCACAAGTGAAAGTGTGCAGTTCATTTGGGCAATGTCCCAAGATCACACCGAAAGTGAATGGGTGCGCCATACATTTATTCATAGACAGTGGCACATTGATATATATTATGCCAGTTGAAAAGTACAATGAACTGTCTCTTGTGCCCCGTTTAAATCCATTGAAAACCAAAGTGTATAAGTGGGCTGGATTGAGGTCACTGCAAATTCAAGGTTTATTCATAGCAACTGTGATGCATAAAAATATGAAACTACAAGTGCCAATTCATGTTTTGCCAGGCACTTCATTGAACGCATGTTTACTCAGTTTAAGTACTGCTGCTGACATGGTGCTGATTTCTGTAAACCACAATGTCAATGCCTAGCATGAGATAGTGAATCGGTTTCCATCTTTGTTTCATGGACTAGGAAGACTTATGCCACGAAAGTGCAACTTCACATAAATCCGTCCTGCTGCGCAAAGACATAGTTGAATTGCATTTCATTTACATGAGCTGTTGAGAAAGAACTTAAGATACTAGTAAATCACAACATCATTGATCAATCCACTGGCCCGAAGCCATGGGTATCACCCATCGTGGTAGTGCTGAAAAAGGATAATGGAGGAGTTGTGTGCATCTGTGTGGATATGCGCCAAGCGATCGAAAGAGAATGAAATCCAGGGCCGCACATTGCTGGCATGATTACGCAGCTGAACAGAACCTATGGGCCTTACCGCCATAGTTGCAGTGGCGGCCAACGACCGCCACACTGCGGGACCCCTCGGAGCATTAGAACTGCAGCGGTCAGGTCGCCACAAGACCGCCGGTATCAAGGATCCTGCTGGGCCAGCAGTCTTTCTCTAGGAAGAATATGCTGGTGGTGCCACAGCCGGAACTGCAGAGCATATTTTGAGTTGTCTCACCACTACCCTTTTCATGGCAGTGCGACCGCAATGAAAAGGATGGTAAATGGTTAGCAAAAGGGGCCATAACAGTGTCCCCTGCCTCACCAGAGCCTAAGGGTGCAATCAGGAGGTCACATATTGTGCTCCCCTGTATATATACACCCCATTTCCTGCACGGTGCGGATGCACCACATGGTGCATGCCACATCGTGCAGGAACTTGCAGACAGCGCTGTCAGTGTGGCGGTCTGCATGTAAGACTCTCCAATGAGCCTTACAGACCGTCGCTGTTGCAGCGCTGCCGTGCCACTGCCCGCCACGGATTACATCAAACTAAATTCAAGTTTTTTGGTCATTTCTTTTCTGATGGGAGAATGACGGATCCAAACAAAGTACAGGCTTTGTCATCCACTTCTCCCCCATAAGATGTATCTATGCTGAGATCATTACTTGGTAGGGTCAGTTACTATTCAAGGTATATACATGACTTTGCCACTGTCAGTGCCCCATTGAGAGACTTAACAAAACAAAATGTTCAGATTCAATGGTCAAGTGAATCTGAGTAAAGATTCAAGAAAATCAAGCATGTAATTGAGAACGCCAGTGAAATGGCATACTTTGATCTAAAATTGTAGACCGAGGTTGTTGATGCAAGCAGAGTGGGGTTGAGTGCCATCCTTGCCCTTGCCCAGGACGCTGGACATCCCAATGTCCCAAGGCACATAGTGGCTTATGCTAGCAGAAGTTTGTCATCAACAGAATGTGCTAATTCACAACCTGAAAAAGAAAGCCTTGCTGTGCTGTGGATTTGTGAACATTTTCATGTGTTCCTGTTTGGACAGCATTTCACAGTTGTCACTGACCACCAAGCACTGCTGACCATTTTCAGCAACCCTAAAGCCAAGACGCCCACTCGCATTGAGGGGTAGAGGTTGTGATTGCAGGACTATGATTATAAGATTGTGCATTGTCTAGGAAAAGATCAAAACACTGCTGACTACTTCTCACGTGTGCCAGTACAGTGTCATGGCACTACTTTTTTATTTTATTAATCTTTATTAATGCTTTTACATATTTCATAATCGCATAATCTGGGAAGGTTTTAAGAAGCTAAAAAAAAGAGAAACAAAACATATGTTATGAAGAGATTGCTCTCTATATTATATCATCATTTATTAAACCCATAGAATAGATATAAAACAAATGTTACACTAAATTCATATTAATATACAGTAAAGCGACTGGAAAAGGTGCAGCTACAATAAGAACCAGATAGTTTGCCTCCATCATATGTTCCATTTTCCCCCTCAAATAAACCATCCTTAATTATGACTTAGGATCCCTCCCAATTAAAATTCAGCTCTCTTCCCGGGAACAAAACCATTCCACAAGGGGACCCCAGATTTTCCTCCCCTTTCGCCTGGCTTTTTTACCCTTACTTTTATAGAATGCCATCTCAAATTGAAAATAGAAACAAATCTTCCTTGCAATTGTTGAAAGGATGGTACTTGTGGTTCTAACCATGTTGAGGTGATACAGATTTTAAATAGTGCCATTGCTTTGAACATCAGAGACTCCCCTACCATTAAATCCAAATATGTATCCACACCCAATAGCATCACTCGAGGAGTCAAATCCACATTAGTATGATAAATGTCTCCTAGGAGTTTGGAAATCTGCAATCTCATTATATCTAACACAGGACATATACCAAACATCTAAACCAGATCCACCACGTGGGCCTACAGCATGGACAGTTTACACCCTCCATCCCCACACTTTACGATCTTCGGTGAAATATAAATCAAAAACTCTCTTGTAGCGCTGTGCTTGAAACCCCATAGAGCCCAATACTGTACGACTTAGCTAGAAAGAATCATAATAAGTAAAATCATCTACTCCAAGTTTTAGCTGCCATTTAGCATTGTGCTTCTCGAGACTGTCTGGTACCAAATCACATAATTTACCATATATTGTGCTAATAGAGAGTTTTTCTTCCCCAAGCAGAAGATACAAAAATTGTATCTCCTTAAAACCCACCGCCCACCGTTTCTTTTATACAGAGAACTTCAAATTTGCAAATATTAAAAAAAGTTCCTATGATTTAAATCAAAGTTAACCCTTAATTCCTCAAATGATGCAAACCTCTAATCTTGGAAGAGATCCCTCAGTTTACATGGACCCAATTTATCCCATTTGGTTTGGCAGGCATCATGAAATATTCTCGGAAATGAGGGATTCTTTTGTAATAAAGTTTATCAATTCCATCTCGCAATTCCAAATTTCTTCCTAAGATCCGCCCAGTTTATATAAGCCACCTCAACACCTTAAATCTAACTCTCTTGTAATAGCTGGGTTCTAACAACCTTAATATACATCTGTTAGCTTTAGATCCGATTGTTGGTCATAAATCGATGGTCAAACCGTATAGATTCTGGCACTTCCTCCCAATTACTCACAGGAACCCTCATATATTGCAGAGTGGCAACTAACTGATAGGGTTTAAAATACGGGAGAGCCCCCTCTCTAGATAATGCCAGAAATGTAATCGCCCTCCTTGTTTTACGGTAGGACCACATGAATCTAGAAACCAAGGTATCCAATTCTATATACCAATCATTTTCAAAGTCCAGCAGAATAGGCCTTAAAAGGTATACAATCTTTGGCAGAAACAACATATTTACTATATTGCTACGGTCTACAATAGACAGGTGAAGATTGTGCCATCTCTCAAAATCCTGTTCAGCCTTAACTAATATCAGTCCAATATTGTTCTTGACCACCTGATGTACCTTTGCACTAATTTCCCAGATAGACCGCCTGTTCTACCACTCTTAAATCCTGACTAGCAATGAATTGATTCACCACTAATTGCGTTTTATGTCTATTAAGACAATAACCCAAAAATTTCACGAACTCTGCTGCCTTGTCCTCTACCATTTGCAAAGTAGTCGCTGGGTCTGCAGAAACAACCAAGATATCATCTGCATAGGCCAAAACCTTTGTCTTCCAGCCATGATATTTAACAGAAACTATGGCTAAATTAGCCTACAATTTATGAATAAAAGGGTCTATGTCTATCGCAAATAGCAAAGGAGAGCAGGGACAACACTGTCTCATTCCTCTCTCAATGCAAATTATTCCTGATTGATCACCCATGATTTGCAGCCGGGCAACTGGATTTTATAGAGTGCTTGTATTGTTTTTATGAAGCTCATCCCGAATCCCATCCTTCTCATAAATTCCCAGAGATACGCCCATGTGATTTTTCGGCATCCAACAAGGCGGCAGCCATAGGTTCATTAGCAACCTCGGCTACATCAAATAGCGTAATCACATGACGGATATGATCCGTGGTACTCCGACCTGGTATAAATCCATGCTGGTTCACCGATATCACCTTAGCTATAATTTGGCTCAACCGAATGGTCAGCATCTTAGATTAGAGCTTCATGTCACTATTTATCAATGTTATAGGGTGATGAGATTCTGGATCAACCGGTGCTTCATCTTTCTTTAGGAAAACCACATTATTGGCACTCAACCAAGATTCAGGAGCCATGCCCCCCTTTGCACCTGCATAAAGAGTTATATCATATCTGAAATTAAAGCTTAACAGAACACTTTATAAAACTCTAATGGGAATAAATATGTCCCACATGCTTTCCCTGAAGGTAAATCTTTCAGGGATGCTCTCAATTCAACAGCCGTAAATATTGCACCTAGCAAACCCTGTTCCCCCTGAGTTAATCTTCCTAAAGACATAGAGGCCATCACTTGCTCCATCCTCTGTTCGTCCACTTGAGGTTGAGCCCAATATAATCTTGCAAATGCTCTCTGAATCCTTCCCGTATGCCGTCAGGAACCAAGACCATTTTGCCACCCATGTCTCCTATTTCCCAAATATAGCCTACAGCCACCTTCTGTCGAGTGCATACCGCTAATAGATGTCCCATCATTTCACTGTATTCATAGCCCTCCTGCCTCCTGACAAGGTACATTTCAACTTTTTTTTAGCTGTAACTTCATTAATTTTAGCTTTAGCTCTAGATATTTGCTGCTGGGCCACTTCAACATGAATTCCTCCTCCCCTTATTGCAGTGATAAGCAAAGTCTCTGCTTTAGTAAGATCTTGATGTAGTTGTTTTAGCAATAATTTCTCCTGCTTCTGCTAGTTCAAACTATACCTCTTGGTTTCCCCTCTTATTCCTCTATTGAAGGCATCCCAGACCACTCTCAATGGGGCACTTACCCTATTTGAATCTAGAAATTCAGGAATCCATTTGTTCATATGGGCGATATTACAGAGATCTGCCAATACATTTATTTCAAAAGTCCAACTCCTGGTATTCCTAGTGATCCCATCCATACTAGTTCGATACCTAAAGGATTATGATCCAACATTACTCCGAGATATAATTAGATCTGGTGGGCCCTTAATAACTCAGGTGACAGGAAAAAATAATCAAATCTGGCAAAGGTCTCACGGGGAGGCAAATAATAAGATTAGCCTAAATCAGGCACCCTTAACTCCTCCCATGCATCTGACAGACCCATCCCTTTTTTTAAACACCTGTGGTTTCTGCTTTGTATTATTACCCGATATATACGATTGCTGACTTCCTGATCCATTAAGATTAAAATCCCCACAAATGATGTAGAGGGCGGGCCAGATTGGCAATTTTATTGCTAAACAAATCAGACATAACAGGATCATCGAGGACCGCTCCATACTCTATGCATAAAGTAAAAGACCCATTACCATATCGCAACTCAACAATAGCCCAGCATCCATATCTATCGCTTTGATACAGGCACATTCTTCCACCCTTCTTCGTACTAATAGTGCAACCCCCTTTGTTTTTGTGCTCAGCGTGGTGCTAGCAATTAATTTTAAACCCAATATCTCCAACACCGTCACATTTGAAATTATGAGTTTCTTGTAAACACTAAAAATCGGTTCTAAGAGCTTTTAGATCCGCCGTTACCCTCCATCACTTGCCACCATCATTAAGACCACATATATTTATAGTCGCAATATGGAGCTTAGCCATTAACTTGTCTTGATATCAACCAACTAGACTGACCCTCCATTAAACCTCCTAGTCCTTTTTGAAGAACCTACCCAGCTCCACAAAGTTCTGTAGATATTGTTTCAAAAATAAACTGCTCTCTGTTCTTTTACCTTTAAGGCAATATAACTTGATGCCCCTGCTTCTCCCCTTCCCTCTGAAAAGACCAGCTGTGATCCACTCCACCCCAACTAGATCCCAACCCCTCCTCCCTTCCCTCCCACTTCCTCTCCCTCCCCCCACACATCCCCACCTGACCCCACCCTGCCCACCACCTACCACTCAAGGTAAACAGACCATCCATGGCCCGTGGATTGGCTCCCAGGTATGCCTCTACCGGCCCCACCCCTCCAGGTCCCCAACCAGAAATCAACCCCACAATTACTCCTAAATTCGTAAAGTCAAAAGAACAAAAACATAAGGAAACAACAAAAACACCCTCCACAAGAGCAAAATCTCTACCATTCCCCAAAACATAAAGAAACAAAAAAAACACCCTCCACAAGATCGTGGCACTACTTCTAAAGTGGCTGATGCTTATGATAACTTCTTTGTGAAGTCCAGTACCCCTGCTGCCATATGAGTAGAACAAATTGCTGCCACGAGTACTGACAGGGATTTGCTGATACTTAAATACATTATTACACACCAATTGTGGTGAAAACATAATCAACCTCTTCATGATGACCTTGAATACAAAAAATAAAAAAATGTGCAGTTACCTGAGAAGCATCATCTTATGAGGGTAGAGAATTGCCATACCCAAGAGCCTGAGACAAGTTATTGAACTGGCTCATGAGGGACGCCGTGGAGTTGTTGCCACGAAACAAGCTCTATGGGGCTGAGTGTGGTTCCCTTGTCTAGATGAAAGAGTTGAAAAAGGGTTAAAAGCAAGTCATTTGTGCAGCAGTTTGTCATCTAAGATAACCTGACATCCCTTAAACATTTCTGATCTTCCAAAGCAAGAATGGGCGATTGCAATTAATTTCTTTGGACCCCTTGACAATGGACTTTATCTACTAGTAATTGTTGATGAATATTCCTGTTTTCCCCCTGTAGGAGATCTGTTGTCAACTACTCATGAGTCATTGAGAGATTAGAAAGTATCTTTGCAATATGGGGTGTTTCTTCGATTTTGAAATCAGACAATGGCCTGCCTTTCAGTAGTCCAGAATTTAAAGCTTTCCTCACTCATCTAAATGTCAAGCATCAGAAAAGCACACCTCTCTGGCCACAGGCGCATGGTGTGGTCACAAGATTTATGAGCACCCTCAAGAATACCGTTCAGCACGCTGTGCTGGAAAAGCTTGAACTCAAATCAGTTCTTCAGTCTGCGCTTCGTGCATACAGGTCAACTCCACATTCTACCAGAGGTGAAAGCCCTGCCACCTTAATTTTTGGGAGAGCCATAGGCACTATAGTGCCACAATGGACCAATGAGAGATCTATTGACATTGATAAACTTCTCAAAACTGACTCATCTCACAAACATCAGATGAAGACCGATGTGGATAATGTGCTCGGAGCACTGTGTTCAACAGAGGAGACTGTCAGACAGAAACAGAAATGCAAGTCTGACGCTCCTTTTGATGATGACCCGTTGAGGGTTGTGACTAGTAAAGGACACATGGTGACTGTACCAATGTCTCTGTCACCAATGCCAGTCATGGATACGTCTCTGGTATTTCCACACCCTCACATATCCAGATCGTGGCAATTTATTTGAGCACCAAAACGACTTATTGAAGAGTTGTAATGTATATATGTATTATTGGTACTTTCAGCGTAACAAAGGGGGAGATGTAGTGTCTTGTGAGTTAGAGATGACGAGACCCTTTTGGTTCCTGACAGACTCCGTAGAACAGGGATGTAAGTGTGTGGGTGACAGAATTCATGCTGTAGAATGCTCACTTAACGGTTACACACTGAGAAAGGAAGACGTGTAGTACCAAGCTCCGTTTCTGACATGCTCATTTTGTATGTACCTGGGCTGGGGTAGGACGCTACAAGGGCCACTTTTATTTTAGTTGCTCGGGCTTACTGTCAGTCCCAGTACGACCCTGATATTAAATCTTGTATTTCAAATAAATAAAACAGTGCATGAACTTTGCTTCAGGTAAGGCATAATAATTCAGATGAATACGCTTCAGCACATACAAAGAGAACTCTCTTGGGTGCAATCACGCGGCAGTAAAGGAATTACTTAAACACAGGAAGCTGCTGCAAAGAAGATGCTTGCTTGGCTTAAAATGCTCCGACAGATGCTATCAGAATGGGGGTTTGGGGGGCAGCCGAGCACAGCGAGGTCTGCCCCCCGGGCGGATTGGGAGGGGGGGGGAGTGGCCGGCGAGCGGCCATTTTGTAGTTTTTTGGGCTACAATTGTGACTAGCCCAATTGTAGCCCAATATTTGTAAAAATAGCCCAAGGGGTATACAAGTCTGTTTCGCGCCTCCCCAGCCACCATTTTAGGTTTGGTGACCTGGTGGCTGGGAGCACTGTCATAAGCTTAGGTTTTTGTCAGTTAGTGCATAATTTCTTGGTGTTTTGGCAGGCTTGGCATTTTGACATATAGTCATGGATGGTGGTGATGTTCGTGTTCAGGAGGCGATGCGGTTACTGCGGGAGGCGGGGCGGATGGATCTTCTGATCCCCGCTGCTGCCGTGCTTCCGCGCCCGGTGAGGCGGGCGTCTGCTGGGGTGGCGGCCGCTGCCGCGGCCTGCTCGCCCCCTAAGAAGGCGGACAAAATGCAGGTGAGCGGTGGGGGCCGCGCTTTGGGTCGGAGCGCGGCCCCGAATCTGGGGTCAGTGGTGGGTGGAGTCGCGGGGGAGGAGAGTCATGCCGTGGGTAGGGCTGCCTCGGAAGTGACTCGGACGGGGAGCGCGTCCCGCGTCTCCCCGCCGGGCAGGCTGGTTGCTGGGTGCCGCTCGTATGTTAGAAGAGTGGCCCGGGGGGGGAATCAGGTGCGAGCGGGCTTGGCAGCGGGCCACTCGGTTGGAGGAGCGGCCCTGATGTCAGCTGAGGCAGAGGCACAGCGGGGCAGCGTGCGGAAGGCGCGCGCTGCCCGGGGGATTTTGGAGAGGCGGGGCGGGGGGGAAAGGGTTCCGCGGTATTCAAGGAGGCAAGGCTTGGGGATCAGAGGAGGAGTCCAGCGCGTGACTCCCCTCCGCATACACGTCAAGAAAGGGGGCGCTCACATGTTAGGAGAGCAGCCCCGTTTAGGGAGATCAGCCCACAGTTTTTAGAAACCACAGGACAGGCAGTAGGCCAGGTTGGGGGGGAGAGGCTGGTGGAGGGGGAAGTGCTTTCAGCGGCAGGGGGAGAGAGTAGGGGGTTTAGTATTTGGGGACAGGCTCACTGGGAGGGTGTGGTGGGGGTTGGGGAGCAGTCAGGCCTGGGGGGCGGTGTGGGGGCTGTTGGGGGGTTGGATGGGGAGGCTGTAGGAGGGGTTTCCCTGTTGCTTGTCGGAAGGGAGTTAACGTGACTGGGTGGGATTGGACATTTTTCCGTCTTGAGCAGAGGGGGTGGCTGGGGCTCATGGGGTGGGGGGGCAGGACGGGTCTGGCTTGGGGGTGCGCCCAGAGGTTGGAGGGGGGGGTTGGGGATTGTCCGGCACAGTGGGTGGGGGGGTGCATTGGAGGAGGAGGTGCGGGGCCGAGTTTTCGGGGGGGTCTGGGGCGGGGGGGTTGGAGTGGAGTGAGGGGGAGGGGGCGGTGAGGGACGCAGAGGAGGTTTTAGATTTGAGCACGCTGGGGCGGGATTGGGTTGCGTGCACGTTGGGGGTGGCAAGTAAGAGGGGTTGGGATGGTAAAGAGAAGAGAGGTAGGCCCAGCACACCAGACCATCCTTTTTTGTTGCAGGCAGTGGAACAACGCCCAGATCGTCGTGGGGTGCCAGACTTGGTAGGGCTGGGAGCCGCCCCTTGGCACCAAGGAGAAGGGAGGGTGGAGCCTCGGGCGGCGTACCCAGTACCGGCGCGGGATCCCGGCATGGCAGGCACAAGTAGGCCCGCCGGCCCTGACACCCACGGGGTCGCAGCGCCCCTGGGGACAACGCAGTCGAAGGAGTAACACTGGCGAGGAGCTGTGTTTGTCTCAAAGGGTTCATTCTGCGCCTCCAGCGGGGAGCGCTGGGGGCGTGAGGCAGGAGGAGTTAGATTATGAGGAGGATAGTATCGAAGAGGGAGAGGTGCGAGATGTTGACACGGAGGGAGAGGGGGGTCGAGTAATGTTGTGTCTAGTATTTTCCAGGTGTCACGATGCCGAGCATTGCCCACGGGTCGGACATCAAGATGGGAGGACAGATCGGACCCGCAGCCAGGACGCAGGGTGGAGCGGAGGTCGGAGTCATTGGCGCCAGGTAAAAGATCTTTGCTCGGGCGTCCAGTGATGGTGTCCATGGGAGTGGGTGGGGCTGAAGGGGGGTAGGTTAAATAAAGGTGCTTACGTGGTGGGCGTTGGGGTAGGAACTGAGGTTTCAGGTAAGGATGCGGTTGACGGGTCAGGTAAGAAGGTCAAAGATGTGGAGAGCATGACGGACAAGAAGATGAGGAGGGAGGCTCAGACAGGGGAGGGGGAGACAAAGTTGGAGAGTAAAGAGGTGAAAATAAAACTGTTGCCATATATGGGGGTTACTAAACCTTTGGGTGCGCATCTGATGTTATCCACCAAAGAGAAGATTTGGAAAGGGGAATATGTGGAGATGCTCAAACTCCTCCATAGGGAGGTGAGGGCAAAGGAGGGTTCCAAGGAGGAGGAATTCGAGTTGGCAAAAAGGCCAAAGGTGCCGTTGGCGATAGAAAATTGGACGGCGGCTTTTCTCATATACTCTAGCGTATATTGTGAAAAATTCCCGGACCAGTCGGTGGCCATGTTTAAATACATGGACGTCATCAGGAAGGCGCAAATTACGGGTGGTGGCTACGCCTGGGCACAGTACGATGAGGAATTCCAGGCACGCATGGCGTGGGACCCGGAGGCAAAATGGGGAGAACTTGATTCTGATTTGTGGCAACATACGATGGGGCTAGCGGGGTCTGGTAAAACTATTTTTATGGCTAGCGGGCTCCTGCTCATGTATCGGCCCTTTAGAGGTGGCCCCACCCGTGGGGGATGTGGGGGGAGCAGGCAGAGGTCAGTTGGGGGCAAAAGGGGCTTGCTGGGATTTCAACAAAGGGTTTTGCACCAGGGAGTATTGCCGTTTCCGACACGAGTGCTCCGGGTGTGGAGGAAGACAAGACATGCTTTGGTCAACTGTTGGGGTGGCCAGGGGCCGGCGCAGGGCTCACAGCAGTGGCAGTCGGGAGGTTTTAAGGCAGGGGGTCAGCAGCAGCAGCAGCAGATGGGAGGGGGGCGAAGGGCAAAGGGGCCTGGGTCCAAGGGCTCGTACTCCGGTTAATGTGGAGAACTTGTTGGCAGCCTTGCGGGGGTATCCGGAGAGGGAGGCTGCGGAGCGGTTGCGGCTGGGGTTTCAGGAGGGTTTCAGACTCGGGTACGAGGGGCCTAGGGTGAGGAGGTGGTCGGACAATCTAAAATCGGCAAGAGAGCACTCTCAGGTAGTGCAAGACAAGCTTGATAAGGAAGTGCGTGAGGGTCGCATGGCGGGTCCCTTTCATGATTGGCCTTTACTTAATTTGATTGTGTCACCCATTGGTGTGGTGCCTAAAAAAAAGCAAGGTCAGTTTCGGCTCATTCAACACTTGTCGTGGCCTGAAGGATACAGTTTGGCGGTCACTGGTATGTGGACAATGCATTGCCGATGGGCTGCTCTATGTCATGCGAGCTTTTTGAGTGTTTTAGCACGTTCCTACAATGGTTGTTTACGGAACGCATGGGTCACCAAGGAGTTACGCACTACCTGGATGACTTCCTTTTTGTAGGCACCTCAGGCTCCACGGACTGCCAGACAGCTCTGGACAGTTTCAATGACATTATGAGGGAACTAGGCGTGCCGTTGGCTCCCGAGAAGACGATGGGACCCAGCATTGTTCTTTCTTTTTTGGGAATTGAATTGGATTCACGGTTGATGGAGGCACGTCTTCTGGTGGATAAAAAGCAGCAAATGTTGGGACTGCTGGAAACCATGTTGGCAAAACAAAAGGTCACGGTGAAGGACATACAAGTACTGTTGGGTCACCTCAATTTTGCCTGTAGGGTGGTCAGAGTAGGGCAGACTTTTTGTAGGCGACTGTGTAGGGCGCTGGCGGGGCAGCGGCCTCTGCATCATCACGTACGACTGTCAGCGGGAGTGCCGGAGGATTTGAGGATGTGGCAGTTTTTCTTGCGACATTTCAATGGCGTTCCTTTGTCGAGGGAAGCTGACATGCTGTGGGATGTTCAAATTTTTTCGGATGCGGCAGGGAATACTGGATTTGGTTTGTACTGGCAAGGGCGGTGGTGTGCCGAGCAGTGGCCTGAGGAGTGGTTGGAAGGGGGCAGGAGCATTGCTTTCTTGGAATTTTTCCCTCTGGTGGTGGCAATCACATGTTGGGGGGAACTCTTGGCGCATAAGAAAGTCACTTTCCGAATTGATAATATGGCAGTGGTGCATATTGTAAATCGCCAGTCGGCAAGAGACGAGCAGGTTCTGAAGTTGTTGAGGGTCTTCGTGCTGGGCTGTTTGAAGCATGATATTGCTTTTCGCGCGGTGCATGTTCCAGGGGTGGACAATGACATTGCGGATGCTTTGTCTCGTTCGCAGTGGGGGAGCTTCCGCGGGCTCGCCAAGGACGCGGACAGGACCCCGACCAGAATGCCGCACCAGCTGTGGTACGTAGGCAACACAGGATGTTGCAACTGGTTCTAGGTTCCTTAGCCCACTCCACGAAAGCCGCGTATCGATCAGCATGGGGGATTTCTTACGTTCTGGTGCACGGCGGCGGGCCTCGTTAGCGGCTAGGCAGGAAGATGTTATTCAGTTTATCTTGGACTTGGTGGAGAAGGGTCTTACTAAAGTGACGATAGCAGGCAAGCTAGCGGGAATTGCTTTAGTCGGGAAGCTATTGTGGGGCTATGCCCCCTCCGTGGGGGAACTTGGGGCATGGATATTGGAGGGTTGGGCGCGGGAATGTGGGCGCGCATCCCGGGTGCGTAATCCTTTATCATGGGAGCTATTGCAGGGGGTGACTGGGGTGTTGCCTGGTCTTTGGTATGACATGGGGGAGGTGATACTTTTCTCCACACTGATGTCCTGGATGTTTTTCGGGGCTTTTCGGGTCTCGGAGTTGTTGGGGACTAAAGTGGAGCAGGGGTTGTCTTGGAGGGAGGTTTCTTTTAGTGCTGACAGCGTTCACATTTGGCTCAGGAAGGCTGAGACAGATCAGAGGGGCAGGGGCAGATGGGTTTCATTGGCAAAGGGGTTGGCGCTGCAGATTTGTCCTGTTCAGTGGGGCTTGAGGTGGAGGTCTTCTTCTGGGGCTGTGGGGGGGTTTGGTCTTTCGGCATGGGGATGGGCGGTGTGTCAAGGCTTCGCAGCTTTTAGCGGTACTGCAGAAACCATTGGGCAGGCTGGGGATCGATGGGAAGGATTTTGGGACGCATTCGTTTCAGATTGGGGCAGCTTCAGAAGCTCACTCTTGAGGCTGGGAGCGAGGGGACATTATGAGGCTGGGCAGGTGGTCTTCGGACTGTTATCAACGTTATGTGCGCAGCGTACCTGGGGGGTTATAGCGCGTTTGTTTTTCTTTTCCTGCTGTTCACTCATGTTTCTCGTTGCAGGTTCGGTGATGGTTCCCCTCGCCAGGGAGATGTCCATTTGGATCGTCGGCCATTCTTTTGTGAAACGGGCGCAGTTCCAGGCCCGCTCGAGCTATTTTGGGGAAAATTTGGGGTTTAATAAAGATCTGTTTTCCGTGGGTTGGCGTGGCAGGGGCGGTATGCGGTGGAGTGAGCTATTGCAGGTTCTCAACGGGATTTTGGTGGCTGGTAGGTGCCCTGATGTTTTGGTTCTTCACTTAGGCAAAAACGACATGGTCAGGGAGACGGGCTTGGCACTGATGCGTTGCATGAAGAGGGATTTGGCTTTAATTAACGCTCGGTGGGCTGGTTGTTCTATTGTATGGACAGAGTTTGTTCTTCGCAGGGTCTGGAGAGGGGCCGTGAACCCGGGTGCGGTGGACAAGGCCAGGCGTAAGTTGAACACGGAAATGGTAAGGTTTTGTAGGCAGACGTGGATTTGCAGGATCGCGCATAAAGAGATTAGATATGACACCCCGGAATTCTTCAGAGATGACGGGGTCCATTTATCACGGATGGGGATGGATTTGTACCTATTAGAATTGAGAGAGGTATTGGGCAGGTTGCTGGGTGTTTATAGGCGTTGAGAAGTGAGTTCGTCTGGTGTTGTGTGGGGCAGAAAAAGGGGGGAGGCGGCGTCTTCGCCTACACTCCCGCCTTTTTCTGGGTGGCGGGGTGGTTGACAGTTGGCCAGGATTGGCTGTAGTTTTTTGGTATATGTTGGTAGTTTGGGAGCAGGAGCAGGGAAAGGGTAACCAGGTAGGATAAGTTTAGATTAGAGGTTGGTTAGTTACAGTAGCACAAAGGCAGGTAGGGATTAGGGTCAGGGGGGTTTAGGATTTGGAAATGCTACATTTTTGTAGGAATGGGAAGAGTATGGTTATGGAATGTTATGTTGTATTTCGTGGGGTGGGGGGATCTGATGTGGGGATCGTAGGGGTGGGGGGAGGAACAAGGGGTCAGGAAATTCTTGTATAGTGAGGTTTTTAGTTTTGGAAGGCAGTTGCCAAGGGTTTAAAGTTGTGATATGCACCTGTTTCAATAAAGCGGCCTTTTTCACACACAGTAAGTGGTCTGGTGTTGGCTTGCTCCTCCCCCCCCCCTTTATCTCCCAATGGGGGCTTGGGGGGCAGCCGAGCACGGCGAGGTCTGCTCCCCCGGGCGGATTGGGAGGCGGGGGGAGTGGCCGGCGAGCGGCCTTTTTCACACACAGTGAGTGGTCTGGTGTCGGCTCCCCCCCCTTTATCTCCCAATATGTAATGTAACAGAAGGAGCAAATGAGGCAAAGGTGAAATATCTTATGCAGAGTTACATAGGAGATGTAGTAGTTCTCAGAGGAAAATCAGCTGGTATATTTCGAATTAGGTAGTCCCCGTCTCAAATTTGTTTAACGTGTTGCATGTTTCTTTCATATGCAGAAACTAAAGTGTATTTTTAAAAGAGATTCTTACTACCATTTACATACTTCAATATTGATTTTGTCAACCTCCGACAGACACTATGCCGACAGCTGCAATTTGAATGTGTTGCCTTCAGACGTGCATAAAGGTTTACAGGCTTTGTGCATAAGTCTGCCCCAGCGTTTCCGTTACAGAGAGCTACTTGCGGCGAGGAGTTCCTTGCGCGGTGCTGACGTGTTTGGTGTGATAAAAGGTCCTTCCTGACAGGCTGTGATTGGGACGTTCCACGAATCACATGACAATAAAGGGACAGTGAACCTCCCACCATCAATGCTGTGCATTATGAACTCTTCAGAAACTGGAAGAAGGAGTTGCACATCGTCCAGCAGGGACACGAGATGAAATCCTCCACCGACACGACAATGTTAGGCAAGCCTGACATTGCATCTGAAGGCAAGAAACACATTTTGCGGAAGACCCCTGCAAATTCAAAGTAACTTGGTAGGTATGAGGTAGCTCAAAGTATTGAGCAATATTTTTTGTTCCCAGAATTCACAAATATTTTATTTGGTATGATAATTAAAGCCAGATGCATAAATTCTGAGTTGTATCTGAGGCAATATATTTGTAGAAAGAAAGACAAGCATTAGAAATGCAATCGGTCTCGCATTTTTTGGAGGTAGGGCTATTGGCATTGCAAATGGCAATGTCTTTTACCCTAGTGTTATGGAGCTTGCCCATGTAGGACTTCAGAATTCCGGAGAGGCATGTTTTTAGGGCACTAGCCTCTTGTTTACAGCGCCATAGAAGGGCAGAGCAGGAGAGCCAAGCAGTATGTATGCGTACATTCAGATTAGGAATGTCATCATGTTGATACAAATCGAGAATCGTTAATTTTAGGAAATCAATCTACACAAGGCTTTTTATTAAAAAGTGATACGGTCGCAGACAGCCATAAAAAGGGAGAGTTTTGTGATTAGCTCATGATAATTGTGGTTTAGCCTGGGACTACTGTTATTCCAGGCACTGAAATAGGTTGGGGCTAATTCAGGCAGGAGGGAGGTCAAAAATGAACATAGATCAAATTTTAAAACTTGTCCACAGCTTTTGTTCTTTGAGTCTGCGATGTTTTTTTTTTTCTTACCCAATCAGGCAGAACTCAAAGGTCGGCAGTCGGAAAATGCATTTTCCTGTGCAAAGGGACAGGAGAACAAAGGGAAAATAAAAAGACACAGGGAGAAACAGTGAGGCAGAAAAATTATATATAAGAACATAAAACGGACCCATTTCAATTAAAAAGATTCTTTCAGATGCAGGACCTTTGTGCAACAATCTCCCCAAAACACCTTTGAGACTCGTGTTTGTGCTCCGCTGTCCCCCATATCTTGCTTTATGTTTTTTGTGACTGCAGCATCCTTTGTAGCCGCTCTGAAAGTTAAATAAGTCGCCTGTAGATGGTGATGTGGCACATTGTATAATGAACACTGAGGGGAGAACCTGCGCTGTAGGGCATGAGTGAAAAAGAACCTCGAAGGTGAATGTCAGAGGAAGGGGGTGCTTATCACTGAAGGAACTGTGTAGACTGCATGAGGCTATCTCCCCATTACACATGAAAATGATGGCTGCAGAAAGATTTCTGGTGACGGAGTCATCATGACGATGTAACTGGGGGTACTGAAACCATCATCATTTCGCTGGCTACAAACAGAGGGTGAAACAAACAGAGACAAATCCCCATGTCATCACTTTCCCTGTGTAGCGCGGCCTTCTCTGCAGTTACCTGGGGTGAGGCGCCATTCCCCTCTAAAAGGCAGAGGCGGTGGTGTTCCCTGAGGCTGCTCCTCGCAGTAGAAGGAGGAATGTAAATGAAGTAGCCATGCCCCATCCCTGCAGAGCCGGTGAGAAAAGAAGACAATGATCTGAAGCGCGGCGTCCCTGAAGGGGCTGCTGTGCTGATAAAATAAAAGCTGTCAGGTGTCCAAAAGTATATAAATGAACACAATGTGTGCAGTTGAAACAGCTACAGATGTTTCCTTTAAAAAAAAAGAAAGAAAAAACGTAATTATAAAAATTGCTCGCAAATACATGCTCACATTAGAACTATGCAAAAACCAAAGGAAATGATGGACGGAGTGTTGAACATTGCAAGCACTCACCCCCAGTCAACTGATCTGGGTTTAATCCATCCCCGTTCTTTAGCCCACTCTGCCACCCCAGTTCAGACATGGCCATATGCAAATCAGTCTGACCCTGTGCCTCATGGGAACAGTCCAGCCCGAACTGCCAAGCCATGTCTTCCCTGGACCGGAAACAAGCTTCCTAGGACCGGTTTCTGGCATTGCAGCCATCTTCAGCCAGGCTTGCTTGAATCCAGTGGCAAAGTGAGCAAGGGACTCATGTCTGAGCATACCCTGCCAACTGATGGCGAACAAAGCAAAAATCAAAGGAAATGATGGACGGAGTGTTGAACATTGCAATCACTCACCCCCAGTCAACTGATCTGGGTTTAATCCATCACCGTTCTTTAGCCCACTCTGCCACCCCAGTTCAGACATGGCCATATGCAAATCAGTCTGACCCTGTGCCTCATGGGAACAGTCCAGCCCGAACTGCCAAGCCATGTCTTCCCTGGACCGGAAACAAGCTTCCCAGGACCGGTTTCTGGCATTTCAGCCGTCTTCAGCCAGGCTTGCTTGAATCCAGTGGCAAAGTGAGCAAGGGACTCACGTCTGAGCATACCCTGCCAACTTATGGCGAACAAAGCAAAAACCAAATGATGGACGGAGTGTTGAACATTGCAAGCAGTCAACTGATCTGGGTTTAATCCTTTGGTTTTTGCTTTGTTCGCCATAAGTTGGCAGGGTATGCTCAGACGTGAGTCCCTTGCTCACTTTGCCACTGGAATTAAGCAAGCCTGGCTGAAGACGGCTGAAATGCCAGAAACCGGTCCTAGGAAGCTTGTTTCTGGTCCAGGGAAGACATGGCTGGCCAGTTCGGGCTGGACTGTTCCCATGAGGCACAGGGTCAGACTGATTTGCATATGGCCATGTCTGAACTGGGGTGGCAGAGTGGGCTAAAGAACGGTGATGGATTAAACCCAGATCAGTTGACTGGGGGTGAGTGCTTGCAATGTTCAACACTCCGTCCATCATTTCCTTTGGTTTTCACATTAGAACTATGTCTGTAGGGGTGATTAAGTGAAGTCGACCAGCAGGAGGTGGTGGTGGGGAGGTTTCTGGGAGCAAAAAAAGAAATGTGATCTTGGGGGAAAGTTTTGAAGGAAAAACAGGGTGCGTGTACTTCTCTATTCTACATAAAAATCTTGTTCGCTTTCTTTCGGGATGAAACGAAAGTTCCCACAATCTACGAGCAGAAATTCAGGAAGTGACATCAATGCCTCTGTTAAGGTACTTGGCTCTAGTGCTACTGCTTGTTGTTGGAATCAAGTGTCTAAGTCTACGTGCGTGTGGGTAGCAAAGGGTTAGAGCAAGAGCTGCAATCAATTAACAAGCGTTCGCACATGTGAAGAGCAGCTGTTGATAAAAAAATTTATTAGGAAGGGAAACGTACAAACTTTTGTGAACATAAGCCCAAGGCAGACCCCAAAAAATGAACTGGGCGCACAAAGGAACCTAACTTAAAAAAGAGTAACACCACATGTAACAGGGGCAGACTGCTGAGAGGGTCCGGAACACCAAAAGGGGGGACTAATTCAGCGGGTAGGACTGTTCCCACAAGGAACAGGGTCAAGACTGATTTGCATATGGCTGGGTCCAAACTGGGGTGGTGTGGTGAGCAAAAGAATGATGTATTTAATCCAGATCCTTGTGACTGGGGGTGAATGTTTGCATTGTACAGCATTCCTTCCATCAATTGTTTCCTTTGCATATGTCGCCTAAGTGGGAAGGGTATGCCTAGACGTGGGTCCCGTGCTGTCTACACCACTGGATTCAAGCTAGCCTGGCTGAGGAAGGGTGATGCCCTAAAACCGGTCCCAGGATGCTTGTTTCTGGTCCAGGGAGGACCTGGCTTGACAGTTCGGGCTGGACTGTTCCCACAAGGAACAGGGTCAAGACTGATTTGCATATGGCTGAGTCCAAACTGGGGTGGTGTGGTGAGCAAAAGAATGATGGATTTAACCCAGCTCCTTGTGACGGGGTGAATGTTTGCATTGTCCAGCATTCCGTCCATCAATTGTTTCTTTTGCATATGTCACCCTAAGTGGGAAGGGTATGCCCAGATGTGGGTCCGGTGCTCACTATACCACTGGATTCAAGCTAGCCTAGCTGAAGAAGCGTGCGTAGTTGCTTCTCCCGCCCGTTCGTGATGCGTTTTTCTTGCTCGCGAACACGTATTGCGTGTTCGGGAGTCTGTTTGCGTGCTCGGGGTATAGTATCTCGCAAACTTACCCATGCGGTCGCCTATGGGCGCGGTCATCTTGTTTTTCACTTGTCCCGATCATTCGCGATGCCTTATTTCCTTTTCCGGGTCGCGTATCGTGTGTTCTTGATGAGCATTTCATGTTCGGGAACGTGTTTTACGTGTTCGCGACACATTTTGCGTGCTCGCGGGGAAATATCGCGCAAACTTACCCACGCGGTCAAGATGGGCGCGCCCATCTTGTTCTTTCACTCTATGATATGGTTCTGGGGCCTGCTTTTCTATCCTCCCTCTATCTTTGCCATCCTTAGGTTTTAACACTGTTTTACTGATCTATTTTATTTATTATCTATCCCTCTCTGTCCCGAAGTCTATATTTTGCATTTTATATCTTCTTTTACTGCGTTTTTTTCACTTTTCTACTTTTTTATATTACTTACTTCTTTAAGCTCCTACTTCTTCCCCTAAATTTATTTTTCCCTTCTAAATGTTCTTTTCCGCCTCCCGCTCACCCCAGAATCATGCCTAAAGATACTGACGGGCGCTCCAAGGGCAAGGCGCCTGCGCCCAAGAGCCGCCTGCCTTGTGGCAGACTGCACCCTGCAGGGGTGCAGGCCTGGGAGCTTTTTGGAGAGGCGGAGGTGGCCGTCCTTGTTGTTTTTGTGCAGCACCACCTCCCCTTGACCTTGGCAGCAGGTCTGGCTCCAGGTACCCGACCCAGGAGCGTCACCGCTTGTGAGCGAAGGTGCGCTGTTCAGTGTTTCGACAATCAGGGGTCCGGTGCACCCATAACCAGCTGGCCCACCGGTGGTCAGACATCTTGGACCGGGAGCAGGACCTGCTGGACCTGCTAGGTGTCGAGGTCGTGGGGCTTGGTGAGTAGCTAATATACTAGTAGTATAAGTATTGTGTATTTTTTTTTCCAAATAGCAAGAATACTGCTACTTACATTGCAGGTAAATTACGTTTCAAAATCTTCTGTGATTGTAGGACACAGGTGCTCGGCGCTATTCTTACTTGTTTGCAACTTTGCGCTGGTTTGGGCTGATTATGTAAGAGTTTACTTAGAGAACTTAAGTCAGGTAATGCTATTGCTAGAGAGACTCTAGTCCTTCCTTTGTCCTCCTGTCACTAAGAAGAGATAGTGGTTGATGGATTGATGGGTTTAGTTAGTATTAGTTGGTAATTTTTTAGAGGTCTGCGTGACGCATCCTCTCTGTCACTGAGTGCTGCTTACCCCAGTCCTTAGTAGAACCTTTTGTAGTTTGTTTAGTGAGTGGTAAGGCTTAGCAGGTTCGCTAGCAGAACATCAGACGCAACCAACCAACAATTTGATGTATGCACAAATTTATGCATGTGTCCTCCACCTATGCATTTTTGAGGGCTACAATTTAAATGCAGACTTATTGAACAATTGGCCCGTCTGGAATATGTGGGCTAGGTCAGGTGGTACATAGGCTTAGTTAGTATTCTGGAAACAGAATGGAACACTGGATTAGTGTTCATAAATAATAAGTAGACGGTCCGTGAATCCCGCAATAATACTACTAGTTGATGTGATGAGATAGGTCAATTTTATTGCAATTGTTGTTTCCTAAAATGTTTTTTGAGCGTTTTTTAAATTTTTTATTTGTTTCACAGTACACCAATCATTAATGTTTGTCTCTTTCTTTGTGATATCTTACATGATCAGCACCCATGGGCAAGAAGACGGGGTCACAGCCACAGGCGGCGGGACAAGAAGAAGATCAAAATGCCTCCCAGGGCCAGGACCGCTCCTCTACCGAGGGCTCTGCTGCTTCCCCCAGTAAGTTATCCAGTGGTTAATATTAATAAATATATTTCCCTAACTTTTACTGCACCTTATTTTTTCCGAATTATTATTTCTGTTTCCTAATTCTATTTTTTTCCAAATCTTCTTTGATCTAGACTGTTTCTAAATTCTTGTTGTTATCCCTGCCTCTAACTGCCTCTGCTATGAGCCTATGACTCTCTGTACTACTACTATTAGTCTGTCTGTAGCTAAGCTTCCCCAGTTGGCCACTCTTAATTTAAAAGGTTTTAAATAAAACTCAGATTCACCAATAGCTCTAGCCACGGAGTCCAGTCGTTTGGGTTGTCCTCTTCTGGTCTTCTTAATCTTTCTTGAGGCTTTTCGACAATTCCCACCAACAAAATGCCCAACCAGATATTTGACTATTTTCGATAGGATATACTACTACTGGTGTGGGGATTCTGCACAGCCACATACAGAACTATGCACAAGAAAATAGGATGTTGGTGATGGGAGGTTGGACCTTCCTCACACCTCAGTTAGAACCCACAATCCTCTGACCGACTAGCTATACTCTCTCATTAAGTCCCCGAACCCCCCCGAAGAGTCCCAATGATTAGACAACCCAGAACATAAAAACACCCTTTCGCTCACTCACTCGTGTAAGTCCACCACACCAAAGGTTTATTTTCAACTAACAAGCTCTGTACGTTGTTCTACAATTCAATTCAGTATACTATACGAGCCAGCTCCAACAGCAAAATGCATAAGATTAAAGCAATAAACATTGTTACAAGTCCATTGAAGACAAATGATCTCTGTGCGAATTCTGGGGGACCCCTCACCTTAGAACGTAGAAGTACTGGTTCTGCAAAGCTCTGGTTCGTAGAAGGGAATCTTTCGCTTGTTATGAGAAAATGGTGCACGTTAGATAGTATAATGCAAGCATCTCTCAGTCATGCCAACAAGTGTAGCATGTTATGGCTAAGCAATACAGACTGACCAGAACTCCATAACAAAGTGGCTTGTATGAGCTCATGTGGGCTCAAAGGCGTCACTCTTCCACAACAAGCTGCGAGGTAATGTCACATGCGCAAAAGACATGAAGCTAAAATGGTTGCATGGCTCAGGCTAACTTTGCAAATAGTAGAGAAGACTAGAATGACCCTAGGGACCATAACACTACGAGTGTCTACTCTACTCTAGTACACGATTTGGACTAGTGATGTATGTTGTATATATCATTGTATGTATTAACTTTTTTTCCAATCTTGCTAGTGAAAAAGAATAAATAGGGGGAGGTGTATATATGGCATCTAAAAATGTGTAATGTTTTTTCTAGGCATACTACCGACCACCAGTGCCAGGGCCAGCAGCGATGCGGCCATTCCAGAGGGAGCAGGAGATGCGGCAGCAGCACCTGCAGGAGCTACTACAGGGGGTGAGCCAGCAGCAGCGGCGGGCGGTGGTAAGTTATATTCCTTACTATTGACATTACACTGGCGGGAAGGATGTACTGTACACTCACTGTACTGTTGAGACTTAGTAAGTATGAAGTTGTAGTGAACATTAGACAACGGTTGAAGAAGACACCCTTTACTTAGCAATGGCATTAGCAATAGCATTAGCAGCGTGAGTTGAGTAACCAATGGCCTCTTCTATCTGACTCCAACTCAGCTGTGAAAGTTTTATGGAGAAGAATAAAAGTCAGATCAGATGACCTTGATGGATGTGTTGAACAAAAAGGGAAAGAATGGTGGAAGGAGGAAGGATAGGCGAGATGTAATATGACTGGCAGAGGATAGGTTGGAAGCATGCATAGGTGGCTGATAGGAATCAGATGCATAGGTTGTTGAAGGATGGGTGGAAGGTGAAATAAAAGATGCCTGCCTGGGTACCCACACCGTATAGGTGGATAGGATAGTAAAAATCGTCAGCGGTGTTTGGGTCAAACTCAAACCAAGGCAAGCAAGGAAGGACGCATGGGTGGTTGTTGGTGAAACAGACTAAGGTTTGTTGAGAGATTAAGAAGAATGATAGACGTTTACTTTGGATGGATGCCTGCAAGTATTCATCATAGATAGCATGGGTGGAGACTGTCACTGGATGCGGACCAGAGTCTTACTTTGAAGAGAATGTAAAAGAAACCGCGCCACAGTAGCAAAGCCGAGGGGAATATAAGTTGTATTTTCAGAATACTCCCTTGACTCACAGTAGTTTGCATGCACATCATATATATATATTGTGTATGTATGTAGTTATCAGTGCCTTCCTCGACTCCGAGGACCACTCCCTACCTATGTTAATTTTACTGTCAGCCAGCCTGCCATGTGGGGTGGCCTATCTGTTGGTTACACAATCAATCAAAATAAAGTACCTCATGTCGTCCCATATATAAGCAATGATAATTGGATCAGATATATAATCTACCTTTTTGTAGTAGTCAGGGCAGGGTGAAAGTGAAATTGAGCAATTGCCCTTGATGTAACAGAGAGAGTATGGCCAGTGCCACCCATAATAGAAAAATACGAGCTTCCCCACCTGCAGACAGTAGTAAATAGAACTAATGTGAGTCTGCATCATGAATCAGACTCGAGTATGTTTGTCTTGGGCGCAGGCTGACTGAGCTGGCATGCCGGCTACAACAAGGTAATGTAATTTTGCTAAACTAAAGAGAAAAAGAAGACTGGTGTACTGTGCCATAGTGCTAGTATAATGCCTGAAACTCCCACAAATGTTAGAGGCCGAGGAAGTGGGAGGATAGATACATACCACAAATGTTATGTACTGTGCTTGCTAGTGCTACTGCTACTATGCCACTATGTGTTGAATAAATTTTGTGTTACTGTTTTGCTAAGAGTATTGGTAAAATATTCTTTTTTCTTTCTTGATATAGATCCTCCAAAACCAACGAGGAAGGAGTTGGCAGCCATGGCCCGGCGCCAGAAGCTGGAGGCCATCTGCACCGGCTAGTGGTTCTGGTGGAGGAGGAGGAGGAGGAGGAGGAGGCGGCAGCAGCTGCAGTCTCCTCCAATGCCCCGGGCCCCAGCCAGGCCCCTCCAGTGGTATGGCGCCGCGGTCAGGCAGCCGCCTGCTGCCACACAACCTCTTTAAGCACTACTGCTGCCCCCCCGTGGATGTAACTGCAGGGCATATGCGCACCGCATGCTCCTCTGGAATGCGCGACTGGAGGAGGTGGTAGAGGAGCTGAAGAAGAGAGTCAAGGTCCTGGAGAGTGAAAACAGAAGAACCTGCCGCTAAGTTAAAGACTGAGTAGAGACCCTGTTTGATATCCCCTTTTTTAATCTTTTTTTTGGTGGGTGGGAATTGGTCGTTGGGCTTTATTATGGACATTGATTACCTTTGGACTTTCTCGTTTTGGATGGGGTTAAGGGAGAGGGGTGGGTCAGGTGTGGGATTTTTTTACATAGTTTATTTTTGTTAGGGGAACAGCAACTCTGGCAAAGTAGTAGCGTCTTGGAACCTGCCATTTTGGGCAGATGGCTGTCACAAATTCCAGAAAACCCACCCCTTCAACAAAAGAAAAAGGGAGAAGGTCCAGTGCTAACATTTTAGCCAGCTACGCATTGTACAAACGTGCTTTTGGGTGGTTGCGTTCATACTGCCCCTCTTCCCTAAACATGCTGATAATGGTAGGCTGCATGGTTTTCCTTTCTCTTTGACCAACAACGCACTTTTTTTCCTTGCGGTACTCCTTGCTGTCTCAGGCTGACTCTTACTTTTGTGCCACTGAGATGTTGCTGAGGATGTGGGCGATAACACTGCACTGCTGTGGACAGGGCTACTTTGTGTACCACTACCAGAGAGACTGTCTCCCTGTCCTTCCTCTTCCACCGTGATCGGATCTTCTACTTGTTTATCCCCACTAACACCAATGGTTGCAGTTTTTGTGCCACGAAGGTAGTCCTCCCAGTTGATCAAGGGGTGTTTTTTCAGATGGGTTATTTGGTCTCCGGTACCATAGCTTGTACCAAGCTTACCCCGACTAACAGAGGTATTACAAAAGGAGCATATAGCAATGGTCTCCTCCTTTTCGCTAACCGTAAAGAAGTCCCAAACTGGGGAGCTTAACTTTTGTCTCCTGCTGGAGGTGCCACTTCCAATGCCGGAGGAACTGGAGGGTGTGCGTTGAATTTGACTCTGTGCTGTACCACTACCTACTTCTACTGAGGTGGTGGTTGTGCTGGATGTAGGTCACTGCCGGGCCTTTGCTAATGCAAATATGGAAGCTGTAGGTCGTGTTGGTGTTACCTGTGTTGGAGGTATGCGTGCTACATCCCTCGCAGCGATTTTGGATAGGGTAATAATGTTGGTCTCCATCTCCTCGGGGCCGGGAGTGATGTTCGTGATGACTGGCTCATCATCATCCTGCTGTTCTACATCGACCTCCATAAGTGTAAGGCTTTCTTGGGACGTGTCTCCCTCTCAGACTCAGTTTGTGGCTTTCAAGTGGTATCTAGATCATCAATCAGAAGGGGTGCCTGGCAAAGAAATTGATGGACTAACCCTCCTTTTCTTTGCTGGGGATTTGGAATACAATGGATCTTCTGAATGAGTGGCTTCCTCTTCTTCTTCCTCTGCATGAGGCTCAATTTCCTGAATTGCCCCTACTGCGGGAGGAACAACAACTACTATTGCGGGCGGTGGTTCCGGCTGTTGTTGTTGACCACTTATCTGCTGTGTTTCCTCCTGCGTTGATTGGGTACTACTTTGAGATAGCGATAAGAGTATCTCAGGCTCAGCATCACTGGTTTACACCATTAGGCTGGCTACCTCTTCCACACTCATGTGTTTGGGCCTGGGTTGGTGGGTTGGGCCCACTGATGCAGAGGTGCTGCCCCCAGCTTGCCCCCCGGACAGCGCTGCTGCAGGCGTCATTTTTGGTTTCCCAAAAAAGGTTTTTGGCGGTACACCAGACTTAAGTGTTACTTCCTTCTTCTGTTCCTTCTTCTCAATAGTAACTTTCTTGGTACTGAAGGACCTGGTACCTGCTTTCTTTGGGGCCATCTTCATCAGATGTCAGCAGCACTCAGTTGCACAAGTTGCAGAGATGTCTGATCAGGTCACACGTCACGTCGTGTACAGCAACAGGACGTCTGTCTGGCAGTACAACGGGCGCTGATGACACACCTCCTACTCAGTCTTTTGTGCACCTAAAAGAAAAAAAAACAGAAGGACATCAGTCAAACATGGAATTTGTTGTGCTTAAATTACTAATAGTACAATCAAACTAATATAATATATAACTTTAGTGTGTGGTGGTCACAATTATTAAATTTTTGTAACACAGTGAACAACAACAGTGTAGCCATTTATGAGACTTTTACAACAAGGCCAGGGCTTTCCTGGTGTACTGTGTACACTCAGGAAGAATAAGAATAGCAAAGAACAAAAACAAAAATGTAGTGGAGCCTGTTTGGCCTAAATTTGTGCATCACGTGGGATGGATGCAGCATCAGGGAGCTGCAGCTGGCAATGGGGATGGATTTGAAAGCAGTAAGACAAGAGGAACAATGGAAAGACACGCAGGCCTATGTGGCAAAAACAGCACACTACTAACTACAACCACAAAATGGCCCACAGCCACATGGTCACTTACAGGCACAAGGCACGGCAAACAATGAACTCAAGCAGGCCTATATGGCCAGACAAAGGATGCCTGATAAACAACACAGCTTTAATGCAAAAACGAAAATCCACATGGCTAAAAAGGGGTTGGAAAGTTACACAACGACCACAACAACAACACATATACATGCAAAAAAGGCATTTATTTAACACACCCAAAAAGTGAAATACACCCCAAAAAAACCCCCACATTTTGCAATTTAATCTAATGCCATCCATGCCCTAAATGAAATTTAACAGACACCACAGAAACAGTTGTTTCATGCACCCAGGAGTACCTCTGGGCCTACTGGATGAAAAGGCCTAACACACACCCAGAAAGTGAACCCCCCCAAAAACTACATTTTACAATTCAATCCAATGCCATCCAAGCCCTAAATGATGTTTAAATTCAACAGACAACACAAAAACAGTTGTTTCATGCACCCATGATGATTGATGAGTACCTCTGGGCCTACTGGCAAGCTAGGCCACAAGCTTGGAGGCCTATGGCAAAAGCACAGTGGCTGGTCCCACAAAATGGCCGCCATCACATGGCCAGGCCACCCACAACAACAAGAAAAGGAAGACAAGACAGACAATGCAGGTCTATGGCAAAATCACAATGCCTGGCTTCACAAAATGGCCGCCACTCACATGGTCAGGCCACCCACAATAACAAGAAAGTGAAGACAAAGGACAGGATCAGGAAGTTGGAGACTCTCGAGAACTTCCTTCTTCTTTAAAAAAATTGTAAAAAAAGAAAAACGACTCCTTGCTCAAAAAATACAGCCAAATGACAACCTGAGGAGTATTTTGAGCAAAATGAACAAAATCATTATTTTCGAGAAGGTTTTATGCTGCTCGAGAGACATTCATTGCCAGATTGCACATTCTGCGTGTTCGGCATCGCGATCTTCACAAAAGGTCGTTATCGCGCGCGCAAGCACGCATATTGAGCGTGCGAAGAAGAAAAAAAGTGTAAGTCCGCCTTGTCGCGCAGTGCGGAGTTGCCAAAACTACGCAAGCTGAACGCCCAGGGTAACCTACTGGATTAAAAGGCCTATTTATTTACCACACAGCAAAAAACAAAAATACCATCCCAAAAACCCCATTTTGCAATTCAATCCAATGCCATCCATGCCCTAAATGATGTTAAAATTCAACAGACAACACAGAAACTGTTTTATGCAAACATGATGACTAACTCTGGGCCTCCTGGCAGACTAGGCCACAAGCTTGGACGCCTATGGCAAAAGCAAGCACACTGCCTTACTCCACAAAATGGCCACCAGCCACCTGGCCAGGCCACCCACAATAACAAGAAAGTGAAGACAGACAATGAATGCAGGCCTATGGCAAAAGCACAATGCCTAGATGGCTCCACAAAATGGCCGCTAGCCACCCACAGCAAAAAGAAATGGAAGACAGACAATGCAAGCCTATGGCAAAAGAACACTGCCTGCCTTCACAAAATGGCCGCCACCGACATGGTCAGGCCAGAACAACAACAAGCATAAGCCAAGGGGAACAAAGAAAAGACATGCAGGCCTATATGGAAAAAGCAGCACACTACTAAACTACCACCACAAAATGGCCCCAAGCCACATGGCCACTCACAGTCACAACAGGCCATGGAAAAGAATGAACTCAAGCAGGCCTATATATGACCAGACAAAGGAGGCCTGCTAAACAACACAGCTTTAATACAAAAATGCAAAAAAGAAAATCAACAGGGCTACGAAAGGTTGGAAAGTTACACAGCAAGCACACACACACACATCCAACAAAGGTATTTATTTATTTATTAACACACACACCCAAAAAGTGAAATACATCCCAAAAGCCATATTTAGCAATTCAATCCAATGCCATCCATGCCCTACATGATGTTTGAATTCAACAGACACCACAGAAACATGCACCCATGTGTACCTCTGGGCCTACTGGCTGAAATTTCAAAGAAAAACAACTAGGCCCCTACTGAAACTACAGGCCACCCACACCAATAAATTTTAAAAACGATGAAAATCCCCAAAAATGTAGGTACAAACAAGCCCCAATCAAACAAACAAGTACACCAATTCTCTAACTTACTTGTAAAAACTCAAATCCAAGGGCCCGATTCACAGAACAAACTTAAGACTAAATCCTAAACTTAGTACCATTCTGGTATTCACAGAATGCACCTAGTACTTCTGCTATTCACAGAATGAACTTAGTACTTTTGCTATTCACAGAATGAACTTAGTACTTTTGCTATTCACAGAATGGATTTACGACTCCTAAACTTACGTCCGCACTCGGGCCGGAAATTCCGGCCCGGAGGCGGAGCTTCCGGCCCGGAGGCGGGGCTTCCGGGCCGGAGGCGGAGCTTCCGGCCCAGAGGTGGGGATTTCGGCCATAGCTAAATCGGCTGGAATCCCCACCTCCGGGCCGGAAGCTCCGCCTCCGGCCCGGAAGCTCCGCCTCCGGCCCGGAAGCCCCGCCTCCGGCCCGGAAGCCCCGCCTCCGGCCCGGAAGCCCCGCCTCCGGCCCGGAAGCTCCGCCTCCGGGCCGGAATTTCCGGCCCGAGTGCGGACGTAAGTTTAGGAGTCGTAAATCCATTCTGTGAATAGCAAAAGTACTAAGTTCATTCTGTGAATAGCAAAAGTACTAAGTTCATTCTGTGAATAGCAGAAGTACTAGGTGCATTCTGTAAATACCAGAATGGTACTAAGTTTAGGATTTAGTCTTAAGTTTGTTCTGTGAATCGGGCCCCAAAAGTCCTCAAATCCAATCCAATGATATGATGCAGCAGACAGACACAAGAAGTGATCCTTCCAGCTCCAAATCCAAATGAAAGTGAACAGCACATGGGCAAAGCACTGTGAGGAGCCTGCTGGACAGAAACAGGAAGTTGGAGACTCAGGGGCACTTCCCTCCTCTTGAAAAAAAAAGTTTAAAAAAAAATACCAATCTGAGGAGTTTTTTTTTAGCAAAATGATCATTTTCAAGAAGGTTTTATGATGCTTGAGAGATATTCTTCGCCAGATTGTAGTTTCTGCGTGTTCGGGATCGCGATCTTACCAACACTGCCGCCGGAAGTCAGATCGCACGTCCGAATGACGTGTTCGCGTTCGCACACTCTCGCGGGATCGTGCTGCCGGATTCCAAATCTCGTGGCGCACGCGAACGGATAGGAAATCTTGTTGGCGAATGCAGAATCACAGTAAGTCGTTAACGCGCACGTGAGAACACATATTGAGCGCGCGAAGAAGAAAAACAGCTTAGCTACGTTGCAGATTGCGTAGTATTCGGTAACTGCGCGTTCTACGCGAACCGCGAAGTTACCGAAACTACGCAAACTCCTGAGCGTAGCGTAGTTCACCGCCCAGGGTCAGTCAAGACTGATTTGCATATGGCTGTGCCAAACTGTATTGGTATGGTTAGCAAAAGAATGATGGATTTAACCCAGATCATTGTGACTGGGGGTGAATGTTTGCATTCTCCAGCATTCTGTCCATCAATTGTTTATTTTGCATATGTCGCCCTAAGTGGGAAGGGTATGCCCAGACGTGGGTCCCGTGCTCACTACACCACTGGATTCAAGCTAGCCTGGCTGAAGAAGGGTGATGCCCTGAAACCGGTCCCAGGATGCTTGTTTCCAGTCCAGGGAGGACCTGGCTTGGCAGTTCGGGCTAGAATGTTCCCACAAGGAACAGGGTCAAGACTGATTTGCATATGGCTGGGTCCAAGCTGGGGTGGTGTGGTGAGCAAAAGAATGATGGATTTAACCCAGATCCTTGTGACTGGAGGTTAATGTTTGCATCGTCCAGCATTCCGTCCATCAATTGTTTCTTTTGCAAATGTTGCCCTAAGTGGGAAGGGTATGCCTAGACGTGGGTCCCGTGCTCACTACACCACTGGATTCAAGCTAGCCTGGCTGAAGAAGGGTGATGCCCTGAAACCGGTCCCAGGATGCTTGTTTCCGGTCCAGGGAGGACCTGGCTTGGCAGTTCGGGCTAGAATGTTCCCACAAGGAACAGGGTCAAGACTGATTTGCATATGGCTGGGTCTAAACTGGGGTGGTGTGGTGAGCAAAAGAATGATGGATTGAACCCAGATCCAGCATTCCGTCCATCAATTGTTTCTTTTGTATATGTCGCCCTAAGTGGGAAGGGTATGCCAAGACGTGGGTACCGTGCTCACTACACCACTGGATTCAAGCTAGCCTGGCTGAAGAAGGGTGATGCCCTGAGACCCGTCCCAGGATGCTTGTTTCCGGTCCATGGAGGACCTGGTTTGGCAGTTCGGGCTGGACTGTTCCTACAAGGAACATGGTCAAGACTGATTTGCATATGGCTGGGTCCAAACTGGGGTGGTGTGGTGAGCAAAACAATGATGGATTTAACCCAGATCCTTGTGACTGGGAGTGAATGTTTGCATTGTCCAGCATTCCGTCCATCAATTATTTCTTTTGCAACCAAACAAAAGCAGACATTTGTGAAGGGCACGAACAGGAACGAATGGAAAAGAGTGGAGGTGCTTTAAGCCACAGTCTAGAATACAGCATGACTCGCAGAGCCGCGCATGGGCTGCCTAGGCTCGACCTACAAATCGACTCTTTCTGATCTGTGTCGATATAATAATAATATATTGTTTGAGTAATTGAGAAATCAATTACTGAATATTTGCATCTTCTAGCCATTCCTGTATTTTATTTATTTGTAGTTTTCAAGAGAGCAGAAAATATACATATAACTTAATACAGAAAGAGGCAAAAAAACAACTCTTCAATAAAAAATTTAAGTAGGATTGAAAATTCAGGTGATTTGGGTTCTAGAACGTTTCACTGCAGGAAGACCACAGATGTATGCAACATGCCAGTGTTCTTACCTGCATTGAACTCACTGTCTAACGTGTTCCTTTTAAAGGCATGTTCATCTCTCCCACACACCATGTCCTTTATTTGGTAATGCCTTTCCTTTTCCAGACCATTTTGCTTTTACTGTGGTAGAGGAATAGAGCACCTTACTACGCGTGCTATTACCACGCAGTAGGTTACAATGCGGTCGTTACAACGACCGCGTTGTTACCACGCGTGGCTTTACATCGCAAGTCGTTTCTATGACTTGCGCTAGATGGCGTGCTGGACTTACAAATAGTATAAATTACTACCCCCTACTCCAGTTTTGCGCAACAGCAGGTAATGTGTTGGATTTAAAATCCAAAACATTCCCTGGTGTTGCACGCCACCTAGCGCAAGTCATAGAAACGACTTGCGATGTAAAGTCACGCGTGGTAACAACGCGGTCGCTGTAACGACCGCGTTGTTACCTACCTGCGTGGTAACAGCAGCGTTGTAAACGCTGTTTCCCGTGGTAGAGTGGCCACAAGGGAGGGCTGAATTATTGCAAGCCATCACCAAGAAATGTAATAATCAAAATGAATGGGAGTGTCTCTATACACTGGGTGATTTTTTTAATGAAGATTAAGTTCGAGGTTTAAAAATTATATACAATCAACCTGCAAAGATATAATAACAACATGTAACCAAAATAAGAGCAGAAAATGTACACTACAGCAAAGAAAGATGTGAACGAAATATTTGAGACATCCTAAAATATGGTTAGCAGAAAGTGTAAAACAATAATATAAATATTAGGACAAATTTTAGGAGTCAAGTCAATAAAAATAGTGTACTCTCGGTAAAGAAGAATTTGTCAGGATGGTTTAGAGAGTGTAGGAATATTTACTGAATATAATCATGCAGGTTAAACAGAAATGTTACCTAAAGACTATAATGCGGGTACAGGTTTTTGGTGCCTGTAGAACAGCATTCCAAACATTAAGAGCAGAACCAGCAAATGATTGAGCCATTATACCAATGTTTTGTGAAGGCCAGAGCCCCAGGAGCAAGATCTCAGAACTTTGAAGACAGCACAGTCTTCCTGAAATTATCATTTTTGCACGAAATAGTTGGGAAAGTCAGTATGTACCATTTTGGGTACGGGGTAGCCCAATTTGAAGCCGCATATGGACTTGAGATAGCCTTTTGAGCATGATGAAACCAGTGTGATTTGCCATTAAAATTAATTTTCTTGGCCGAGGCTTTCTAGAAACGCTATCAGCTTATCACATTCGCCGATATCTGAAATTCTTCTAGATTATAGAAGATGTTGGTAAATTATGTTTTCCAACACACAACGGAACCCTTGGGCCTATGAGCCTTCACGCTAGCTTAGGACCTAACCGCCATGGAGTGTCCCTTTTATAGGACGGTTTTCCTCACCCACCGCAGGTGACATGCTCGTCATTGGGAACCTCCTCATATTGTGATGCCTGGTCACGATACAGGCTACAACCCCTTCACTGAGAGAGAGGAGCTCAGGGATGTTTTTGTACTGAGAGGTGTACTAAAAACCCAGTTGATGAACTCGGGTGGTGAGGACAGCAGAGCAAGTTAGAGTGATGTTTATAACTAACTACGTGGCTCGACAACAACTTTATTTGGGTGTTTCCGGTCTAGGATTAAAAACAACAAAGTACTGCAGGAATGATGAAACCCGCTTTAGTGTCACAAAAAAGGTCGACATGTTTCAGCCTGTGACCCAGAAGGGTCTCGCTGCTTTCTTCAGGATCTATAAGTGACTGATGCTGCTCAAGATTGCTCATCTGAAAAGACAAAACACATATTGACGATAAATACAAAACCATCCAGTGATCCCATGGGACCTCAGAGGGTGAAGGATTCACTTACTTCTTGGGGTCATTCAACATTGAGTCACTATACATCTGCATTCCTCAGGACCAGACCCACAACACCGTTGAGACCTTACTCCAAGACAATCTGGATGCACTCACTCCTATCGCCTTCATCATGGAATGTGCCACTTTGGCAATGAAAGAGAATTTCTTTTGCTTTGAAGAGTGCCTGTACCTTCTGACGTCCGGAACTTCTATGGGCAGGACATTCACCTCCAGTCTGGCGAATATGTACATGCATGCTTTTAAATGGAACAAGTCCTGGTACCAGACAATCCTTACTGCTCACACATTATTATATGGAAGGAGTATATAGATGATATTTTTGTCATCTGGCGTGGTGAAGTATTCTGTCAATAGCTATGTTGCACATTGTGTAATGAAATCTGAGGGGAGAATTTGCGCTGTAGGGCTTGAGTGAAAAAGAACCTCAAAGGTGAATGTCAGGGGAAGTGGGTGCGTCACTGAAGGCAGTTTATAGCCTGCATGAGGCTATCTCCCCAATACACATGAAAATGATGGCTGCAGAAAGGTTTCTGGTGACGGAGTCATCATGACGATGTAACTGGGGGTACTGAAACCATCATCATTGTCGCTGGCTACAAACAGAGGGTGAAACAAACATAGACAAATCCCCATGTCATCACTTTCCCTGTGTAGCCCGGCCCTGCCTTCTCTGCTGTTACCTGGGGTGAGGCGCCATTCCCCTCTAGAAGGAAGAGGCGGTGGTGTTCCCTGAGGCTGTTCCTCGCAGTAGAAGGAGGAATGTAAATGAAGTAGCCATGCCCCATCCCTGCAGAGCCGGTGAGTAAAGAAGACAATGATCTGAAGCGCGGCGTCCCTGAAGGGGCTGCTGTGCTGATAAAATAAAAGCTGTCAGGTGTCCAAAAGTATATAAATGAACACATTTTGTGCAGTTCAAACAGCTACAGATGCTTCCTTTAGAAAAAAAAACGTAATTATAAAAACAGCTCGCAGACACCAGCTCACATTAGAACTATGTCTTTATGGGTGATAAAGTGAAGTCGACCAGGAGGAGGTGGTGGGAGGGTTTCGGGGAGCCAACATAGAAATGTGATCTTAGGGGAAAGTTTTGAAGGAAAAACAGGCTGCTTGTAGTTCTCTATTCTAAATAAAAATCTTGTTTGCTTTCTTTCCAGATAAAACAAAAGTTCCTACGATGTACGAGCAGAAAATCAGGAAGTGATATCAATACCTCTGTTAATGTACTTGGCTCAAGTGCTACTGCTTGTTGTTGGAATCAAGTGTCTAAGTCTACGTGCGTGGGAGTAGCAAAGGGTTAGAGAAAGAGCTGCAATAAATTAACAAGCGTTCGCACATGTGAAGAGCAGCTGTTGCTAAAAAATGTATTAGGAGGGGAAACGCACAAACCTTTGTGAACATAAGCCCAAGGCAGACCCCAAAAAATAAACTGGGCGCACGAAGGAACCTAAATTGAAAAAGAGTAACACCACATGTAACAGGGGCAGACTGCTCGGAGGGTCCGAAACACCAAAAGGCGGTACTAATTAAGAATGCTGACCAAACAAAAGCAGGCATTTATGAAGGGCATGAACAGGAACGAATGGAAAAGATGGGAGGTGCTTCAGGCGACAGTCTAGAATACGGCATGACTCGCAGAGCTGCGCATGCGCTGTCTAGGCTCGACCTACAAATTGACTATTTCTTATCTGTGTCAATACAATAATAATATATTGTTTGATTAATTGAGAAATCCATTGCTGAATATTTCCATCTTCTAGCCCTTCCAATATTTTATTTATTTGTAGTTGTCAATAGAGCAGAAAATATAAATTTAACTGAATACGGAAAGAGGCAAAAAACAACTATTCAATAAAAAATGTAGGTAGGATTGAAAATTCAGGTGGTTTGGGTTCTAGAACTTTTCACTGCAGGAAGACCACAGATGTATGCAACATGCCAGTGTTCATACCTGTGTTGAACTCACCGCCTAACGTGTTCCCTTTAAAGGCAGGTTCATCTCTCCCACACACCATGTCACTTATTTGGTAATGTCTTTCCTTCCCCGGACCTTTTTGCTTTTACTGTGGTAGAGTGGCCTCAAGGGGGGGTTGAAAGAATGCAAGCCATTAACAAGAAATTAAATAATCAAATACAATTAATGGAAGTGTCTCAATATATAGGGTGATTTGTTTTTTAATGAAAATTAAGTTCGAGGTTTCAGAATTATATACAATCAACCTGCACAGATATAATAACAACATGTAACCAAAATAAGAGCAGAAAATGTACACTGCAACAAATAAAAAATGTGAGCGAAATATTTGAGACATCCTAAAATCTGGTTAGCAGAAAGTGTAAAACAATAATATAAATATTTGGTCATGTTTTGAGACTTAAGTCAATAAAAATAGTGTACTCTTGGTAAAGAAAAATTTGTAGGAATAATTACTGCATATAATCATGCAGGTTAAACAGAAATGTTACCTAAAGACTATAATGCGGGTATAGGTTTTTGGTGCATGGGGAAAAGCATCCCAAACATTAAGAGCACAACCATCAAATGATTGAGCCTTTATACCAATGTTTTGTGAAGGCCAGAGCCCCCAGGAGCAAGATCTCAGAACTTTGAAGACAGCACAGTCTTCCTGAAATTATCATGTTTACACTAAATAGTTGGGAAAGTCGGTATGTACCATTTTGGGTACCGGGTAGCCCAATTTGTAGCCGCATATGGAGTTGAGATAGCCATTTGAGCATGATGAAACCAGTGTGATTTGCCATTAAAATTTATATTCTTGTTCGAAGCTTACTAGAAACGCTATCAGCTTATCACATTGGCCGATATCTGAAATTCTTCTAGATTAATGGAGATGTTGGTAAATTATGTTTTCCAATACGCAACGGAACCCTTGGGCCTATGAGCCTTCACGCTGCTCAAGATTGCTCATCTGAAAAGACAAAACACATATTGACAATAAATACAAAACCATCCAGTGATCCCATGGGACCTCAGAGGGTGAAGGATTCACTTACTTCTTGGGGTCATTCAACATTGAGTCACTATACATCTGCATTCCTCAGGACAGGACCCACAACACCGTTGAGACCTTACTCCAAGACAATATGGATGCACTCACTCCTATCGCCTTCATCATGGAATGTGCCACTTTGGCAATGAAAGAGAATTTCTTTTGCTTTGAAGAGTGCCTGTACCTTCAGACGTCCGGATCTTCTATGGGCAGTACATTCACCCCCAGTCTGGCGAATATGTACATGCATGCTTTTGAAATGGAACAAGGCCTGGAACCAGACAATCCTTACAGTTCACACATTATTATGTGAAAGGAGTATATAGATGATATTTTTGTCATCTGGCGTGGTGAAGTATTCTGTAGATAGCTATGTTGCACATTGTGTAATGAAATCTGAGGGGATAATCTGTGATGTAGGGCTTGAGTGAAAAAGAACCTCAAAGGTGAACGTTAGGGGAAGTGGTTGCGTCACTGAAGGCAGTTTATAGACTGCATGAGGCTATCTCCCCATTACACATGAAAAGGATGGCTGCAGAAAGATTTCTGGTGACGGAGTCATCATGACGATGTAACTGGGGGTACTGAAACCATCATCATTGTCGCTGGCTACAAACAGAGGGTGAAACAAACATAGACAAATCCCCATGTTATCACTTTCCCTGTGTCGCCCGGCCCAGCCTTCTCTGCTGTTACCTGGGGTGAGGCGCCAATCGCCTCTAAAAGGAAGAGGCGGTGGTGTTCCCTGAGGCTGCTCCTCGTAGTAGAAGGAGGAATGTAAATTAAGTAGCCATGCCCCATCCCTGCAGAGCCGGTGAGTAAAGAAGACAATGATCTGAAGCGCGGCGTCCCTGAAGGTGCTGCTGTGCTGATAAAAGAAAAGCTGTCAGGTGTCCAAAAGTATATAAATGAACACATTTTGTGCAGTTCAAACAGCTACAGATGCTTCCTTTAGAAAAAAAAACGTAATTATAAAAACAGCTCGCCGACACCTGCTCACATTAGAACTATGTCTTTATGGGTGATTAAGTGAAGTCGACCAGCAGGAGGTGGTGGGAGGGTTTCGGGGAGCCAACAGAGAAATGTGATCTTGGGGGAAAGTTTTGAAGGAAAAACAGGCTGCTTGTAGTTCTCTATTCTAAATAAAAATCTTGTTTGCTTTCTTTCCGGATAAAACGAAAGTTCCCACGATGTACGAGCAGAAAATCAGGAAGTGATATCAATACCTCTGTTTATATACTTGGCTCAAGTGCTACTGCTTGTTGTTGGAATCAAGTGTCTAAGTCTACATGCGTGGGGGTAGCAAAGGGGTAGAGAAAGAGCTGCAATCAATTTACAAGCGTTCGCACATGTGAAGAGCAGCTGTTGATGAAAAATTTATTAGGAGTGGAAACGCACAAACTTTTGCTCAAGGCAGACCCCCCAAAAAACTGGGCGCACGAAGGAACCTAAATTGAAAAAGAGTAACACCCCATGTAACAGGGGCAGACTGCTCGGAGGGTCCGAAACACCAAAAGGCGGTACTAATTAAGAATGCTGACCACACAAAAGCAGGTATTTAATGAAGGGCATGAACAGGAACGAATGGAAAAGATGGGAGGTGCTTCAAGCCACAGTCTAGAATACATCATGACTCGCAGAGCTGCGCATGTGCTGCCTAGGCTCGACCTACAAATTGACTCTTTCTTATCTGTGTTAATACAATAATATTATATTGTTTGATTAATTGAGAAATCAATTGCTGAATATTTCCATCTTCTACCCATTCCTGTATCTTATTTATTTGAAGTTTTCAATAGGAATTCCCACCTGGGAATCATCAAAGACTCAAAACTCACCATGACCAAGCAAGTCAACGCAGGCTCCTCCACCTGCTTCAACACCCTCCGCATGCTCCGCAAGATCTACAGATGGATCCCGACAAACACGAGGAAAACAGTCACCCAGGCCCTAGTCAGCAGCAGACTCGACTATGGAAACGCCCTCTACGCCGGAGCCTCATCCAAGCTCATCAACGGACTGCAGAGAATCCAGAACGCCTCTGCACGCCTGGTCCTCGACGTCCCGTGACCATATCACCCCCACCTGAGGAACCTGCACTGGCTCCCCATCGACAGGAGAATCATCATCATCATCATAGTCTTTATTCAAATTAAGATAATTCATACAAGACACAAACAAAAACACAGTTATCAAATGACGCAGTCACTAGGTAATATAAAATGTTTCCAATAAATAGATAAAAGTTTTAAGTAAGAGAGATATTAAACATTGAAGCAGACAAGATGATATACATTACGCATCAGTAATAAAACAATGATAAAAATAGAGTTAATAGACAAATAATGGTGATATTTGAGGCCCTACATATGTGTCTTTTCACTGCACCGGAGGGCTTTTAGTCTGAGAGACCATGCCCACCCCAAGTATTTGGCTAAGACTATTGAGTGGAATGGTAAAGTGCTTGTAAGTAAGATTCTGATGGCTACGGCAGATCTCCTTGTGCCCAGTAGTTTGCATAAAGGAGAGAGCCAGTAACGTCTTGGGGTAGCATATGCAGGGCAAACAAACAAGAAGTGGGCGATGGTTTCTTCTTTAGCACCACAAACAGGGCAGGTGCTTATAGTTGCACCAAACCACCCGCAAGTTAGAACCCTAAGTAGGAGGGAGCCTGCTCTAAGTTGGAAGAAGAGTTTCCTATCACTTGGCGAAGTGATCAAATCCCAAAAAGGTTCTAAGAAAGGTAAGACCTTTGCCTCTAAAAAACGGCTGGTCATCGTGGGGGCAGAAAAGGTACCCCACACCCTGTGACTTACCTGTTCCCAATATAATGTTTTCAATAGCTTTTTGGCTGGAAACTCAGCGCCAACTGGGTCGTTCCATAGGTCTTCCAACCCCAGAGCTTTTAAAGATTCACGAAGATTCCTTAACCACCCAATCTTGTGGAACTTGTCAACCTGAATTACGTCCATGATACCCAATGCGTAAGATTGGAGCTCCGGTGTAGTCCAAAGTCTCCTCCAGTATAAAACCGGACGGAGACTGGCCAAGTCCTTGATGGCCTTTCTACCTAGATCGTAACGCAATGGGACCATTGGCGTACTTTGTGGTAAGCCAATAATGTAACGAAAAAATTTATTTTCAACGGCTGTTAGGGGTGTTAATGAGTCAAAACCCCAGAGCTCTGCCCCATACAGGACTGAGTTTAGGGCCTTTGCCTCATATACTTGTAACACTGGTTTAACAGGTTTAGTAAGAGATTTTTTATGCTCTTTAACCAGCGCACCCGTGATCTGGGTGAATTTCAACGTGGACAATTCCAAATGTCTATGCCACCGATTATTATGGGAGACATAAATGCCCAGGTAGGGAAAGTTTGTTACCTCCTCCAGAATTTGGCCGTTCATTATGAGCTTGCCAGCTCTGTAGCTTGGATGTGGGTTGAATGTCATAAGCTTAGTCTTTGACACATTGACCTCCAAGCCATAATCTTTGCAAAAATTTTCAAAAATTGACAGAGCCCTTTGCATGCCGCACGGTGTTTTAGACACTATAAGGGTGTCGTCGGCAAACATTAGTATCGGTGTAGGGGCTCCTGCCAACTTAGGAGCGTCGGTGTTAGCTTGAAGCATATAATCAACTACTCCGTTGATATACAAAGAAAAAAATGTAGGGGCCATGGCGCATCCTTGACGCACACCTCGCTCGACAGGAAACTCGGGGGTTGTTTCCCCCGGGCCACCCCATTGTATTTTTGCGAAGTTAGGCTCGTGCAGTCTCCTAATTAGAGTCAAGAGCTCCAGGGGTAGACCGAGCTTTTCAAGGACCCTCCAGAGTTGCTCTCGAGGGACAAGGTCAAAGGCTGCTCTTAAATCCACAAAGGTGACGTAGAGACTGCCTTTGCCTAGTTCGACAACCTTCCAAAGCAATTGCTTAAAGCGAAACACCTGGTCCACAGTGCTGGTGAATTTGCGAAAGCCCGCTTGGAGATTAGAAAGGATCTTATTAGCTTCGATCCAGATGAGTACCTCATTCAGTACCATCCTCCCAATGACTTTTTGAATTGTGTCAATTAGGCTGATGGGCCTGTAATTCCCTGGGAGGGTTTTGTCACCCTTTTTGAATATTGGAATTATAATGGCACCCCCCCAGGATTTAGGTACTGGGGCACCTTCAGCCACAGCGTTCGCAATTAGGGTGATGTACTTGCTCCAGGAAGCTTTGTTATCGAGAAAAAGGTCAGATGGAACACCATCCAAACCAGGGGCCCGCCCTGCGGCTACACAAGACAAGGCAACTAAAACGTCATTAGAACAAAAGGGCCCGGACGGATAAAAGACATATGGAATTGAGCCCACGTTTCTATAATGGGGGTCTCGTGCATATTGAGGTTTGAAGTACCCCAACCAATCTTCTTGAGTGACATGGTTTGTGGGGTTTTCAGGCGAGCCCCCTCTGCCCCACTTTAACACATTCCAGAATAATCTGGTGTCCCGGGCGTAGCAAGCCTCCTTCAAGTCAAGCCAGAACAGAACGTCCCATTTTCTTTTTGCTAGGGCGAGGCTTTTCTTATAAGCAGATCTAGCAGATTGAATGAGTGGTATACTCCCACTAGAAAGGGCTTGGGCCAAGGTGCCTCTTGCACTTTTACATTGTTTGTCGTACCACCTAGGTTGCTTAGACGGTGGCATGGTGCCCTTTCTTGATTGCTTAAAAAAGAAAGCACGTAGACCCTCGAAGAATGACTCATGTATTCTAGTTGCTTGCACATTTTGATCTTTAATTTTCAAAATTTCCTCGAGATTCGCATTAATTGCAGAGAGGGTAGTATCAATATGGACCATTACTGAGGCGTTGGTCTTTACTAGGGTCCATTTTAGCCTCCGCATATCGTTTGATGGCACACACGCCAAGGGATCCAAGGTTGGTTCCTTGATCAGTGAGCGGGGTGTACCCCACCAGCAATGGGAAACACAAATGGGGTTGTGGTCACTCTCTAATCTTTTCTCCACCACCATGTCTATAGGGTGGCGCCACAGCCTCAAACAACAAAGGACATAATCAATCCTGCTGACTGAACGGCCATTGTCGAAGGTGAATGCTCCCAGCTTGTCTCCTTTTGTTCTGCCGTTCAGTGCCCGTAGGCCGCTTTCAAGGCAAAATGCATTTGCCTGAACTGCTGCCGTGGACCACCTTTTGATGGGGGGTAACGAAAGTACTGGGATACCCCATTGTCGGTCCTCGTCGGGGTCAAACCCCCATTCCGAATCAGAGTCTAGAAGGGGTTCGAAAGTAACATTGAAATCCCCGGCTACAATCAGGTCCCTCTGGCACGAGTTAGATTCGATGAGTGTGGTTAAAATGTCCAACTCCCTTGACTTTTTCCCTTTCGTGCCCCGAAGATAAATATTGTAAATATCCAAAGTGCCCTTATGGTCAAGAGTTAGTCTCACTAATTGGATATCCGGGGACCCAGTGTCGATCGCAACAGCACGTGAAAATAGATCCTGGCGAGCCCAAATGATTAGTCCACCGGAGGGACGGCCTTTGGGGCCTTTGGTTGCTGGAACATAAAAGTTCAAGTATCCCGGCATAAACCGAGCCTCGGGGGACCATGTTTCCTGCAGTAGGCAGACATCATAGTTGTTAACAAAGCTAACCCATTCGGGTGAGTCAAATTTAGTCTTAATACCAGCCAGGTTCCACGACAAAAGAGTGCCAGAATAGTTACTAGGCCGTGTGGTATGGTGCACAATAGTCTGGCTAGGTACATTTGCCCTCTCGCTCAAACCGGATGGAGACGTCAATAGGGCTCTGGGTGTTGTATGTGATCCTATCCGGGCCAGGGGAATGACCACCTGGGCATCTGTGGGTATGCTATTGTTTGCCCTCAGTGTCATGAGAGGTAAGGGGGATGTCGTACTATGCAATTGTCAGTGACGAAAACCTCGAGTATAAAAAAAAAAAGTTTAAGTTGTGGGCCTCTATGCCAGATCTAGGACCATAGGATGTGTGTTCAGTAATAAACCTAGGGAGGCGTGGGTCTTTGAAATTGACAATGATGCAATCTCCCTGAGTGTTTTTAGGTTGGGAGCCTATCCATTGGACCCTTCTAACAAAAAGAATCCGACCATTCTGTTCATTCGGAATTGGTCTATGGATGTTAAGCCAATGACTTACTTTATTTTTTAGTTGCTCAAAGGATTCATTTTTGTTATTAGGGAGTTCGGGAACACCCGTTAATACCACAACGTAGGGAAAGGATTCTTGTGGTAAATGTATTTGAGTCGGGAGTGGCCTGATTGCATTACATAGGGGGGGTATATCAACAGTCGTGCTCGGTCTTTCTAAATTCGTGGTGTTAGTGCCCGAGGGTACTTTGCTTGACCAACCCTCCCGCCTCAAGGACTGACTATTTTGTAGCGCTCCCTCCCGCCGTGGTAGATGTTGAGTATTTAGAGGTGGCATAGAAAGATCTGTGGCTGAACCAGTACCTGTAGTAGTAAGAACAGGGGCGGGGGGTATGCCAGGTGAGGATGGAACGACAAGAGTAGAATTTGCTCCATGGGTACAATTAGTTTTAGGTATATCCCTAGTACACAGCTTAACAACATTCTTTAGCGGACAAAAATTATCCAAGATGGATTGTTCCAATCTATCAACTTTTGTTACAACCTTTTCGATCCTTTCCAATAATGGAGAAATTAAGGATCGTACTATACGTTCTAGCTGAGAGATTATGTTGTTAGTATCAGGTGGAGGGGGAGCAAGTGAACTCGTTTCGGTCGTGGAGTGGTGGGCACTAGTACTTAAGGTGTCAGGGAGTACCGTGTTTTTAGATGCTTTGGGTATTTTCGCCTGCCTACCACCATCCTTAACCCCTCCCCTTTTCCTTTTCTGGATGACTGCACTGGTGGATGTAGTAGATCTAGCCCCTGCTCTAGTCTGAGGGCGGGGGACATTGGGAACGGGTGAAGATGCAACTTCCTCCTCTGGCACTACATCCGTAATAACTGGGAGATTTATCGGCCTCCCGGGTGGAGATAACAGGTGCTGAGATGAATCAGACGTAGAAAGTAATAATACCTCCTCCCGCTGCTGCTCTCTGGGAATGTTTGGTGATTTGACGAGAGCTAGCGGACCCAATGAAGAGCGCCTACCAAGCAAGAGATCTAACGAAAGGCGTCTTTCAGTGATGGCTATCTCATGTTCCAATACCGAGACAGCACGTGTAATGAATTGGTCCATAGTCCCGGCTACTGTGGAGGGGGCCGTGAGACGATTCCCCTTTCCAGCCATTTGGCACGGAACCAGACAGGTCAATAAATGACGACAGTCACAGTTTACCCAAATGACAGTGATCCAGAGTCTATATCTGCGACGACTTACTTCTGGCGCCTGATGTCAAGGGGGGGCCCAGCCCGGCCTGGTCGGCCCTGGACGGCCACAGACGGTCCCGCCCTTGTCCCGGGCTCCTCCCGGCGCCGACCCGCGCGCGGACCCGCGATGCGGTGGCACAGCTGATCTTTAAGCGCCTCCAGGCGCGGATGAGGGACCGGCGGCTTCCGGGCCTGCCGCAGAGGGTGATGGGAGTTGTAGGCAACAAGCAGCAGCGAAGCGGCGCTAAACAGCGTGACCTCGCCGCACACCAGGCAAAAGACAACACCTCCTCCGGTTGCGTGGCAAGAGAGAATCAGGTAGGGAAATGACTCGCCCGCTCTGTCAGCGGCACAGCTGATCTTTAAGCGCCTCCAGGCGCGGATGAGGGACCGGCGGCTTCCGGGCCTGCCGCAGAGGGTGATGGGAGTTGTAGGCAACAAGCAGCAGCGAAGCGGCGCTAAACAGCGTGACCTCGCCGCACACCAGGCAAAAGACAACACCTCCTCCGGTTGCGTGGCAAGAGAGAATCAGGTAGGGAAATGAATCTCCTTCAAGCTCCTTAACCACGCACACAAGGCACTCCACTAAACTGGACCAGCCTATCTCAACAATCCACTCTCCTTCTACGTACCCAACAGGAAACTCCGCTCTGCTGACCACGCCCTGGCCACGGTCCCGTGCATTCGTAGAACAACCTCCGGAGGCAGGTCCTTCTCCCACCGCGCTGCCAGGACCTGGAACACCCTCCCCTTGTACCTACGACAAACCGAAGACCTGCTGACCTTCAGGAGACAACTCAAGACCTGGCTCTTCGACCAGTAGCAGCAGCACCCCCCCCGTCCACCCCCAGCGCCTTGAAACCCTTACGGGTATTGTCGCGCTCCTTCACTTACAGAGAGGTAGACAGGGACGCAGTCACCGCGTACTTCCTCCCCGTGTGAAAGGGCAGAGGAATGAAAGGCCCGGTATCTTCCTGCACTGCACTGCACTGCAAATCCCAGAAGGCCGTTGGCCGTTTCCGGGTGATAGCGAGTCTTCCCCGCCTGTTTCCTGATACAAAAGCGCATCCGGGGCAAGGGGGAGTCGCTTTACAATCCTTTCCGGATCATAGCGACGTGCGGACGCTTTCCTTCCCGCGGATTCAAAAATTAATAAAACGAATTTTGTTGCGCGCGCTGCATCGCCAAATGCGATGCAGCACGCGCAACGAAATTTGTTTTATTAATTTTTTTCGTAACTTACCTGAAATCGGCCGTATGCCGCATTTTGCAACCCCCCCACCCTGCCCCTCCTCTGCGCCACGTCACCGCCCCGGTAAAACGCCCTACACGGGCCGTCGCTGCCACCCTCACTGATAAGAAAATCAGCAAAGAGAGCACAGAACAACAATCGTGATGCTCTAGTGGACATTCAATAACCAAAAGAACCCTCTGGAAGATTGGTATGTGTAAACACGTTCTGTGCACTTCCCAATTTGATCAAGAAAACAGTGTGTAAGAACTAGCACATTCTTAACAAGAGTGAGAGATCGCTACAGCACCCATTCTTTGCCTTCAAGTGAAGCAACAATTTGAAAGATACATTGGTGCACACAAGAAAAAGAGCACCTGACACCACCAGACAAGCAATACTTTGGGGCTTGTCACGAGTGAAGGGACACCATCCCCCGTGGGTCTTACAGTGCATGTTTACTAATTAGATTAATTAATTAATTGTAATCGAATTAATGGATTGAAGTGGAATTAACTAATCAACCTTATTAATGACTGAAATACACGTGGGATTGCTTTGCATGACTTTATTAAATCGTAAACTAAATTATGTACGCATACTAATGATAGACAAGTAGAATATTGCATGATAAATGTCGCTTTTGTGATGTATTTGTGATTTGTGCTTTATTTTGTAAGTATAAACCCGCTTGAGTGTTGCTTAATGCTAGATAAATGCTCACACATATGGGTATTAGTAAGGGAATAACATTTATTTAGTCATTTCTATGTATTAATTACGTTTTGTGTTTCTTTTGTTTAAGTTGACCACTTGGGCCTATCGTAAAATGGCTGCCTTTGGTGCCTAACCCGACTGCCGGCGCTGAACAAGGCTTGGGTGAAGTGCGCCTGCGCTGACGCCAGCTACAGTGGCCTCGTCATGACCCTAACCAGACTGTACCCTTCAAGGTTACCCTGGGACACAAGCCAGCTTTTCTGAAAGAACAATAATGTGCTTCTAAAAACCGGAACAAACGAGAATAATGACCTCAGAGACTTTATTTTGGTGGGAATCCTGCCAGACGATTTTGATTGACCAATCAGAACATTTGAAGACCCGGTTTTGATACAATTTGTCAATGATTTTTACTATAAATTATGGTAGAATAGAGAGGTTGGTGCGGGTTCGTTTCGGGCCTTTCTCGATTTCCTGACGTTATGCTGACGGAGAGGACGGTGACACTGCAGGACAGCTGTTTGCCTGAATCGTTGACGGACTAAATTAATGCCCAAACTCCTAATGAACTGAATTACTAAATTTGATGGGCATAGATTTGCGAGACTGCCAGATTTGACATAGAGGACGACAATTAGCCAGAATAGGTAAATATGAATGGCAACTTGATTAAATGAATGATTTAATTTGCATTATTTAGATAAAGATTGAAATTGATTAACTACAGAAGTGAGTTGGGTTGTGTATTCATTGAAAATTTATTAATGAAAAGGTTAATTAGAGGATTAGAAATTAATCTAAACCTGCAACCAACTGATCCATCCCGATTTATGAGAGGAATACTAAAGGTAAAGTTCAGGGCCTAATGAGTATCAGAAGGTTGTGTAGATTTGTCACTCATTAGGGTAAAGTGGTATTTCCTTTCATGCCAGCGTCTGGAAGATAATCGGCTCCCAAGAAACACGGATTAATGAAGAATGAATGTTGGTGTTATGGGCCCCACCAGCGAACGTATGGATAGTGTATGTATGTGAGATCTTTGGTCTTTGACGGAGGGAGGGATTTTGCACTCCACGCTGGAGCAGTTTTTCTGGTAGCAGGATGATGGTCGTTATTGTTTTGGTTTGGTGATTATTGCTTGTACATTGCTTATTGATTTTTGGTTATTGATTGGTATTGATTTATGTACTAACACTCTATGTTGAGTTACGTTGAGTTATATGTTGTTTGCACGGCTTCTGGGATGTAGGAAGTCGGAAGTTTGTAACAGTTCTGTAGTAGAGCAGAGGTAAGCGCTGCTCTCGGGAAAGATGCAATTGTCGTTGCCCTGTAGGTACACAGGGGAAACGTGTGACAATTGAAGTTGCACGACGCATTGTCTGGTTTCGATTCGGTAGCATCGTCGTGTGTTGCCATTAGAGAAATTTTCTGTGTGAGAGAAGAGTGTATGATAGCGAAGGTTACCTGTGAAGTTCTGGTCTTAGGTACCAGGGATCCAACTGGCATTCCGATAACGCTTATCACTGGAAAGGTAATAGGTACTCACTGAGCTTGTTAGAAGGGCAAAGGAGAGGTAAGCACTGCTTTGTTAACGTATGTCATAATTCTGTAGTAGAACAGACTGTTTGCTGTTCTCGGGAAAGACAGGATTCTGTGTGAATGTACTACATTTTCTTGTGTGAACCAGCATGAATGTAAAGGCATTCGGGTTAATTGCGAAACTCTGGGTTTATTTCTCCGGAGCATTGGGTCTCCAACTATGTGTCTTAAATACTAGAGAAACAATTAGCTAATGCTTGATAGAAGGGTGAAGTAGAGGGATGTGCTACTTTATCAACGGAAGTAATGATTCCGTAGTAGGGCAGAGGTAAGCGCTGCTCTCGGGAAAGACGGAATTCTCGTGAGAAAGGTCTTTTGCTGTTCTTTGGTTAGCGAAGTGGACAATGGAGATGTTTCTATCTTGTTACTAACAGAAGTGTAGAAATTGAAACAAAAACTTACGGAGCAGACTTGTAAAGGAGGGGTATTCAGGAGCAGGAGCTGCCGCAGCGGCTGCTGATGTCAGAACGACCGCGCTGGGATTGGACAGTCGGTCAGAACTGTGAAACGCTCCGGATTGGTGCGTTAGTGTACGCCGCGCTAGGAGTGGAGAAATACAGGGTGACGTAGACGCTCCTTATTGGTGCGTTAGTGTGAGTCGTGCTGGGATTTGAGGATTGTGACAGTGACGTAGACGCTCTGAATTTGTGCGTTAGTGTGAGTCGCGCTGTGATTGGATAGACTAGCGATACGCGAAAGGCAAAGAAAATGTATTCCGATCCACCAGAAAAAGAGAAAAGAACATGGTTAGGAAGAATCAAGAAGTGGTTTAAAAAGGACAAACCAGTTAAAACTAGGGAAGGACAGTTACTTCCTCCACCGAAAACCCCCGCATCCTTTATGATTGCGAAATATGGGTATCGTACTTGTTTTTGGTTAGATAACTGGGTGAGATACACGAAGAAAGACGGAGTATTAACTTTTCCAGAGCATGGTTCATTTAATTTGGCTGTTTTGAGAAACTTGAGAGAGAAAATGATGAATTTAGAACCAAGACCTAGCCCGACGCAGTTTGAGGCTTTGACGGAATGGGAAGACGAAATGGATGAATGAGAGAGACAAAGAAATGGTAGAGGATATAGGTACCTGTTTGGAAGACCATACGGACATGAAACGCATAATGATCGAATGAGAAGATGGCGGGATGCGAGCATGTCAGAGGGTGTGTTCCCTGTAAGAACTGTAGGGGGGAATGAAGGACGAAAGTGTGTAGAAAAGAGGCATAATGTGGAGTCGAGGGGAAATGGAGTGAATGAGTCTGAGGATGATGTTCTTGATGATATGTTCTGTAAAAATCCACCACCGTATCGACCAGAACCAGAAATATTAACTCCAAGTGCCCCAATGAGAGAAACAATGCCAATTATAAAATCGGAACCAGAATCCCTAAATTTTAGTAAAAACAGTGCTACTAGAGAAGTAGAAAAGAGGTCGGAAGAAAAAACAGATGGAGAAAATTCTGTAGAATTGGCGAAAACGACCCTGGAATTAACTGAGAAAATAAGAGAATTGACTAAGAATCTAGAAGCGGTAAATGTTCCAGTAACAATAGGTCCAGTAATGCCTATTTTTGACAAACAGAAGGACAGTGAGCATTGTTTGACCCTTATAGAAGTAATAAACCAGTAGAACAACCAAGAGTGAGTCAGAATGAGAATCCATGGAGGCAGACTATGAGTGTAATGGAACCAAACTTTTCAAATAATCCATTTGTAGATCAGAATTGTGCAGAGAGACATATAACAATGATAGAGACAGTGTCAGAAACACAAAAAGATTTTGGACACGGAAGTGTAGAAAAACCAGTAGGACCATTGACAGAAGAGTTAAGTGAATGGTTAAGAAGCTTGCAGAGGAAAGACAAAGAATCCAATCAATTGATGTGGCCAAGTTATGAATGGTATTGGAAGAATTAATAGTAGGGACTATCCCAACAGAAAAATTGAAAACCTATCAGGATGAAGAATTAATATTTTTGTGCAAAAGTGTGATCTGGAGAGCAAAAAACTTACATGAAAGGTTAGAAGAAGTGGCAAAGCAGATGGGCATTGATATTGAAAAAGTAAAAGCCTTACAGAAACCATATCGAGTAGAATTCACCGAAAAGGATATTGAGAATATGAACACCACAGGACGAATAGGTCAAATTAAGGACATAATCATTTTGCTGAGAAAATGGGGAGACGTGGATAAATGGAGAAGCAGGTGGTATAGAAAATGCGATGATGCCTCAGATAAGACATTTTCAGCATTTCTTGTAAGAGAAAAGGAGAAGGTAGTGACAGAATGCCCTATGAGAGAGATTCCAGGAGGAGGATATGTACATGTCCCATGGACAAGACAGGATATTTTGTCTTTTACGAATGATTTCCCTCGACTGCGTGAGAAGCCTGTTGAGTGTTACAGGCAGGTAGACAGATTTGTGAAATTGTCTAAAGTGTTATGGATTGATTTGAATAGTCTGTTTGACATAATTGTACCAGCAGATCTATGGACAGAGTGCAAACTTATGATTAATTGGCCAACCCAGGAATATCCTAGGGATCCTAAATCAGGTTATGGTATTTTTGAGTGCCCCCTAAAGAGACAGATTGGGTAAAGATTGATCGAACACACCAGGAAAGTAAAGAATCAGTACATGCATACTATGAGAGGCTAATACTAGCTTTTAAGCAGTTTAGCGGAGATGAGAATCTGAGTGAAAAGGATTTGAGACATTTTGTATACAGATTTGTATATGGTTTACGTCCAGAAATTGGTGAAATGATTAAACAGCATACAGTAGATTGGCAAAACAAGAAAATAGATGAAGTATTGAGACATGGTAAATACTTCAGTGATGAAATTGAAGCAAAACAGCGAAAACTAAAAGAGAAGGCAATATGGGCACAGGTAAAGGTAGCGGAGAGACAAGAAGCACAATTAGTGGAACAAGCAGGGTCAAAGCCAAAATGTAATCTTGGGAAGTATAAAGGGAATATTGAAGAAGCTAAAAAGAAATTTCCATGTCATAATTGCGGCAGGATAGGGCATTGGAAATCCGAGTGTAAGTTTCCCCCGAGTACTAACAATGAAAATCCATCATTGAACCCACAAGTGCAGCATGAGGTGAGTGGTCAACTGCAGCAGCAGCAGCAAGTTGTTCCCCACAGAATCAGGTGCCAAAACCGCCTTTTCCACAGAGCAGAAACACACAGAAGTATAGTAGTGAATCGGGATTATACAATGAAGAACAGGTAAATAAGCTGCCACGCGCTAGCGCTGTCTCGCAGTATTGGCTGTAATGCGATGAGAGTGACTCAGAAGAGAGCTATTGACGGTGCCGAAGGGAGGAAGGAGAGTGCGTACTTGGCGCAACTCTATAAGTAGACCAGACAGGACCTTTTGTAGATGGGAAGGTTAATGATGAAAATATTACTTTCCTAGTGGATACTGGTGCTACTCGATCAACTGTTAGATCAGCTGATGTTAAGAATCTTCCTCTCTCGGATGAAACGATCCAAGTAGTTGGTGTGTCCAACAGGCAAATTAAGGCCTATCTTACTGAACCAGTGAAAGTCAGCATAGGGAAATTCTCAGAAATGCACCGCTTTGTGGTGTGTGACACCAGTCCTGTGAATTTATTAGCTAGGGACCTGTTGTGCAAAATGAATTGCACTATATTTTGTACTCCGGATGGAATAGCTTTTGAAACACCAGATGATGATGTATTGTATAAAATGACAATAGCTAACAGAGAAAATGAAGTTACTGAAACATATGCTGTATTCAACCCTGATGAATTACCTAAAGAATTGAGACAATCTGTAAAAGCAGAAGTTTGGGATTTCACTGGAGAAGATGTAGGACTAATGAGAAATGTAGATCCAATTAAAATAACAGTAAAGGAAGGAGTAACATATCCAAATGTTCCGCAATACAAATTGACACCTGAAATAATTGAAGGAGTAACTCCTGTAATAGAAAAAATGATCAGGCAAGGAATTTTGAGAGAAATAATGAGTAGTCCATGTAATTCACCGATAATGGGACTGAAAAAGCCTAATGGGAAATTCAGGATAGTGCAAGATCTGAGAAAGGTGAATAAAATTGTGGTATCATGTTGTCCCATTGTACCAAATCCATCAGTGATTTTATATCAGATTCCCCGTGATGCAGAATGGTATACGGTGAATGATCTGTGTCATGCTTTCTTTTCCATCCCATTGCACCACGACAGTCAGCAAATTTTTGCATTTCGTTTTGGTGAGCGTATTTTGGCATGGTGCCGAATCCCACAGGGGTATACAGAAAGCCCCTCAATATTCAATCAGCTATTAAAGAAGTATTTGGAGAGTCTAGAAATGCCTGAAAGCTCTGTATTAGTTCAATACATTGATGACCTTTTGGTGGCGTCAAAAACACGTGAAGCTTGTGAGGTAGATACAATAGCCTTGCTGAATCATTTGGCAGATGGAGGACTTAAAGTGTCACCATCGAAACTACAGTTTTGTAAGAAAGAAGTACAGTATTAGGGACATAACATTGAGAAAGGACTAAGGAAAATAACCATAGACAGAATCAGAATAATAAAAGGAATGAGATCTCCCATGTTTCAAAGAGAGGTGAGAATGTTTTTGGTAATGGTTGGATACTGTCGTCAGGGGATTAGAAACTTCTCCTTGATCGCAAAACCTTTGGTGCGATTAACGAGAAGTGATGTGAAAGATCCCATTGAATTAAACAAGGAGAAATTGGCAGCGTTCAGACACTTGAGAGATGGGTTGTGTGAAGCACCTGCAATAGGTATGCCTGACTATGAGAAATAATTTGAGCTGTATTGCAGTGAGAGAAATGGATGTGCACTTTCTGTGTTGATCCAGAAGCATGGAAAACTGAGAAGACCAATTGCATATTTTTCATCAATGCTTGATCCAGTAGCGGTAGCTTTACATGGATGTTTGAAAGCAGTGGCTGCAACATGTCGAAGTTTGGAGCAGAGTGAAGGAATTGTGATGGGATATCCATTGAAAGTGTTTGTACCTCATGATGTAGCGATCCTGTTAAGAAGGAGTCGTACTCAGTATATGACACACAGTCGGCTGACTAAGTATGAAAAGGTCATATTGGGTGCAACTAATGTGACTCTTGCAAGATGTTTGAATGTAAATCCTGCAACCTTGTTGCCTGATGCTGAGGTTGTGGAAGTAAGAGATGAGGTAGATCATGATTGATTGGATGTGCTTGACTTTTGTACAAAACCACGACCAGATATAAAAGATGTACCTTTGCCCGAAAGTGATTTTGTGATGTCCGTTGACGGGTCATGTTTGAGAACAGACGAAGGAGTGCTGAATGCAGCATATGCAGTATGCACAGTTGCAGCAGTAATAGAAGCGTCCTATCTGAAAGGGTAAAATCAGCCCAAGTAGCAGAACTCGTGGCTTTGACTAGAGCATGCAAGATTGGGAGGAGTATGAGAGTGACTGTGATAACTGACAGCCAGTATGGCTTTGGAGTGGTCCATGACTTTGGCCAACTATGCCTACAAAGAGGTTTCCTGACCTCGAGTGGAACTCCTATTAAGAATGCTGAAGTGGTTGGAAAATTGCTTGAGGCGATACAGCTGCCTAGACAACTAGCTGTTGTAAAATGTGCTGTTTATAGTCAAGGTGGTGATTATATCGCCACAGGAAATAGGTACGCCAATGACATGGCACAGTATTGTGCACGAAATCAGAATTTGGTCAATCGGGCTAAGGAAAGAGAAATGTCTTCTTGCTCATTGATGTTTACTAACATTGTAGGAACTTGGGAAGAGGTAAGACAATTGCAGGAAGAGGCAGGAGATGATGAAATGAGACAGTGGGTAAAAGCAGGATGTGCCCCAAGGGAAAAGGATCATGTGTGGGTCTATCGAGATGGAAGACCAGTTATGCCTGATAGCATGATGTCTACCATGACACGGATGTATCATGGCCAGGGACATATAGGGAGAGATGCCATGATCAGGTCATTTAAGCAGACCTGGTACAATGCAAAATTCAGACTTGTAGCAGAAAGTCTTTGTCAAAGATGCCTAATATGCCAGCAATACAGTCCTGGGAGAAAGACAGTAGTGAGTCTGGGAACAATAGGTCGAGAAGGAGGGCCTTTCACCAGAATGCAAGTAGATTTCATTGAGATGCCTCCCTGTAACAGACTGAGGTATGTTTTGGTTGTGGTCTGCCTATTCTCTAGGTGGGTGGAAGCATTCCCAATAAGGAGAAATGATAGGATGACAGTGGCCAAGCTACTGCTGAGAGAGTTCATCCCTAGGTTCGGGTTCCCAGTGACAATTGAGTCAGACCGAGGAGGGCATTTCCATAATGAGATTGTAGGATTAATTTGTGAAGCGTTGAATGTACAACAAAAACTACATTGTGCCTACCGACCAGAGGCTTTTGGTGTGGTTGAACAGATGAATGGTACTATCAAAAATAGAATAGGGAAAATGTGTTTGGCCACAGGTATGAAATGGCCTAATGTCTTGCCTCTGGTACTCATGACTATTAGATCAACTCCAGACAGAACTACAGGATTGAGTCCTCATGAAATAATCATGGGACGTGCGATGAGACATGTGTTTATACCAGTCAACAAGCTGATGACTATAACTGATGAGATGGTGTTGGAATACTGTAAAGGTCTGGCTGACGCAGTTCATTCTGTGTTTCATCAGGTTGGAGCAGATGCCACCACACTTGAAAAGAAGCCAGCCCATGAACTGAGCCCAGGGGACTTGGTAAGCATAAAAGTCCACAGAAGAAGAAATTGTTTGGTTCCACGGTGGGGAAAACCAAGACAAGTCATTCTGACCACGACAACAGCTGTGAAGTGTGCTGGACTGAAAAACTGGACCCATGCAAGTCACACATTGAGAATTCCGAATCTAGTGGACAGACCAGGAAAAGAATATTTTGATGAATCAGAATCAAGTACTGAGTCAGATGACGAAGGGTCAAAGACACGAGAAAACTCTGAAAGGGGGGAAATGGAACCAAGTTTAGCTTTGGTCCCCAGAAGTAGCTCTCTGAGAAGAAGATTGCAGATTTCTGAATCCTGCGATTCTGGAAACGAGCAAGAAGTGCAGGGTTCTAAAAAAGAACACAGAAAGAAAAGAGGAAAGAGTACTGAAGAAACAATAAAAGAAATTCGTGAAAAGGAAGTACCAGCTGAGAGACTTAGAGAAATTCCACCTGAAATAACAAATATAAGTGAACAAGGGACATGTACAGAGAGAGAGGGACAGATTTCTGCGGAAGACCCACGAGGAGGTGTAGGGAACTGCAACATCCAGTTAGGTCAAGGGACAAGTAGCCAGCAGGAAGATTGCATGTCGGAGATTCGAGGAGGGACAGAAGTAGGGAAAACAAAACAAGCGGTAGAAAAAGAAGTCGTTGAAAAGACAAAGCAAGTTGAGACAGAGTCTGAAGAAAGTGAAAATGAAATACCTGAAGGTCGAGTTCTAAGAAAGAGAGCTTGGAGGAATGAAAAGAACGACAAAGGGAGTAAAGTAAAAAGAGTTGCAAGAGATGACGTTTGGCCCAATAAAATAAGGAAACTGAGATATCGACTGACACAAGTGAATTCACCAAGAGCTGAACAGGTGAATGAAGTGACAAGTCAAGAAAAATCAAAAGAAGACGAAATAACTGAGGATAAAGAGAGTAAAAGAACAAGGAAACCTAACCAGAAGTATAAGTCACCGGAATGGACGTACGTGGCTCTGCCTGAAAAGGGAGAAGAGGCAGATAGTCAAGGAAATCCAGAGGAGGCTGTACTGAAAGTGGTTGAAGAAGAAGTAGAATCGTAAATCCTGAGAGTTCTCTTGTCCGACATTGGGGAAGAAGAAACTGAAGTTCAGGAAATTCTGTATTTGGATGACGAGAGGAAAGTGAAGAATGATGAGATGCCAATGTGAATAAATCAAGAAAGCTGTTGATGAAGAGAACAAGAAATTAAATCAAAAGATAGAGGCTGGTAGAACCAAATAGGCGTTAGAGCCTTAGGTTAGAAAACTAGTTATGAAGTGAAAGAGGCTAAGTCAAAAGACACGGTCCATTTTAACAAAGATGGCTAACATAGATAGTAGCAAAGGTAGATGTACATTCATGAAAAGATGGTGTAAAATGTGTTGCTGTTGTACAGGATTATTAATGCTTTTATGGAGCATCCTTGCTCTTGTAATTTCTTTTAAGATCACTATAGATACATTAGAAGGACATAGTGAGAACAAAACTAATATAGGGAAAATTCCAAAGGTAGTTCCAACTAGAATAGATAATAATTATTTGCATAAAGACAGGTCAATAACAGATTTTTCTAATAACGTGTTTTCAAAATTATTGTATGAATATGTAAAGACAATGGACATACGGGACTGCTACGTATGTATGCAGTTACCTGCATCTGTTTCTGAAGGAGTGACTTATCATCACCTCCTGGCAACGTATGGAATAACATGTAGTGTAATAGCTAGTTTATTTTATCAGACAGGGAAATTAGAATATTATTTTTCAGATGTAGATAACATTTTTGCGCAAGTGCCTTCTTATAATAAATTAAACAAAGTAAAACCTGATAGGGTATTAGGTGAATTTTTCTTAGAAACTAAAGAACTCACATTAGAGTATATTTTTAGAAACAATTTGACATGCAGTTTGAAGAAGGAGGAAAAGACATTCTTAGACATGGTTGAAGAAAGGAGATTGAAAATGAAAAGAAAGGCAGCAGAAGGGAAAGTGGAGAAAACAGTCTGGGATATAGAAAAAGAAAAACATTTGAAAGGAGAAGCTAGCCCAACTATAGCTTTACATTGGCCTCAGAAAGGGAAATTTTGCATTCGAAGGAATCAAACTGTTTATGATAATCATTTGCTAGGTAATAGCGAGTGCCATGATACATACCGAATCATGGGTGGATGGGGATTTAAAGGTGGTAAAGATCCAGTCTTTCCTGGATTATATTTTATTTGTGGGAACAGGGCATATTATCGTTTGCCAGACCATTGGTATGGCACATGTTACGTAGGCCTGGTCTTTCCGAAAAACTTTCCTATGGATAGAGGAGAAAATGGTGTACATAGTTTAAGTAATCATTTAGCGAGGCGTAAGAGAGAATCTTGGGCAGAAATTGTAGGTGACATTTTTGAAGCATTGATACCAGCAGTGGGAATAACTCTGAATGCAAACAAAATTAGAAAATTATCAACAGTAGTGGATCGCTTGTCAACAAGCACCGCTGGAGGATTTTTATTGGTAAACACTGAAATGGTTGCCATGCATGCTATGGTAATGCAAAATCGACTTGCCCTTGATATATTATTGGCAAAAGAGGGTGGAGTCTGTGGAATGCTGAAGGTTCAACATTGTTGTACTTACATTCCTGACGAAAGCAAAGATTTGAAAATTTATATTAAGAATATTACTGAATTGCATGATGAAATAGTACCACTGGAGGTTGAAGGTGTTTGGGAAAAGATTGGAAAGAAAATAGCTGCTATTAAAAATTTCTTAGTAAAGCTTGGTAGTACAGTTGTAGGCAAAATATTGTTTCCATTAACATGTGTAATTTGCATAATTTTAGTGATAAGATTAGGTTGTATTTGTTGTAAGAATAATAAAAACAAGAAAAGATTAAAAAGCGAAAAATCAAAAGGAAAAGATAAGAAACAAGAAAGGGAAATTGAGGAGATAGAATTGGAGGAGTGGAAAGAGAGTATGTACGAATCAGAAAAAAGAGAAGACGTAGGTGAAACTGAATTATGATTAAGAGCAAGAAAACATTTTAAAGATTCCGTAAAGACAGGACAACATTTTTGGGTGGTATGGTGATAAAATCACCAAAGGGGGGATTGCTGGAGCGGGTAATGCAAAAATTTTGTATACCCACCCCACTTTGCATGTTTACTAATTAGATGAATTAATTAATTGTAATCGAACTAATGGATTGAAGTGGAATTAACTAATCAACCTTATTAATGACTGAAATACACGTGGGATTGCTTTGCATGACTTTATTAAATTGTAAACTAAATTATGTACGCATACTAATGATAGACAAGTAGAATATTGCATGATAAATATCGCTTTTGTGATGTATTTGTGATTTGTGCTTTATTTTGTAAGTATAAACCCGCTTGAGTGTTGCTTAATGCTAGATAAATGCACACACATATGGGTATTAGTGAGGGAATAACATTTATTTAGTCATTTCTATGTATTAATTACGTTTTGTGTTTCTTTTGCTTAAGTTGACCATTTGGGCCTATCGTAAAATGGCTGCCTTTGGTGCCTAACCCGACTGCCGGCGCCGAACAAGACTTGGGTGAAGTGCGCCTGCGCTGACGCCAGCTACAGTGGCCTCGTCATGACCCTAACCAGACTGTACCCTTCAAGGTTACCCTGGGACACAAGCCAGCTTTTCTGAAAGAACAATAATGTGCTTCTAAAAACTGGAACAAACGAGAATAATGACCTCAGAGACTTTATTTTGGTGGGAATCCTGTCAGACGATTTTGATTGACCAATCAGAACATTTGAAGACCCGGTTTTGATACAATTTGTCAATGATTTTTACTATAAATTATGGTAGAATAGAGAGGTTGGTGCGGGTTCGTTTCTGGCCTTTCTCGATTTCCTGACGTTATGCTGACGTCCCAGCCTGTCCTTGAAAGGTACATGTTCATCTGGGGTCAGGTCCAGGCCACTGTGTATCTGTTATCAGCGCAGGCGCACTTCACCCAAGCCTTGATCAGCATTGGCAGTCGGGTTAGGCACCAAAGTCAGCCATCTTTCGGCGGGTCAAAATGGTCAACTTAAGCAAAGAAACACAAAAACGTAATTAATACATAGAAATGACTAATTAAATGTTATTCCCTCGCTAATACCCATATGTGTGTGTATTTATCTAGCCAAAAGCAACACTCAATGCGGTTTATACTTACTAAATAAAGCACAAATCACAATTACATCACCAAAGCAACATATCTCATGCAACATTCTAATTATCTATCATTAGTATGCGTACGAAATTTAGTTCACGTCATTAATTAGGCCATGCAGATGCAAATCCCACTTGTATTTCGGTCATTAATAAGGTTGGATAGTTATTTTCACATCACTCCAAACCATTAGTACGATTATAATTAATCAATTAATCTAATTATTAAAACGACATGCAAAATGGGGTGGGTATACAAAATTTTGCATAACCCGCTCCAGCAATCCCCCCTTTGGTGATTTTATCACCACACCACCCAAAATTTTGTTCTGCCTTTACGGAATCTTTAAAATGTTTTCTTGCTCTTAATCATAATTCAGTTTCACCTACATCTTCTCTTTTTACTGATTCATACATACTCTCCTTCCACTCCTCCAATTCTATTTCTTCAATTTCTCTTTCTTGTTTCTTATCTTTTCTTTTTGAATTTTCTCTTTTTATTCTTTTCTTATTTTTCTTGTTTCTACAGCACATACAACATAATCTTATCATTAAAACTATGCAGATTACACATGTTAATGGAAACAATATTTTACCTATAAGTGTACTACCTATTTTTACTAAGAAATTCTTAATAGCAGCTATTTTCTTTCCAATTCTATCCCAAACACTTTCAACCTCCAGTGGCGCAAGTTCATCATGCAATTCAGTAATATTCTTAATATAAGTTTTCAGATCTTTGCTTTCTTCAGGAATGTAAGTACAACAATGTTGAATTTTCAGCATTCCACCCTCTTTTGCCAATAAAATATCAAGGGCAAGTCGATTTTGCATTACCAGAGCACGCAAGACAACCATTTCAGTATTAACCAATAAAAATCATCCAGCGGTGTTTGTCGACAAGCGATCCACTACTGTTGACAATTTTCTAATTTTGTTTGCATTCAGAGTTCTTCCCACTGCTGGTATCAATGCTTGAAAATTATATCACCTACAATTTCTGCCCAAGATTCTCTCTTGGACCTAGCTAAATGATTACTTAAGCTATGTACACCATCTTCTCCTCTATCCATATGAAAGATTTTTGGAAAGACCAGGCCTACGTAACATGTGCCATACCAATGGTCTGGCAAACGATAATATGCCCTGTTCCCACAAATAAAATATAATCCAGGAAAGACTGGATCTCTTCCACCTTTGAATCCCCATCCACCCATGATTCGATATGTATCATGGCACTCACTATTACCTAAAAAATAATTATCATACACTGTTTGATTTCTTCAAATGCAAAATGTCCCTTTCTGAGGCCAATCTAAAGCTATTGTTGGACTAGCTTCTCCTTTCAAATGTTTTTCTTTCTCTATATCCCAGATTGTTTTCTCCACTTTCCCTTCTGCTGTTTTCCTTTGCATTTTCAATCTCCTTTCCTAAAACCATGTCTAGGAATGTCTTTTCCTCCTTCTTCAATCTGCATGTTAAATTGTTTCTAAAAATATACTCTAATGTTAGTTCCTTAGTTTCTAAAAAGAATTCACCTAATACCTTAGCAGGCTTTACTTTGTTCAATTTATTATAAGAAGGCACTTGCGCAAAAATGTTATCTACATCTGAAAAATAATATTCTAATTTCCCTGTCTCATAACACAAACTAGCTATTAAACTACATGTTATACCATACGTTGCTGGAAGGTGATGATATGTCACTCCCTCAGAAACAGATGCAGGTAACTGCATACATACGTAGCAGTCCCGTACGTCCATTGTCTTCACATATTCGTACAATAATTTTGAAATCACATTATTAGAAAAATCTGTTATTGACCTGTCTTTATGCAAATAATTTTTATCTATTCTAGTTGGAACTACCTTTGGAATTTTCCCTATATTACTTTTGTTCTCACTATGTCCTTCTAATGTACCTATAGTAGCCTTAAAAGAAATGACAAGAGCAAGGATGCTCCATAAAAGCATTAATAATCCTGTACAACAACAACACATATTACACCATCTTTTCATGAATGTACATCTACCTTTACTACTTTCTATGTTAGCCATCTTGTTAAAATGGACCGTGTCTTTTGACTTAGCCTCTTTTACTTCACAACTAGTTTTCTAACCTAAGGTTCTAACGCCTATTTGGTTCTACCAGTCACTATTTTTACTTCAATATCTTGTTTTCTTCATCAATAGTTTTCTTAACTTATTCAGTTTGGCATCTCATCGCTCTTCACTCTCCTCTCGTCTTCCAAATATGGATTTTCCTGAACTTCCGTTTCTTCTTCTCCAATGTCGGACAAGAGAACTCTCAGGATTTCCGATTCTATTTCATCCTCAACCACTTTCAGTACAGTCTCCTCTGGATTTCCTTGACTATCTGCCTCTTCTCCCTGTTTAAGCAGAGCCACGTACGTACATTCTGGTGACTTATACTTCTGGTTAGGTTTCCTTGTTCTTCTACTCTCTTTGTCTTCAGTTAATTCGTCTTCTTTTGATTTTTCTTGACTTGTCACTTCATTCACCTGTTCAGCTCTTGGTGAATTCACTCGTATCAGTCTGTATCTCAGTTTCCTTATTTTATTGGGCCAAACATCATCTCTTGCAACTCTTTTTACTTTACTTCCTTTGCCATTCTTTTCATTCCTCCAAGCTCTCTTTCTCAGAACTCGACTTTCAGGTATTTCATTTTCAATCTCTTCAGATTCTGTCTCAACTTGCTTTGTCTTTTCAGCAACTTCTTCTTCCACCACTTGTTTTGTTTTCCCTAATTCTGTCCCTCCTCGGGTCTCCGGCACGCAATCTTCCTGCTGGCTACTTGTCCCTTCACCTAACTCGATGTTGCAGTTCCCTACACCTCCTCGGGGGTCTTCTGCAGAAATCTGTCCCTCTCTCTCTGTACCTGTCCCTTGTTCACTTAGATTTGTTACCTCAGGTGGAATTTCTCTCAGTCTCTCATCTGGTACTTCCTTTTCTCGAATTTCTTTTGTTGCGTCTTTAGTACTCTTTCTTCTTTTCTTCCTGTGTTCCTTCTTGGAACCCTGCGTTTCTTGCTCGTTTCCAGAATCACTAGATTCGGAAATCTGCAATCTTCTTCTCAGAGCGACACTTCTGGGAACTAAAGCTGATCTTTGTTCTGTTTCCCCCCTTTCAGAGTTTCCTTGTGTCTTTGACCCTTCGTCATCTGATTCAGTGCTTGATTCTGAATCATCAAAGTATTCTTTTCCTGTGCTGTCCACTGGATTTGGAATTCTCAATGTATGACTGGCATGGATCCAGTTTTTCAGTCCAGCACACTTCACAGCTGTTGTCGTGGTCAAAATGACTTGTCGTGGTTTTCCCCACCTTGGAACCAGACAATTTCTTCTTCTGTGGACTTTTATCCTTACCCAATCACCTGGGCTCAGATCATGGGCTTGCTTCTTTTCAAGTGTGGTGGCATCTGGTCCAACCTGATGAAACACAGAATGAACTGCGTCAGCCAGGCCTTTACAGTATTCCAACACCATGTCATCAGAAATTGTCATCAGCTTGTTAACTGGTATAAACACATGTCTCATTGCACGTCCCATGATTATTTCATGAGGACTCAATCCTGTAGTTCTGTCTGGAATGGCCCTGATTGTCATGAGTACTAGAGGCAAGACATCAGGCCATTTCATACCTGTGGCCAAACACATTTTCCCTATTCTATTTTTGATAGTACCATTCATCTGTTCAACCACACCAGAAGCCTCTGGTCGGTAGGCACATTGTAGTTTTTGTTGTACATTCAATGCTTCACAAATTAATCCTACAATCTCATCATGGAAATGTCCTCCTTGGTCTGACTCAATTGTCACTGGGAACCCGAACCTGGGGATGAATTCTCTCAGCAGTAGCTGGCTACTGTCAACCCATCATTTCTTCTTGTTGGGAATGCTTCCACCCACCTGGAGAATAAGCAGACCACTACCAAAACATACCTCAATCTGTTACAGGGAGGCATCTCAATGAAATCTACTTGCATTCTGGTGAAAGGCCCTCCTTCTCGACCTATTGTTCCCAGACTCACTACTGTCTTCCTTCCAGGATTGTACTGCTGACATATTAAACATCTCTGACAAAGACTTTCTGCCACAAGTCTGAATTATGCATTGTACCAGGTCTGCTTAAATTACCTGATCATAGCATCTCGTCCAATATGTCCCTGGCCATGATACATCAGTGCCATGGTAGACATCATGCTATCAGGCATAACTGGTCTTCCATCTCCATAGACCCACACATGATCCTTTTCCCTTGGGGCACATCCTGCTTTTACCCACTGTCTCATTTCCTCATCTCCTGCCTCATCCTGCTATTATTTTACCTCTTCCCAAGGTCCCACAATGTTAGTGAACATCAATGAGCAAGAAGACATTTGTCTTTCCTTAGCCCGATTGACCGAATTCTGATTCCGTGCACAATACTGTGCCATGTCATTGGCATACCTGTTCCCAGTGGCAATATAATCACCATCTTGCCTATGTGCAGCACATTTTACAACAGCCAATTGTTTAGGCAGCTGTATCGCCTCAAGCAACTTTCCAACCACTTCTGCATTCTTAATAGGAGTTCCACTCGAGGTCAGGAAACCTCTTTGTAGCCATAGTTGGCCGAAGTCGTGGACAACTCCAAAGCCATACTAGCTGTCAGTTATCACAGTCACTCTCACACTCTTCCCAAACCTGCATGCTCTAGTCAAAGCCACAAGTTCAGCTACCTGGGCTGATTTCACTCCTTTTAAATATGAGGCTTCAATTACTGCTGCGACTGTGCATACTGCATATGCTGCACTCAGCACTCCTTCATCAGTTCTCAAACATGACCCATCAACGAACATCACAAAATCACTTTCTGGCAAAGGTACATCTTTTATGTCTGGTCGTGGTTTAGTACAAAAATCAAGTACATCCAGACAATCATGATCAACTTCATCTCTTACCTCCACAATCTCACTATCAGGCAACAATGTTGCGCGATTCACATTCACACATCTCGCAAGACTCACATTAGTTGCACCCAATATGACCTTTTCATACTTAGTTAGCCGACTATGTGTCATATACTGAGTACGACTCCTTGTCAACAGAATCGCAACATCATGGGGTACAAACACTTTCAAAGGATATCCCATCACAATTCCTTCACTCTGCTCCAAATTTCGACATGTTGCAGCCACTGCTTTCAGACATCCAGGTAAACCTACAGCTACTGGATCTAGCATTGATGAAAAATATGCAATTGGTCTTCTCATTTTTCCGTGTTTCTGGGTCAACACCGAAAGTGCACATCCATTCCTCTCACTACAATACAACTCGAATTCCTTTTCATAGTCAGGCATGCCTAATGCAGGTGCTTCACACAAACCATCTCTCAATTGTCTAAATGCTGCCAATTCTTCTTTGTTTAATTCAAGGGGATCTTTTACATCACTTCTCGTTAATCGCACCAAAGGCTTTGCGATCAAGGAAAAGTTCCCTATCCACTGACGGCAGTACCCTACCATTCCCAAAAACATTCTTACTTCTCTTTGAGTCATGGGAGCTCTCATTCCTTTTATTATTCTGATTCTGGCTATTGTTATTTTCCTTAGTCCTTTCTCAATGTTGTGTCCCAGATACTGCACTTCCTTTTTACAAAACTGTAGTTTTGCAGGTTACACTTTAAGTCCTCCATCTGCCAAATGATTCAGCAAGGCTATTGTATCTGCCTCACAGGCTTCACGTGTTTTTGACGCAACTAAAAGGTCTTCAATATATTGGACCAATACAGAGCTTTCTGGCATTTCTAGACTCTCCAAAGATCTCTTTAACAACTGATTGAATATTGAGGAGCTCTCTGTATACCCCTGTGGGATTCGGCACCATGCCAAAATACGCTCACCAAAACGAAATGCAAAAATTTGCTGACTGTCATGGTGCAATGGGATGGAAAAGAAAGCATGACACAGATCAATTACTGTGTACTATTCTGCATCATGCGGAATCTGATATAAAATCACTGATGGATTTGGTACAGTGGGACAACATGATACCACCATTTTATTCACCTTTCTCAAATCTTGCACTATCCTGAATTTCCCATTAGGTGTTTTCAGTCCCATTATCGGTGAATTACATGGACTACTCATTATTTCTCAAGATTCCTTGTCTGATCAATTTCTCTATTATAGGAGTCACACCTTCAATTATTTCTGGTGTCAATCTGTACTGTGGAACATTTGGATACGTTACTCCTTCTTTTACAGTTATTTTAACTGGATCTACATTTCTCATTAGTCCTACATCCTCTCCAGTGAAATCCCAAACCTCTGCTTTTACAGAGTTTCTTAGTTCTTTTGGTAATTCATCAGGGTTGAATACAGCATATGTTTCAGTAACTCCACTTTCTCTGTTAGCTAGGGTCATCTTATACAATACATCTTCATCTGGTGTTTCAAAAGCTATTCCATCCGGAGTACAAAATATATTGCAATTCATTTTGTACAACAGGTCCCTACCTAATAAATTCACAGGACTGGTGTCACACACCACAAAGCGGTGCATTTCTGAGAATTTCCCTATGCTGACTTTCACTGGTTCAGTAAGACAGGCCTTAATTTGCCTGTTGGACACACCAACTACTTGGATCGTTTCATCCGAGAGAGGAAGATTCTTAACGTCAGCTGATCTAACAGTTGATCGAGTAGCACCAGTATCCACTAGGAAAGTAATATTTTCAACATTAACCCTCCCATCTACAAAAGGTCCTGTCTGGTCTGCTTCTAGAGTTGCGCCAAGTACGCACCCTTCTTCCTCCCTTCGGCACCGTCAATAACTCTCTTCTGCGTCACTCTCATCGCCTTGCAGCCAATACTGCGAGACAGCGCTAGCCCGTGGCAGCTTATTTACCTGTTCTTCATTGTAGAATCCCGATTCACTACTATACTTCTGTGTGTTTCTGCTCTGTGGAAAAGGTGGCTTTGGCACCTGATTCTGTGGGGGAACAACTTGCTGCTGTTGCTGCAGTTGCCCACTCACCTCATGCTGCACCTGTGGGTTCAATGATGGATTTTCATTGTTAGTACTCAGGGGAAACTTACACTCTGATTTCCAATGCCCTATCCTGCCACAATTATGACACAGAAATTTCTTCTTAGCTTCTTCAATGTTCCCTTTGTACTTCCCATTATTAAATTTTGGCTTGGTCCCTGCTTGTTCCACCAATTGTGCTTCCTGTCTCTCCGCTACCTTTACCTGTGCCCACATTGCCTTCTTCTTTAACTTCCGCTGTTTTGCTTCGATTTCATCACTGAAGTATTTAACATGTCTCAATACTTCATCTATTTTCTTGTTTTGCTAATCTACCGTATGCTGTTTAATCATATCACCAATTTCTGGTCGTAGACCATATACAAATCTGTATACAAAATGGCTCAAATCCTTTTCACTCAGATACTCGTCTCCGCTAAACTGCTTAAAAGCTTGTATTAGCCTCTCAGAGTATGCATGTACTGACTCTTTACTTTCCTGGTGTGTTCGATCAATTTTTACCCAGTCTGTTTCTTTAGGGGGCACTTTATTTTTGAAAAATACCATAACCTGCTCATATTTCTTCATTACCTCGGGGTCTGGTGCTCCTGTTTTAGGATCCCTTGGATATTCCTTGGTTGGCCAATTTATCATCAACTTACACTCTGACCATAGGTTTGCTGGTACTATTATGTCAAACAGACTATTCAAATCAATCCATAGTACTTTAGACAGTTTTACAAATCTGTCTACCTGTCTGTACCACTCGACGGGCTTTTCGCGTAGTCGAGGGAAGTCATTCGTAAATGACAAAATATCCTTTCTTGTCCATGGAACATGTACATATCCTCCTCCTGGAATCTCTCTCATAGAGCACTCTGTCACTACCTTCTCCTTTTCTCTCACAGGAAAGGCTGAAAATGTCTTATCTGAGGCATCATCGCGTTTTCTATACCACCTGCTTCTCCATTTATCCACGTCTCCCCATTTTCTCAGCAAAATGATTATGTCCTTAATTTGACCTATTATTCCTGTGGTGTTCATATTCTCAATGTCCTTTTCAGTGAATTCTACTTGATATGGTTTCTGTAAGGCTTTTACCTTTTCAATATCAATGCCCATCTCATTTGCTACTTCTTCTAACCTTTCATGTAAGTTTTTCGCTCTCCAGGTTGCACTTTTACACAGAAATAATAATTCTTCATCCTGCTAGGTTTTCAATTCTCCTGTCGGGTAGTCCCTACGATTAATTCTTCCAATACAATTCGTAACTTGGCCACATTAATTGATTGGGATTCTTTGTCTTTCTTCTGCAAGCTTCTCAACCATTCACTTAACTCGTCTGTTGACGGTCCTACTGGTTTTTCTACACTTCCGGGTCCAAAATCATTTTGTGTTTCTGACACTGTCTCCATCATTGTCATACGTCTTTCTGCACAATTCTGACCTACAAATCGATTATTTGTAAAATTTGGTTCCATTACACTCATAGTCTGTCTCCATGGATTCTCATTCTGTCTCACTCTTGGTTGTTCTACAGGGTTACTATTTCTGTAAGGGACTGTCAAACAATGCTCACTGTCCTTCTGTTTTTCAAAAATGGGCATAACAGGACCTATCGTTACTGGAACAGTTACTGCTTCTAGATTCTTGGTCAATTCTCTTATTTTCTCAGTTACCATACGGTGGTGGATTTTTATAAAACATATCATCCAGAACATCATCCTCAGACTCATTCGCTCCATACCCTCTTGACTCTAAATTATGCCTCTTTTCTACACACTTTAGACCTTCATTCTCCCCTACAGTTCTTACAGGGAACACACCCTCAGTCATACTCGCATCTCGCCATCTTTTTATTCGATCACTATGCGTTTCGTGTCCATATGGCCTTCCAAACCAGTACCTATATCCTCTAACACTTCTTTGCATTTCTCGTTCATGCATTTCGTCTTCCCATTCTGTCAAAGCCTCAAACTGTGTCGGTCTAGGTCTTGGTTCCAAATTCATCATCCTTTCCCTCAATTTTCTTAAAACAGCCAAATTAAATGAACCATGCTCTGGGAAAGCTAATACTCCGTCGTCCTTGGTGTATCTCACCCAGTTATCCAACCAAATACAAGTATGATACCCATATTTCGTAATCAGAAAGGATGCAGGGGTTTTCGGTGGAGGAAGTAACTGTCCTTCCCTAGTCTTAACTGGTTTGTCTTTCTTAAACCACTTCTTAATTCTCCCTAACCAGGTTCTCCTTCTCTGTGGTGGGTCGTAATACATTTTCTTGTCTTTCGCGCAACGCTAGTCCCTCTTTACAACTGTACCGCTAATCTATCCAATCACAGCGCGACTTCACACTAACGCACCTATTCAGAGCGTCCACGTCACTGTCACAGTCCTCGAATCCTAGCGCGCCTCACACTAACGCACCAATAAGGAGCGTCTACGTCACCCTGTTTCTTCTTCAATCCTATCGCTGCGTACAATAACGCACCCATCCGGCGCGTTTCACAGTTCTGACCGACTGTCCAATCCCAGCGTGGTCGTTCTGACGTCAGCAGCCGCTGCGGCAGCTCCTGCTTCTGTCTACCCCTCCTTTACAAATCCGCTCAGTACGTTTTTGTTTCAATTTCTACACTTCTGTTAGTAAAAACATAGAAACATCTCCATTGTCCGCTTCGCTAACCAAAGAACAGCAAAAATACCTTTCTCACAAGAATTCCGTCTTTCCCGAGAGCAGCGCTTACCCCTGCCCTACTACGGAATCATTACTTCCGTTGATAAAGTAGCACATCCCTCTACTTCACCCTTCTAACAAGCATTAGCTAATTATTTCTCCAGTATTTAAGACACATAGTTGGAGACCCAATGCTCCTGAGAAATAAACCCAAAGTTTCGCAATCAACCCAAATGCCTTTGCATTCACACTCGTTCACACCAGAAAATGTAGTACATTCACACAGAATCCTGTCTTTCCCGAGAACAGCGAACAGTCTGTCCTACTACAGAATTATGACATACGTTAACAAAGCAGCGCTTACCTCTCCTTTGTCCTTCTAACAAACTCAGAGAGTACCTATTACCTTTCCAGTGATAAGCGTTATCGGAATGCCAGTTGGATCCCTGGTACCTAAGACCAGAACTTCACAGGTAACCTTCTTTATCATACACACTTCTCTCACACAGAAAATGTCTTCTAATGGCAACACACGACGATGTCACCGAATCGAACCCAGACAATGCGCCGTGCAACTTCAATTGTCACATGTTTCCCCTGTGTACCTACAGGGTAACAACAATTCCGTCTTTCCCGAGAGCAGCGCTTACCTCTGCTCTACTACGGAACTGTTACAAACTTCCGACTTCCTACATTCCCATAAGCCGTACCAACAACATTAAACTCAACACAACTCAACATAGAGTGTTAGTACATAAATCAATACCAATCAATAACCAAAATCAATAAGCAATGTACAAACAATAATCACTTAACCAATCAATAACAAACCATCATACTGCTACCAGAAAAACTGTTCCAGCGCGGAGTGCAAAATCCCTCCCTACTGTCACAGACCAAAAGATCTCACACACGCACACTATCCATACATTCGCTGGTGGGGCCCATAACACCAACACACATTTACCATTAGTCCGTGTGAGAGGCGATTATTCTTCCAAGCGCTGGATAATGAGGGAGGAAGATACCACTTTACCCTAATGAGCAACAGACCTACAAACCCTTCTCATACTCATTAGGCCCTAGATTCCACATTTGGTATTACCCTCATAACCAGGACGGATCTGTTAGTTGCGGTTTTAAGTGAAATACTAATACTCCAATTAACCTCTTCATTAACACATTTCAATGAATAAACAACCCAACTGATTTCTGTAAATGTTCAAATCCAAATTTTATATTAATATTGCAGATTAAATCATTCATTTGATCAAGTTGCTATTCATATTTACCTATTCTGGCTAAAGTCGTCCTCTATGTCAAATTTTGCAGACTCGCTAATCTATTCCCATCAATTTTAGCAGGATAAGTTCATCAGGATTTTGGGCATTAATTCAGTCCGTCAAAGATTCAGGCTAACAGCTGTCCTGCAGTGTCACCATCCTCTCCGTCAGCATATCATCAGGAAATCGAAAAGCGCGCTGAACACCTATCTATTCTATCATAATTTATAGTAGAATCAATATCACAATGTATCAAAGTTTGGGCATCCGAGTTCACTGATTGGACGATCAGGGATCATCCTTTTGGTTTCTCACGAAAGTGTCTTTTGGGTTATGACCCTTGTCATTTCCGGTTCACACAGCAGTCTTTGTTTGTAATACTTGGACGGCGTCCCAGACTGTCCTTGAAAGGTACATGTTCATCTGGGGTCAGGTCCAGGCCACTGTGTATCTGTTATCAGCGCAGGCACACTTCACCCAAGCCTTGTTCAGCGTTGGCAGTCGGGTTAGGCACCAAAGTCAGCCATCTTTCGGTGGGTCAAAATGGTCAACTTAAGCAAAGAAACACAAAAACGTAATTAATACATAGAAATGACTAATTAAATGTTATTCCCTCGCTAATACCCATATGTGTGTTTATTTATCTAGCCAAAAGCAACACTTAATGCGGTTTATACTTACTAAATAAAGCATGAATCACAATTACATCACCAAAGCAACAAATCTCATGCAACATTCTAATTATCTATCATTAGTATGCATACGAAATTTAGTTCACGTCATTAATTAGGCCATGCAGATGCAAATCCCACGTGTATTTCGGTCATTAATAAGGTTGGTTAGTTATTTTCACATCACTCCAAACCATTAGTACGATTATAATTAATCAATTAATCTAATTAATAAAACGACATGCAAAATGGGGTGGGTATACAAAATTTTGCATAACCCGCTCCAGCAAGACTTCACACAGATACACCAACTGGTACCTGCCCAGTACGTTTTGGAATGGGTCCCATTCCTATACTCTCCATCCATATGCTTGACAAAGGAACCATCTCCAAGGAGTCTATGTTGAGCGTATATAACTGTATCCCAGACGTACGAATATACACGTAGTGGTCACTCCACATAGGACACACAATATATATTTTTTTTTATTTAAATTTCTTTATTGAATAGAGATCACGGGTACAAGCAAAAAAAAAGAAACATAAACCACCATTCAATTTGTTATACAATGCAGGATCAATTCACAAAATTTGAATTACTATAATATTCGGCAGATTTCAGGCTGTATAACGGCTGGTATAACTGATACAAAAAAAAAAATTCCATTATATCGTTCAGTACAAAAAAAAAGAAAAAACAAAAAAGATAAAACCAGATAATTGATAGGTACACCAAATAACTCAAAACCATCCTACTTATCCATATATACACAAACAGCACCCCAAATCAACTGCCCCAATGCCTTTTTCCGCCTCCCCTTAACAGTATATAGGTTATATTCCATATTGTACGTAAACGAGAAACGAGTTCTCCACATCTCAAATGGGGGGGCATCAATTTGTAACCACACTGAGGCAGTACACATCCTAAGCACTGCTGCTGCCATAAATATCAGATACCTAACTTCCTTACTAGGATCTGTGCGTGCTCCACCTATATCTATACCCAGTAAAATCTCACTAATTGATAATTGTATAGAGACACCGAGAATCTCAGACAAGAACCTGTTTATATGTCTGAGCAATTCTGATAGTTTAGCACAGGTAGCAAAAATATGTTCTACATCAGCGTGTAAAGTATTACATCTAAAACACTTTTCATCTGGATCTCCTCCCCACTTTGCAATTTTATCAGGCGTGCAATAAAGATAAAACAGAGTCTTGTAATGCTGTGCCTTAAGATTGGCAGACATAAATAAACGGCTAGCCAATTCAATCGAGAGCTCCAACGGTATTTCAGGGCACCCCAATCTTTCTTTCCATCTCGTACGATGAGTTTCCAAATCGTTGGACATTGTCTCGATAATTATATTATATAATACTCCTATGCGAGAGCACTTTTTATTTGCCTCGATAAGAGGATTAGACACATTCACAATATTTATTTTAACAAAATACTCACGCAACTGAAGATACTTAAAGAAGTGCGAAGTGGGTAACAAATATTGTTCCTTCAGTTGGGAGAAGGATTTTAACCCGTCTGGTGTATATACATCTCCCACTGTTATTAAACCTCTTGAACGCCAATTAACTACTATGTAATCCCAGCATATACTGGGGTGCAATACCGGTGCAATTAAAGGGGTATAGATAGACACGTTACGAATATTATATTGCTTCCTTATTACCTTCCAAACCTTATATGCGGCGGCTATCACCTTAAACCTAGTGCGCTTGTAATAATTCCAATCTGTGTCAATAAAAAGACGGTTCCTAGCGTCAGTCCCGAAAAGCAGAGAATATATAGAGGGTTGTAGTGCTGGCTCCACAGGTGCCTGACCAGTTAGTAAAACATTCATTCGCTGCAACATACATACATAATAGTACAAAAGGAAATCAGGGACTGCCCAGCCACCCACTGCCCTAGGCAGCATCATATATTTCTTAGCCCGTCGCTCTTTCCCCTGAGACCAAATAAACCTCATACATATTGCTTGCAGCTGTGATATACGTGCACAAGTAATCTCTAATGGTAGGCATCTATAAAGGTACAGCACCTTAGGCAATACCATCATTTTCAAGATGTTGCATCTGCCAACCAGTGTCAGATGTAAACATTCTAACTGATCCAACTGTTTATGGACCCCATGTATCAGATTCTGCCAGTTAACCTCTACCGTAGTTGAAGCACCAGCACGAATCTGTACTCCCAAATAGGTAACCTCATCTAGGACTCGTGGATCAACATAAGACTTGATATTCATACAAAGTATTTGAGTCTTAGCAGTGTTTAATTTATATCCCGATACCGCTCCGTATATCTTTGCAAGATTTTCAATTTCGGGCATAGCCATAGACGGTCTTGGTGAGAGCACTGCGACATCATCAGCATACGCCAATACACGGTACTGCTGTGATTGTATCCTAACTGGAGGTACCCTACTGCTCAACTCGATCATTTTTAAAAAGGGATCTATATACAGAGCAAACAGCAGTGGGGAACATGGACATCCCTGCCTAGACCCTCGTTGAATTAATACCACTGCGGATTGAAGTCCCATTACATTAATCCGTGCGCTAGGTTGTTGATAGAGCACCTGTATTGATTTGATAAAATTTGGCCCGAATCCCTGTAGCTTCATCAAGTCCCATAAGAAGGCCCACGATACTTGATCGAAGGCCTTCTCTGCATCCAGTAGTATAAGGCTCAGTGGATTCCCTGACACATTTGCATGATCAATTAAAGTAATAACCCGGTTAACATGATCAGTTGTGCCACGCTTTGGGATAAACCCATGTTGATAAATAGAGACCAGAGGGGTTATCACTTCTGATAGTCTAGTAGCTAAAATCTTAGAATATACTTTCCAGTCTGTATTTAATAATGAAATAGGCCGATATGAGCCAGGTAAATCTGCCGGTTTTTCCTTTTTCCTAAACACAGCTATACTCGCTTCACCCCATGTTATAGGATACTCCCCTTGCTGAGCCATTCGGAATGTAGCTAACATATCTGTTGGACCTGGCCTTTCTGGCCGGTTCACCCCGGTACTTTTTGCTTTTTATTGTTGACTTGGTGTAGTGATGTTTGGTTTCTGCGCACTTTACCGCTGTGTCCCAGGGTAAAGTGCGTGCGTGTTGTGAGGTTGGCCTGCCCTCCCATAGGAATGCATGGGGGAATGTATGTGTCCTGGTAGTTCCTGATGCGTGGGGTGTGCAGGCCCGAGTTTGGTATGTGCGGACTCGTGTGATTGAATGCTGCGCGATGATGTGTGCGGCGTGCATGTACCTAGTGTGGAAGTGCCACTTCTAGAAGTGGGCACTTCGGTGTGCAGTGTAAAATGTGTGGCTTGTCTGGCGATTGGCTGGTGGAGGTCATGTGACGGACTAGGGAAATCCCCAGGGTCAGGAGGAGTCACCCAGTGGTGAATGGGGAGTTTAGCATACTGATGGCTGGGGAGGAGTACACCTGGGTCCTGAATAGGACAGGGCTTTCCCCACACAATGCTGGCTCCGGCCTCTGTGGTGCGTCTGATGACCCTGGCCTGCCCAGTGAATAGGGAGAGGGGCTGAGCAAAACAAAGTGCTCAGGAACCTGTTGTAACTGGTTCGCCCCTTCCCTGTACCTTCAGACAAAGACTTTTACTGTATAAAAAGGGGCTGTGTCCCCTTACAATTTGTTCTCTTGCTGATCCAACTTGAGGGGGGGCCTGCTGCTGCTGGGCGCCAGGAGAGACCGCCACTGGGGACTGCCTCCCTGCTGGAGGGCCCTGTGAGCTGGCCCCTGGGCCCAGTCTTTGCCCCCCTGCTTCTGAAGACTTTTGCTGGACTTGTTTGCTCCCCAAAGCGCCTGGAAGCGCTTTTATTTTACTGGCAGCACTAGGAGCGCCTCCTGTGGGACCCCATCCTAGCGCCTTGAAAGCGCCCCCTTTGTGGTACAGAGCGCTGTGTTTTTTGCCCCTAGAAGACTGCTGGGGGCCGGCAGCACGAAGCTGCATCGTGGGGGAGCCTACCCCGCATCGGCACCTTCGTTGGCGGGTGCCCACCCCGCTTAGTTGTTTTAATTTCACCGCGGGTGCCTACCCCGCTGTTCTGCCCTTTTCGTCATTGATCGCGGGTGCCCACCCCACTTGCCGCTGAAGAGAGTTCACCGCCGCAGCCGGGCTCCCGCAGGAAGTCAGGCAGTTCGTGTTGGGACGGGGGCGTGGTTTAAGCAGGAAGCAGGCGGGAGCCAACCCCGCGCTCCTGCGTGTGCCCCTGGGGACGCTGTGACCCACGAAACAAAGGAAGCCGGAGCGGGGCTCTCGTGAGTGAGGAGAGAGGCCCGCAGCCCCCGAAGCAGCAGAGAGTGCCGCCTCCAGAGGAGCTGAGTCCCCGCGGCGAAGTCCCGGTAAGGAGAGGGCTCGGGGTGGTTCCTGTCCGCATTGAGTCCCCCGTGCGGGACTCCAACGTCGGGGGCAGTCTTCGTGCAGAGCCGGTGAGGCTCCAACGCGCTGGGAATTGCTCGAGCCCCAGAGAGGCTCCACCATACGGGGACAGTTCTGGTTGTGAGAGGAGCGGCCCCAGAAGGCAGCGGGCCGCTCCGACGTTTTGGGGTATAATTGGGATAGAGTCCAGAGGGACTCCCACGGGCCTGATTTGTTGTAGAGCCCTAACAGGCTCCAACGGGGCCCAGTTAGTCCCAGAGCCTAGGTGGCTCCAGCCCTGCGCAGTGTTGTTATCGAGCCCACGAGGCTCCCACGTGTGACATATTTGTCCCAAGAGGGCACAGTGGTGCCAAGCTCATTCCTCCAGCTGCCCAGCACTTAGTGGGCAGCTGCAACGTTTAGGTTGGGATCCTTACGCTTTTGGCTTGCGCAGCAGGCGCAGCTTGACTGGGACAGAGCGTCCTGGCCCCGACAAGGCCAGTTGGCCTAGGGACTGCCACAGGTGGTGGCGTATGTGAGTTTCTCGCTAAGGTTCCTACCCTGCACCTCTGAATGTACTTTATGCGTCATGTGCCTTGCTTTACACCGCTGAATGTATTTCTATGCATCATGTGTTTTCCTTCCTTACACCTCTGAATGTTTTAGGCATCATGTGTAATGTGCGTTTACCCCTACAGGTATTGTGATACTTAGGTGGTTGTTTGTTTTCTCCTAGTACAGGTGGTGCTAGTGAGGTCCTAGTTCCCTGCGTGACATTCTCCTAAGGTGGTTAGGGTTGCGTAGGTGGTACTTACATGTTACCAGTGGTTACTGGTTGTGTGCTATATGTTATTTTGTGCTACAGTAATTTTATTCCTATGTTCTAAGTGCTATTTCTAAAAAGTGCTAATTCCTGACAGTGGTCCATGTGGCCCTGTCCCCTGTACATATAATCCCTTGTAAATTCTGCCCGTGCCTGGTGGCACATTGTAAAGTGTGTGTTTTTATCTAATGTGTTTTGTATAATACAAAGGCTATTTTTATAGAATACCTTGTGTGGAGTTTCCTTTGTGGTGGGCCTTGGGTGTTGTTGCTGGGTGCGCGCGCAAACGCTTTACACCTTGCCTCAGAGATAAGCCTGACTGCTCGTGCCAAGCTACCAAGGGGGTGAGCAGGGGTTGCCTTTGGCGTGTAACTTCCTTGCCCTGACTAGAGTGATGGTTTCTGCCTGGCTTTGGCGCAAGCCTTAGCCAACCAGAAATCGCCAGTTCTAACATTGGTGATCAGCGGTGGGATTTGGACTTGCGTTTGCGCTGTACCGCAGCGGCGACTGGCTGCACCACAAAACTCTGCATTAGATAATCACATGTTTTGGGGATTATTGTTTTTGAGTTCCATTATTTCTTCTCCTAAAGGTGTCCTTTGTGAATCGTGTACTCCTGTGTTAGCTCAGATACCTAGGTCCCTTGTGTTGCACGTGTCCCTGAGCGTCTTGCCAAAATGGAGTCTGGTTTTAATTTCTGTGGGCTGTTTAGATACAGTATGGGGGAGTTGGTTGATTTTTGTGAGGAGAGAGACATAGCAGTGAGTATGTCAGACTCCCAGTCAAAACTCAGGGAAAACTTGATCAATTGGCAGAAGGATGAATGGGAACGTGAGCGCAGTGAGGAGGATAGGGCCCGGGCCGCACGCCGAGAGGGTGGTGGGTCTGAGGGGAGCCCTGAGGAATCTGAAGAGGAGGAAGATTACCTGACAGGAACGCCAGTAGAGAGTGAAGACCCCATAGATAGGGAGTCCCTTGCTGGGCCCAGTGTCAGGAGCAGCACCCCATCCCTTTCCCTGTCCCCAGAGGAGTGGATAGATAGGAGGGAGGAAAGGGAGCATCAGCTGGCCATGGAGAAGCTCAGGTTAGAGCATGCCAAGGAGATAGCGCAGCTGGGGGTGGAGGAGAGGATGGCGGAGGCTGAGAGGGTCCTCGCCAGGGAGAGGTTAGCTCTGGAGGGTAAGTTGTCCCCTGAGCGCAGTTTTAATTTTCTGGGCTCCCCAGGGAGGGTTGAGTCCAGTGGTGGCAGCAATAGAGAGACCAGTGCAGAGAGTCCCATTCCCCATTCCCAGAGTATGGTACCTGTTTTCCAAGAGGAGGAATGTAGGTTGAAATTCAGGGGCAGTAAGAAACTGCCTCACCAGTCTTGGGACACGTTTGTGGGTGAATGTGAGGATGCACTGGATGATTGGTTAAGGGTAAACACGAAACGGGATTTTGACGGACTGTATGCTCTGATTATCAAAGAGCAGCTGCTCGGTAGTTGTTATCACGGGTTGCGCCAGCACCTGTTGAGGTATGGCACTTTTTGCCCATGGGAGCTGGCAGAGGAAGCAGACCGTTGGGAGAGTGCCCAAGGTCCTGATGAGGTATGGGAGAGTACTTCCAACAGCAGTGGCTCAGGTATCTTCCCGTACTGGATGGGGGTGGAGGCTCAGAGTAGCCCAGCTAGGTCCCAGAGTAGCGAGAGGGGTGTAGGGGCTCACGGCCTATCTCAGTGGAGTAGGAGTGAGCGGGTGACTTTGAGTCCCCTGAGGCCCGAAACCCAGTCTCAGAACCTGGATGGTTTCTTCAGGGAACACCAGGTTGGGGGCCTAGGCTGTCCTGTTAGGCCACTTGAGGAGGATCGCCTAGTGTATGGCGAACCTGGAGTCTCTGTAAATAGAGCTCCAGTGGTTCTGGTGTCAGGCAGTACCGCTCCAGTAGGGAGGGTACGGAAGTCCAGCGAGAGGGGTGGCATGGGGCTGTGTTCCCCGGTGGAGGAGCCAGTGGGTGAGGGACCAGACGGGAGGGCTGGGTCTCCTAGAGGTGACCATGGCGACTACACGTCTGTCCTGGGGGATCTTTGCGCACTGTCAGGTGGACAGGGGGCGGGAGATCTGCGCCAGGCAGACTGTCATGCAACATATGAGGCATATGTTACTCTTGGGGGGATACTGTGTGAGTCCCCAGAAGTCCTGGAGTGCCAGGCAAGTATGCAACCGAAGGTTCTAGACCAGAGGTTGGGAGGCCAGGTTCAGGATCAGCCTGACCTGCAGGGTAGGACGACTGTAACCAGTGTCCTGACCGGTTCTTCTTCCAGAGGTACCGCCCCAGTTGGTAGGGAGCAGGACTCTGGAAGGGGGTGCAGAGGGTGGGAGAGCCCACCTCTGACCCTGGTGCAACCTGAGGGGTTAAACCCTAGGTTGGGAGACCAGTTCTCAGGGAGAGGTCCTGAGCTGGTGGGAAAGTTGATTTCTGAGGGTGCCTCTCAGAGGAGGAGAGGACGGAACCCTAGAAGGAGAGGTAGGGGGAGGAGAGCCTCGCCCGTGACTGTTGGTCAGCTTGAGGGTACAGACCCTAGGCTGGAAGATCAGTGGATGTTTAGAACAGCCCTGATGAGGGGAAGAGTGGAAAATGGTCACTATGTGCCAGGGGTTACTACCCCCCACTCTGTGGTTAGGCAAGGACCAGTGGCGCCTAGATGGCCCAGGGCCTGGTCCTGGCCGCGGACAGCTGAGGAGTACCAGTGGGGTAGCCCAGTTGGTCCGCCGGGTTTTTCCAGAGGGAACCACGTGGGTTCAGAGTGGCGTAAAACCGGAGAGTGTCCCTGCCGTTGCGGGCCTGCGTCCGTGTTTTATCGCCCAAAGCAGGGAAGACCATCACGGTGGTGATTGGTCTGCCCTGCGTTTTGGCTGGAAGGGGGTTGTGTTGGACCTGGCCCTTCTGGCCGGTTCACCCCGGTACTTTTTGCTTTTTATTGTTGACTTGGTGTAGTGATTTTTGGTTTCTGCGCACTTTACCGCTGTGTCCCAGGGTAAAGTGCGTGCGTGTTGTGAGGTTGGCCTGCCCTCCCATAGGAATGCATGGGGGAATGTATGTGTCCTGGTAGTTCCTGATGCGTGGGGTGTGCAGGCCCGAGTTTGGTATGTGCGGACTCGTGTGATTGAATGCTGCGCGATGATGTGTGCGGCGTGCATGTACCTAGTGTGGAAGTGCCACTTCTAGAAGTGGGCACTTCGGTGTGCAGTGTAAAATGTGTGGCTTGTCTGGCGATTGGCTGGTGGAGGTCATGTGACGGACTAGGGAAATCCCCAGGGTCAGGAGGAGTCACCCAGTGGTGAATGGGGAGTTTAGCATACTGATGGCTGGGGAGGAGTACACCTGGGTCCTGAATAGGACAGGGCTTTCCCCACACAATGCTGGCTCCGGCCCCTGTGGTGCGTCTGATGACCCTGGCCTGCCCAGTGAATAGGGAGAGGGGCTGAGCAAAACAAAGTGCTCAGGAACCTGTTGTAACTGGTTCGCCCCTTCCCTGCACCTTCAGACAAAGACTTGTACTGTATAAAAAGGGGCTGTGTCCCCTTACAATTTGTTCTCTTGCTGATCCAACTTGAGGGGGGCCTGCTGCTGCTGGGCGCCAGGAGAGACCGCCACTGGGGACTGCCTCCCTGCTGGAGGGCCCTGTGAGCTGGCCCCTGGGCCCAGTCTTTGCCCCCCTGCTTCTGAAGACTTTTGCTGGACTTGTTTGCTCCCCAAAGCGCCTGGAAGCGCTTTTCTTTTACTGGCAGCACTAGGAGCGCCTCCTGTGGGACCCCATCCTAGCGCCTTGAAAGCGCCCCCTTTGTGGTGCAGAGCGCTGTGTTTTTTGCCCCAAGAAGACTGCTGGGGGCCGGCAGCGCGAAGCTGCATTGTGGGGGAGCCTACCCCGCATCGGCACCTTCGTTGGCGGGTGCCCACCCCGCTTAGTTGTTTTAATTTCACCGCGGGTGCCTACCCCGTTGTTCTGCCCTTTTCGTCATTGATCGCGGGTGCCCACCCCACTTGCCGCTGAAGAGAGTTCACCGCCGCAGCCGGGCTCCCGCAGGAAGTCAGGCAGTTCGTGTTGGGACGGGGGCGTGGTTTAAGCAGGAAGCAGGCGGGAGCACACCCCGCGCTCCTGCGTGTGCCCCGGGGGACGCCGTGACCCACGAAACGAAGGAAGCCGGAGCGGGGCTCTCGTGAGTGAGGAGAGAGCCCCGCAGCCCCCGAAGCAGCAGAGAGTGCCGTCTCCAGAGGAGATGAGTCCCCGCGGCGAAGTCCCGGTAAGGAGAGGGCTCGGGGTGGTTCCTGTCCGCATTGAGTCCCCCGTGCGGGACTCCAACGTCGGGGGCAGTCTTCGTGCAGAGCCGGTGAGGCTCCAACGCGCTGGGAATTGCTCGAGCCCCAGAGAGGCTCCACCATACGGGGACAGTTCTGGTTGTGAGAGGAGCGGCCCCGGAAGGCAGCGGGCCGCTCCGACGTTTTGGGGTATAATTGGGATAGAGTCCAGAGGGACTCCCACGGGCCTGATTTGTTGTAGAGCCCTAACAGGCTCCAACGGGGCCCAGTTAGTCCCAGAGCCTAGGTGGCTCCAGCCCTGCGCAGTGTTGTTATCGAGCCCACGAGGCTCCCACGTGTGACATATTTGTCCCAAGAGGGCACAGTGGTGCCACGCTCATTCCTCCAGCTGCCCGGCACTTAGTGGGCAGCTGCAACGTTTAGGTTGGGATCCTTACGCTTTTGGCTTGCGCAGCAGGCGCAGCTTGACTGGGACAGAGCGTCCTGGTCCCAACAAGGCCAGTTGGCCTAGGGACTGCCACAGGTGGTGGCGTATGTGAGTTTCTCGCTAAGGTTCCTACCCTGCACCTCTGAATGTACTTAATGCGTCATGTGCCTTGCTTTACACCGCTGAATGTATTTCTATGCATCATGTGTTTTCCTTCCTTACTTCTCTGAATGTTTTTATGCATCATGTGTTTTCCTTGATTTACACCGCTGAATGTATTTGATGCATCATGTGTTTTCCTTCCCTACACCTCTGAATGTTTTTATGCATCATGTGTTTTCCTTGATTTACACCGCTGAATGTATTTGATGCATCATGTGTTTTCCTTCCCTACACCTCTGAATGTTTTAGGCATCATGTGTAATGTGCGTTTACCCCTACAGGTATTGTGATACTTAGGTGGTTGTTTGTTTTCTCCTAGTACAGGTGGTGCTAGTGAGGTCCTAGTTCCCTGCGTGACATTCTCCTAAGGTGGTTAGGGTTGCGTAGGTGGTACTTACATGTTACCAGTGGTTACTGGTTGTGTGCTATATGTTATTTTGTGCTACAGTAATTTTATTCCTATGTTCTAAGGGCTATTTCTAAAAAGTGCTAATCCCTGACAGTGGTCCATGTGGCCCTGTCCCCTGTACATATAATCCCTTCTAAATTCTGCCCGTGCCTGTTGGCACATTGTAAAGTGTGTGTTTTTATCTAATGTGTTTTGTATAATACAAAGGCTATTTTTATAGAATACCTTGTGTGGAGTTTCCTTTGTGGTGGGCCTTGGGTGTTGTTGCTGGGTGCGCGCGCAAACGCTTTACACCTTGCCTCAGAGATAAGCCTGACTGCTCGTGCCAAGCTACCAAGGGGGTGAGCAGGGGTTGTCTTTGGCGTGTAACTTCCTTGCCCTGACTAGAGTGGTGGTTTCTGCCTGGCTTTGGCGCAAGCCCTAGCCAACCAGAAATCGCCAGTTCTAACAATGTCCCATTTTAAAGCTTGAAAAAAAGTCTTATATACTTCAAGCGGGAGCTTATCAGGACCCGAAGCCTTACCTGCTGGTAATGCTTTAAGAGCCGCTTCTAGTTCAAACATCTCTATAGGGGCCTCCAATATGTCTGCCAGTCCTTGATCCAATTTTGGCCCAAGATTTTGCCCAAGAAAGAATACAGCTCTATTACTGTCATATTCTTCTACTGCATATAAACGAGCATAAAAACTTCTAAAGACTTCTAAGATTCCACTCTCGGTTTCTTCATATTGCCCAGCCTCGTTTTTCATACTTTTAATTCGTTGAGCAGTTTCCCTGTTCCTCATTCTCTGGGCTAGACACCTCCCACTTGCCTCCCCGTATTCATACAGCATCTGTCTCTTAACCTCGAAAGTCTTTGCTGCTTCCTTACTCCAATAGTTGTTAACCTTGGCCTTGGATCGCGTCACCGCGGCTGATGTATTATAGGTATCCCTGTTATAAGCAATGTCTTGAGTCAGCAGCTCCTCAACCTTGCCTAGATCCTGATAAAGCTCCTGTAGCTTTTTTCGAATCTGTTTTTGAGCATACAATCCATAACTAAACACCTCCCCCCTAAAAGCTGCTTTAAACGTATCCCAGACTGTCCCAACTCCTGCGCTTCCCCTATTTGAATTAAAAAACTCACAAATCCACTCGCTCATATTTTCTTGAAATTTAACATCCAGCGGCAACTTGCGATCAAAAGAAAAATCACGGGGTTTGCAAGGTGGAAATAAAGCCCGGATGGACAGTACTACTGGCCCATGATCAGACGCCGCTCGGGGATAGATCTGTATTTGTGCATCGTGAAGCAGCTTATGTGTAACTAAAAAGTAATCAAGGCGGAATAGTTTTTGGTGAGGAGCCGAGAAAAAAGTATAACCGGGCTCGGTCTTCCTGAGATAGGCCCAAGCATCAGTTAGTCCATGTGCTTTCACCAGTGAGCTTAATGCCCTGTATAACTTTGGTTTCCTGCCTACGGAACTATATTGATCACTACCTAATGTTCCAGGATGAAGATTAATATTCAAATCACCACAGAGAATTACAGGAGCGGGCCAGGTTGCCAATTCAACATTCAAATATTCCAGGACTGCTGCCTCATCGAAATTAGAACCATAGATGGAGCAGACAGTGCATTTAAAAGTTCCTACATTACATTCCGTAATTGCCCACCTTCCAGCATTATCCTCTAAGACTCGACCGCCTTCAATTAGATTTCTCTTAGCTAATATAGCAACCCCCGCGTTGTAATAGACTGCTTAGCGCACTCCAGCACACTATACCCAAGATCGCTTAAATGCTTTCGCTTAGACCATGCAAGATGTGTCTCCTGCAATGCAATAATATCGCAGTTAAGCCACTGCAATTCCCGAGCAACACGTTGCCTTTTATTTAGAGGATTGAAGCCTCTCACATTTAGAGTACCTATTCTTAATTTTCTAGCTGCCATCTGCTCTGGATCTAGCTCTAAAAAAAATAGAAACACTCTGCCCCCTGTCCTGCATTGTTTTCATACAATCAATAGAAATTATACCCGTGGTCCCTGTTTTCCCCTTTTCAACCATCCCACTCTGACCCACCCTCTGGCCCCGAACCGAGGCCACCCTCCCTTCCTCCCTCCCCCTTCCTACTTCAGCCACCCCTTGTGAGCAAAAGGACATAGGCCCACATGCATCAACACAAAAACCGGTCGCAAACGGGCAGATTCTCAGAATCTGACCCTTTGCTCCCGGTATTTTTGCATTTGGGATGCATCATCTCAAATGCAAAAATCGCAATTTAAGGAATCTTTAAATAGCGATTCCTTAAATTGCGATTGCATTTAAGGAATCTCAAATTGAGATTCCTTAAATGCAATGCATTAAAGTAAAAAAATTAGCGATTTCGCTAATAGGGGGAGCAAATTACCATGAAGTTGAACTTCATGGTAATTTGCAAATACTTTGAAAAATGCACTTTTGTGCATTTTTCAAAGTGTCATGTTGCGCACACACATGCCCTTAGAGCATGTGTGTGTGCAACATATGTGCACATATCAATTTCAGGGGTGCAATAGGGTGTCATTTTGACACCCTTGCACCCTTGAAATTGCATGAGCAATTTGCGAGTACCTACTGGTACTCGCAAATTGCTCATGCAATCTACAATTCATTCCTATGGGCCAGGAGGCCCATAGGAATGAATGGGACGGCATTCCTTAATTGCTACTCGCAATTTGCTAGTCGCAATTAAGGAAAGTTAAGGAATCGCTATTTGAATAGCGATTCCTACATGCATAGCATTTTGCTATTCCTTATTAGCGAATCCTTATTTTTCGCTAATAAGGAATCGCAAATGGCATTGTTGATGCATGTGCCAGATAGTCCTTAGTGATGCGAGTGTGCGAGATCCACCTCGACAGAGGATCCGCCAGGTTGTTGCCATCTTCCTACATTTATCTATAATCTGTTTTTACTTAAACAACACATTACAAAAACATATTTTCCACCCTGTAATAAAAACATCTCATAGACCGGCACTTTATCCCTTTATACCTTAAATACTATTAATTACATAGTCATCCTAACTTTTTTAAACAGTGTCGCTCTTTTAGTCAAACCAGTTTTTCTACCTTGATAAAAAATAAATATCCAATACAAAAAGTCAAAAAAAAAAAAAAACAGACCATAGAAATTTAAACAGCATTTAGGAAGCCGTAGAAGTCCTATTGGTGCAGGTTAATACTACAGCTCCTCCCTCCAGTATTTAATTCACCTCTGATATATAGTGCACCCTATACATCTCAAAATGAGATAGTGTTTTAACTAACTAACTAATTATGCTTTTTTTTTTTTTTCCCTCCCTCTCCTCTTTTTTTCTTCCTATTCCAAACAATTTACTTCCCACCATGTTTTTTTGTTTTTTTTTTCACCTTCAGGGTGGACCTTCTTTAGTAGCGATAGACTTCAAATATGCTTGCGCTTGAGATTCCGAGGTGAAATATTTAGCCTGACTCTTATAAATCACCTTGAGTTTAGCAGGATTCAGGAGGAATACCTGCGCACCCTTAGCTTGAAATGGCTGAAATAATTGTCGAAATTGCCATCTTAAGGTCACAGTAGCTGAACAATAGTCTGGCCTAACAAAAAAAATCACATCCGGAACCCTTACGCCGCTTATCAGGGCGGGCCAAATCGTATAATGCTTCTCTCAAAAAAAGTTATTTATGCAGATTAGTATCGCTCATGGAAAAACTTTCAAGCCTGTCGAGGGATTTGATTCCCCGCGGGTCTTACGCAATACAAATAGATATCTATGTGCCCTGGTGATCTCCTTCTCCCACTGCCATTCGGCTAGCTCTGGGAAGGCTTCAGTGAAAGTCTCGATGAAGAACTTTCGGGCATCTTTCCCTTCTTTCATCTCTGGAATTCCAAGAACGCGCAGGTTATTGCGCCGTGCGCGGTTTTCCAGATCCGTCATCTTCCATTCAATATCCTCTCGGGTAGCCTGTAAAGTCTCTATCGCGGTTTGTTGCTTAGTAAGTATGTCTTCGGTACTTGATATTCGTTCCTCTGTATCTGTCACCCGCTTGGTAAGTTCATTTACAGACTTAACCATCCGCCGCATAGTGTTCTGTAGCTTGGACACACAATATTTTCAGTATATGGCCAGTATGGGTATTATACAAAAACCCCAAACTCATCTCCCCATCCTGTACACTGTCTGAGACTACAGTACCCATGGAACACCTGCCAAATTGCATTTGCTAGGTAGAACTTGGAATATTGGCAGGGTCTGCATGGCTGCCCTCCATCTATACTGCTCCAGTAAATTACCATGGGCATAATACATTTAGTAAATATGAGCATACAAACGAAAACGAGCAGATAAGCAGTCATTAAGGGACTACATTCCCAATTTCTTTACAATGCACTTGGTAATACATACATATAACTAAATACAAGCGGGTAATCAATTTCTAGTATACATCTTCACGGGCTCAAATATCTACAAGTATGTAAATTTAATAGTTGAGCAGCTGACTCTGAGTGGCACATAATACAACCTATCAGCTTGTTAGTTTAGCGAGCATATGTTTCATTTTGGACAGCTTTCCTGAAGGGACTATATATCCCATCAGCCCCTCATGACAGGGCAACGATTTTCCCTTGTCCCAATTAGCCTCCACCACACCAATCACAGCACGGCATTACAATCTCACTTACCGCCTCACACAAGGTTTCTGTTCCTTGCTGTGGCAAGTGGCGTTCCCGTTTTCTGTCACAAGGTAGTCAAACGCATATTGTGCCAATGTGCTTTGCCGTTATTATAAAATTAATTTTATTATCACACTTTGTGTAATGGGCTGTATTCAGTTTATTGATAATGCAAGGTGCTTGTTACACGAACGGCTCCCAGGGGAACACTGGTTTGCCTTGTGTTTCACATAGCTCTCTAGACTGACACTTCGTGTGACTGAGTTACATCACGCATTATGTGCCAGCAATACAGGGGTATATAAATGAGCCTTGGTTGACCTAGCATGCGTTCCCACCTTTTTCTAAGTGTTGCATAACGGGTCAGCGTGTCAGACTCCCCCCACTTCCTCTCAGATCCCACACCGATCACCTGCGGAGTTCCCCAAGGATCCTCCATCAGCCCCAGCCTGTTCAACATCTACATGGCCCCGGTCGCCCCCATCATCAGATCCCACGAACTCAACATTGAATCCTACGCAGACGACACCCAACTCATCCTCTCCCTATCCAACGAACCCAACGTATCCAAACATAACTTTCAAGAAGGAATGGAAGCAGTCGCTAAGTGGATAAAGAGCAGCTGCCTACAACTCAACACAGACAAAACCGAAGTACTCATCATGGGCCCACACCCCGATGCCTGGAACGACACCTGGTGGCCCCCCACCCTTGGGAGTCCACCGACCCCCACGGACTACGCACGCAACCCCAGAACCATCCTGGACTCCGAACTCAAAACGGACTGCCAAATCAACGCTGTCTCTTCCTCCTGTTTCCACACCCTCCGACTCCTACAAAAGACCTTCAAATGGATGCCCCCCAAACACGGAAAGACCATCACCCATGAGCAGCAGACTTGACTACAGCAACGCTCTCCACGCCGGAATCAACAAGAACCTTACCTGTAAAATCCTGAATGTCTAGAACGCCTCCTCCAGACTAATCCTCAGCCTTCCACTCCACTGCTACATCACCCAACACCTGTGTACTAATAGGGAGTTAATAATGGAAGCATACAAAAATTAGTTTTGGCCTTTCTACATTTGAGATTGGTCATTAACACCTTCTCATTGTAACTTGTTTTTCCTAGCGTTTGTACCCTAACCTTGCTCATTCAATTATACAATTTCTGTGAAAAAAACTCTTTTTACATGTGTGTTCCACAGGTTACCGACAGTGAATCCTTCCCCGTCTGATGTCCCAATGGATCACTGGTTGGTTTTGTATTTATCGTCAATATGTTTTTTGTCTTTTGATTGTAGCACTCTTGAGCAGCAGCACTCATTTATAGGTCCTGAAGAAAGCCACAACACCCTTCTGAGTCACAGGCTGAAGCAGGTGGACTAGGCATTACGATACGAGGAAGTTAGTCAAGCCACCTGTGGACACTCCATGATGGTTAGGTCTTAAGCCAGACGCTGAATGCTCATAGACCTAAGGGTTCCGTTGTGTGTTTTATCTATCATGTAGGGGAGTTAAACCTTTTTAGGTCTCTAAACCTCCTTAGACCCTCCTGTGTGATAAAATTATGTTTTCCACCATGATTTGTCTAATTTTAGCTAGATCATGGACATGCTTTGATCATTATCACAGAATACATAGCATTTGATTCGGATACAGAACACTCCCATACTATGTGATTGTAAATTAATAGTATCTATCCCAAATAATTTACTTTCAGTTAAAAACACACAAGTTACCCATTTGAGGAAATAACTATTAGTCCATATATCAGTAACAATGACTATCATCTGTAATTTGAGTACATTATGTCCAAAGATCATTTTAATTGCTTCAGAACAATATCTGTAAAAAGAAAATATCATAAAACCACAAAAGATGGCTGAATGCCAATATTTTCTTCCCACAAACTCAACAACATAAATGTTCTGACAAGGAAAATCAAAACATTCTCACAGAGCTTGACATTGTCTGTAATACGTTTTAGTGTGTCTACTATAGAGCAAATTCAACCTTGTACTGCACCAACGCCCCACCATATCTTAGGCTAGTCATAATTGACAATGTTTAGTCCCAGTTACTTGTTCAACTGTGCTTTGCTTTCAATAACTGAGTCTTGAGTGAGTGATGCACCTCGAAGCATATGCTTAATATTACTATCATTCAAATATATGGATTTTAAAAGTATAAACATACTGATGGATTAGGGAAGTACCCACGAGGAAAGCATCTTGTTCATTTAATTTTGTTTAAAATATATCCCTTTTTCAGTACTCAGCTTGTGTGATTGCACAGATGCCTGAGAATGGCAAACAGGAAATGAAATCCTAAAGATGAGTAGTGAGTTAGGAGTTTAATTTTTCACTATTTGAACAACAAAATTCTCTATGTGCTATGAGAATGTCAGATATTGACAGTGACATGGACAATACTTTAAATAGGCAGGTACTGTCCCGTACTGAGTACCTGCACTTTTTAATGTGAAAAATGTGAAAGGGCGAGTAACTGCACTTCTCAACACTGCTGCAATGCCAGGACTTCTCAGGAGCAATAGAGAGTATTTGCACTTCTATATTTCAATGTAAAGCAATGGATGCGGGCCAGTCTTTTAATGATTCATATGCTTAGAAATTACTCTGATACGCACTGTACATTCTATAGGATATTCAGCCCCTTTTTCACTTTTCCTTCATTTCAATTCATCTTCTATGTTCCCCATCACTTTACCCCATGTCAAGTGGTCTTCTATGGTACCCATCAGGAATTAAAAAAGAGAAGATACCATATGCGGAAGATTTTACTGTTGTGCATTACATTTTGTGTTTCAATCTTGTACTTAATGTAACTGTAGAGAAAGAATATTGTAACATGTGGCTAATTAGTTGTAATGTTTAACTTCATATTTGCATGACTTTCATATCTATTCTTATTAAAATAGATTGAAAATAGTAGCCACTTTTACAGAATTCAGTTTCTGAAAGACAAGTGGGATGAATTCTTAGCCTAAACTTGGAGTATCAGGAGAAAAGGATATTCCTTTTCACTAATAGATCTAAAATGATGATTTATGCAATGTTTCAGCCCAACTAAACATTCTATGTTTTGATTCATATTCAAGCTGCCTATGGCATTTGAGAGAGTCAGGTATACTTGCCCACCTGTACTGGCACTATCCAAAATTGAAAAATAATAGAATGAGATACTGGATTTGATTACATTGTTACAGGCACAGTAATATGGAATTCCATTGTGATCTGTCTGTTCATAGCTATCCTAATGTGGATATTGGAGCTCCTATCTAAACAGAATGATTGCATTTTAGGTGTGTATTTGTAAAATTATATAGATATAGGTGCCGATTACGATCCGGCAAAAACCGGGTACGAACCGTCGGTCGGAGCGTTTTCTCCGTCCGACTCGTACCCGGTCGTAAAACTTCACAAACATGGAATTACGATTCGCACGGAAACACCATTTCCGTACGAATCATAAAAAACACCGACCGACGAAAATATACATACGAATGTGCTCCGGGAATGCTGCGACGTGACGTCGGGACGCTGTCAGGCAGCGTTTCACGACCCAGGAACCACGATTCGAACCGACAGCAGTCCGGACGGCAATATTTTCACGGCACCAAAAAAGTGCCGGAAAAGCGAAGTACGTCGCGAAACAACCAGAGTAGGTGGCCCGGTACGCGCCGTATCCCCCCCAGCCCCCGTACGTACACGCCGCCCCCCCCAGCCCCCGTACGTTCGAGTCGTACCCCCCGTGTATGTACACCCTTGTACGTGTCGAACCCCCCCGTGTATGTACACCCTTGTACGTGTCGAACCCCCCCGTGTATGCACACCCTTGTACGTGTCGAACCCCCCCGTGTATGTACACCCGTGTACGTGTCGAACCCCCCCGTGTATGTACACCCGTGTACGTGTCGAACCCCCCCGTGCATGTACACCCGTGTACGTTCGAGTCGTACCCCCACCCGTGTATGTACGGTGCGTACCCCCGACACGTACAAGGGTGTACATACACGGGGGGTACGACTCGAACGTACGGGGGCTGGGGGGGGTCGGCACGTATGCGGGCACATGTCTCCATGGTTGCTATGGGAGTTCGGTGCGGACGGTGTTTTTTCCATACGGTTGTAACAGCGGACGCACGGGATGGATCGTAATTCCTCGGTCGGACTTCACTTTTCACATTTGTAAGGTAAATCGTCCGTGGACGTGTCGGACACATTTTCCGACCCGAGGACGTGTGGGGAATACTTCCCAATGCGATTCGTATGGACTTTTTACCATGCGAATCGTAATTGGCAGTTTGTACGGCACTTGTGCGATTCGTACGGTAAAAAGACCGGATACGAGTCGTACGGGGAATTTTTTTACCGGATCGTGATCGCCACCTGAGAGGGTAGGTATACAGGTGTCGGAAGAATTAAGATATTAACAAACAGAGGACCCCTGTAAGACATTTGGGAGAGAGACCCAGAGGGAAAAACACAAGCACAAAAAGAAAGAAACTCAAATCTCCCCCAAGTATATAATAGGGTATAACTCATATAGTTTATAAAGAAGATTATGTTTTTTATTTTGATTAATCACCAATACAACATACAGAGAAAAACAGTAACTTAAGATACAGGCAATGTAACCAATAATGTGATTCTATACTTCAAACAATAATTACATAACATAGTATATTTAAATACAGCCACCCAACCACCATTCATACTAAAATAGCAAATACATACAAATCAATCATCCCCCATTCTTTTGCATATACAACACAGCATAGATAAAATCAAACAAGAGGTTGCCAAATCGGTCATACTTTATTTGCAAGTAATGATGCGTTTTGATAGACAGCTTCACAAAAGTAAAGAAGATAATATGCTGCACATCATAGTCGTAAACATATTAAGACATGCTTTTTTCTGGTTCCATTTATAACAGAAAAGTAGCGCTGACGCACGTTTTGGTGAAACACCAAGGATGAGGTGATACCTTCTTCAGGGCGACATGGGACAAACCACTCGGGTAATGTGCAGAGTGGCAGTCATGTAAAAATCGAAGGATCAAAGAAGGCTCCAATTAGAACAACAAAGTACACTTGTCTGTATATAAGGAATGTAGCCAACCACCAGAATTTACCATGTGCATACCCCTAATAAGTGAGACCTAACTTGAGATACAACAAAAAGAATAGATAACATCAGAACAATTTTTTCTTGAATGAGGAATCATCACCCCCGACTAATTGCATGGATGTTTCTTCATTCTCACAGAAAGAAATGTTAGTGGGTTTATCTCTCATTGGAACTTGCCTTTGATTTGTCGGGTTAGATAAGACATTCTTTGATTTGTTCAGCTCTTGCTCAGTCAGTTTTTCTACTGAGAAAAGACTGACCCTCTGTATACCTTTTCTTATAGATAACTACCATATGTTTGTCCTGATGAAACTCCAGAGGATTTGTCCAATTAGAGGTCGAAACGTCAACGTCTTATATGCCCACTTATTTCATTCACTGCTGGATACCCAATCTCTAATGTTCTCATGTGTTTGAAATTGTTTCAATCTGTAAGACCAAGGACTTGGGCTATTTGTACAAATTGTAAATACTTATGCCTTTTTGTAGTGTTTTCATTTAATTTGTTATGGCTAACTGATTTTCACTTTTCACTGCGCAGCACTTGGAGCACCTGTTCGTTTGTATACAACATAAGGATCAGTCTCTTGCAAGAATGTTCTAAAATATAAAATTGAATTATCTTCACTATTGTTGGATGTATTTTTATTGAGAGAACAGGTTTGATTCGTTCTTTCATTCAGTACAAAATCCATTACTGTATTAGAAGTCTTGTTTTGAATTGAAATCCTGGTTGAACACTTGTTCTTTCAGAGTAGAGTATAGTGACATAGTTTGCAGTGGTAATGTAATATAAAAGGATTTGTAGAGCGTGGACTTATCACCCATGAGGGCCTCTAGGGCTGAGCAGGTGCTGATGGTCTGGAGCATAAGTCGAAGAGCCAGGACTTGAGTCTCTTGCGGAATTTTGAGAGCAAGATGGCTGTTCTGATGTCCTGGAGAAGGGCATTCCAGGTCTTTGCTTCTAGATAGGTGAATGAGCGGCCTTCTGTCTTTCTGCGAATGTGGGGAATGTGTGCGAGGGACGGCAAGGCAGATCGGAGGTTGTGGGTTGGCTGGTGGAAGCGCAGATGGCGTTTGAGGTAGGCGGGTCCATTCTGATGCAGCACTTTGTAGGCGAGGCTCAGTATCTTGAAGTGGCAGCATTGCTGGACGGCGAGCCAGTGGAGTTCCTGGAGGTGAGGCATGATGTGGGTGCGGCGGGGCAGGTTGAGAACTAGTCTGGTGGTGGTGTTCTAGATGGTTTGGGGCTTGTACGTGAGGTGGGCGGGTATTCCATAGTAGAGTGCATTGCCGTAGTCTAACCTGCTCGTGATCAAAGCCTGGGTGACGGTCTTTCTGGTGTCCCGGGGGAGGCTTTTGAAGATCTTTCTGAGCATGCGGAGGATGTTGAAGCAGGCGGATGTGATGGTGTTGATTTGGGGTCTCATGGAGAGTTTGGTGTCCAGGATGATTCCCAGGTTTCGAGACCTGTCGGTGGGAGTCGGAGTGGCTCTTAATTTAGTGGGCCACCAAGTGGTGTCCCAGTTGGAGTTGTTGTGTCTGAAAATTAGGATTATCATTTTTTCGGCATTGAGTATTAGGCACTTAGTGCACATCCAGGTGGCAACTTCCGTCACTTAGCATTTAAGCATTTAAAGTCCGTGGGAGCGGCTGATCTTGGCAAGGGGTGCAAGGAAAATGTTTAGGAGGGTGATGCAAGGAAAATGTTTAAGAGGGTGGTGCTGAGGGATAATCACTGTGTGGCTCCACAGATGACGTCTCTGGGTTTGAAGGTAAACACGTTGCGTTCTTCTCAGACAGGAAGGAGCTAATTAATTTGAGGGCTGGTCCATGGATTCCTGCGTCGTGGACTCTGGTGATGAGTGTGTGATGGGAGACCATGCCGAAAGCAGTGGAGAGGTTGAGCAGAATTAGGGCTGAAGAGTGTTCTTGGTCCATGGTGGTGCGAAAGTTGTCGTCTGTTGAAGCGATGAGGGCAGTCTCGGTGCTATGGTTGCTGCAAAATCCTGATTGTGAGATGTCAAGGAGTTAGTGTTGTTCGATGTATTGAGAAAGATGGCTGTTGATGGCTTTTTCAGGGAAATGGAAGTAGAGAGATGGGTCAATAGTTGCTGAGGATTTCCGGGTCTTCCGGGTTTCTTGAGGAGAGGGGTGACAACTGTGTGTTTCCAGGTGTCTGGGAATGTGGCTTTGGCAATAGATGGGTAGATGATGGACGGT